>NC_142884.1:73469400-74089855 GCF_051225735.1 Oryctolagus cuniculus | reverse complement strand
CAGCCTCCCCCACCCAGAGTCTGCCTCCTGAGCCCCGGCTGAGGGAGGAACACTGCTTCCTCACTGCTGTGTTTTCTGCCTTGTGAGGGATCCTCTCACTGTGACACTCCTGGGCTCTCTCTGGCTTCGCTCTCATTTCCTGGGGACGGAGAGCAAAATATCTGACTGCTGAGGCTGATGTGAATATTTCGTGGGATGTGGAATCTGTTCTCTGTGTAGCAGGGGAACCTAAAGGACAACTCAGAGAAATGGTCAGGCATGGGAAAAAGAAGAAAACCCCAGAGAGCGGAGGGCGCAGTCCTCACCACACGCCAAAGACGTTTCTGCCAAGGGTTCCACTGGAAATGAAACTGACAGCGTGGCCACTGGCCCTGGTTTCTCAGGGCTTTTCATTTTGTTCAGGATGCAACTGAGGGAGGAAAGGATTCTTTGACCCCACTTCACCAAGCAACAGTACCCAGTAAAGAACCTAGCAAGGGGCTAGCCTCGTGTTGCAGAGGGTTAAGCTGCTGTCTGTGACTCGATATCCCATATGAATGCCAGTTTGAGTCCTGGCTGCTCTGCTTCCAATCCAGCTCCCTGCTAGTGTGCCTGAGAATGCATCACAGGATGGCCCAGGCGCTTGGGTCCCTGCTCCCTACGTGGGAGAGTCGGATGGAGATCCTGGCTCCTGGCTTCAGCCTGGCCCATCTCCGGCTGCTGCGTCATTTGGGGAGTGAACCAGTAGATACGGAACATCTCTCTCTCTCTCTCTCTCTCTCTCTCTAACTGTGCCTTTCAAAAAAATTTTTTTTAATGAACCTTGGATGTGTTGATTTAGTTTCACCTCACTTCATTCCACTCTGGTTTGTTTTGTTTGTCCCGAGGTGGGACATGCTATTCGCTGAGTCAACATCTCAGAGGAATGTCAAGAAACGGGAAATGGGCCAGAGAAGACTTGAAAGAGTGGCAAAGGTTCTGGAATCTAGGTCATGGGAGAAACGGCAAAAGGAATGAGAAGATTTAGTTCAAAGATTTGGCTGTGATACGAGGCAGACTCCACATGTTTGAGGGCGATGGTGTGCAGAGTCCTTTAATTGGATTATGTGACTGCCAAGGGCAGAGCCAAGTTTCAGGGAGGATTACTTTGGCTCATTATAAGGCAGATATTTACAACTATCAATGCCGTATAAAGATATAACGATTCCTATCAGTAGGTAGTGAGCTCCCTGTCACCGGGCTTACTCAAACAGCTCTTTGGATGAAATTGGATGATCCTGAAAAGGACATCCTGGTGGTGGGGATGGTGAGTCCAAAACAGAGTGTGCCCCAGTGTGGGGAGCAACTGGGAGCAACTCGGACTAGACTAAGTTACTGGAATTAAGACTTATTCTATGCATCTGCTCTCCCACAATATGGTGCTGAGAAGGGAGAAACAGCTTCTACACAGCTGCCTCCAGTTCAACCAATAAACTGTAGGACCTACTCCTGATTGGAGGAGAGCAGCGTACTCGGCATGTGGGTAGCAGAGTTGGGATTGGTGGAAGAGGACTATAAAGGAGGAGAGAGACAACATGCACCAGGAACATCTATCTGAAGGAACACCTGTGCAGCCCCCGAGAGAGCCGGCCGGCGGTGTGCCGCTCCCCCGCGGAAGTGGGGAAAGTGGCAGGGGGAACCGCCCTTCCACGGAGGTGGAAGGGACGGTAGCCAACCCGGGAAGAACCAGCAGCAAACCCGGGGAGGGCCGAGCAGACAAAAGAACAGCGCAGGGTCCTGTGTCGTTCCTCCACAAAGACGGGGAGCGACACCCCAGCTGTGACTTTTGTAAACCCCAAGAGGCAGGATGAGACATTCTCACCTCCTACTTCCATTTCCCCAGTGTCACACTGGCCTACAAAATGGAGAAGAGGCCAGCAAGACCTCCACGCATGTAGCCAAACACTGCTTGGGGACCAGAGGACTGTGTCGTCCTAACCCCAACAGCATGCCCCCTCCCCAGAGGGGCTCCAGGAGGCTCAGGGAGCCGCACAGCCCTCGAGTTTGGAAAAGTTTGCCGGAGGGGAAGTTCTTCCTCCCTCAGCCCCTCTCTGAAGGAGTCTGCGGAAGACCTGGGAAAGAGGCAGGAACCATGATACCAGAGTCACCACGGGAATGATGCCAAATGATGCAATGGTTTGCGCAAGAGGAAGGTTCTTTCTTCACCTGCTTCTCTCTGAAGCGTTTAAAGGAACCAGAGCCAGCTCGCAACAAGGATATGTTTTGTTTGATCTGCGGGGTTGTTTTAAATATGAGAAGGAACTAATCACCAGCTTTATAGGGAAGATTTCACACATGAAAATTTACGATTTCCTGCTTCCAGTGGGAAAACACAGTCTGACGAGTTAGCACTAACTGGCTGGCGGTGAGAATGGGCAGCCGCCCGTGGTCCCAGGTGTGTCCTCATTTGTGTGGGACTTCCCCGCTTCCTTCTTCTAGACCCCGACTTTCAGTACCAGTCTGTCAGCGGCCATTGGCCCCTCGGTGCCTGTGTCACTCTGGAAACAGGAAATGTGACGCTGGTTGGGGCATGTGTCCTAGACCCTACGTGGCCCACGGTTTCTCACACCCTTTGCAAGATGTCACCATCCAGGTTCCGTCCCGTGGTGCTTGGCTCCCAGTCTTGAGCATTCCTGCTTCCTTCCAGAATTGGGCTGAGAGACAGACGAGTGGGGCTGCAGGGGCATCATGGGAGCAGAGAAGAAGGGCAGCCAGAGGCAGAAGGAAATTGCCTGGTGCCATCCAAAATGGACCCTGCATGGCTGGGCACGCCTGGCCCCAGCCTCTGATCCCCATGCGGGCTGGGCGGCCGATAGTGACTTTCCTTCTGGAAGCTGCGTGGGAAGCATCCCCAGGCAGGACAGTGTTACAAGGAGGGAAACTGTGTTCCCCCGAGATAATGTATTAGTTTACGCCATCATCTTAACACAGACTTTCTGTGCCTTATTCCAGAAGCTTCTCTCAAACTTTAAGTGGCAAAAGGAGTGGGTGTTGAGTGGGAGGATCCGAAGGAGGGGTTCCCTCTGTTTTGCCAGAGTGGGAGGCCCTCTCTCCACGCTCTTGTCCAGCCTCACGCTGCTCCTCTTGGGCTCAGAGTGAGACGTGCCAGCTGTGGAAAGCCCTTCCCTGTCTCATCTCATTGCTTCCCTGGCAGTGCTGGTGGGATTACTATGGCTCTGGCAGGCTAATTAACTTGCCCCAGCTTGGAGAACTCTTAAGTGGCCAAGCCCTTTGGGTTCTGTTTCTTCTAAGGCCATATGGAGCACCGGTTCAAACTGAGATGTGGCTGGTACAGTCCCTGGAACGCGTGTCCTCAGACTCGAAGGGTATTAACAAGTTCCCAGGAGTCCCCACTCTTGAGTTTTAGGTTTGATTTTGCACGGGAGTTGGTGATTCTGAGTGTCGAGGCAGGATCTCACGTGTGGGCCAGTGAGTGAGAGAGGCAGGGAGCAGCAGAATGGTGTATGTAGAGAGTCTTGGGCTAAACAGGAGAGGCTGCTCTAGGACAGTGTGCATGGATGGAGCCCGAGGGCCTCTGGTCATCCACATGCAATGTGGTCCCCCACGTCAGCCCATCTCTGTGCTCCCATCTCGGTCCCTCGGCGCCTGGACATGCTGCTTTCTCTCAGCCATCATCTGGGTACCTTCTGGTGGTTCAGTTCAGTGGACCTCTCTCACCCATCCACCCGTCAGCCTGGTCTCTGGCCTTGCTTCAGAATCATACCCATGCGTATCCCGATACAAACGAGGGGCCTTTCAAAAACTGGAAACACTGTGCATGGATTTCAAATTGTTTTGACCCCCAATAAACTGATTTTTTAATTCAGCTTGACCATATGACTTTTGAGGCACCTCAGGTATGTCAACACCCTACAGTCTAGTTTAATTCTTGACCCTCACCAAAATTGAGAAGTGGAGGATGTGGCCAAGTGCAGGACCTCCAAAGGGTTCATCATTAGGAGCATAAATAAGGAGCTCTGAAATCTGTGGAGCACTCAGGGTCAGGTGCTGACATGATCCAGTGGGCAAGGCAGCCGCAGGCAGTGTAGACAAGGACAACCTCTGACAGTTTTTTGAGACCAGAAGTTGTTTGAACCGGCGGCCCTAATGAAAATCACAGGATTTACCTCCCTGGTGATACTTGATGTGCCTCACAGGTGCTAACATTTTTGTGGATGGTGTCTAGACAGCATACAGATTTTTTTTTTGACAGAGTTACAGACAGTGAGAAAGCAGAGAGAAAAAGGTCTTCCTTCTGTTGGTTCACCCCCCAAGTGGCTGCTACGGCTGGCGCGCTGCACTGATCCGAAGCCAGGAGCCAGGTGCTTCCTCTTGGTCTACCATAGGGTGCAGGGCCCAAGCACTTGGGCCATCCTCCACTGCACTCCCTGGCCACAGCAGAGAGCTGGCCTGGAAGAGGGGCAACCGGGACAGAACCGGCGCCTCAACCGAGACTAGAACCCAGAGTACTGGCGCCGCAGGTGGAGGATTAGCCTAGTGAGCCATGGTGCCGGCCAACATACAACTTTCAATAGCTCGTAAGTATCCAGAACTTTATCCGACATTGGGGCGTGTAGAGGAAGTGAATGATCCCATCCCTGTTGTCAAGAGCCTTTGCACATAAGACGAGTGGACTGTGTAGGGGATGTGGCGGCTGTAGCAGGATTTTTTTCAGCAGAGGAATATGGATTCATCAGATTGATAGTGTGGGAAATCCATCCTGGCTGTAAGGTGACAACGGAGCAAACGTGCGGTGTGGCGAGCGATCACGATGCTGCTCCAGTAGTCCCAATGAGAAATGGTGAGACTGGACACGGAATGACGATGGGGGTGGGAAGGAGGACAGCGATCCAGGAGGCAAGGGAAGGCTGCTGGGTTAGGAGTCAACAGGCAGCAGAACGAGGCAATGAAGGAGAGGAAAGTCGGGGGGGGCTCTCGGGTTCTAGTTCAGGCACGTTGGTGGGAGGGTTCAGAGGCGGCTGTGAATCTTCTGACGTGGACAGATGGCTGCATGAGGATACTGCCATCAAGTAAGCGGAGAATGCTGGGCCCGTGGCAGGATCTGGGGGAACTTGGAGTGCAGGCTGGGGATACACTGACGCTGGGACACGCAAGTGGAGAGTCTCAAGGAGCAGTGCAGGACACAAGGCTGGGTGAGACGTAGAGACTTCTGCATCACCCAAACACAGGTGGCAGCCGGAGTCACACATACCAACAAGGCTACCATCAGAGCAGGCTAATCCTCCACCTGTGGCGCCAGCACCCCAGCTTCTAGTCCCAGTTGAGGCGCTGGATCTGTCCCGGTTACTTCTCTTCCACTCCAGCTCTCTGCTGTGGCCCGGGAGTGCAGTGGAGGATGGCCCAAGTGCTTGGGCCCTGCACCCACATGGGAGACCAGGAGGAAGCACCTGGCTCCTGGCTTCAGATCGGCACAGCGCCGGCCGTAACAGCCATTTGGGGGGGTGAACCAATGGAAAGGAAGACCTTTCTCTCTGTCTCTCTTTCTCACTGACTAAATCTGACTGTCAAAAAAAAAAAAAAAAAAAAAGAACCAACAAAGTTCAAAAACTAAAAGGACCAGGAGGAAATATAAGTTTGCTTTACCTGTGCCAGGTTTAGAGTCTTGGGCTAAAATCCTATAAATATGAGTCAGGAGGGTGTGGAATAATAGGTACAGAAAACCACAGATTAGCCAGCCCTCACACAAAGGAGACCATTGCTTCCGTTGGAGCAGGAAGAGAATGTAGCAAAATAGGAGGGCCAAGGACCAAGCCTTAGAGGTTACCTTGGGGGAAAGGTGAGACAAAGAATCTAAGGTGTCAGGGGTCAGAGAAGGGGGACAGCAGGAGCACGCAGTGCCCTGGATGGCAAAGGAAGCCAGACAATAGGGTTGGCAGTGCTGGAATGCGCGTTGACCTCTGGTGACCAGGAGGGCACCAGGGACCCCGGAGGGAACTTTCAGCCTCCTGGTGGGGCCAGGGCATAGTGTGCCATCCCCTGGGTAAGCCAGGGCACACTTAGAACAAAGCCCACACGAAGGTTGTCCAGAGCAGGCCAGCAATTCAGCTGCTGCGGAACAATGGAGCCTCCTCTAGGCTGGTCCTGTCCCTCTGCGCTCTGTAGGCAGGTGCTCGCAGCAAAGGGAGCCCCGGAGATAAGCACCTGAGTGAGCGGGCAGAGGAGGGCAGTCCTCTGGTGTCCAACCAATGACCCCAGAAAGGAGAGGACATTTCATTGCCGTGGTTAGTTCCCTCACGGCTCCCTCACCCAGCACTGTCCTGGGTTGGATCTAAAGCACTCTGCTGTGGCTGAGGAGGAAGACACGGGTCCTGGCCTTCAGTGCAGCAGGGTGGGTCTTCATTCGTGGGACTATCCCCCTTTCAAAATGCCCCACCGGCAGAACCCATGAAAACCTCCACTCAGACGCTTACAAAAGTAGGTGGATTAACAACCTCTTCATGCTCCCCATGCAGAGGGCTCGAGGGAAACTCTAACTGTCTGATAGATGAGCTCATAGGCTTCCCGGGGACTGTAGTGGCTCCTTGATATGTTCTCTGGCAGCACCAACCATCACTGTGCTCAGTCCACCTGTATTTCCAACGGCCTGTGACATTCCACCTGAACCACCTTTCCTGGTCTCAAGGTCGGTTCTGAAGTCAAACTTAGCATACAGCATCTCTCAGATGATCACGCTCTGCAAACACCCCCATCCCTGTCCACAGTAGCCTTTTTCATCATCCCGCCTGCATCCAGTCAGTTGCCAGGTTCTTTATCAAGCAGTCATGAGCACATAATAGTCAATATTTACTTGATGAGTGGATGTGTGTTTTGTCCAGATAGCCTCTGTGGGCTAATAGCTAACTATGGCTGTAGCCCTGCTAATGTCAGGAGGGCTTTTGATGCAGATGAAACTGACCTCTTGCCCCTTAGAAGGCCAGTGGCTTTGGACACAGTTTCCTTGTACACAGAATGTCAGTTATTACCTCCATGAGCCCTTTATTTGGAACAGTAAAAAAAAAAAGACCTTCACTGAAAACAGATCTCAATTCCTTTCCCAGATCCATCTTCTGTTGTATTCGACTTTTAAAATTTCAATTAAACATTATCTAATAAATGAGTTTTAAATGCAGTACTGGCTGTGCAAAAAATTAGCCTGGTATATTTTCCCTCTAGAGACATACTGTCGGATTTTTTTCTAAGATTTTTATTTATTTGGGGAGTAGATTTTCAGACAGACAGAAGTAGAGACAGAGAGAAAGATCTTCCATCTGTTGGCTTGTTCTGGAAATGGCCACAATGGCTGGACCTGCACTGACCCAAAACCAGGAACCAGGAGCTTCTTCTGGGTCTCCCTTGCAGGTTCATCTTCTACTGATTTCCCAGGCCATAGCAGAGAGCTGGATAGAAAGAGGAGCAGCCGGGACTCGAACCAGTGTGCGTATGGATACCGGTACTGCAGGCGGAGGTTTAGTCTTCCATGTCACAGCACCGGCCCCTGCTGTCTGATTCTTAACAAGTCCCCTCCTTTGTCGAATCCTCCCAGCCCATCCACAGGACCTGCCCCACCGCATGGCACCTTGGAGGTCTCCTGCAGATTCCTCCACGCTCAACTTAGCCACCGTTAGAGGTGGACTTGTCTTCCCGTCGGACAGTGAGGCCTCCAGCCGTGTGCCCTGCACGTGGGAGATGTGAAATCAGTGCTTCACACTCAGGATGGCTGAAGAACTCGAGAGGGGTGAAGATGAAAGGACTGAGGGTGGAACACCCAAGTTACCTGTGTGTCCCCTAGCAAGCTCGGACGGGCTGGGAAGGAAATGCTGGTGATGAGGAGGGAACCCCAGTGAGTGTGGGTTCAAAGTCAAGGATAAGTAGCAATTCTGATCCCATTGCTTGACAATAAAAAGTCTAAATTTTCTTCCACCACTATCTGTGGAAAATATTTATTCATGACACATCCTGGGTTCTCAATAAATATTTATTAAATGAATAAATGGATGTTTCTTCTCTCCATCTGTTTGTCAGTCTTTTTTATCTCTTGATTCCTTGTAACCACTCCTCGACCCCCCCCACACACAGTCACCCTGTCGTATCTCTCTCCCACTCACTCTCTCCTCTAATTCCACCTTTGAGAGTCTGAGTTGTGTTCCTGTAAATGTGATCATTCCCTGTTTACAGAGGAGAAAACAGAGGTACCAAAGGCCACACAGCTAGGAATGATTGCAGGAGATGGCCCTGTACCCTGGACCTCCCAAGCACTTCTGTGTGCATTAACCATGGTGCCAGTGGCTGCAGCGCTGTCTGAGGGCCATACCAGGACGTGAGAGTCCACGGGTGCCGAGTGCCACACAGCTAGGAATGATTGCAGGAGATGGCCCTGTACCCTGGACCTCCCAAGCACTTCTGTGTGCATTAACCATGGTGCCAGTGGCTGCAGCGCTGTCTGAGGGCCATACCAGGACGTGAGAGTCCACGGGTGCCGAGTGCCTGGTGTTGAAGCCTCCTCTCCCCTCCCATCCAAGGACAGTGTGATGGCCTGAAGACTGCAGCTCCTTGACCCCCGTCTCAGCATGTCCTATTTGAGATCCACACCCCCCTCCCAAACATCTGCCTGGAAGAGGGGCAACCGGGACAGAATCCGGCGCCCCAACCGGGACTAGAAGCCAGTGTGCTGGCGCCGCAGGCGGAGGGTCAGCCTATTGAGCCGTGGTGCCGGCCTTTCCTCACTATATTGAGCTTCCAGAGTTGTTAGTCACAATTCACTATGCTCTGTATTTCATCTTCACATTGCTTCTGATACAAGAGGTATACATTTTATAGAGACTCTGTTCTATGCATTTCTTTTTTTTTTTTTAATTTGGTGTCAAAAGTCCATGATCTCCATGCTTACTTTGTGTGGAAACATTATTTGAGTACCTAAGAAGGTGGAAAATTCCTCAATAAATGTACTTTTGCATTTGTGAAAGATAAAAATTTTCTGAGATCTCGTCTCTGGGCAACTGCAAATGCGGTGGCTTTGAGTGAGCTCATCAAAAGAACCAGGTTGTCCAGCCCAGTATTTCAGGCAGTGGACAAGGTCCCCAGCCAGGCATGCACAGTCCTGTGTGTTTCTCCATTACGCTGTGTCTGCTCAGCACCGTTACGGACCCACGAGACCACCGTTCAACTTTCTGAGTGTTTATGCTTACACAAGTATATATGTGGTTGTTGCTTATTTTGATTGTCTAAAGTGGCCTGTGAACTCTTCTGTCATGTTTTTATCTGTTCTCCAAATAAATCCCCTATTAAAAATGTAAGCAAGTGTCTTTTAAAAGAATTTTTAGGCCGGCACCATGGCTCAATAGGCTAATCCTCCACCTGCGGCGCTGGCACACTGGGTTCTAGTCCCAGTTGGGGCGCCGGATTCTGTCCCGGTTGCCCCTCTTCCAGTCCAGCTCTCTGCTGTGGCCTGGAGAAGGTAGTGGAGGATGGCCCAAGTCCTTGGGCCCTGCACCCGCATGGGAGACCAGGAGAAGCACCTGGCTCCTGGCTTCGGATGAGCGCAGTGCGCCGGCCGCAGCGGCCATTGGAGGGTGAACCAACAGAAAAGGAAGATCTTTCTCTCTGTCTCTCTCTCTCTCTCTCACTGTCCACTCTGCCTGTCAAAAAAAAAAAAAAAAAGAAGTTTTACATGTTTTTTTGTTTTTCCCAGCTTTTGATCTTTGAAGATTTTAGACTCTGGGGATTTTGCCCTTTCCAGATTTCAACATCCGGGATTCTGGCGTTTAGGACTGTGTCTTTGGGAGGTGAGGCACAAGCTTGTTACAAACACAAGCTACTGTGAACTCAGGGAGGCTCAGTGTTTTCTGCTCTGACTAGACTCACATTTGACATTTCTCCATTTAGGACAAAGATCTGGAAACCTTATCTGGACCACCTGCTGGCCATTCAACAGGCTGGGGCATTTCAGTGGCTGCACACCCTGGTCTGGGTGTGTGTCTGTGAGCATTAACACAGGCCTCCAGCTTTAAAAGCATGGCATCAAGAATGCTGACAAGATGAAATAGCAAGAGCAGTTGTCATGGTCTCATAGCCTGAGCTTCCCCTGAATTTACCCTGAGGTTTATCTACTCATTTGTTAGCCTTAGCAGTGCCGCTCCCTGCATGTCATTCCTCAGGAAACTCCTGGGGAGATCCTATCAGCATCACCCTTGGCCTTGCCATTTCTTTTTTAATATGCTGATTTGTTCCATCTCCTTTCACTCAGATGGACAAGTATGGGAAGTCAGTCTGATCTGGATCATTCTCAAGTACTGGCCGCTGTACACAGATTGCAACAATTAAGACAGTGTTACAGGTTCTCATCCAGGTCATCTTAGAATTCTAGAGAAAAGCAAAAACGCAGCCCGTTTACCTGCAGGAGCGCAGACCGTAGCACATGCTCATGCAGATAAACGGCCCTTGCACGGCTGTGTTTTCTACCTCACACTTTCTGTAAGAAGCATGTTTCCCCCGCAGTACTTAAAAATCCCATCAAGCGCCAACTTGCATTTCAAGACGGAGTTGTGTTATTAGGTTCAAGTAAAAGGGGAGATAGACAAAAATCACTTTAGAGTTCACTTCTCGGAGAATTGCCAAGGCCCCCTGTTTCTTTCCACACACACCGCGTGCAGTCCTTCACCCAGCAGATCAAACTGGGAGCTGGGGGTGGGGGCAGGGGACGGGGTTGAGGGGAGGCACCCTGTAACCTACTCTGCAGCTGGGATCCTCTCTTTATCTTGGCAGTGCTTTCTAGGTTAGGATAACTCTGGATAATCCTAATTAAAGCCCTATCCACGCTGGAACTTCACAACCAAACAAACCAGTTTCACAACTCAAAGGAATTTAATTTGGCCTCAATACTTGCAATGGAATAAAACACAAAAGCAGGAGTCAGCTAATGAGCAACTGGACACCAGACACACGGCTGGCTCAATCCAATTAAGAAACATTAGCAGGCTAATGACAGACCCGTTCAGGAAGGGTTCAGGCAGAACCCAAGGCTCTGCAGAGCGGCCAGGCAGACGGCATAGGTGGATTCCCTCGCGATTTCAAAAGCACAACCAAGGACGGGAGAACCTGGCTTTGTAAGCTCTCCTGCCCACCCAAGGAGCCTGAGCCCATGTCTAGAACCCAGCCCAGCATTCCTCCAGACAAAATGCTGGTTAAGCCTAAAGACAAACACAGGACATTGCCGGTACAAAGAAACACACAAAACACGGCGGTCTTGCTTATTGATAGCTATTCCTTGGAAACTGCAAAGTCAGTGCTCGGATGCACTCCACCTTCACCTCTCTTTCCCAGCCCTGGCTCCTTCCCCTGCACCTCTCGAAGCGAACAGAACCACGCAGCGAAAAACACTAGGGAGGTGCTTTCATTTTCTCCATGCCAAGTATGTCATTGCAAAGCCAAATTTGACAGAGTCCCACAGAAGCCAAGCAAGTTTCAGACCCTACCCTCGCTCGGTAAGAATTCCAGCGCCCGTCCGCTTACCTGTCACCAGAACGGCCTTTTGATCCACAGGCAACCACTCTTGCTCAGACAGGTAAGTGTACATGAGGAGACATGACAGGGAGAAGAGTGCAAGGCCCCAGAACAGGGACAGGCTGATGAGGCAAACGGCCGCCCAGAGGCCCAGGGCCAAGCACACTGCCTGGCTCCCCACCTGTTCCGGGCTCTTCTTGTATTTGCTAAGAACTGTCGCCACCAGCAGTGCGGCAGCAGCCAGGCAGAGCCCTGCCATCTCGCAGGAGAAAGCGCTCGTTCTCCACCTCTCTGCACCTTCCTGCGCTCGGGGTCAGGGATTCCAGTGGGCAAAAGCCGGCGGCAGGCAGCCTGGATTATATGAGCGCAGAGGCAAGAAGGGAGGGGAGGGAACAGCCCCGGCCCCTTCTGAATGAGCCTGGATTAAGCATCATCCTGCAGGCTCATATTCCCAGTGGGTAGTTGAACTGCACGTACTTCAGCATAAATACAGGGCACTTCCGACCGGGCCCTGCCCACCTTGCCCCTTGCACGCCCAGCACAGGTGCGTTTGCAGTGGCAGGCAAACATGCGCTTTCTCAAGACAACCGTCCCACCTCTGGGGAGATGACTGGCTGGATAATCATTGACAGAAATGGAACTGAGCACAGGAGAACAAAACCTCTAGCCCAGGGGAAGATTAAATTCTGCTGTAGAAGCCTTGGGGAGGCAATGTGTGCAAAGTCCCTTTTTCGGCTGAGCAGCACGTGTGTGTGTGTGTGTGTGTGTGTGCGTGCGCTTGCGTGCACAAACCCAGGCGATCTGTGCAATTTGGAAGAGAGATTCTGGGGGGTGAATGCTTCCCTGAGCTGGCCCAAGCCGGCGTGACTTCTGAGGGAGGAGGGAGGTGACTCCTTTGCAGAGAAGTGCCTTGATCTCACCAGAGGGCAGTCGATAGCAATGACATTGTAGCTGACCGTGGCCAGCACCTGCTGCACTCACTGTGGCAGGGGCTGTTCAGACACTTAGTTATTCCTTCTCTTGATTGAGAGACCACTGTGTCCCAGGCTGTGTTTTGGGCAGTGGGACAAGGCAGTCAAGGTGCTCAGTCACTTCAAATGTAGGATGAAGTGGGTTCTATTGTAGTCATGTTGCAGGAGAAGAAACAGGAGCACAGAGAGGTTGAGGCACTTGTCCAAGGGCACACGGCAGTGGAACCAAGCACTACCTTTGGAGTCTTAACCACACTGTTGCCTGCATTAGAACCAAATAAATAGGCTGGTGCCACGGCTCACTAGGCTAATCTTCCACCTGTGGCTCCAGCACACCGGGTTCTAATCCTGGTTGGGGTGCTGGTTCTGTCCCAATTGCTCCTCTTCCAGTCCAGCTCTCTGCTGTGGCCCAGGAGGGCAGTGGAGGATGGCCCAAGTGCTTGGGCCCTGCACCTGCATGGGAGACCAGGAGGAAGCACCTGGCTCCTGGCTTCGGATCAGTGCAGCGCCGGCCATAGCAGCCATTTGTGGGGTGAGCCAACAGAAGGAAGACCTTTCTCTCTCTCACTGTCTAACTCTGCCTGTCAAAAAAAAATCATCATTGCATCAGAGCGCTGTTACATGCTAGCTTCCCTACCTTCTTTGGCTCAGATGTCTACCTAGATGTCACCACCTCACCACCCAACCTCAAAGGCTGTCACTGCACTGACCTCAACTGACAAGTGTGTATTCGATTCGTACATTTTAAGAGATTTTTTTTTCTTCCTGCCTTTTCTACTAGACTATGAACATGTAAGGGCAGGGGTCTTATCTGTTGGTGGTGGTTTTTCCTTCACCGATCAGCCAATGCATAGCCTAGTGCCCGCCTGGCACATTGCACGTACTTCTTTAATATTTGTTGAATGGCTGCAGGAAGGATTAAGTCTGCGGTGAGTGCCTTGTCGGTGGATGTTTCTGCACCAGCCACTCAGCAGGGAATGATATGGATCCAAGTGTTGACGATGCTGAGCCAACAGCCAGGGAGGGGATGGCTGCCACAGGAGTAGTGCCCAGGGTGGTGCTTTTACCAATTGAGGACCACGTGGAATTACAGCATTTCCAACCCCCCGATCCCTGAATGCCCCCATTGCTTTGCTTGACGACATCCCACTGGAGAGCTGCCTTCCTGAGCTAATTGTGTCTTCCGGTTTCTCCCCATTATTTGCTCTAAGGCCATCCCTGCTGCGCTAGTACCTCATAAATCTGCCAAGCTGGCTTTCAGTATCCCAAGGTGAAGGAGCCAACTGGAACGACTCATTCTTACCCTTGACACTGATGGGTCCACGTGCTACTCCTGCCAAAGGTGGGGCCTTCTGGAAGCATCTTCTAGGGACAGTGCAAGTGCATCCCAGCCAAAGGAGAGGATTCCAGCCTGGAGATGCAAACCGTGCGGAGACTCCTCCAATGGACGCTTTCTTAGACTCAGTAGTTCTCGAATTTAAAAGGGATTTTGGAAAAGTAACTTCGCGTCTAGAATAAGGATTCTCTCTGTCACATCCCACCAAGTGGTCATCTTGTCTCCTGCCAAAACAACTCGGACAACAGACACTCCTCTGGCTCGCCTGTCGGACTTTGCAGTCCAGGGAGGAAGGTTCTCCTTAGACGGAGCTTCACCTTGGCACGCGTCTTCCACCCCCACTTGGAGTCACATGGGGGCCGTGTGGTTCCCTTTCTCTCAGCTATGTGAAGAGTGTTTCCCTGTCTCACCTTCTCTAGGCTGACGGCACCCAGTTCTCTCAACTGCTCCTTACATGCGGGATAGAATTTTATCCGGTGCTAAACATCCGCCACAGCTACATTTTTAAAAACTTAAGCCTTTTGAAAATCATGTTGTCACACTAGTTGAAGACTATTTTGTTCTGCTGGCTGTAGCACGGCAATGGCCAAGCAGATGATGGTTTGCGAAGCACAGACTGTGTGCTGATGCCACAGGGATCCAAAGTTCAGGATATGAACCGGGCAGTGCAGATCAAAACAGATAATCCCAAGAACAATGGGCTGGTCTTCCTGGCAGTACAAAGTTGGTTAGGCCCTTTGTGTGGGGAGCAGCCCGGACTGAACTGAGTTACTGGAATTAAGACTTATTCTATGCATCTGCTCTCCCACAATATGGCGCTGGGAGAGAAGTAAACAGCTTCCACGCAGCTGCCTCCAGTTCAACCAATTAACTGTAGGACTTGCTCCTGATTGGAGAGCAGCGTACTCGGCGTGTGGGCAGCCGAGTTGGGATTGGCGGAGGAGGACTATAAAGGAGGAGAGAGACGGCATGCACCGGGAACATCTAGGGGGAACATCTAAGGGAACCCGTGCAGCCCCCGAGAAAGCCGGCCGGCGGTGTGCCGCTCCCCTGCGGAAGTGGGGAATGCGGCCAGGGGGAACTGCCCTTCCACGGAGGTGGAAGGGATAGTAGCCAACCCGGGAAGAACCAGCAACAAACCCAGGGAGGGCCGAGCAGACAAAAGAACAGCGCAGGGTTCAGTGTCGTTCCTCCACGAAGAGGGGGAGCGACACTTTGAGTATTTGGGAAATAATGAATGGCATTGGTGCAAATATCATACACATTTCTACCTTTTTTTTTGACAAGCAGAGTGGACAGTGAAAGAGAGACAGAGAGAAAGGTCTTCCTTCACCATTGGTTCACCCTCCAATGGCCACCACGGCTGGCATGCTGCGGCCTGCGCACCGCGCTGATCCAAAGCCAGGAGCCAGGTGCTTCTCCTGGTCTCCCGTGCGGATGCAGGGCCCAAGCACTTGGGCCATCCTCCACTGCGCTCCCGGGCCACAGCAGAGAGCTGGCCTGGAGGAGGGGCAACCGGGACAGAATCCGGCGCCCCGACTGGGACTAGAACCCGGTGTGCCGGCGCCGCAGGGTGGAGGATTAGCCTAGTGAGCTGCGGCGCTGGCTTCTATTTCATTTAGTAGGAAACATAGATAAGGGGACAACTAGAATTTGCAGCTGGATTGAGATTTTTTTCTGTCACTGAAATGTAGGGTGATAACTAAATTCCACAATGATCATTAATTCCTAGTAGGTCAGGTCTCACTCCCTGTACAGGGTTTCAGGAATCTTAGCAGCACAGTCCTTCTTAGGATGCCTCCAATTACCTTTACCTCCCCTGAATGATTGAGTCCAGAATAGAACAGATGATTACCTCACTCTTCCTGAAGCTATATTTTTACTTCTGTGTCTTAAGACTCATTTGCTCTTTCCGATGATAGTACTCTAGTTTGGACTCCCATGACATTTGTCATCCAACAAAATTTCAGATCTTATAGGTGTTCTTGTGTCACTTTTAGCTTGTTGCTAAATACAATGTATGTGGAGAAATTGTTCACAATATAAATCTAGGGAAATATCCATGAATGCATACAGATATAAATGATTAGATAGTGCTTTTTTTTTTTTTTTTGACAGGCAGAGTTAGACAGTGAGAGAGAGAGACAGAGAGAAAGGTCTTCCTTTACCGTTGGTTCACCCCCCAATGGCCGCTGCAGCCGGTGCACCGTACTGATCCAAAGCCAGGAGCCAGGTGCTTCTCCTGGTTTCCCATGGGGTGCAGGGCCCAAGCACTTGGGCCATCCTCCACTGCACTCCCGGGCCACAGCAGAGAGCTGGACTGGAAGAGGAGCAACCGGGACAGAATCTGGCGCCCCGACCAGGACTAGAACCCGGTGTGCTGGCACCGCAAGGCGGAGGATTAGCCTATTGAGCCACGGCGCCGGCCTAGATAGTGCTTTGTAACAATACAAGATGCCAACCTTTGTCTTTTAATCAAATAATTTGACTCATTTACATTTAATGTCAATATTGCTATATGTAGTTTTTAATTTTTTTCATCTACTTGAAAGGCAGAGAGAGAGAGAGAGAGAGATCTTGCATTTGTTGGTTCATTTCCTACATGTCCACAAAAGCCAGGAGCCCAGAATTCCATCAGGGTTTCCCACATGGGTGGGAGGGGTCCAGGCAATCGATTCATCATCTGCTGCCTCCCAGGATGCATCAAAGCTGGATAAGAAGTAGAGCAGCTGTGACTCCCGACAGCTCTGATACGGGATGAGGTGTTGCAGGTGGCAGCCTACCCACCATGCCGCAGCACCCGCCCTGGCATGTCTGGTTGAAGTCAATCTTACTGCTTGTCTTCCATTCATCCTTCGTAGTCTCTGTCATTTTTCTTCTGCTTTCTTTTTTCTTTTGAATTAATATTTTTTAGTATTCTGTGTCCCACTCACTGTCCTCATTATGTTGATAACTCCATTCTTTTCCATTGTTTTAATGATTACTACAGAAACTTAGCAAAGTCCAGCACGGCTTGGCATGTTTGCTCCATTCCTAGGTAATGCAAGGACATTTGAGCTCCTTAACACCATTACCCTCCCTCCTGACCTATGTGCTATTGTTGTCAGCAATTCTGATAACCAGATGTGCTAAAGTCCATGAGACATTATGATATTTGTGTTTACGTAGAGTTTTCTATAAAATTGTTACCCTTGGGACACCTTTCATTCTCTCCCTTATCTCCAAAAATTGTCACTGAGGTCATTTTTTTCTTTATATCATATCTTTTAGTGTGAGGGTACTGGTGATGCAATCTCTTCATTTTTGTTTTTCTGAAAATATCTTCAGTGATCACTGCATGTAAAATCCCCAGTTGGCACTTGTCTTCTTTTAGTGTGTTAATGCCTTTCAGGATATTTTTTTTTGATATCTTGACTGGTTCCATTATGTGAAACCCCAATAACAGGACAGTTTGAAAGCTTAAAAGCAAAGTTCCTATGGCTTTGTCAATACTTGGTGGTTAGAGTCACTCCTTTGTCCTTTTATTTGCATTTTATTTGCATCCAAGTGGAAATCTTATTAAGGTTCATGTTAATAAGATTGAATGTATTGTTCTGCCCTCTAAGTATCGTGTTGTAGGAAAATCTGAAACACTTGTTTTCTGTAGCTTTCTCTAAGTGTTGAAGCAAGCCGTTTGAAAGACATTCATTCAGCAAATATTTCTAGTGTTACTGCCGTATGCCAGGTCCCTGCTGGGGTACTGGGAATACAACGGGTGAATAAGGTGGACAGGGCTCCTGCTGGAGCAAGGACAAAAGCCTTAGATCCAGTTTGGTCTCTCGGTTGCGTGACTGCAAGCAGGTGCTCTGTTCCCTGTGTTCTCCGTCAGCTGGCTTAGCCCTGCCCTGCTAGCTCAGGCCCTCCCAGCCTTGACCAGCCTGGCCCTGCCCCAGCCGCTGAGCACATTGCCATCGTGAGAGTCCAGCTACCAGCCCAATTCTCCCCACCCTCCCGAGCCGCTCCTCCACCTGCCAAGCCACTCCACCCCAAGGTCTCCCTGCTCTCCCAGGAGTCAACCTTAGCCCAAGACTGACCCATCATGCTCAGAAGCAATGTTCTCTCTCAACAGAACCAAAACCAGGACAGCAGAGCTTGTAAGACTTGGCAGCCTTTCTCAGTGACCACTCACAGTTTGCCCACCACACCACAGGTGTTGGCGGATAAAATGCGAGTCTGCATTGTAGCATCAGCAAAGAAGGTGTTCTAGTTCAAGTTTACTTTTTTAAGACTTACTTTTACTTATTTGAACGGATTACAGAGAGAGAGAGAGAGAGATGTATATAGAGAGAGGTCTTCCATCTGCAGGTTCATTCCCCAAATGGCCATAATGGCCAGAGATGAACCAATCGGAAGTCCTACCAGGAGCTTCTTCCAGGTCTCCCACATGGGTGTGCGGGCCCTAGCACTTAGGCCATCTTCTACTGCTTTCCCAGGCCATAGCTGAGAGCTGGATTGGAAAAGGAACAGCCAGGACTGAACCGGCATCCATATGGGATGCTGGCGCTTTAAGCCGGGGCTCTAACCGCCATGCCATAGCACCAGCCCCAGCCTAGTTCAAGTTTAGGAACATTTTGAACTTTCAGCTTCTAGGTTGCACAATTGTCCTAAACAGTCTTCCTAAAAAATCTTTCCAGTGAGTCTGGCTAATACTTTTCCAAGACTGCAACCAAATCATAAAACTTCCTAGATTAGCAATTTGCAGTCTTTACACTTTTATAGTTCATTAAAGTTCTTGCAAAGGAAAGTTACAATATGTTACCAAACATATTGATTTCTTTCTCAGCCTTTTATTTTGCCAGCGAGACTGTGTAAAAGATAATCAATTATGAACCACCCACACAAGACTGTTACTACCAAAAGACAGGGTATCGTCTCAGAATAAAATGTGACCTCTTAGGCTTGACCAGCTTTAATTTTGGGAGAGATTTTCTGAGTCGTCCTCATTTTTCAAATCTCAGCGCAGGGCAACACAAGCTTGGTCAACAGCTGGCAGCAGGCAAGCGGCTGGCATCTGGGGCAAAGGTGCAGGCTGGGAGAATTACAGGAGCTGGTCCTGAGGACAACGCATGCGGGATTTCACACTCAGGAAGCTTCCGGAGCAGGGCACAGATTCTCTGGACAATTCTCTGCTAAATCCAGGCTAAGACCTCAGTCAGCACTGACCATAGCAAGGGCACCATCGCAGAACATAGCTGGTGTGGTTTTTAAAGATTCATTTATTTGAAAGGCAGAGCGAAAGAATTGAGAGAGAGAGAGAGAGAGAGAGAGAGAGAGAGAGAGAGAGGTCTTCCATCCATTGGTTTACTCCCCAAATGGCTACGACAGCCAGGGTTGGGCCAGACTGAAGCCAGGAGCCAGAGACTCCGTCCCATTCTCCCACATGGATGGCAGGGGCCCAAGCACTTGGGCCATCTTCCTGCTGCATTCCCAGGATGCATTGTCAGGAAGCCGGATGGGAAGTGGGGCAGCCCAGACTGGAATCGGCACTTCAGTATGAAATGCCAGTCTTGCAAGCGGTGGCTTCGTCTGCTGTGTCCCTGCCCGGGAAGTATGCCTAAAGCACAAATAAAGAGGTGGTTCTTCTCCTGCCAAGGAGATTTAGGTTATCAAAAAAATGTAGATGTTCCCCTACAGCACGGGTGGTTACCTTGAACCTACACGTAACCTGAATGTGCCCAAGCCTGTGGCTTTGTGGATCTTTCTTTCTCTGTCCTAGGCTGGAGTCTCTGTACATTATCTCTGAGAGGCTGGCAGGATGGGACTTTCTCATAAAGGTTTTCCTACTGCAGCCTGCAGGTCCAGGGAGCCGTGGCTCCTACCGGGTACTCGAAGTCCCCATGAACCAGAGCCATTGATGTCAGGCCACTGCCCAGGACTCTGACCTCTGAGCCTTCTCCACAGCAGTTGCTCCTGTGTTGGCCTGGCCACAGAGGTGGAGCAGGACAGGATGTATTTCCCTGGACTGTTCTGGCCCATGGCTCCCACAGCACCAGCAAAACAAAGCTGTGGTGCGTCACCAACATTGGCTGGAGGCAGGGGCGGGAGGGCCACATGGGAGGTGTGGGCCAGAGCCAGGGGGAAGGACGGCCAAGGCGCCACGCACTCACCAGTGCTGCACGCCAAGACCCCTCGGCCACGCCTCTGGCTGACCCTGACCCCTAGGGCTCTGCCTTCTGTTGGCTTTGCAAACTTTTTAACCCATGGACTGTTTGCAACTCCGCACCTCTGTTTTCTTTACTTTTCCCATAACCTTATCATGGAGAAGACACACAAGCTAGCTTGGCTTTTGATGAAGCAAGGGGGCAAGTGTGAGACAGTCAACTGAAATGACAATGTAAGTGGTTCATCTAATAAGTGGCTTCCAGCCCACCGCGTGATTCAACACTTATTTACTGAGTAACTATCTAGGCCAGCGGCAGAGCTGCAGACCACCTCTGTGTCCTGCGGGGGCTCATCTGTGTGGGAGGAAGGAGGGTGCACTCACGTATACATTGCCCTTGACCCCCCCCCATACATTGCAACAGAACAAGAGCAGCAGTAAAAGCCAGCTTGGAAGTTCTCTGAGTTCTACTTGGATTCTGACTATATAGCTCTACTTCATATGAGTACAGTAAGGGATACATTTAAAAATCTGCCTGTGGGCATCCAAATCTCTCTCTCTCCCCACCTCCCCCTTCCCCCTCCCCCCTCCCCCTCCCTCCCCCTCTCCCCCTCCCCCTCCCTCTCCCTCTTTCTGTATCTCTCCCTCTCCCTCCCCCTCTCCTTCTCTCTCTCTCTCCCCCTCCCCCTCTCCTTCCCCCTCTCCCCCCTCTCTCTCCCCTCCCCCTCTCCCTCTACCCCTCTCTCTCTCCCCCCTCCCTCTCCCCCTCTCCCCCTCCCCCTTTCTCCCCCTCCCCCTCCCTCTCCCTCTTTCTCCCTCTCCCTCTCCCTCTTTCTCTCTCTCTCTCTCCCCCTCTCCCCCTCCCTCTCCCTCTCCCCCTCTCCCTCTCCCTTCCCTCTCCTTCTCTCTCCCCCTCCTCCTCTCCCCCTCCCCCTCTCCCTTCCCCCTCTCCCTCTCCCCCTCTCTCCCTCTCTCTCTCTCTCTCTCCCTCTCCCTCTCTCTCTCTCTCTCTCTCCCTCTCCCCCTTTATTCTCCTCTTCAATTTCTTGGACTTCACATCTGCCATCTTCCTTGCCTCCCTGTTGGAGAGGGTGTGAATGGAAGAGTTCCACCCTGAATGAAGGAGGTGATGGCTTGATCACCCCACTGTCACCAGGCTGAAAGCTCTCTCAGCTGCTTCCAGCAGCAGAGGGGAGACGGCACAGATCCTTCCGTGTTGGTGAGCCAAGCCAGAGCCACCATCTGCCAAGGCAGTGGTCACAGCATGATTGCAGAAGCAGCCCTTACGTGTGGTCTAGAGAGAGGGCCTGTGTTTCAAGGTCTGTAGTGAGATGATGACCATCTGTAAGGACAGTGTGCTGAGATTCCATTAGATGGACTTCATTTCATTTAAAGGATTGTCTCTGGAGCTTATAGCCTTCCTCCTGTTTTTTGACATTAAAACATCTTTTATTGTATAAATTCGCCATGGCAGGGGATCTCAGTTTAGTGGTCTCTGCTGTTTGGATACCTTTACTTGGAGAAACTAAAAATTGGCAATCTAATATGAGTTCCAAGATTTTGATCTGAAGTCTTAGCCGTGTCAAAACCCACCAACATCCAACTTGGTGGGTGTGAATTAGACCGTTCTGGGTTAGAATATCAGCTGTGCTAACCCAATTCACAGGGACACCTGTCTCTCTGCTCTGAGCTACAGCCACAGAGACGCTAACACACAGCACCTCCAATGGACTAGAAGGATATCGGTGGCCTGGCCTGCTAGTTTCTAGTGGCAGCCATTGTCATAAGAGTCTGTCTTGGGCCCAAGAAAAAAACTCCCACAATGTAATTATTTCCATTTTCTGCCCTTTCTTCTTGGGTCTTAGAAACTGAGAAATGATTTTGTCACAACGAATGCGCTACTCTGGTTTTGCTCTTCCCCTAGAGCTATGTCTCCAGGCCGAGGGTCACAGAAGGAAACACACTTGCATGTATCTCCAGAAGGCAAATGAAAGCCAGGACGAGCTGTTAGGATGGAGACATTTCAAAATTTGGGAGCACAGCTGAATACATAAAGTAAATTACACCATAAGCCAGATGTTCCAGGAACAACTTTTCCATTTTTTTGCCTGAAGGAAAAGTTTTAGTTCATAAAGAAAACAATGAGCAGAAATTGCTATCACAAAACAACAATCCATGGTTCATGGTTATTTAAAATGAGCCCATTCGAAAATAATCAAAGATGTGCACAATGATTTATAAAGAGTTGTGCATTTCAGTGTTATTTATCATATGTAGCATGTAGAAACATCCTAAATGGCTTCCCATTAAGAATTTGTTATATAAATTGCAGTACTTTCATCTTGATGGACTGCTATACAGCCATTAAAAATCATGCTGTGGAATATTTAATGACTTGAGAAAGCATTAGCAATATTTTTAAGCAAGGAGAGCAGGTTACAGATTCGTATTTTATGTCATTATAACCCAGATTCTAACTGGAATTCCCTAAACCTTGGCATCCAGGTAAGGTTGGCTCGGATCCCCAGTCCCATGGCCTTGAGGGGCATTGCCATGGTTTCTTCAAGCTCCCAGGGAGCTACTTCCCCACAGTTCCTTCTCCTCTTGTCCATCACTGCTTCTGTCTACCGTTCCATGTGAAACGTAACCTCTCCCAGCTGTTTGCAAAGCAAAATTAGTGCACTAATGTCAGATATACTGAAGAAGGAGGAAGTATTTATATCACTGTAGTGGCATGAACAGGAGCATCCAAAAAGATCCTAGATCCAGGGACCCGGGAATATGATTGTTTTTGGAAAAAGAGAGTCTGTGCAGATGTAACAGAGACTCAAGAGCATCGTGGGCCACAGGGAGCCCTACATCAGGTGGCACAGATTTTGAGAAAGGCAGAGGAGAAGACGACAGAGGGAGACATGGGTAAAGTCCACGTGAAGACAGAGCGAAGGGCGGAGCTTCTGGGCCACAGCCCAGGAATGGCTGGAGCCACAGAAGCCGAAGAAGCCAGCAGGGAACCTCGGCACAGCCCTCAGTGGGTCCTGCCAGTGCCTGGATTTTGGCCTCCTGGCCGCCAAAGCTGTGCTAGAATGCCACCACCTTTGTGGAGATCAATTTGTCTAGGGAACCCCAGGAAACCAACGCAGTCACCAGGTGCACCTAACAGTGAAGACAGCTCTGCTTGCGGACTGGCTCCTGCGGCCCTGCCACCACCACTGTGGAGTTTCACCTCTCAGAAACGTGTCCTTGGGGCCGGCGCTGTGCGTAGCGGGTGAAGCCACTGCCTGCAGTGCCAGAATCCCATATGGACGGCGATTCAAGTCCCGGCTGCTCCACTTCTGATCCAGCTCTCTGCTGTGGCCTGGGAAAGCAGTGGAAGATGGCCCAGGTCCTTGAGCCCCTGCACCTGCCTGGGAGACCCGGAAGCTCCTGGCTCCTGGCATCGGATCAGCCCAGTTCTGTCTGTTGCGGCCTTCTAGGGAGTGAACCAGCAGAGGGAAGACTTCTCTCTCTGTCTCTGCCTCTGTCTCTCTGTAACTCTGCCTTTCAAATAAATAAATAAATCTTAAAAAAAAAAAAAGAAAGAAAGAAAAAGAAATGCTTGTTTGAGCTTGTGTCACTTCTCTAGCTTCCTCCTCTTCCTCCCTCCCACGTAGTCCCGTGACCCAACTTCTGCCTCTGTTCTGCCGAGTTCCCGCCGCACAGCTCTCTCTAACTCCTGGCCCTAAGTTCCGTGTTTCTACGTACCGCACTCCCCACCTGAGTGAGGCGTCTTCCTCCTGCCGGCAGCACGGCGTCCGTGCATTGCACTCCCATTGGCTCTTCTCTTTCACTCAACCCGCATCCAACCCAGCTGGAAATTCTGCTAACTCTGCCTTCAGAGTCTGCTACCTGGACACTTGCAGCCACCTCCAGGGCTGTCACCTGGTCCAAGTCATCACCAGCCCCATGCCTGGCTGTGAGCAACAGCCTCCGACAGACCCCTCGATTCCAGCCTGTTCTCCCTCCAGTCCCATCTCAACACAGCCCCAGAGAAATCCTTTTATAACCTTAGTCTTATTTTATCACTCATATATGCTGAAAACCTGCCATAAACTCACTTCTCACCCAGAGTCAAAGCCAAAATCCGTAGGTGGCTACGGGGAGATGGCAGAGCCAAATGTAAGCAGAGGAGTAGTATCTGACAGAGAAAGGACTCGGCAGGAAAACAGGCTTCGCAGTGCTGTCAGTGACAGAGGAATTCAAAGGCACAAAAGGCAGGAATGGTTCTTTGCAGAAAGGAGCATCTAAATAAGTGGTACATTTTGACTTGTCTTATATAACTGAATCCCTAATGGAACATCTGTGCTGGAATCCCATTTAATATCATATAATGAACCCACAGCACTGAAAGCACTGCTTATGGTTTTCAGGTGCATTGGAGCAGTGTGCACAGGGCTTTCCAGAAACAGCGCCTGAACAAGGATGAAAAATAAAAGGAACTTCATCTCCATACCGTGCACCGCCCACCAGTATTATATTGTACTGCCATGATCTCCAAGGAAGCACAAACATTTGGGTGCACTGTGGGTTAAGTAAATACCCACTAAATATTGATGCATGCATAATTAGGATGACTAAAAAAATCCTGGCAGAAGATTATCCCCAGCCGTCAGAGGAGAGACAAAATGAAGCAATTTGATCATGGGAATTAATGCAAGTCGGCTCTCCATTTTCAATGCTGCTAATTGAAAGCCATTTGTTATTCAAACCTCTCTTTCCTTCTGGTTTGTACTTTGCTCTCCTTGGCCTAACAGAGAGGAAGGCGAAGGGAGAGTTCAGAGGCAAAGCTACTGCACCTTTGTTCGTCTAAGGCCGCGGCTCCCACCTTTTGTCCACACTGATTTTGCCACCCGCACCACACTTCTGTGGGCATGTCCACGGCCTGTGTACGGTGCGGAGGCTCGGCGGCTCCCACTCAGAACACGAGCAGTAGAATGAGACTGACATTACTGTGGGTGTGACAGCTTTATTGAGATGCAATTCACGTATCCTACAATGGACTCCTTTGAAGTCTCCTCACAGGTGAACTTGTAGTATTCACAGAGTTATGCAACCATCATGACATTTCACCACCCCACAAAGAAACCACATAGCCATTAGCAACCTCTCCCCACTTAACACAGCTGCCGGCAACCTGCCAGCCTTCCTTCTGTCTCTATTGGTTTGCCTGTCCTGAACATTTCCTATAAACAGAATCACAGGGCATGTGGCTATTTGTGTCTGGCTTCTGAAACTGGCCAAGGAAAACATGAGCAAAATGTTTTCACGGTTCATCCGTGTTGGAGCAAGCGTCTGTGGGTCATTACGCTTTGTGGCTGGGGCATATTCCATTGTAAGGACCAATCATACTGTATTCATGCATCACCTAATGGCCATCTGGGTTGTTTCCATTTGGGCTCTATGGACAACACTGCCACAAACACTCACTACAACTTTGCACACGCAGCCTGAAACTTGATCTAGAACATGCGCAGCTTACAGTCCCTGGGGGGTGCAGGCACCATCTCATTGCATCAGTTCAGGACTCCTGTGTGCGGAGCCGGGAATCAAACCGCCACTCCAACTCCAGAGTCCATGCTTGTCAGCTCTTTGCTTCGTTTCTTCTGAGTCTGAAGACTTTCCTAAGCCATCGACCACCTCGAGTGATTTATGGCTCTACAGGCATCAGTTGTGACACCTCTTAGCTGGTCACTACCACCCTGTCTGAAAACCACCACTCCTTAGCTGCAGAAATTATTTCCAGGGCTGAAAGGAGACCTCTCAAAGGGAACCAGGCAGGCTATTGGACAGATGGGCTCGGAAGAAGCTCTAGGAGCCTTCGAGGGGTTTGTTCTGAGAAACAGGAAGCTGTGGTCTGAGTGTGTGTGCACCCCCCACCACTACCAAGTTCACGTGTGGTGGTCCTCACTCCCAAGGTGAAGGCATGAGGAAGTGGGGCTGGGGGAGATGATCACATCACGGGCAGAGCCCTCGTGGATGGGAGGAGTGCCCTGCTAAGCAAAGGCCGGGGAGCTGGCGGGCATCCTTTCCACGAGTAAGGACACAGCCGGAAGACGCCAGTGAGGAAAGCATCCGAGGGTCCTCCCCGGAACCCAGCCACGCGGCCACCAGGATCTCAGACCCACCCTGCAGAGCTGCGAGAGATGAGTGTTCACTGCTTGTTGCTTGTGTTTCCTGACCCTGCTCACCCGTCTCCACAGCCAGAACTGAAACAGCAGGTGTCCGGGGAAGAGTGCAGTGTGTCTCTAGCCTTCCTTCCCCCGTGCACTTTGTCTCTCTGGCCTACCTGACAGTCCCAGCACGCCCCCTCCCGCTCCACCTCCCTGTGTAGCACTGTATGACACAGAATCTCCTTCCTCCTCCCAACAGAGCCAGCCTGTCTGCATTTCTCAGACACGCAGTGTCCAAGCCTGACTCCATCTTGATTATGTCTTCACCCAAACTCCCCTTGCTTCTCTTTTCTTTGGGCATAATCCTAATCATTCTTTTATTTTTTTAAAAAAAAGATTTATTTATTTATTTATTTTTTGACAGGCAGAGTGGACAGTGAGAGAGAGAGAGACAGAGAGAAAGGTCTTCCTTTGCCGTTGGTTCACCCTCCAATGGCCACCGCGGCCGGTGCGCTGCAACCAGCGCACCGCACCGATCTGATGGCAGGAGCCAGATACTTATCCTGGTCTCCCATGGGGTCCAGGGCACAAGCACTTGGGCCATCCTCCACTGCACTCCCGGGCCACAGCAGAGAGCTGGCCTGGAAGAGGGGCAACAGGGACAGAATCCGGCGCCCCGACCAGGACTAGAACCCGGTATGCCGGCGCCGCAAGGTGGAGGATTAGTCTAGTGAGCCGCGGCGCTGGCCTATTTTTTTTTTTTTTTTTTTGAAAGGCGTAGTTACAGAGAGGCAGAGGCAGGGTGGGGAGGAGAGAGAGAGAGAGAGAGTGGGAGAGAGAGAGAGGTCTTCCATCTGCTGGTTCACTCCTCAAACGGCTGCACCAGCCAGGGGTGGTGCCAGGCTGAAGCCAGGAGCATCTTCTGGGTCTCCCACATGGGTGGAGCCCAGGCACTTGGACCATCCTCTGCTGCTTTCCCAGGCACTTTAGCAGGAAACTAGATGGGAAGCAGAGCAGCTGGGACTCGAACCAGCGCCCCTATGAGATGCTGGCACTGCAGGCAGTGGCTTTACCCACAACACCAGCCCCAATCCTATTCATTCTTTAGGATTCAGCTCCTGTGCCACTTCTTCAGGAGTTGTTCCCAAGGACACCACTGAGGCTTGAGAGACTTCCAACGGCGGCCTTGCCACAGAGCACCCTAAGAAGGTGCAGTGGTGTAGGGTTCTGGGTGCAGCACATGCTGCTGCCCTCGGGCCTCGCCCTCTCTCTGCCCGCCTCCACGTGCCACCATCCGCATCACTGCACGTTTCTTCATCAAGGGAAGAGTTGATGTGGGGGGGAATAAACGGACCCCACGCATACCCTCAAACGATAACCAGGAGGTGTCGGTGCGTGTGCAGCGAGCGGCCTCGGGCCCGGGGCGGGAGACTGAGAAGGGCTTTGTGCTTCGCCCTCTGAAGGAGGCTCAGAGGAAGCAGGTCGGGAGCGGACGTGTCCAGGAAGGGCCTGATCTCCACAGGTTGCCGTGGAGCCTCAGGGGCTCCGCAACTCGACTCCTGCTGGATGACAGACTCATCACTGCGGTCGTCATTCCCGGGGCTGTCACCTCTCGGTTACTAATTTTATTAATCACCTCTCGGTGCATTGTCCCGGCATTTGCCATGAAGCTTAGTACACACAGGAGCGCAGCATTTGCTGCCTATCACCCAAGAAAGGGAGACGTTGCCAGCCAGTGAGGAGGAGTTGTTTCGGGATCTTTTGCCTTCTTGGTACAGAATGTTTTACTACCTTGTGTTAGTACAAAGTTTACTCGCTATTAAAAAAAAAGCAAATCCTTAAAATAGAGTGGCTTAACAGACACACCTACATGTGCAATAAAATTGTAAAGAACCAAGCATACACACACGAACAAGTACAAGAAAACAAGAAATTGGAAGAAGATCTGTGAGTTTTGTGGGCATTAGCATCTTGGTTGTGATATTATACTGTAGTTTGGAAAATGTTATCCCTGGGAGGAGCTGAGCAAAGCGTAAGCATGGCCTCTTGTTTATTTCTCCCAGCGGCACCTGAGTCTACAATTACCTCAGGACAAATCTCAATTAAAGAATACCTGGTATCATAAATAACAGTACAGGTGACCTAGCTTGGTGAGACTGCAGACACAGTGCTGTTCCATGAGGCCACTCAGGGAGCCAGGATCCTTCCGTCTAGGGGTCCCAATGTCCCCCTAGGATGCTATAAAGGGTTGAAGCCACATCACTGACCGAGATGAAGTTTCAGCCCAAGGGAAGGGAGAAAAGAGGACACTGATTGCTTTTCTTGCACGTGGTGCGGAAATTCACACAGTTGGGGAAACTCCATCACGGCGCACCCAGCTGCAGGGAGGCTGGTAAATGCATTTTCTATTCTGGAGGACGTTGTGCTAGCAAAACCCTGTGACTACGGAAGGAGGGAGAGACATACTGAGGGTAACAAGGAGAAGCCTTCCACAGGGCACACCATGGCTTTGCTGCCTGGTACAGTGAGTACGTTCTTTGGTATGTGCTCCCCATCCCTGCTTTGAGAAAATCGCTCCAGGTATGATCTGCAATAACCTTCCCCACGCAGGGCTAAGGGATGGGGAGGCAGAGCTCCGACAGTGCTGGAGGCTCTAACTCCAGATCTGCCTCTGGAGCTTCCAGTTGCAGGAGCCCAAACCCTACCTTTGCTAATGTATACTGGAACGAAGCCCTGTGGTTTGCAACCCAGAGAAACCTGGTCAACACTGGTCCTATCTAAGCTCCTCAATGACCAAAAACACCCAAAAACACCACAGAACTACAATAAAGTATGAATCAAAATACAAGACTAGTTCAAGAAGTTTGTAGAAATGCAATGAGAAGATGCACTCATTTTGGTGAGAAAAGGTCTGAAATCCATGCATTTGAGGGCTCCTCAAAAAGTTCATGAAGATGCACAACGTAAAAAATCTACGCATAGACTCCAAAAATGTTGGCATCAAAATAAACCTGTCTTTGAGTGCCTTTTCCTGGAGTGTTTTGAATGCCCTCACAGCTGGAAGAGAGGCTGTTGAATGTTCTCATCACAAAGAAATGACAAATGTCTGAAGCAGTGGATAATGCAAATATCCCAAGCTACCCCATGTGAATGCATACAGGCCCAAAATATACTGTACCCCACAAATGTGTGCAATTATTATCTCTCAGTTTTAAAGGTTTACTTAGTGATTGAAAGTCAGAATTACACAGAGAGAGGAAAAGAGAGAGAGAGAGAGAGAGAGAGAGAGAGAGAGAGAGAATCTTCCATTTGCTGGTTCACTCCCCAAATGTTTGCAATGGCTTGAGCTGAGCCATGCAGAAGCCAGAAGCTGGGAGCTTCTTCCAGTCTCCCACACGGGTGCAAGGGCCCAAACACTCGGGTCATCTTCCACTGCTTTTCCAGGTGCACTAGCAGGGAGCTGGATAGAAAGTAGAGCAGCCAGGACTCGAATCCGTGCCCATATGCACTGCGGCTGCTTAACCCCCTGTGCCACAGCGCCGGCCCCATATCTATCAGTTTTAAAAATCAATGTTTTCAGGGGCCAGTGCTGTGGTGCAGCAGGTAAAGCCGCCGCCTGCAGTGCCGGCATCCCACATGGGCGCTGGTTTGAGTCCAGGCTGTTCGAGTCCCTGCTGCTCCACTTCCGATCCAGCTATCTGTTATGGCCTGGAAAAGCAGTGGAAGATGGCCCAAGTCCTTGGGCCTCTGAACCCACATGAGAGGCTTGGAACAAGCTCCTGGCTACTGGCTTCAGATCAGCCCAGCTCTGGCCATTGCAGCCATTTGGGGACTGAAGCAGCAGATGGAAGATTTCTCTCTCTCTGCCTCTCTCTCTCTCTGCCTCTCTCTCTCTCTCTCTCTGCCTCTGCCTCTCTGTAACTCTGCCTAACTCTGCCTTTCAAATAAATAGATAAATCTTTTTTCAAAAAAAACGTTTCTGGAGTCCGTGGAAGACCTGGATGAAGGTCCTGGCTCCTAGCTTCAGCCTGACCCAGCCTGATCACTGGGGGCCATTTGGGGAGTGAACTAGCAGATGGAAAATTCTCTCTCTCTCTTTCTCTCTCCCCTCTCTCTGTAACTATGCCTTTAAAATAAATAAATAAACCTTTTTTAAAAAAATTGCTATTTCCTTCCATTGCTAACCTGGCTTTACTCTCTCAAGGGAGGGCTCCAAGTGCTTGATCCCTAATCAGAGAGCCCTTGGCCAGGACACTCCAAAGAACATGTAGTTTTAATCAGCACTATTCAAACACTTAGCTTAATCAGTACTGAGAGAGACATGGGTAATAATAATGAGATATTTCGAAAGGAAAGAGAAAAACCATTGACCCAAATAGGATGCTTAGTAATTCTTAGTAAGTGTTATACATGCTTATGAAAGAGTGCTAAGATGCTTAATTGCTGAATAAATGAAATATAAACATTCATTACGTTACTTGGAGAGTTCTTTAATATGTAATGGGGAAACATTTTATCGACTGCACTGTAAGTAATAAATGCTTATTTCGTTTCCTAAAAAAAAATAAATTCTTGAAACCACTAACCACCATCTAAATACGGCTTGACTTTTTCCCCTATTATTTTGCTTTTAATTTTTTTTTTCATTAGTGGGAGCAAAAAAGGTTTATCCAGGAGATGGAGAAGTGGGGCAGTAGGAACAGGGCATGTGGAGGAGTTGGAAGTCATACATCCCAGCTCTGTCACTTAACAGCTCTGTGACCTTGAACGAGCCTCTTGCCCCTGCTTGGTTTGCAGGGGTTAGGTGGGGCTGGTACAAGGGCGTTCTCACTCACCCCAGGGGCGTCGTGGCGCTCTGAGGCATCGCGCCCGCCCATCAGTGCTTCTCAGCCCCCGCTTGGTGACTTGACCTGGGGATTTTGCTGCAATGCAGATCGGCTTATTACATCCCGAGTGGGACCCAAGACCCAGACTCTAATAAGCTGCCAGGTGATGCTGATATTACCACTTAACACTTGGGGCAGCAGAGTCTTCAGCTGTCTGCCCTACCCAGGTGTACTCATTTTAATGTATTCCTTTATTGGAAGCAGCGATAAAGAAACAGAGAGCTCCCTCCACTGGTTCAGTCCTTAAATGCTCTCAGTGGCCGAAGGCAGGAGCCAGGAACTTTGATAAGTCCTGTCTGTGGCAGACACTTTAATAGGCAGTGGAGAGTCACCAGTCAGGATAGCAGGGCCCTGCTCTCATGGAGCTTGGAAGGTGGTGGAATACAAGGTGCTTTCAGACAGGCTCAGTGCTGTGAAGGAGTTGAAGAACCTCCAAGGGTCACAGGAGACTTTTGATAGGGGTGTTAGGAATGCCAAGTTCTTACTTCCCCTTCTGCAGTGACCGTGGAGGCCACACGTTGAAGACGATAGCACAGCACGGGCTGCCTGGGTCCTTGAGTGACTGTGTGGAGTAGAGCCCTCCCGCCTTCCCCGCAGGCTGAACTGGACGGTGATAAGAGTGGCCGATACCCTGCCACTGCACTGGACCACTAGGGTGTCAGGCTTGCTGTTCAACAGCTAGGATGGCTTGCTGTGGATACACACAACTGTTCTATCTAGGATTCTAAACGTTGCCCCTTTGCACCTGTTAAAGTAGAGCAGCGCTTTGCTACTTCAAAACCGAAGACCCTTACCATCAATATCTGTGGAATTCAATGGACCTTAACATCAACATCTGTGAGATTCTAATAGGTGTGAGAATGCTTTGCAACAGATAAAGTGTTCTATACCTGTGAGGAATTAGCACCTCAGATGGATCCCCCTGAAATACACACACAGTCTGTACATACTACTGGGGAAAACAAAAGTAAACAAGCATTGAAACGAACGCACACTGAGGTCAATTTCTTTCGCTGGCCATTTACGTCTTGGATTTCTTGTAAGGGCCTTTACAAAGCCAATTCACGAAATCTGAGCAGAAGCTAAGGAAGTAGTTCTGAAGTTTGGAATTGGCCTTTAAAACACAGTGCGTGTGCTTTGGAAGAGCCCTTGGAGGCACAAGAATATTAACGTTTGAATTCCCCACTTCTCACGTTTATCAACACACAGTAAATCGGGTGATCCTCAGAGGCCCCTGAACTCCCCCAAGGAAATCTGTGTCCTGGACCGCATCCTCGGGGGTCTTCTCTTCCTTGGCTGCTGGTCTGAGGAGCTGCTGCCGCTGACCTCCCAGTCCCTGGGGTCCCTCTCTTCCGTTCTCGTACCCTGAGCAGCCACGGCAAAGCTGTCCCGTAAGACTCCTTGGGACGACCCTACCCCGGTCCCCCGAAGGCTTGTGACTGGGAAGCAGAACAGACTGCAGCCACGCCCCACCCAGGAGCCAGCGTCGGGATGCAGCTCCCTCCACCCGGCCTTCATCCGTTGTGACACCCAGAGCGGGAGCTGGTCCTTCCCTGCAGCGTTCCTGGTGCTTTTCATGAAAACTGAGGAGTAAATGTTGTAATTTCTTTAAAAAGATTTATTTTATTTATTTCAAAGACAGAGTTACAGAGAGAGAGGTCTTCCATCTGCTGGTTCACTCTCCAGATGGCTGTAACAGCAGGAGCTGTGCCCATCCAAAGCCAGGAGCCAGGAGCTTCTTCTGGGTCTCCCACGTGGGTGCAGGGGCCCAAGGACTTGGGCCATCTTCTACTGCTTTCCCAGGCCATGGCAGACAGCTGGATCGGAAGAGGAGCAGCCGGGACTAGAACCAGTGCTCACATGGGATGTTGGTGCTTCAGGCCAGGGCTTTAACCCACTGCGCCACAGTGCTGGCCCCTAAATGTTGTAATTAATTTGAGTCTCTTTGAACTGAATGTGGTACCCGATTTATCAGCAAGAGTGCCACAAGCCCCTCCTCCGCCCCCAGCTTTGAGTCACCCGGATGAAATCCTCCCAACCACTGGTGCATTCTGTCAAGGACGAATGCATGTGAGTGGGTGCATACACAGTCTGAAACGTCCCACAGAACCACACTCGCGATGAGGAGACAAAAGATGGGCCTCCCAGGCAGATGCAACCTTCTTGCTAAGTCCCTGTCCTTCAGCCTCAAAGGTTAGTCTTGGCCTCGTTGTCTGCTTAGTGAGCAGAACACATAGAGCTTTGGAAAGTAGGGAAATCAGGGGCACAGGGAAACACATGGACAAACACATGTGGAAACCCAGAGACAGTAGAGGCTTTAAATATCCAGCCAGGGGCAGGCGCTGTGGCGCAGCGGGTTAACGCCCTGGCCTGAAGTGCTGGCATCCCATATGGGCACCGGTTCAAGACCCGGCTGCTCCACTTCTGATCCAGCTCTCTGCTCTGGCTTGGGAAAGCAGTGGAAGATGATCCAAGTCCTTGGGTCTCTGCACCCACGTGGGAGACCCAGAAGAAGCTCCTGGCTCCTGGCTCCTGGCTTTGGATAGGTGCAGCTCCAGCCATTGAGGCCAACTGGGGAGTGAACCAGCAGATGAAAGACACCTCTCTCTCTCTCTCTCTCTCTCTCTCTGCCTCTCCTCTCTCTGTGTAATTCTTTCAAATAAATAAATAAATCTTTAAAAAAAAATCCATCCACCATCCATGCACCCATCCATCCATCCCCCTCCCACCCACCCATCGTCTATCATCCATGCACCCACCCATCCATCAGCCATCCAAGCATCCAAGCAACAATGAGCTGGGCACCTACTATTTATCAGGCCCTGCACCCGGGAATCAGTGTACCCAACGACAGAGGTGAAATTCTAAAGGCAGAAGCTGCAGGCAGGTGGGGTATAGAAGTGACCCCGAAAAGGCCCCCCGCAACGCCGGGACACAGACTTGGAACGTGGGCCGCATTCTTGGAGTGAACCTGCTTCCCGCCCCCAGCACACCTGACAGTAGATGAGAAACCCAGGCATCATAGAGACTCCCAGGCCTCCGGGATTCCTAGAGAGGCCCGGAAGCGGCTCCAAGAGGCCGGTCCGACGGCTCCGGGCGCCCGAGCGGGGGCGGCGTGTAGCTCAAGAGGCATGGTCCGCCCCGGCTCTGCACACCGGGCGCTGAGCCGTCGTCTGCAGCTGCTGTGAGTGGCCTGGGGTCGGGAAGGCGGCTCCCTTCCGCGGGGACCCCGTGCCGGGCCGCGTCGGCCTGGGGCGCGCGCGCTCGCGCCCGGGCGCCATCCCCGGAGGGGACGGCTGGGAGTGGCACTGGCCGGGGAGGCGGGAGAATCATTTTCGCTGCTTGCAGGAGCCGGGCTCGAACGCGGCGCTCGTCGCTCTGATTTCTCCTAGAGCCAGCAGGCTCTTTCTGCTGAACCTGGGTTTTCCTATCTGTAATTCGCCTCGCGCTTTGCGGGGAAGAGGGTCCTCCCTGTGTCTGGTGATCCTGGTTTCCCATCTAGAATGGATGCACTGAGGGCAGGTGAGGTCCAGCTGACGAGTAATAGCTGCAGGGCTGCCGGGCGGGACGGAAAATGCGAAGGCGTGTGTGCAGGGCTTTGCCCCGGGCCTGAGGTGACCCGGCCTGGAGCCCTGGGCCCACCCTAAACCTGATGGTGTTGCGGATCAGAAGGCGTCTGGTCCAGAAGCAGCGGTGGTCGACCCTGGACACGCCCAGCTCATACTAAGTACTGGAGGCAGCCGGGCTGTGACTCAGCGAGGTCACACGGATTGGGCGGAAAGACCCGGGTCTTCCAGTTTCAGTCTAGGAATCGTAACTGTGCATCACCACCACCACGGGAGGAGATGATGGGGCGCCTCCCCGCCCAGTGAGGCTGCAGGTGGCCTGAGCGGCCAGCACTCACCCAGGACCCTGGAGCCAGCCCTCCGGGTCAGGGGCTGCGCTCAGCCTTCTGGTGCGGGTGAGACGCGGGCTGCAGAACCAGATGCGCCTGTCCCGATGAGCCTGGGGATCCCCGATCTACCACTTACCAGCCTCAGTCGCTTCCTCTCTCTGGCTCTCAGTTTTCCCATCTGTCCAGTGGGGTCAGCACCTAGGAGAGTGAAGAGTAGGGAGTGAACTAAGTAGGGGCAGGGCACAGCCAGTACCTGGGACGGAGTCGGCCCCAGTAATCTGCAGCTCAGAGTTGTTTGGGTGTTGAAATGGCAGAGTGCTAACCCCTAGACTGGAGCACGTTCAAGGTCAGGCAGAAAAGGGCGTCAGAAAAGTTTGCCAAGTATTCAGCCCGCTTAGCTTGGCAAGGTTGCAGTTTGCCGACGCTCCTCGTCCCTGCAGATCTTCCTGGAGAAGGGGGCGATGGAGTTGAAATGGTGGCTTGGGAGATACCACGTAGAAAGTTAGGTTATCGCGTTTGTCGTCAGCATCGCAGGAATTGTAAGGATCTCCGGCGCACCAGAGAGCAGGGTAAAAGGATTTTGAGTGGATAGCTGGACAAGAGGATCCGATGACCTGAGCAGAAGGCAGCCGCCCTGCCGCCTTCACGTGAGCTCACGGCGGCGTGGTGTGCGCGGGTAGCCCTGGCTGCTCCCAGCGTGCTGACTTCTGCCAGCTGTGCGGCTGGCCAGTTTCTTCCCAGAGAAACTGTCGAGTCCACGGGATCAGTTTGGTAGATTTGGCCTCTGCTGTTTTACACTCACGCTCCGTCCATCTGTATCGGGGCTCTCTCTCCTCTTCACCTTTATCGCTTTGACGGCACTAGAGTTAACACAGATGATTCTCACATCGTGTGTGGAGTCGCAGCAGCACCGTATCATAAGCCCTGTAGCTTCAATATATTTTTTGTTCTCAGTGCAATAAGAACACAGTTGCGTTTTACCTCTGGTCAGTACCTCTGAAGTAATTTAGAAACCTAATCATAGTTGACACTCACTGGAGATATTTTTATCATCCTCAGAGTAAATATAGTAATTTCTTATTTTTATGAAAGCTGTCTTCAATTCTCTGTGCTCTGTGTTCTGTTGGTGGGATGCCAATGGCACACAGATTTCGATATTGCATGATGATGCCAGGGGATTCGTGGCATCTTCATCTCGAACTCACAGCGGTGAAGGCACTGTGTGCATAATCTCCGGTTCTTATTACTGATCCTTAGCATTTAATTAGGTCTTTGTAAATCTGCACTTGTCCCAGTCATCTTTTATTAGTTTCTTCCCGTAACTTCCCTGCGAGATGTCAACTTTATTACCCTCACTTTACCGTGGTATTATCAAGAGCTCGGGCAGATTTTCAATTTCGTCTTTTTTCTCCAGTTTGTAATTAAGATTCCTTTTCCTTGATCATGTGCTTAATTTTCACCTGTATCCATTAAAATGACAGCTCAGGGCAGGTGCAACCCTCACCCCCAGAGGAAAGCAGTTACGGAACAAAGCAATGTTTGGGAGGAATCTTGGGGCAACTGCCATTATAAGGGCAGGTCTAAGTGGCTGGCCCTGGAAGGAATCGGGTGCACACTAATTAATAGAACAGAAGCCATGAAGTATATGAAAATCCAGCGGCTCAATGAGGAAAACTGTCTACTCTTGCGCCCCCCTCTGAGTTCACATTCATGAGAGTTTCCTGGGCATTTCTGCAGACTGTGCTGGGATGGTTTTGTGCTTACTGATGCTGGGGACCTGGGGGGAGGAGGTGGCACGCAGGTGGTGCCGTCAGCGGCTGGCGAGTGGAGAAGCTTCTGCCAGGCCGGTGAATGGGCTGCTCTGCGGTGCAGTTTGCCCTGCTCACCTCATCGGGCTCTCCTAACAGGGGCAGTTACACAGGTCCCTGCCTCCCAGCATTCTGGTGCGGATGGAAGGCAGCAAGGAAGAGCAGCCGTGGGCCAGGCGGTCTCTAAAGCAGGGGTGCGGCCCTGGTCTGATGAAAGCACACGGGAGAGACCCCCATTCGCGAGTCAGCTGGCCTGTGTGACTTTACAAGCAAAAACTTAGAAATGAGGCAGTGTCTCTGTTGGGCTCTTGGAAACCTTGTCCATTTTCTGAATCCCTTGTGGTGGAAATCTTGTCGAAATACCAAGAATGTCTTAAAGGCTTTATCGGGCATCCTGCTCATCGTGACTCTTAACCAGGCAGCCCATTTCCAAAACCCGTTTCGGTGAACGCGGTCACCTTCCTCCAGCTTGACCTGCTTGCTGCCTGTGTGGCCGCGCCCTGTCACAGCCCAATTCTTGCCCTGGTTTCAGCTGAGCCCGCTGGTATTCTGTCCTCACCCCTTGCCTGGACTATGGCCTATTTCCAGGCTCCCCCTACCCCCAAGGAAGCGTGCTGTTTTGCAAGGACCAAATTGATCCCGTGGACTCTGCAGAAAGGGACACAGGCTGTCTCCAAGCCTGCTTCCCCGCGTCTTTCCAAATCAGGGCCCCAGCTGCACACCACGGCTTCGGTGTGTACACCAGCCACGGCAGACCCACCGCATCTGTTGTCCAACACAGCCTCCCCTTTGGATGTGCCAACCCTCCGCCCCCTGTCAACCTGCCGAGGTCCACCCTGTGGTTCTGGTCCGGTCCTGCAGCCCTCACCTGCCTGTCGAAGTGGGCCGCCACACTCCCCAGCTGGGTGCACCTGCAGCACTTTGTAGCAGTTCGGTTGTTTTCACTTTTTTGCCCTGTCCTCTCTCCACCATCATCAGCTCAGCAGTGCAGGAGCTGTGAGTCACCGAGCTTCGTGTCTCCTGTAACTTGAAGCCCTGTAGAAGTGCACCCAGTTAAAACAGCAGCAGCTGTTGGCACGCCCAAGAATGACTCTTAGCCACTGCAGGCCCTGCCTGTGCCCATCACACATTTACTAAATTGGCTGTACTTTGTGATTTTTGGAATTCCACGGCTACTAATTGAGCACCTACTGTGTTCCGGATTCTGGAAGGGACACCCCTCTATAAAGGCAGGATACCCCAGCTCCCATGGAACTTGTGTTCTTTTTTTTAAGTTTTATTTATTAATTTTTAAAGAGATTTATTTATTTGGAAGACAGAGTTATCGAGAGACAGAGAAAGAGAGGTCTTCCATCCACTGGTTCACTCCCCAAAAGGCCACAACAGCCAGAGCTGCGCTGATCCGAAGTCAGGAGCCAGGAGCTGCTTCTGGGTCTCCTACGTGGGTGCAAGGGCCTTGGGCCATCTTTCACTGTTTCCCCAGGCCATAGCAGAGAGCTGGATCCAAAGAGGAGCAGCTGAGACATGAACTGGTGCCCATATGGGATGCTGGCGCCACAGGTAGAGGCTTATCCTTGTTTGCCACAGCACCAGCCCCTATTTATTATTTTGAAAGGTACAGAGAGAGATCTTCCATCTGCTGGTTCATTCCCCAATGGCAGCAATGGCAGGAGCTGGGCCAGTCTAGAGCCGGGAGGTTCTTCTGGGTCTCCCTCGTGGGTGTGGGGACCCTGGTACTCGGGCCATCTTCCGCTGGTTTCCCAGGCACATTCGCAGGGAACTTTATCAGAAGTGGAGTGGTCAGGACCCAAACCAGTGCCCATATCTGATGCTGGCTAGGCAGGTGGTGGCTTTACCTGCCATGCCACAGCACTGGTCCCAGAACTTAGATTCTCTGGGAAAGGAAATAGTCGTAGATGGTGCAGTGTGCCATGAAGGAAACGAAGCAGCGTTCAGAGTAGAGACAGACTGACCGGAAGCCTCTCTCTGTAAGTGACCCACCTGGAGCAGTAGACCTACATACAGAGAAAGCTGGTGCAAGCCACACCCAGGTGAGGACAGGAAATGCTCGTGATCTCTGGCAGAAAAGGAAGGCGGGTCCTCGCAGCGAGGGCATGGAGGGTCAGGGGCACAAGAGGGGAGAGCGCCACCAGGTCGTGGAGGTGAAGGGTGAGGAGGCCGTGCAGAAGTTGCAGTGACTGGGCCAGAGCTGTGGCGTAGACGGTGAAGCCTCCGCCTGCGGTGCTGGCATCCCATATGGGCACTGGTTGGAGTCCGGCTGCTCCTCTTCCGATCCAGCTCCCTTCTGATGGCCTGGGGAGGCAGTGGACGATGGCCCTGTACCCACGTGGGAGACCCAAGGGGAGCTCCTGACTGGGCTTTGGTCTGGCCCAGCTCCGGCCGTTGCTGCCATTGGGGGAGTGACCAGCGGATGGAAGACCTTTCTCTCTGTCTCTTCCTTCCTTTCTCTCTATGTAGCTCTCCCTCCCTCTCAAATAAACAAACAAAATCATTTTTTTTAAGAAGTTCTTTGTGCTGGATACAAATCTTTTATAAAAAAGGAATTGCAGTGGCTGATTCTCAAACTCTGTGGGAACAGCCTGTCTCGTGAATCACGCGACCTTTAAATACACTCGATCTTAGCCAAAAGGCCGAGAAGCGCTGTGACTGTTAAAGAGTGGAATTGGTGACCTTTGTTTTTGGCTGCTCCAAATCCAAGTGGGAGCATTCTGCATTCCTAAAGAGTAGACTCCTGAGGTCACTGGCAGGCATATTGGACGTATGCGGGTGTGTGGGTTTTCATGAACTCCCTTGTAAGCACAGCCATGGGGGTTCCTTAGCGAGGCCCTGGAGCCATCAGCCATCCTCCAGCCCATTTTGCTCACTTTTTCTTATAGTTCTTACTTCTCTTTCGTGTACCCTCAGCCGCTGAGGAGGTCACTCGCTGAGCCTTGTCTCTGGCTGTCACACCCCTGCTGCTGCGTGAATGACCCCCTCAGCCTTCCCGGCAATCTGATACACTTCATACCAGGGTCTGAAGGACGGGGCAACCCCTTTGTAACCTTACGCCTGGGAGAGATCTCGTTGTAGTATGTGGAAGTGGAATGTCGAATCCCAAACTGAGAGCTTGAAGAGAAGGAAACGTGAGGAATGACAGCCAGGGAGAACCCAGGCTCTGCCACGTGCTGTGTTGGGTGTTTTTCCCACCATGATCAGACTCCATCTTCAGAAGCCTGTGCGCTTATTATCAGCGCCAGCTTTGGGATGAACAGGCCAGAGTGGTGACCTGGCCTCAAGTCACACAGCGAGTGAGTGGGCTCCTGTCTGCTGCCTGCGCTTCCAAGACTATGTCTCAGTGGTTAAGAGCGTGGACTCCTGGGGCCAACCCATTATCAGCTGGCTCCAGGCAAGCCTGGGAAGTCATTTATCCTCTCTCTGCTGTGTTTTCCTCAGCAGAAAACTGGGGGTGCTGATAGCACTTTCCTTGTAGGATTATTAGGATTAAATAGCTCACGCGTATACATAAGGTGCTTAGCATGTTGCCTGGCACCTAGGAGTAAGCGCTGTGTGAATGACTGTCATTCCCACCATGCCCTGCTGCTTGCTCAGACGCCATAGGGCTTTAAGCGAAGTGTCTTGGCCATGGTCATGTCTCCATTTAGATGAAGAGGAAGATATGTAGACGTGTATGCTGGTTCCGCACACTGACTTTGTACCAACAGCCTCTGCTGCTCCCCTTCCCATGCGGCTCCTCACCCAGGTCCATTTACGCGGTGAGGGGGGCTGCAGGCGTGGGCTGGGAGGGGACAGCTGTGGGCTCTGTATACTTGCAGACCCGCTGCCCAGCCACACCTCTGAGTGCCTCTGTTGGCGTGAGCCTCTCTAGGAGGGAGGTTCTGGGTGGCCCACTTTTTACTTGTTTTGTTTTTGAAATGCAGGTCTGAGCCTTGTGAGGATTTGAAAGGGAGAGTGAGATGGAGAGGAAGAGGGAGGGAGAAGCCGACCCCCAAAGGCATTGAACACTTGGCTTTGAAGTACATGGAAGATTCCAGGGTGTGGGGAGCTGAGGGGGGCGTGGTTGTTCTATAAAGGAGTTTCTAGCCTGTTATTTTTCTTAGTGTTTATAAATAGCAGAACCATATGTTGGGAGTTTCCTGAGAGTTCTGGCTTTGATTTTCTAGTATGTGGGGGGAAATGGTCCCAAATTTGAATGAATTCTTTCAAAAAGTCTCTAATCTTTTCCAAGAATTAACAATGCCTTTCATTTGCAAAATATTTTGTGGTTTTCAAAGCACTCCCAGAAGCACTCCCAGGGCATCATCTAATTTAACCTTCATGTTAACCTTGCCACGTGATAGGACAGATAATACTGTCGCCATATTATATAGGTAGAAACTTGAAGCCCAAGAAGTGGGGAGGGCCCAGCGTTGTGGCAAAGCAGGTAAAGCCACTGCCCATGATGCTGGTGTCCCATATGGGTGCCAATTCAAGTCCCAGCTGTTCCACCTCTGATCCAGCTCCCTGCTAGTGGCCTGAGAAAAGTAGCAGAAGATAATACAAGTGCTTGGGACCCTGCTATCCTTGACCAAGAAGGAGCTCCTGGCTCCTGGCTTCCGCTGCAGCCATCTGGGGAGTGAACCAGCTGATGGAAGATTTCTCACTCTGTCTCCCCCTCTCTCGGAGCATGGGGTGGGGGCTAATTTTTATGAGCTTTTCATCTTACTGGGGTATGTTGCTTTTTTCTCTGTTAGCTCCGAATTAGGGAAAATCCCATCTGAACTGGAGTTAGTAATCATGTCCCATACTTCTTTCTCACAGGTCCACTTGTCTTTGACTCACATGGACTCCCCAAGATCTCCAAAGGAAGTAGTCCTCATTACAGGAGGAAGTGGCTATTTTGGGTTCCGGTCAGTGCATCTGATAAATATCCACATGGGATTATCTTTCGATAGTTGCTGACAAAAGTTGGGCTCTCTGGGCTTTATTTGGCTAAGTGATTCTTGGGATGCCTGCATCCCATATCAGAGTTCCTAGGTTTCACGCCCATTCTGCTTCTGATTCAGCTTCCTGCTCATGTACCCTCTGGGAAGCTAAGGCACTTGAGTCCCTGCCACCCACGTGGAAGACCTGAATGGAGTTGCAGGCATTGGGGGAGTAAACCAGTGGATGGTGTCCATCTCTCTCACTCTTGCTCTAGCCGTGCCTTTCAAATACATATACATTAATTAACCAAAAAAAAAAGTTTTGCTGTCATCTCTAACAGGAGTACAGGATAGGCTTTTACTTGTTTGTGTACTGTTAAAGCAGAAGTGAACTTGTTAGTCACTGCTCAAACACTGAAGTTGAGAACTACAGATGTATTCTACTTTAAGAAGAATTCTTAGAAAGCCATGGTGTTGGGGGAGAAGTGCTTTTTCACATCACCAAAAGCAATGTAAGATAATAGCTTTTCTTTCACACTATGTTATTACTCACAAATATTCCAAAGAGAAAGGATCGTGGGTCCTGGAATAGAAAAATGCATGTACTATGTAGATAGTGCCATTCTCTGGAGATAAATCCTCTCTCATTACAATTTCAGTAAAGGAGGATTCGCATTTTTGAATATTTGGATAAGTGAGACTAACACCGATGAACACGTAAAGTGAGGGACTCAGGATCCGGCAGGAAGACCTGGGTCAGAGCCCGCTTCATCAGTAAATTGTTTCTGTACTTCTCCCAGGCTTCGCCTGATGGCGACTTGACCTAACTCCTGCTGTTTCTTATTGCAGCCTAGCTCATGCCCTGAACCAGAAAGGAGTCCATGTGATTCTTTTCGATGTCCACAGCCCAGCTCAAACCCTTCCGGAAGGAGTCAGGTTCATGGCAGGGGACATCCGCTGCCTCTCTGACCTGGAGAAAGCCTTCCAGGACGCACACATCGCGTGTGTGTTCCATATCGCCTCGTACGGTATGTCAGGGCGGGAGCAGCTGAATCGCAGGCGGATCGAAGAAGTCAACGTGGGAGGCACCGAGAACATCCTCCGTGTGTGCCGCAGGACGGGGGTGCCCCGACTGGTGTACACGAGCACGTTCAACGTCGTGTTCGGAGGGCAGGTGATCAGAAACGGAGATGAGTCGCTGCCTTACTTGCCTCTTCACCTCTACCCTGATCACTACTCTCGAACGAAATCCATCGCAGAGAAGAAGGTGTTGGAGGCAAACGGGATGGCCCTGGAGGGAGGCCAAGGCGTCTTAAGAACCTGCGCTGTGCGGCCAGCAGGCATCTATGGGCCCGGGGAACAGAGGCACCTTCCCAGGATAGTGAGCTACTTGGAGAGGGGCCTGTTCAAGTTCGTGTACGGAGATCCCAAGAGCCTGGTTGAGTTTGTCCACGTGGATAACTTGGTGCAAGCCCACATCCTGGCCTCAGAGGCTCTGAAAGCTGACAAGGGCCACGTGGCCTCTGGGCAGCCCTACTTCATCTCAGATGGCAAGCCCGTGAATAATTTTGAGTTCTTCCGGCCTTTGGTGGAGGGCCTGGGCTACCCGTTCCCGTCCATCCGCCTGCCGCTGACCCTCATCTACTGCTTTGCTTTCCTAACAGAGATAGCCCACTTCCTTCTGGGTAGACTCTACAACTTCCAGCCCTTCCTCACCTGCGCTGAAGTTTACAAAACCGGTGTCACTCATTACTGTAGCCTAGAGAAAGCCAAGAAGGAGCTGGGTTACGAGGCCCAGCCATTCGACCTCCAGGAAGCCGTAGAGTGGTTCAAAGCCCGTGGCCACGGCAGAAGCCGTGAAGGCCGCACCTCAGTGCTCGTGGTCTGGGATGTGGTGTTGGGCTTACTGTTGGCTCTGTTGGTTTTCACCTGGCTGCAGCCTTCTGCAATTCTGTCTCTCTAAAAGAAGAGCTAGCTATGAGCTGATCCTACTTGCTGAGGTGGTGGTTAGGAAAAAATATATATATAAAATATATATAATATATATATATATAATGATGGCGTTGGTGAAACTGGCTCTTCTGAGTGCCACTTACAAATACATTCTTGGATCAAATCTTGATTTCTACCTCCTTGCACTAACCTTGATGACAAAGAGAAGTATGAAAATGGGTTTCTCGTCTCCTTCTAGTTTGGATGGGTGCAGTGGAAGTCAGGTTGGAGCCAGAGAAGTAGGCCTAGTTAAGGTGGAAATGTCTACTTGAATTGCTCAGAGGCCAAAAATATACTGAGTTCTGTTTCCTACACTCAGCATCTACTTGAAATGGACTAAAATTCAGACTGATACGGGAATGGCAGGACACTAAGAGGCTTGAAAGTGTGTGAAGAACACCAGATTGGGCCCGATCTTTAACAGAGCAGCCCTCCGAGGGTGGTGGCTACCCCAGGGGTGGCACTACCAGCGATGCAACCATAACCTTTGCCCTTTGTGATATTAGGGCACACTGCTGATGTGACTACATGGTAATGTTTAATATTTAAACAGAGAGACCTTTGTCCTATCTCAGGATTCCTTTGAGTATTAAATCAGACAAAGCACTGTAACATGCAACTTAATACAAGCCATTATTTTATTAGTATTGTTACACATTGCTTAGGAGGATTTTCTTCCTCAGAATATTTATCTTAAAGAACTGTTTTTACTGAACTTTCTGGAATGTCTTTGTGCCCTCAGAGACTGCCACAAGTGTATGTGAATATACTTTAGTGTTTTGGCCTTTGCGGATAGATTGATGTTTAGGGAATAGCTAAAAATGTGCTGATTAAGGAGGGTGAGCCACCCAGTCATGCCATTTTTAATTTAGAACAAGTCATAGCTCTGAGTGGACTGGTTTTCCTACTGGGAAGAATTTTGGCTCTGTGAAGGCAACTTCCGGTGAGGAGTGTTTGGAACAGCAGCAGCATGGCGGGACATTGAAATGAGACTGTCACACGGGAGCCACAGCTGAGAGCAGGCAGACTGTGCCGGCTGCAGATCCACCCAGAGGACGGTGCTGAGACGGGAAAGAGAGGGGTTGCCGTGGAAAGTGATGCCGAAGTTACGCTGAGAGTATCTGGAGAATCCGGAGAGAGGACAAGTCCTTGTTGAATGCTGCTGCCTCAGTGTTCTGGAAAAACCTCTGAACTTGAAGTCGAAAGACCTGACCATGACTCTCTCGTGTGGACTTAACCAAGTAACGCGCGCCTCTTTAGAACTTGATCTCTTCATCTGGGACATGAGACTGATTGTATTTGCCTTTTTCTACAAACTCATACCCTACTGTGTTGGTTGTATTCACAAAACAAAATGTGGTGAAAGTACTTCTAATATATAAATTGCAACGTAAACAGGAGGTGGTTGTAGTGATGGTTTTGGGGGAAATCTTGGAGTCTGTTATATAATACAGACAATGTTGCTGTTGCCTGGGCTCAGCCCGGATGAGCAGGAGCAGCACACCTACCATTCCAGGTGCTACGTCGGCCCCCCGAGACCTGCATTCCTGTGACGACATCTGTGTGGGAAGGTCACTGGTACTTGGGACAAGCCCAGTCAAATGAGTCCGCCGAGAGGTGGCCCACACACAAAATAGGTTTTTGATGACAAAACTCTAAAGAATGATAGATATTTCTCAATTTTCTTTCTTTTTTTAGATATTTGTTTATTTAAAAGGCAGAGTGAGAGAGAGGGAGAGACAGAGAGAGAGGTTCTCCATCCGCTGGCTTACTCCCCAGATGGCCGCAACAGCCAGGTTGGGCAAATCCAAGGCCAGGAGACCTTGTGGGTGCAGAGGTGCAAGGACTTGGATCATACTCCACTTCCCTCCCAGGCACATCAGCAGGGAGCCGAATGAGAAGTGGAGCAGCCAGGACTTCAGCACCCACATGGCATGCCAGCATTGCAGGCAGCAGCTTTACCCACTATACCACAGTGCCGGCCCCTCAGTTTTCTTAGATTGAGTATACTGAGCCTGGTAGGATTTTGTTTCTTGGTTTGGCATCTTTTTTTATCCCCTAATTAAGATGTCTAAATAAAATTCATGATCAGTATGTGGGATTCCTTGTCGTCCTGGTGTGAGACATGGTTGGCCATTCTGCAACATTGGACATAGTTACCCGCTCCTTCCTTGAAATATGTTTATCAGGGCCGGTGCTGTGGCTCAGCGGGTTAAAGCCCTGGCCTAAAGTACCGGTATCCCATAAGGGCGCCTGTTCGGGTCCTGGCTGCTCCTCTTCCGAGGAGCTATGGCCTGAGAAAGCAGTAGAAGATGGCCCCAGTCCTTGGGCCCCTGCACCCATGTGGGAGACCTGGAAGAAGCTCCTGGCTCCTGATTGGCGCAGCTCTGGCCGTTGCGGCCAATGGGGAGTGAACCAGCGGGTGGGGGACCTCTCTCTCTCTCTGTCTCTACCTCTCTCTGTAACTCTGTCTTTGAAATAAATAAAATAAATCTTTTTTTAAAAGTATGTTCATCTACTTTCCATGAATTTACACTCTGACAGTCTTCTATCAGGTAAGCCGTAGCTGCTTAACACATTTCCCCAAAAGGCAGCACCTTAAAACAGCAAGCATGACCTCTCGTTGCTGTGGCTCAGGGATGTGGGTGCCCTAACTGGGAGTTCCAGGGCCCTCCTGGCGCAGGCAGGTGACTGTGTGACAGGCTACAGGACCCACTTCCGGGTTGGGTTGTGCACGTAACTTGGCAAGAAGCCTCAGTTCCTCACACCAGTGGGCATCTCCATGAGACGGCTTGAATGTTCTCGTGATACGGAAACTGGTTTCCCCCAGAGCAGGTGACCCAGGACGGCACGGTGGCTTCTACATTGTCTTCCCGGGCTTGGCCTCCAGTGTCGCACACCCCACAGCCTGGGGCAGTCGGATCCAGTGTGGGGGGTACATAACAAGGAGCTGTGACTACAGGAAGGTGGGGGCTGTTGAGGGCCATGTTTGCATTGTATGTGGTACCCCTTTCAGTCCCAGCTGTCAGCGTCAGTTGCACACACTTTTATCTTTGACATTTCTTGGATTTCCTGAGCGTCTTTCTGAAGTTCACTCCGTTAGATGCAGCCACACCCCAGGCCCCCTGGCGATCAGTCCTCCTCCCCACCGAGCTGCTCACACCGATGAGGGACAATGTCCTTGAGCTTCCGACAGGTCCTGTAGTGTAGTCAGAATAGCTCCCCAAGGTGCCACTTGAGTTGTTCAGAGCTGCGACAGCTTCCTCTGTCATTTGCACACTGTCGGGCTCTTGTACTCGTCAGCCCTATTCCGTGGGGGAGGAGGCTACACAGGACCTGAGTTCCAGGAGGAAGCGGGCGTTGGACACAGGTGGAGTCTGGCTCCCTCTCCCCGTTTTCTGACCACCTCCTCCACTCCAGTTTCAAGCAGTGGATCTCAGCTCAGCATGAAGCCCTGGCTTAGTACCATGTTTGCTAGATGGGTGATCTCAGCCAAACTCTTGGCTTCAGTTTTCATCTCTAAAGCAGGTACTGCTGTATGCGTCTACTTTGTAGCTCCAGGCCCGTGGAGAACTGCCTCTGTATATCCGAATGGAGTTCATAATCCCTGCACGCGCCCAGGCCTCCTTTCGTTAATGGATATCATCACTGAGTTCCTCACGCCAGAAATGGGGGATCGTCCCTGACTCCTGTCACCCCGTACTTGACCTGCAGTTAGGCTTCTCCCCAAGCCTCGACTTGCCCTGCCGACAGGTGCTGCCACGCCTGCAGACGCTAATAATGGCCGCTGTGCTCTTCCCGTCCTCTCAGTGCACTGTCCGCAGGCCAAGTAGAGCCAGTCTATAAAAGTACACTTCTTGCGTCACTTCTCCGCTCAGAACTCTCCTTGGATATGGGTTCATAATCCTTAATGTTACCCAAGAGGCTGTCAGATCCTTTCCTGTGCTCATCTCTTCACCTTCATCTCACGCCTCTCCCTCCTGCCCACACGATGTAACTTCTTGCAGGTTCCAGGGTGCTCACACTCCCCGCCCCCAAGTCCTTCTGGCTTACGTTATTATCTCCATTTAAGTCTCTTCTCCCAGAGGCCATCATGATCCAACAATGTAAGGTCTGCCCTCTCGGGGCCAGTGTTGTGGCATAATGGGTTAAGCCCCCACCAGCAGTGCTGGCATTCCATATGAGCACTGGTTTGAGTCCTGGCTGCCCCACTTCCTATCCAGCTCCCTGCTAATGGGCCTGGGAGAGTAGTGGAAGATGGCCCAAGGCCTTGGGCCCCTCCATGTACATGGGAAACCCAGAAGAAGCTCCTGCCTTTGACCTGGCTCAGCCTTGGCCTTGGCAGCCATTTGGGGAGTGAACCAGCAGACAGAAGGTATATCTGTTCCTCTGTGATTCTGCCTTTCAAATAAATATTTTTTAAAAAATCTGTTCTCTTATAGTAGCTCTCATAGCACCCTGTGTCTCTTTTCTAACACCCATCACAACTGTCATCATTTATGCCGTTATTTGTTTGATGTCTGTAAGTTCCATGGAAGCAGGGACATGGTGTTGGCTACTGCTGTACGCCAAACGCCCAGAACAAAGCATTTCTCCAAGTATTTGTTGACTGAATGCCGTTTTTCTTGTTCTAAAGGCGACTACTCCCTTCTGGCTTACAGACAGTTAACAGTTTCTGAGCTTTCGAGGCCTTGGGGAGACAACCGCCCTGCACTAGCACTTTGTGGTAACTAAGACCGGGCGAGGTGTACCTAGTGGGGGCATTCCCCATATGAGAGGGTGGAGAGATGCGGTGCTGTAGCTTGCTCAGGGAAGGGGGGGGTGTGGGCAGAGTGGACGGTGACGTCTGCTCGCTCTGCATCTCAGTCGAAAACTGAGCACAGTAACGGGAACTCCCTCCTCTAAGGGCAGGAGATGCTGCAGTTAGGGGATTCCATTAGTTGTAGCGTTTCCAGCTGACCTCGACCTTGGACTGAATCACCCAAACCTGTGTGGAGCCATAAAATGACTCTCAAGCTGCTGCACTTGGGCATACTCCCAGAAGCCCAGGCGTGGGCCAGCAGTGCTGCGCCCTCAGCCACTGCGTCTCAGGAGTACATGGGGGTTACAGGTACCCCAGGTGGAGGGGGACAGCAGTGTGAGCACGTGTTGAGTACCTGAGAGCCCCGGAAGGAGCCCCGAGGTTATGTTTGAATTGACCACATGTGCGGGGGCAGAGAGGGGTCTGGCCAGCCCGCTGGAAACACTTGCCTGATTTCTGGCCAGAGGGCACCCCACTGTCAACAGTAGCAATTATTTCAGGCTAAATGACTCATCCTGGCTTGAAATTGCCTAAGCTATGCAGTTCTCAAACCCCTGGGTTATTTAAAAAAAAATAAATTATTTACCTAAATCACCTAACATAGTGATTCTAGGTAGGCCAACACGGTTGCTTTGTCATGGGTTTAAGTAATGTACCAACAACTGTTGAGGCAACTTCTGCCTACAGTCTTTTCCAAAGCCTGTTTCCAGCCTTCCAGATGGGAGAGAAGGTAGCCTGCGAGAGTCTGTTTCTCAGACTTGACCCACTTGTGCGCCACCGGGCAAACCCTGGTCTTAGCGTCAATACCAGCAGCTTGTGTCTTATTAACATTCTTACTGTTCAATTGCAATCACTGCTTTGGAGGGTGCACCTGAGGTTGATGGCGGAAACCCACTTCCAGCCTGCCATGGGGCTGATCCCACCCCCCACACACCTGGCCAATCAGAAGACACCATTTTGACCACAGTCATAGAGCCAGGGAGAGTCAGTCCGCCTCTCCTTTTGAACTTATCTGCCACAAATCATTGCGAAAAACCCTGCCTATTGTAACTGCTGACAAGGGCTTTGCTACCCCGAAGCAGTGGACTGGGTTCTGCTAACCTTTGCAGTCCTGAGTCATCTATGTTAAGTGGAGCAGAGCCAAGAAACAGAGAGGGAGAAGCCCTCGATGACATCACTGGGGCTCCGTGACCCAGGCCGCCTACGCTGATTTATGTCCCAGGTCATCTGGCCACGTGAGTCTCAGTACATTTTTTTCTGCGTAAGCTCCTTCAAATTGAACTTTTTTCTGGGAATTTGGAAAGGCTCTGTCCTGGGCACAGGGGAGCAAACCTGTGTTCTCAGAGGCAGCCACTCTCCGTTCGCTCTTCCTTACTAAGGGGGTGGGCTTTCGGCCCCTGGGTGACTAAACATTTACTTGCTGCAGCTTTGCGGTTGGATGCGTCGTGTTTTCTAGAGTCAGGTTTATTCACATGGATCGGTGTTTAAGTAGTGAAGTTCAAGTCTCAATTTGTTTGGACAAAGTGATTTGTTCCCCCACAGAACGTGGAGACCACAAGGGAAGGAACGGAACTGCTCTCTGTTTTGTCCACTTGTATATCCAGAGGATGTGGAATGGTCTTTGTCTGCCCAGGGTGTTTCTGTTGGCTTGGCAAATGCACTTAGCATGCAGGCGCTCCTGTCTAGAACCATAGCCCCTTCCCAGCTATCCCTTCCACTGAACTGGGATGCCCACCCTTCCCAACACGAGGAACGCCGTTGACACGGAGACTCCTGGGCAGATACCAGGAGGATGGCCGAGCAGGAAGCTCTGGAATTGAGCCTTCAACAACCAGGAGCCTGAGGAGGGAGGTGAGGAGATCGTCGGAACCAGTGACGTAGAATTCTTTGTTAGGTGTATTTCACCATAGAAGCAGTCTGCATGTGTGTGTTAGACGGACCCCCAAACTGAGCCCCTGGAGGCTCTGGGTCTGTAGGGTCTGTGTTGGCTAGCAGTCTGCACTCAGATGTCTCTTAACTTCCAAGGAGGTGAAAAATCCTGCCAGATAGCAAATACATGTTCCCCCGCAGATGCTAAATGAGAGGTCGCTTTCCTGTAGCAGGTGCTGGAGATACCCTTGCGGGTTGAATGAGCGAGGAGTGGGGACTGAAAGGACGCAGACTTGAGCGGCCTCCCACCTCGTCCTCTACTCGGGGCCCTGTTGTTCCTTCTCGACTGAGAAGCACCCTGTGTTCCAGTGCTGATTTGGCCGAAGGGCTCCTTTTGCAACCCATCTCGTTGGGCCCGGGGGACTGATCCTTTAGCACAAACCAACCATTGGCTGTTGAAAATCTAACTAGAAATGGAGTCAACCAGTCTGCAGACTCTCTAAGTTATGCAAACTCGTACAACATTACCCATCTGTGTTTCAGAACCCGTGTGCAGTAGGACAAGTCCCTTTATCACTGAACTCAAGTAACTGGCTGAGGCCCAACCTAGAGCGCTGCCCAGATACGGGCGAGCGTTTCTCCAGCCAACAAGCGGTTCGTAGGCAGTAATTCGCAGTGTTTCACAGACCTGGCTGCAGCATGCAAGTAGTAATTCTTTGTAACTAACAGGTAGGATTTTAATCTTGGAAAATACTCGAGGGATTTTTTTTTCTTCACTCTCCTAGTAGAGCCTTATCACAGATCTGAAAGTAAGATATTTTATTACCAATGTATTTTTTTAATGTTCTAAAAGGAGTCATCTGACACTCCTAGAAGTCCCTAAGAGTTAATGTTCTAAATAGCTAATGGGAATCTGAAACATTGCCCAATTTGAAAAGGAGTTGTTTGTTGCGTGGCAAATTCCAGTACCCACACTGGGTTGTAGTCACACGCCTTCTATGTGGAATTCTGTCCCAGGGTGTGTTCAACATGAGGATAATTATTGATAGTAATCTGTCACCCCAATTAACTAAATTACTCCAAGACAAAAATGCTTAATACACCATTGAGACCGTTTGCAAAGAGTGTTCTCTGCGTGAGGCTCTTTCTTAGTTCCTTCAGTTTGCTCAGCACTTGAAGAAGTAGGTGCATCGTGATTTCCAGCTTCTGTAAGAAGAAACCAAGACTTCGGCAAATGAAACACCATGCCCACAGTCACCCAAAGGCACCTACTTAGCAAGTGGCAAAGCTTCGATTCGAGCCAGGTCCGCTGACTCCAGAGACCAAAGGCTTTAACTGTCACGTTTGAGGCTGTTTTATCATTTTTAGAGTGACAGTGTTTAAAGCCAAATGTCACCCAGACTGTATTTACAATGAAATTTATTTTTTTGCAAATAATGTAAATAATGACCTTTGCAACACAAATCCGTAACAAGTTACATCAACAAGCAAAGCATTATTCCACCACATGAGTGGGGGGGGGGGGAGGGTGGTTCAATCTCTTGGAATCCCGTGTGTTTGCAAGGCATGTAGCACGTGTCTTCATATCTCTCAATCCATGTCCTGAGATCAGAGCCTCGGATTCACGGGATGCAAACAAACAAACATCTGCCAAAGCAATGAAAGGCAAAGTCCAACTTGCAAAGTGAAATGCAGGAGGTCAGGTTCTGAAGAGCAGGCTTGGATTAAGATGGGCCAAAACAGCACCGAGGGGCCCTGAGCAGTCCTCTTTGTCAGTGGCAGTGAAACACACAGGAACGCCTCTGCTTGCCCACGGTGCCAGTCTGGCTCCAGAGAGGACCCACATCTAACCACTCCCTCTCGGCTTCTCACATGAGCCTGCGAACAGCAGCGGCCGGAAACCAGGCAGCTGCATCATAACAGCTACCTCAGTTCCAGGGCCACCCGTTACCAAGACACCGGTTGCCATGGAAACAGCTTTGAGAGAGAGAGGTATGGGAACCTGATAGAGATTTCCTTAGATGTTTCAATTCACCCTCACGGAAAGGTGACCTTTCGGCAGAGCATTTCAGAGTGAAGATGTCTCCAGCCACTGGGAATTCCTTAGGCTTCTGCCCCAGGTGGAAAAGAATCCTTTGGTAGTGGGTGATCCTGGCCTCTTAGTGCTCAAAGGACATGTGCATTTCTTTTTTTTTTTTTTTTCACAAGCATCCTCTGAGGGAAGCTGGGGTGGGGAGGGGCCCCCACCCCCCAGCAGAGTCCTCCGCTGGCTGGCTTGCCTGCTCCCCGGGACATGTGCAATTCTTTGCACTTGCTTAGCCCTGTCCAGGATCCATCTCCTTTTCTGCAGTTGGGGTTTTGGGCAAGTTGTGCCTCTCAGTTATGCATTCCCTCCTCATCTTCGGGAGGAGCTCCCCTGGGTTAAGTGGTGCAGAGGACTTGTGTCGCCTGCAAAGCTCTATTCACATGGATCCCTAATGAATAGTGGTTTTACTGGGAAGAGTTTGGAGGAGAGCTGGCAATACACTGCTAATAATTGATGAGTCTGAGACATTAAAGCAGACTGTTCAGTGAGTAGTGAGCAACGTGGGTTAGATTTTGAAAGAGAACTGATGTGCACAAGTGATGGTTGTAATAAAAACATGGCATTGTTTTGCTGCTTTATAACAGATGCCAGTTTAGTGTGGCTTAAATACCTGGATTCAGTGATGTTTTCCATTCTGAAAAATGAGCATGGCCACAGCTCCATCCTGGTCTCCCACACAGGTGGCAGAGGCCCAATTACTTGGGCCAATTCCGCTGCCCTCCCCGGCATATTAGAAGGGAGCTCGATCAGAAGCAGAGGGCTGGCACTCAAACTGAAACTACAGTGTTGGAGGCTGGCCTCCCATGTGGCAGCTTAACTTCCTGCTGTGCAGTGTCTGCCCCACAGTGTGACATCACGACGCACGTATACAACGTGTGACAGTCATATCAGGGCAACTGTCACATCTGCCGCCTCGGACATGACTTCTTTGTGTTGCAAACATAAATCCTGTCTATTAGCTGTTTAATCACAATCGGTCATGGCTGTTCTGTTGTGCTACAGAACATCAGAAGTTAGTTTTCCTGTCCAGCTGTGCAGCTGGCACTGTTAACCTTCGTCTCCCCACCCTCTCTCCCCTACACCCTTCCAGGCTCCGATAACCACTCTTCCTTGGTCAACTTTTAGATTGCTCACTTAAATGAGAACATGTGGTGTTTGTCTTTCTGTGCCTGAATTATTTCACCTGATACAAAGTCCTCCAGTTCCATCCATCTTGCTACAAATGATCTTTTTATGGCTGAATGATACTCCATTTTGCATATATTCTCCATTTTCTTTGTCCATTTGTCCATCGGTGGACACCTGGATTAATTCTCTATCTTGACTATTGTGAACAGTGCCATGATAAACATGCAAGAGCAGGTGTCTCTTCAACTTCATACTGATTTCAGTTCCTTTGGGTACATACCAAGTAGTGATACCACTGGGTCACGTGGCAGTTCTAGTTGTGCTGTGTGAAAGAATCGCCATACTGTTTGCCATAATTGCTGTACTAGTGGGTTTTTTTTTTTTTTTTTAGCTTTTTGATACTAGCCATTCTTCCTGGGGTGAGATTATGTTTTGTTGTGGTTTGATGTGCATTTTCTTCATGCTTAGTGACTACTGAGCACTTTTTCGTGCCCTTGTGTATTTTCTATTGAGAAATGTCCATTCAAATAATTCATCTGTTTTTGAAAACAGATCATTTGCTTTTGTTACTGAGCTGTTTGAGTTGCACATAAATTCTGAACATCAGTCCCTGGTCAGAGAGTTGCAAATACCTTCTCCCCTTCTGTAGATTGTCTCTAGAAGTTCCATAGTTTGGGGTCTCACATTAAGTCTTTCATCTGTTTGACTTTTCGTATCCGGAGAAATTGGGGCCTGACTGCATGTCAGCTTTCCTAGTACCATTTACTAAGGAGGTTTTCCTTACTATCAGGTGTGTTCTCGCTTTTTGTCAAATATATTAGTCATATGCACTTGGACTTATTTCTGCTGTTTTCCATTTGTCTGAATGTCTAGGCTTTGTTTTTGTTTGTAAGATTTTTTGTTTGTTTGTTTTTGTTTTTGGATTTTTTTGCCATTACCATACTGTTTTGGTTACTCTAGCTTTAGTAGTATGCTTTTTAAAAAAAAAAAAAAAGTTTTTTTTTTTGTTTTTTTTTTTTTTGACAGGCAGAGTGTACAGTGAGAGAGAGAGACAGAGAGAAAGGTCTTCCTTTGCCTTTGGTTCACCCTCCAATGGCCGCTGCAGCCGGCGCACTGCACTGATCTGAAGCCAGGAGCCAGGTGCTTTTCCTGGTCTCCCATGCAGGTGCAGGGCCCAAGGTCCTGGGCCATCCTCCACTGCACTCCCGGGCCACAGCAGAGAGCTGGACAGCAAGAAGAGCAACTGGGACAGAATCCGGTGCCCCGACTGGGACTAGAACCTGGTGTGCCAGTGCTGCAGGCGGAGGATTAGCCTATTGAGCCACGGCGCCGGCCAAAGATTTATTTCTTTATTTGAAAGAGTTACACAAAGAAAGAGAGAGAGAATTTTCCATCTTCTGGTTCATTCCCCAAATGGCCCTAATGACCAGGGCTGGGCCAAGCTGAAGCCAGTAGCCAGGACCTTCATCCAGGTCTTCCACTGGCTCCAGAAACATTGATTTTCTTTAAAAAAAAAAAAAAGATTTATTTATTGATTTGAAAGAAAGAGTTATGAAGAGTTACAGAGAGGCTGAGAGAGAAGGAAGGAGGGAAGGAAATCTTCCATCCGCTGGTTCACTCCCCAGTTGGCTGCAACAGCCGGAGCTGAGTCAATCTAAAGCCAGGAGTTTATTCCAGGTCTTCTACGCAGGTGCAGGGGCCCAAGAACCTGGGCCATCTTATGCTGTTTTCCCAGGCCATAGCAGAGAGCTGGATCGGAAGTGGAGCAGCTGGGACTTGAACCGGCAGACATGTGGGATGCAGGCACTGCAGGTGGAGGCTTTATCCATTACACCACAGTGCCGGCCCCTTGTAGTATGTCTTAAAGTCAGGTCTTGCAGTGCCTCAGGCTTTATTCTTTTTCCTCAGGGTTGTTTTGAAAACTTGTGGTTACATATGAATTTTGTGATTTTTTTTTTTTCTGTGAGCTGAAGTTCTGTGAGCGTCTGTATTTTGGTAGAAATTTCATTGAATCTGTAGATTGCTTTAAGTATGGACATTTTAACAAAAAATGTCTAATCCATGAATATGGATATGTTTGTTTTTGTGTGTCTTGAGTTTTTCATCACTGTTTTGTCCGTTTCATTGTAGGGATCACTTCCTTGATTAAATTTATTCATTCATATATATATAAAATAGCTGTTATGAATTGGGTTGATTTTTGATTTCTTAGCAATTTTGTTATGAGAATATAAAACTACTGATTTTTATGTTTTGTATTCTGCAACCTTTCTGAATTCATTTATCAGTTCTAACAAATTGTTGGTGGAGTGTTGAGGTTTTTCTGTGTATAAAATCATACAGAGACCATTTGTCCTCCTCATTTCCAGTGTGGATGTCTGTCTGTGACTGGAAAGCACAGACACCACACACACACACACACACAGGGAGGGAGGGAGATGTTCCATCTGCTGGTTCACTCTCCAAATGCCTGCAATAAGCCAAGGCTGTACCAGACAGAACCTAGGAGCTCAGAATTCCATCTCAGTAGCGCATGTGGGTGGCAAGGACCCAAGTACATGAACCATCACCTGCCACCTCCCAGTGTGCGCATTAGCAGGAAGCTGATACCAGAAGCAGAGCTGGGACTCGAACCCGGACCCTCCAATATGGGATGCAGACATCCCAAGTGGCATCTTAACAGCTGTGCCAAACACTCCGTGTTTCTTTTGCCCTGTGACTGTGGCTAAGACTTGGGCTGCTACATTGTGTACGAGTGCAAGAGTAGTCATCCTTGTCTTGCTCCTGAATGGGAACATTTTCAGCTTTTCCATGTTCATTATAACGTAGCCATGGACTTGTCCTACATAACCTTTATTGTTGATGGTATGTTCCTTTTTTTTCTTTTTTTTTAAATTTTTTTTTACAGGCAGAGTGGACAGTGAGAGAGACAAAGAGAAAGGTCTTCCTTTGCCGTCGGTTCACCCTCCAATGGCCGCCACGGCTGGCGCTCTGCGGCTGGCGCACCGTGCTGATCCGAAGGCAGGAGCCAGGTGCTTCTCCTGGTCTCCCATGGGGTGCAGGGCCCAGGTACTTGGGCCATCCTCCACTGCACTCCCTGGCCACAGCAGAGAGCTGGCCTGGAAGAGGGGCAACCGGGACAGAATCCGGCGCCCCAACCGGGACTAGAACTTGGTGTGCCGGTGCCGCAAGGCGGAGGATTAGCCTAGTGAGCTGTGGTGCTGGCCAAGGTATGTTCTTTCTATATGTAATGTTTTGAGGGTTTTGTCATGAAGATATGGTACATTTTTCAAATGCCTTCTTTGTATTTTCAGAGCTAATGATGAGATATTTGTGATTAATTGCAGTATGTGGTGAATTAAGCTCATTGTTTATGCCTGTTGAACTCCTTGTGTCCCTGGGATAAATCTCACTTGATCATGGTGTATGATGGGCTGTTTCTGATTGCTAGTATTTTATTGAGAATTTTTGCATCTATGTTAAACAGGAATATTGGCAGGGGTTTTTGCTGTTCTTTTGTCCTTGTTTGGTTTGATGCAGGATAATGCTAGCCTTGTAAAGTCAGTTTGGAAGAGTTTACTCTCTTTCAATACTTCAGAATAATTTGGAAAGAATTAGCAGTAGCTCTTCAAAATTTAAATAAATTGAAGCAATGAAGCCATCAATACTGTGCTTTTCTCTGTTGCAAGACTTTTTTTTTTTTTAAGATTTATTTTACTTATTTGAAAGACAGTTACAGAGAGAGGTAGAGACAGAGAGAGGTCTTCCATGTGCTAGGTCATTCCCCAAATGGCAGCAGTGGCTGGAGCTGAACCCATCTGGAGCCAGGAGCTTCTTCTGGGTCTCCCATGTGGGTGCAGGGGCCCAAGGATTTGGGCCATCCTCCACTGCTTTCCCATGTGCTTTAACAGAGAGCTGGATCAGAAGCGGAGCAGCCGAGACTCAAACTGGTGCCCATCTGGGATGCTGGCACTGCAGCCGCTGCTTTAATCCACTGTGCCACAGCTGCAGTCCCTGTTGGAAGATGTTCTATGACTGATTGAATCTCATTACTCGTTATTAGTCTGTTCCAATTTGGTAGCTTACATGGGTCCAGAGATGCATCCAGTTCTTCGAGGTATTCAAATTTGTTGGTAGATAATGATCCCTAATGATTAGCAGATAATAATCTCTAATGATTCTTTGTGTTGGTGCGCTTTGAGTTGTAATGTCTCCTTTTTTCATTCTTGATTTTTTTTTTATATTAGCCTAGTTTGTCAATTTGGCTTATTTTTTCAAAAAGCCAGCTCTTAATTTTATTGATTTTTTTTGTCTTTAGTTACTATTCCATTTATTTCTGCTCTGGTCTTATTTTTTCATTCCATTAACTGTGAGTTTGGTTTATTTTCGTTCCTTGAGTGGCATCACTAGGTTGTTTCTTTGAAGTATTTCTGTCTTTGCTTTGATGGAGGCACTGACAGCTATAACTTCCCCCATAGCATCCCATAGGTTTGGGTACATTGTGTTTTTATTTCCATCGGTTTCAAGGAACTTTTAAATTTCCCTGTTAATTTCCTCCTGGACCCACTGGCCATCGGAGAGAATGATGTTTAATTTCAAATACTTGTGCAGTTCCTGGAGTTCGTCGTGATGTTGATACCTAGCTTTATTGTGCTCAGGGAAGGTCATGTTGTGATTTCAGCTCTGAATTTGTTGACCTGTTTTGTGGCCGACACGTGATCTGTGCGCGAGAATGTTCCGCATGCTGATAATAACGTGGGTCCTGCAGCTGTTCATGAAGTGCTCCATCACTGTCGGCAGGGCCGTCTTACCTGCTGTGGGGTTTAACTTTGATTCTCAGCTGTTCTGTTTGTTTCCCAGTTTTCATCAACTGCTGTGTTAGTGTCTGTGTCTCCCTTGATCTAGTAAAGTTTGTTTTCTATAACTGAACACTCCGCTGTTGAGTGTATACATATTAACAAAAATGATTTCCTCTTAGTGATCCCTTTATGACTGTACAGTGATAGTTTGTCTCTTTTTATAGTGTTTGACTTGAGGTCTGTTTGATCTAATTTAGCATGGCTATTCCTGCTCCTTTCTTGTTTCTATTTGCATGATATGGCTGTGTCATGCTGCAGAGGTCTGAGCTGGGCCAACCTGGAGCCAGGAGCTTCTTCTGGGCCTCCCATGCAGGTGCAGGGGCCCAAGGACTTGGGCCATCCTCTACTGCTTTCCCAGGCCATAGCAGAGAGCTAGATTGGAAGTGGAACAGCTGGGACTCAAACCAGCGCCCTTTTAGATGCCAGCACTGTCGGTGGCAGCTTTACCCACTATGCCACAGTGCCAGCACCCTCAGGTGGATTCTTTATTGTGGTGTCTGTGTCACTTCCTCAGCTGTGGGCAACACTGGTGACATCTAAGGTGTCTCAGCAGCCTGGGCTGCGAAGGCTGTAGGATTATGCCATCAGCTGTGATGCGTCTCGCTTGGGCAGTGCACCAGCTGTGAGTATGGGGGATCAGTCAGCTTCTGCAGGTCATCTGAGGGCAGGGTCACCAAGGTGGGCACAGCGCAGCTTGCCTGATGGCTGGTAAGGTTGTCTACCAATGTCCGAGGGCCACAGTGGATCCAGACCACACTGGTGGGCCCAGATGGGGTCACTCTCAGTGTCCCAGGGCTGCACAGGTTACTTTTTGGGGCTTCTGGAAGCCGGCCTGTTCAAGGCAGCCTTCCCAGCTGCTTCTCGGGGCCAGCAGTGGGTGAGTGGGGCGCTCATCTTTCTCTCAGGGCCCAAGTTGGCTAAGCTTAGTACAGTGGGGCCACTCAACTGCTTTTGGGGGCCAAAGGATGATGGTTGGGGCTATCTAGCTACTTCTTGGGGACCCAGGTGGGCTGAGCCACTCGAGAAAGGCTGACCAGCTGCTTCCTGGGGCTGTCAGTGGGTGGACAGGGCCACTCATCTACTCCCCAGGGTGTCTGTGGATGGAGCTGCTCAGGGCAGTCTGGCTGCCTGGCGGTTTTGTGGGGCCATGAGTTTGTGGGTGGTATCAGCAGCTGGGTTCACAGGGCTCATTTGGCCAAGCTGCGGGGTGCGGATGCCCAGCTGCCTTGCAGGACCACGGGCAAGTGGAATCTCAGGATGAAACTGTGCAGTAGGGATCAGGTAGGGGAGGTGACCTGGCGGCCACCAGAGCCGGGCCCAGAGCCTGGGAGGGCTACGGTTCTCCCACATCCGCTCACCCTTTCTGCACCTGGAGAGCTCCCTCTGGGCTCAGGGTTAAACTAAAACTGCAGCAGTGGCTGCTGTGTGCTGAGTCCCCTCTTAGTAAGGATATCACTTGTCTCTGAGCTCTGCCTATGAGCTCGTGAGGACACTGCCTATCTGCACTCAGCCACCCTGCCCTGAATGTGCCAGTGCGATGACCGCCAAGTGTTCCTCATCTGAGCCTCTGTTGCACTGAGAAACGTGGCAGGCGCCCGAAGTCGGCCACCTTGGTAACGTCACCCTCTGAGTCTCGCTGTATATAAACACCCGCCGTCGTGATTGGATAGTACACAGCACCCCAAGATGACATGTCAGTGAAGCTCTTACTCCTATACTGTCTTTTTAAAAGATTGATTTATTTTACTTGAAAGTCACAGTCACACACACAGAGAGAAGGAAAGGCAGAGAGAGAGGGAGGGAGGGAGGGAGGGAGGGAGGGAGGGGGAGGTCTTCCATCCATTGGTTCACTCCCCAGTTGGCCACAAGGGCCGGAGCTGCGCCGATCTGAATCCAGGAGCTTCTTCCAGGTCTCTTCTTCTACTGCTTTCCCAGGTCACAGCAGAGAGCTGGATCAGAAGTGGAGCAGCCAGGTCTTGAACCAGCATCCATGTGAAATGCCGGTACTGCACGCAGCGGCTTTACCTACTACGCCACAGCTCTGACCCCTTTATTCCTATACTTTTACAACACTTGTTTGTAATTCATTAATGTGGGGAGCAACTCGGGCTAGACTAAGTTACTGGAATTAAGACTTATTCTATGCATCTGCTCTCCCACAATATGGCGCTGGGAGAGGAGGAAACAGCTTCTACGCAGCTGCCTCCAGTTCAACCAATAAACTGTAGGACCTGCTCCTGATTGGAGGAGAGCAGCGTACTCGGCGTGTGGGTAGCAGAGTTGGGATTGGTGGAAGAGGACTATAAAGGAGGAGAGAGACAACATGCACCAGGAACATCTAAGGGGAACACCTGAGCAGCCCCTGAGAGAGCCGGCTGGCGGTGTGCCGCTCCCCCGCGGAAGTGGGGAAAGTGGCAGGGGGAACCGCCCTTCCACGGAGGTGGGAGGGATGGTAGCCAACCCGGGAAGGACCAGCAGCAAACCCGGGGAGGGCCGAGCAGACAAAAGAACAGCGCAGGGTCCTGTGTCGTTCCTCCACGAAGAGGGGGAGCGACATAATGGTGCCGTGACTCGGATAGGAAACCTAGGCAGGGTTTAGTGTCATTCCTCCACGAAGACAGGGAGCGACAATTAACATGGATGTAAACGTAACTATGCAGATGATACATGGATATGTTTTCTTATAAAAAGATAAAACCCTACAGTAATGCCAAAGGTGCCTTCTTCCCAATGTCCCTTATGTTCCATATATGTATGTATTTTTATTGACAGTAGGGCTAGTATTTCTCCATACTGTCTTCCTATGTACATTTCTCTCTGCTACTGTGTCTCACTCCATGGGCTGCAGTGAGTGCATGTTGAAACAGTAGTACTGGGGCCGGTGCTGTGGTGCAGTGGGCTGGCATCCCTATGGGCACTGGTTCTCGTCCTGGCGGCTGCTCTTCGGATCCAGCTCTCTGCTATGGCCTAGGAAAGCAAGTCCTTGGGCCCCTGCACCCATGTGGGAGACCTGGAGGAAGCTCCTGGCTCCTGGCTTTGGATCTGTACAGCTCTAGTTTTTGCGGTCAGTTGGGGAGTGAGCCAGCGCATGGAAGACCTCTTTCTTTGCTTCTCCTTCTCTCTTTGTAACTCTGACTTTGAAGTAAATAAATATTTTTAAAAAAGCAGTAGTAAGGATCTGCTGAGTGAAGCAGAGTGCAGGTGTGACCATATGCCCCATTTTACCCCTGACACTCCCAATTTTAAGCAGGTAGTCCCAACCTATCAAATAGGACCCCTTGACCCTCTCCAATGAGTCTCACTTTGTATCATATATTGTACAGTCCCACTATAAGTAAGATACTGCAATTTTATTTTAGGGAAAATCTCAGTTTAGTGTAAGTATCATAGAATATGGCAGAAAATCTGACTTGAAAGATGTAGCAATCGATATTCTCCCAATGGTGAAACATCAGTGTGAAGTTACCAGGTCAGGAAGATGTGTTTGCATGTTCATTGGTGATTCCTACATCTGGCCAGCAGCCAAGCAGGTTTAGTGGAGGAGGAGCAGGCAGTCCGACACGTAGGATTGTAAAAGCAAGTGCTGGTTATCAAAAAAGAAACACAGAGTAAAGAAAAGTACATATGAAGGATCCTTGTTCATCACAAGCAAAATGCAGCTAATATCATCATGATAGCAAACAATAATTTGAATAAATTCCTCTGCAAGAAGCCATCATATACATAGAAACATAAATATTTCAGTAAGTGTTTGTACCATTTATGCAATACAGTGATACATTTGAAAGAATTCCAACATCAGCTTTGTGAATACGGTAAACTGTTTCTCCAAATACGATAGCATTCATCCAGCAACAAAAGAATATTTCAGTACATTCAAATGGAAGTTGATATTCCAGTAAATACGGCATCCTAAGTCCCAGGTTTTGTAGAACACATCATAAATATTTAGCTTTTCGTTTTCTCAAAGCCTAGAAATCTCTCTGCACAGGTAATTCTCTGTAATTGGCCACCACTGCATTCATAGTAGGCAGTAATAGCCTCAGACAGTGCATCACCCCTCGTAAACCTACAACTACTACTCCGGTAATTCTACTGCCTCTAACTTGGCTAACAGCACAGTTCTTCCTGGACCAGTCCTGTCAGGGGCACGTGGCACTGCTGAGCCCTACCCCCATCTGCCCAAGAGCCTGTAGCTCCTCAGGTTTGAAGCTTTCCAAATCAGGCTGTCTCATCACCTCTGGTTGTGCTGCCTCCGGCTGTTGCACCTCCCTTCCCCTGCCTCTTCCCCCTCAAAGGATGAGGCTGGGCTGGACGGTCTAACGCCTACATTTCCACTGCCCTGATACAGGACAGCAAGCTGGCTCCAAGAGACGAGGCTGAGCACGTGACCTTGGTAGCTCCTAGCCTAAACCTTGGACTTGAGATGTGAATGATGGCATGGACGGTGTCTTATTTGTGACTGTCAAGTAAGGTAACTGTGCCTAATTCTATTTAACAGCATTGTTTTCCATTATGTAAGTACACAGCTGTCAGTCTGGCCATTTCCTTGCTGGCACGTGGTCGGTTTGGTTAGAGCTTGCCACTCTGTAAGACTCCAGGGGCTTGCATGTTCTTGGATGCATTGCCTTGGAAAGGCACCTGAGTGAGTCTTCGTGAAGGATATCCAGAAGTGGAACTGGAATTGCATTCACTTGTTCGTTTAAAAAAGTACCTAACTGTGGCTTAAAGAAAGAGAGGTTTGTTTTCAGGTCATAAGGTGTCCAGTAGTGGGCCTTGGGGAGGGGTGGTATCAGGGAGCTGGTCCCATCTTTCTGTCCTGTTAGAGTTTCATTCTGCGATTTTCACCTCGCGGTCCCGGAAAGGTGGTGCCACTCAGGGGCCTCACTACAGGCGGGGAGGAGGGGGAAGATAAACAGGAAATCGGGGTCTATTTCTTTAAAAAAAAAAAAAAAAAAAAGCTTTCCTGAAATCCGTGCTTCCGTCCATCGCCAGAACGGACCGTGGGTACCTCTAGCCCAGTGCCTGAAAATGTGCAGGGAGAGGGGACTGCGGGCGGGGCTCGGGTTGGGCACACTGTGGATTTGTCTTCCACAGCATTTGTACAAACAGCCCTCCCACCAGCGTTCCCGGTTCCCACCACACCATCCCCAGAACTAGCGTACGTTGCAGTTTTTGCCAATTTGGTACATAAGAGACATCGGGTTTCTCAACGCTGACACTCGTGTGGTCCCCACCCAGGACGGCATCTCGTCAGGGGTTCTGAGACTTTTGTGTGGGCTTGTCGGATACATTCTGGGTAATGTTCTCATCATACAGTGTCCCACTCAAACGCCTGCTTTTTAACTTTGTTTTAGATATCCTTAATTTCTTAAAAAGTTTTATTTATTTGAAAGGCAGAGTTGGAGGGAGGGAGAGGCAGAGACAACTTCCATCCACTCCCCAAATGGCCGCAGCTGCCAGGGCCAGGCCAGGAGCTTCACTAAGGTCTCCCACGTGGGTGCAGGAGCCCAAGCATTTGGGCCATCTTCTGCCACTTCCCAAGGCGCCTTAGAGAGCTGGACAGGTAGTAGAGCACCCAAAACACAAAGCAGTGCCCATATGGGACTACCCAACAACACCAGCCCTAGTTAGCTTTTCATTTGAATTTATTTTTAATGGTAAATTAATCCATTAGGAGTCTTTAATAGTTCATGAAGATCTTTCCCATTCTGAAGAAAAAAGATATGTAAATGAGACTTGAATCTGGTATTTTTTTTTAAGATTTATTTATTTATTTGAAAGGCAGAGTTAGAGAGAAAGAGAAAGAGAGAGAGGTCTTCCATCCGCTGCTTCATTCCTCAAATGGCGGCAACAGCCAGAGCTGTGCCCATCTGCAGCCAGGAGCCAGCAGCTTCTGGGTCTCCCATGCGAGTGCAGGGGCCCAAGGACTTGGGCCATCTTCCACTGCTTTCCCAGGCCACAGCAGAGAGCCGGATCAGAGTGGAGCAGCCAAGACATGAATCAGCGCCCATGTGGGATGCTGGCACTGCAGGCGGCGGCTTTACCTGCTACACCACAGCGCTGGCCCTGAACCTGGTATTTTTAAGCGACTAGTCAGTTGCCTCAACATAATTGGATTACTTATCCTTCTGCTAAATTCAAATTCTAACTCCCTCATGTCTTCCCCACTCCCAACTTCATTTAGCTTTTATTGTGAGGATAACAGTTTCTATCATTAAAGATTCGTAAGCTCTTTTATATTTGCTAGGACACAGGTCCCCTCCCACTTCTTTTGATGTTTAATTGACATAATGGTGCATACAGCGTGTGTGGGGTACAGCGCAACATGTCAGTACACGCATGCAGTGTGTGATGATGAGATCAGGCTACTCTGCGCTTCCACCACCTCAAACATGCATCGTTCTTTGTGGGGGGAAGTTTGAAAACCATCCCTCCCAGCTATTATGAAGTATGCAATTCATTGTTGTCAACCCTAGTTATCCGAGTGCGCTGTACAGCATTAGAAGTCACTCCAGTTTTTCTACCTGGACCCCTGAGCCCATTACCCATCCTCTCTCTACCCTTTACCCTGCCCCACCCCGCCCTGACTCTGGTAAGCGCTGTTCTGTCCTTCCAGGAGATCAGCTTTCAAGTTCTCATATAAATGAGAACATGTGCTGTCTGTGTTTCTGTGCCTGACTGACTTCACTTAACATAATGTCATCTGTGCCCATCCATGTTACTGCAAATGACAGAATTTCATTGTTAACGGTTGACCAGTATTCCACAGTATAGATACCACATTTTTACATCCATTCATCCATTAGACACTTAGGTTGATTCTGTATCTTGGCTGTTGTGAATAGTGATGTCTCTTGTTTACACGGATTTCAATTCCTTTGATTATACAAGAATGCTAGATAGTAATCCCTTGCTTGACAGTTTGCGAACTTTTTTTTCCTATCCTGTGGGTTGTGTCTTTGCTGTCTTGTGTGTTTTCATTGCATTGTAGAATTTTTTAAATTGGGTGAAAATCCTTTTGTCAATTTTTGCTTTTGTTACCTGTGATTTGGGGGGAGGGGTGTTGATCATATCCAGCAGGTTTCTCACTCAATAATGGCAAACAAAGTTTTTCCTCTAAGATCAGTAACAAAGCAAGGATGCCCACTCTCCACTTCTATTCAACAGGGTAGTAGAAGTAAGTTTGAGACAGAGCAGGAGAGAAAAGAAATAAAAGGCATCCAAGTTGGAAAGGAAAAAGAAAAATTCTCTCTTTGCAGATGACATGATCTTGCATGCAGAAAACCCTACATTTCCATGGAAAAGTTAGAACCAATAAACTAGTTCAGTAAAGCTGCGGGATCCACAATCAACACACAAAGAGTAATCCGGTTTCTGTATACCTAATGCAAGTGATCGAAAAGAAAATTAAGATGCCATTTCCAATAGCATCAAAAATGAAAAATAAAATACATAGGAATAAATTTAACCACAGAGATGAAAGTCTTGTATGCCTAAATCTAATTTTCTAAAGAAAATAAAGACAAATGGAGGGACCGCTCCTGCTGATGGGTTGGAAGAGTTAAGAGTGTTGAAATACTGCCAGTGAAGTCGATAGATGCAGTAGATTCCCTCATAACCCACTGACATTTTTTTATAGAATAGAAAAGGGCAGTCCTAAAATTCATCTGGAACCACAGGATCCCAAATAGCCAGAATAATCTGGAAAAAAAAAAAAAGGTGAGGGCTCATACTTCCTGATCTCAAAACATTACGAAAGTATGGTAGTCAAAGCAGTATGGCATGGCATGAAGACAGACATAGAGGTCAGGGGAACAGAATTGAGAACCCAGAAATAAACCCATACATCGACTATCACTGCCCTTCAACAAGGATGCCAAGAATACACAGCGGGGAAAGGATGTTGGGAAAACTGAGTGTGTGAATGCAAAAGAATGAAATTGGACTCTTATCTTTAGACTGTACAAAGAAATCAACCATAAAACTCCTAGAAAGAGGAAATCTTCATGAACTTCATGTGAAAGATAGTTTCATTTTTTTTTTACAGTTGAATGGTATTTCAGGGTGTATATAGTTTGTTTATCCAGTCATGAGTTGATGGATATCTGCATTGATTTCATATCTTAGTTATTGTGAGTTGAGCAGGTATAAAATACGGTTACAGATAAGCCTTTCGTATGATGATGTCATTTCCTTTGGGTCAGTTTCTGGGAGTGGAATGGCTGGGTCATAAAGTACATCTATTTTCATATTTCCGAGGAATCTCCATAATGTCTTCCGTAATGCTTGTACTTGTTTACACTCCTAGCAACAGTGGATTAGGGTACCCTTTTCTCTACATCCTCACTGGCATTTGTTGCTCATTGATTCTTTAAACATTTGATTTAATGTATGCAGGTTTCATGTGTACAGTTTAGGAACATAGCATCACTTCCCACTCTGCCCTCCCTCCTGCCCACCTCCCAGCCTTCTTCCTCCTCCCTTTCCTATTCTCACTCTTAATTTTAACAAAGATCAATTTTCAGTTTATTTTGTTCTCATAGGATTGACCCTATAGTTAGTAGGTAGTTCAAAAAATAGTATGAAGAAATAAAACACTCTTCCTCAACAGTGGAGACGAACTGTAAATAATCAAGTCTCAAAATGTCCATTTCACTCCTATAGATTACCTTTTAGGTACTCTATTAGTTACAGGACAGGGAAAATGGGTGGTATCTGTCTTTTTTGGGATTGAGTCATTTCACCAAGTATAATGGTTTCCCATTGCATCCATTTTGTTGCAAAAGACAGGAGTTCAATTTCTTTTTACCAGTGTGTAGTATTCCATAGTGTATATATGCCATAATTTCTTTATACAGTCACCAGTTGATGGACATCTGAGTTGATTCCATATTTTAGCTATTGTGAATTGACCTGCAATAAACACAGGGGTACAGATAACTCTTTCATATGCTGATTTCAATTCCCTTGGGTAAATTCCCAGGAGTGGGATTGCTGGGTCATATGATAGATTTATTTTCAGCTTTCTGAGGTATCTCCACTCTGTCTTCAACAGTGGCTGCACCAATTTACATTCCCACCAACAGTGGGCCAGGGTACCTTTTTCCGTATATCCTAACCAGCATCTATTGTTTGTTGATTTCTGGATGAGAGCCATTCTAACTGGGGTGAGGTGAAACCACTTGGTCATTTTGATTTGCATTTCCCTGATGGCTAGTGATCCTGAGCATTTCTCAAGTGTCTGTTAGCCATTTGAATTTCCTCTCTTGAAAAATGCCTGTTGGCCGGCACACCGGGTTCTAGTCCCAGTTGGGGCACCAGATTCTGTCCCGGTTGTCCCTCTTCCAGGCCAGCTCTCTGCTGTGGCCAGGAAGTGCACTGGAGGATGGCTCAAGTGCTTGGGCCCTGCACCCCATGGGAGACCAGGAGAACCACCTGGCTCCTGGCTTCGGATCAGTGCGGTGTGCCGGTCACAGCGCGCCGGCCGCGGCGGCCATTGGAGGGTGAACCAACGGCAAAGGAAGACCTTTCTCTCTGTCTCTCTCTCTCTCACTGTCCACTCTGCTTGTCAAAAAAAAAAAAAATGCCTGTTTAAGTCTTGCGCCCATGTCTTTTTCAGATTCTATGTAAGTTAGAGAAGTTTCATTATTTCACATATACAGACTTAGGGACACAGTGATACTCCCCCAACCTCCCTTCTGCCCACATTCCAACCCTTCTTCCTCCTCCCTCTCACATTCCCACTCTTAATTATTGTAAAGATCTATTTTCAGTTTACTTAATGATCGTATAGGTAACCCTGCACTAAGTAAAAGAGTTAACAAATAATATGAATAAAAAAAAAAAACCACTGTTCCTCAATGGAAGAGACAAGGACTGTGAACAATCATCAGATCTCAGAATGTCCATTTCACTTGAATACATTACATTTCAGGTACTCTATTAGTTTCCTTGCATATGATGTCTCTCTGGGACTGGCTTATCTCACTGAGTATACTTCACAGTTCTCTCCATCTTGTTGTAAAAGATGGGATTTCACTTTTGTAGCTGAGCAGTACTCCATAGTGTATATCTACCGTAATTTCCTTTTTTAAAAAGATTTATTTATTTGAGGGGCCGGCACTGTGGCTCACTTGGTTAATCCTCCACCTGCAGTGCTGGCATCCCATATGGGCACTGGGTTCTAGTCCTGGTTGCTCCTCTTCCAGTCCAGCTCTCTGCTGTGGCCCGGGAAGGCAGTGGAGGATGGCCTAAGTGCTTGGGCGCCTTCACCCACATGGGAGACCAGGAGGAAGCACCTGGCTCCTGATCAGTGCAGTGCCAGCTGTAGCGGCCATTTTGGGGGTGAACCAATGGAAGGAATACCTTCCTCTCTCTCTCACTGTCTATAACTCTGTCAAATAAATTTTAAAAATATTTATTTATTTGAAAGAGTTACAGAGAGGTAGAGAGAGAGGTCTTTCATCCCCTGGTCCATTCCTCAGATGCCTGCAGTGGCTGATCCAAGGCCTGGAGCCAGGAGCTTCTTTGGGGTCTGCCACATGGGTGCAGGAGCCCAAGGGCTTGGGTCATCCTCTGCTGCTTTCCCAGGCCATAGCAGAGAGCAGGATCAGAAGTGGAGAAGCCGGACTCCAACAGGTACCCATATGGGATACCGGTACTGTAGGCGGGGGATTTAACCAGCAGTGCCAACCCCCCTGCCCCAAACACACACATAATTTCTTTATCCAGTCACCAGTTGATGGATAGCAGCTCATGAACCAGAACTCAAGATAAAGATATGGGATCCTGATATGGCAAGTGGCAGCTTAATCTGCTGTGCCACAACACTGGTCCCTGCTGATACTTCGTTGAGATTTTTTTGCATAATGTTCACCAAGGATATTGGTTCGTAGTTTTCTTTTTTTTTTTTTTTTTAAGATTTTATTGATATATTTGAAAGTTGGAGTTGCAGGGAGGGAGGGAGGGAGGGAGGGAGAGAGAGACAGAGAGAGAGAGAGAGTCCATCCCAGATGGCTGCAACAGCTGGAGCTGCACCGATGCAAAGCCAGGAGCTTGCTCCAGTCTCCCATGCCGGTGCAGGGGTCCAAGGTCTTGGGCCATCTTCCACTGTGTTCCCAGGCCATAGCAGAGAGCTGGATTGGAAGTGGAGCAGCTGGGTCTCGAACCGGTGCCTATACAGGATGCTGGCACAGCGCCGGCCCCTCATAGTTTTCTCTATCTGTTTTGTCTTTGGTTTTGGTATCAGTAATTTTGGCCTTGTAATAAGTTTGACATAAAAAGTTTGTAGTATTTTGGAATAGTGTGAGAAGTATTTGACATAGTCTGTGACTGTTTTGTAGATTCATCATGGCTTGGCCTTCTCTTTAATGGGGGACTTAGAGTGACTGCTGTAATCTTACTACTCCTTACTGCTATGTTTAGATTTTCTCTGACTTCTTGATTGTATCTTAGTAGTCACTGTATCCAGAAACTTACCGATTTCTTTGAGGTCTTTTGAATTAGCAGTAGTTGTCACGGTATTTTCTCATCAGTCTTTGTATTTCAGTGGTATTAGTTGTAATATTTTTTCATCTCTAATTTCAGAGTTGTACATCTTTTCTGATTGTCTGGCTAGAAGTTTGTCTATTTTGTTTATCTTTTCATTTGGTTGATCTTGTATTTTCTAGTTTAAATTTCATTTATTTGTGCTCTGGTACATATTTTCTTGCCTCCTGCTAATTTGGGTTAGGTTTGTTCTTTTCTAAGTTCTTGAGATGCTTAGATCATTTATTTGACATCTTTCTAGTCTTTAGGTAGTTATTGAATAAACTCCTCTGTTAATGCAGCACGCACCAGAGCTGAAGGCACCTTTACCTCTGTCTCATCGCCTCCACTGCCCACTGTCAGACTCAATCCTCTCCCAGCTGGAAAACGCTTTCAGTCCACTGTTATGATTTTACCTCTGCGTGCTGCTGTGTGTAACAAGGAGTACCCATTAAATACAGTTTTATATGCAGTTGTTTAAAACGTGTGCACAGAACGACACTGGGTGGCATTGGGCAGAGTTTTCCTTTCTTACACAAGTTGACGTACGTGTACCACAGTGTGTGTACGCGCTGCGTTCCATTCTATTCACCTTCTTATGCCATTGCACCCTGTAAATGCCCCTCGTTACATCTGTCTAGGTGTCCTCATTTATATCCGGTTTTTCATTTGTTGTGGGTGTGTGCGTGCATGTGTGTGTCCAGCTTCTCACTCGACTTACCAGACTCCTCCATTCACATAGTTCCATGCTGTCATGGCTCTGCTCATTGCTGTGTGGTGCTCCTTGTAGGATACGTGTAACGTATCAGCTCCTCACCAGATAGATGGGCATTTGGGCTCTTTCTCCTTTTTGCCTATTGTAAATGTACCATGAATCTTACTGTCCATGAGGTTGGTGTGCCTGTGTGTGCTTTTTTTTTAGTGTTTTTCCTTTTTTTAACTTTTATTTAATGAATATAAATTTCCAAAGTACAGCTTATGGATTATAATGGCTTCCCACCCCCCATAACTTCCTTCCACCTGCAACCCTCCTCTCTCCTGCTCCCTCGCCCCTTCCAGTCACATCAAGATTCATTTTCAATTCTCTTTATATCTGTGTATGCTTTTAAGTATATTTTTGAGAGTAGACTTAGTGGGTCATCAGGTGTTTACAAGTTTAAGTTCATTAGTGTGTGTCATTTTGACAATGGACTTTTGTACTGATTGATACAATCTGTCTGCCAGGTGTTCTGTGTTCTTGCCAACACTTGCTATTATTAAGCTTTTCTTTTTCTTTTTGACAGGCAGAGGTAGAAAGAGAGAGAGAGACAGAAAGGTCTTCCTTCTGTTGGGTCACCCCCAAAATGGCCGCTACAGCCGGTGCGCTGTGCCAATCTGAAGCCAGGAGCCAGGTGCTTCCTCCTGGTCTCCCATGCGGGTGCAGGGCCCAAGCACTTGGGCCATCCTCCACTGCCTTCCTGGGCCACAGCAGAGAACTGGACTGGAAGAGGAGCAACCGGGACAGAATCCGGCGCCCCAACCGGGACTAGAACCCGGGGTGCCGGTGCCACAGGCAGAGGATTAGCCTAGTGAGCCGTGGTGCCGGCCATTATTAAACTTTTCAATTTTTGTCCCTCTTATAAGGGTGTTGTTGACTCTTTCCATTTTAATTTGCATTTTCCCTTATGAATACTGAGTGAGCGTTGTTTGAATATACTCTTGTAAGGGGCTTCTTCATGAACTCGCCCGCCCCTCCACCAACTGATTGTCTTGTTCTTTACATGGGGAGGTGGAGTCATATTTTGACTGATAGTCTTTGACATATTACTGCAAATATCTCCTTCCACACTCCGGCTCACCTCCTCACTGTCCTGATTGTGACTAGATAAACACGAGGAGTCAAATTTAGCAATTTTCCTTTAGGGGTAAACCTGTTGCTGTTGGTTTGAGCAACTGTCCCCACTCCAGGGTTGTGGAAACCTCTGGAGATACTGCTGTTTGAGTCTCATGTCTGGGAGCTGCAGTGAAACTGGGATTGGTTTCTGTGTGTGGTGCAGTGATGCTGAAATAAATGTGCTTAATCGACACACAGCTGGCAGTCGCTGTGGTCAACGCTGGCAAGACAATGTGAGCCGTTTCCCACAGGACACAATTTCTATTTCTACGGATAGGAATCACTGGAATTAGGTGGGCAATGAAAGGTGTGGAGACCCTATGAGATCAGATCATCTGGACAGCTGTTAGCTTATTCTGTATGAGTCTCTACATTCTCCTTTGAACCAGTTACAACATTGTTTTTTTAAGGACCATGTAGCGCTTCTAATTTCCTCTTTGTCCCTTACCACTCCTCCTTCATTGTGTACTGCAGAGTTCGTCCCAGGTTTTTCTGAAGTCTCTGCACCCAGGCAGTCAGTGCAATCGTGAGTGCCTGGGCCTTGGGGCTGGTTGGTGCTGGGGATCCAGCATGGCTGCCCGTGCACCAGAGGTTGTTGGGAAGAAAACAGTGATTGACAGGTAGGGCATGGCTTGCACTTAGCAGAGAAATGCACTTACTTGGGATTAGCTCGTTGCTCCATCCAGCAGTAAACATTCTTCCCACGATGCTAAGTAGAGGAGCATTTGTTTACTCATTCGATAAACTTGAATTTCTACATAGTTTTTGCTGAAAGCAAGCTAGACCTGTAACCTAGAGAACAGTGTGACAAACAAGATCAAAAAAGACATCTTTAAAAAAAGAATTGCATCGTTAGCTGTCTCGTGGATCAGTTATTTCTTTGTTTTATTTAGGAGCATAAAAAAACAGGTACATCTCTAGGCAGATTGTTGTATTCATGCAGATGAAACTTTTATTCTTTCAAATGTGATACAGTCATTTAATTTTCACATTAGCAGTGTGACTCGTTGACATAATTATGTACACACAGTCATATACTATATATATAAAAATAAATTAAGCTTTTGTACTGAAACACAAGTTTACAAATGCAGCTTTTGAAACTAATGAAAAATAAGAAATGTGGAGATTTCTGAGAGGCAGAATCTCTCTGGAAGAAGAAAAATATCTTTACAAACTAAAGCACATCAGTTTTTAAATGTCAATTTTATAATTCTATATATTTCTGAATCATAAGAATGTTCTGCCAGAAAGTCAGATGTCACCCAAGCTGACGGTGAGGTTAAACGTCCTTTAAAGGTGAAAGTGCGGAGGCCCCTGGTAGGCCTCCTCCTTGTTTCCATACACAATTCATCACTGAGGGGCCCTCAATCAGCAATGCTGAAATTTTATGCTCAGCCATCTGTTAAGTGAATGTAGAAAATCTTTGTATCCCTTGAACAATGCTAAATTGAGGTCTAAAATTTTCATAAAAAGTTGCAGAAGATGTAAGTGCTGGCATATTATAGATGCTATATCTTTGTTTAAAACTGTTACGCTCCCTTTTAAATTTAGCCAAGAGGCTCTGAACATAATATTTACTGAAGAGACACTATCGTGCTTTCAAAAACTGCATGAACCAGGCATCTGTTAAATAGAAATACCACATCTTTCACATTACTCCTTGAATACATGCTTTTATATAATTTCTTCCTCGCAACTGTAGCTTATTTTTGGCTCATACACTGTTTAACTGTATCTCTAACAAAATTATATAAAAATCTGTCATCCTAAGGCCATCAGTCTTTAAAATTCGTCTTCAAGATGGAGCTTAATCAATAGACATGTCGTACAAACTTGAACAGATGACGAAGCAAAGTTTCGTTGGAAATCTCTAACTGAATCCGGTGAAGAGGCCTCTCCCCCCTGGCTGTCTGTAGATGGGCATGTAGGCAAGGTGCAGCATCACTTCTGCATGATGCAAGGAGGTGTTGGTGATCCCCGGTCACACAGCTAAGCCGCTGGGAGAAGTTCAGTGATGGCAGAAGCACAGAATGCTTCCCACCCCTCTGCAGTTACACTGACGTAGAAACGTACGGGGTTCGCCTTCCCTTTTGTTAAAAGGAAAAGAACAGGGAACCGGCAGATCTGCAGAAGGCCAGGCACCCTGGGTTATGTCTTTCATGTCTCCTGTTTGGGTTTTTACCCTGTGGTTCTTGCCCACAGCAGACAGGAGACGGGGAAGGTAGGGTTTGCTTTTTCAAGGAGAGAGGAGGCCATTTTCTGAGCCAGATGAGTCTTAGGAAGGCGAAGACCTGAAAACCCATCGCCTGAAGGTGCTGGTGCTGTGTTCCCGGGAAAGCTGGGGTGGCCGGGGAGAGGCTGGCTGGTCCCAGCCTGGGGGCCTCAGCCAGATTCTCACCGGGTCACAAAGCGTGTGAGTGACAGACTGAGGCCCGCCACCTTCTCTGCGGGGCGGCCGCCCTCAGCTTTCCCACCATGCACCAGTCCCGTGCGGCGCCTCTCGGGGGGTTTGAGAAATGTGATCTTGTCCCCCTCTTAGCTCTCGCACACGCAAGCCTCGCCCTGGAAACGATTTCACTGAGTCCTAACTAAATTTCCCAAACTGGAACGATGCAGCCAGCCTTCACCCCGCCTTTGATTTTTTCACTCAACAACCAATATGCTGAATACTGCTCTGGGAGCAGCTATGAACAAAACAACACAAGCCACACGCAGTCAGGCTTCAATCCGGCAGTGCTGCAGCCATCTTCCAGAACATTCCTGTCCCTGGGCTGCTCAGCCAGAGTTGCCTGCGCTTTAACAGTGCTGTGACCAGTGCATCTCAGCCAGTTAGGTTATAGCGCATCCTGGCCAGCCCAGGATGTCACCTGTGCGAGGAATGACTTGGGTCCTCACACTAGAACTATATGAGGTGTAACCCTATTAAGGGTAGCATGGAAGAATGAAGACAGTCCCTGTAGCAGTGGGAACAAGCTGCGGTAGCCCTGGGGGAGGAGACGGTGGCAGGTGGAGGGCTCTGCCCAGCACCATTTATAATAGAGCCCACGCCTGGGCTCCCTCTGCACGGGGATGGCCGTACTGGGGCAGCTGAGGACGAGGGAGTCTCTTCCCTCTGTTCCTCCATTTCCCAATTCCTTAGATAGAGCAGGATAAAGTCTGATTTATGCAACAACAACAAAAGGATGCAGGCCTTAGAACCTGGGCTTTGAAATTCGGTGAAGTGTGGAGCCGAAAACAGGTTGTGACAGCAACACCTGAGCTCTATGGTGCAGAGGTAATGACAGAACCGAGAGAGAGTGGGAGGAGTCACCATGTGCAATAATTAGACTCCTGTGCCTACCAGGGCCCTGGCTACAGAGTCTGGCAATTCCTGCCCTGCAGCATTCAACAGTGGCCTTGAACGTCGGCTGTGATGACACGTGGCCTGGCTGGCTGGCAGATACAGCAGCATCTCCCAGCTGCAGCAGCAACTGAGGTAAGGTCACGAGATAGTGGCTCCACCCAGTCTGACGGCCATCACCTGCTTGCCTGGCTGTAGGGCCGGCAGATGGCTTTCTTCCAGAGCTCACGGGTGGGGCTGGTCCATGAGACCAAAACTGCTGCCCCAGACCTTGGTGCCGTGCAGGCCAGATGGAGGTGCCCAGTAAGTGTTGGTAGTAAGAGCGGATGGGGTCTTCACACAGAGCATGGCTGGTTTTCACCTGCTCCCCAGCAACATGTGTATGCTATGTGCAGCATTTTGGGTAACTAGAGGAAGGCTAAGTGGGCTTCCCGGAGCCAGCTCCATCTCAGGGAAGCGCCAGTCTTGCTGGCTGCTGTCTCCCATCACACTCGCTACTTCTCAAAGTTACACCTGGTTTCCGCTAAGCCAGTTCCAGTTCACTGAGAAGCTGTGACTTGACCGACCAACCTCACACAGCACTAGCCTCTCCTTTAAAAAGCCTGTTCAATCAAGCAAATTTCGTCTCCAGATGTAGGCAGACAACCCTAGGCAGCCGCATGTAGTACCATTAAGAAGGTAGGTCTGTCCCTCTGAGGAGGATTTCAGCTGAGGCCTTCTCTAACATTGTCCTGCCCAAGCTTCTAGCACCCAGAGAAGCGCTGCACAGAACCTCACCTTCATCCGAGTCTGCAAACCAGCTCTTGACCTCCTGTCTGCGGACGGAGAGCCCTCCGAGAGGGCTCCACTCTACAGGAAAAGCCTACCTCTCTCTGGGGTGATGTACTGCCTGAAACCAAGAAGCCCCAATACTTCCAGACCCTCCCCAGCCACCCTCGTCACACAGGGTCTCTATCGCTATTTACAAATTGTCTTAATGAACAGATGCCGTCACCCATCCATGTCTCGGGGACAGCAGCAAGTCCCTGCAGGAGGGCTGTCCAGCCAGTGACAGTCAACGGGCCCTGAGCAGAGCCCGTGCCCTGGGGGCAGGCTCCTGGGGGGAGGGGCCGCCTTATGGAACCCAACAGCTTAGATTGCCACATCACTTCCCTTTTGTTAAACTCCTTTACAGAATCTAATGAATTCGGTGCTTACACTTCCTGCTTCTCTTTGGTGAAGTCCATGACCTGTGTCATCAGAAGCAGGATCTTCTTGGGCAGAAAAGAGATCCTGTCCCCTGTGGAGGTCACGCACAGAAGGCTGCACTGACAGAGATTGGCGTTGCTTTTATTCAGTGAGGTTTGGAACACAAGAGGCCAAAACCGAGCAGCAGGTTTTTGGGTGCCTCTACAGGGAACAGAAGTGTTCATCTTGGACAGCTGTCTTAGCTGAGCAGGAAGCCACCCTGACTCACGCCGCTGGGGCTCCTGCAGGAATGTCACCTTGATGGCAGACTTGAGGAAAGGATGGTATCGCAGGTCAGCGTGTTTCCAAGGCTGCACTGGAGCCCACTCTCCTCCGTGCAGACACACCGCGCACACACCCCGGCTCCTACGAGTAAAACTTGCTGTTGCTGACTCGTTTTTCTCGTAACCTGAAAGAAAGCAGAGTCCATCACCACCCGCAGGGCACGGGAAGCCAGCTGTGTACTGAGTGTAGGTGGCATTTCTCTGTCCACAGGTTTGCAGGTCATGCAAGGTAGGTAATGAACCAGGGAGGTGGGCTTGGGGCTCTCTGCAAGACACAGACTCTGCGAGGTTAAATCTTGTCACGGGTAAAATGGGAAATAGCCACCGTGTAGGCTGATGTGAGGATTAGATAGGAACAATGTGACTCAGCGGCTCAGGACTGTGTTGCCATTGGCATTTTCATTAGGAGTGTTCTTTGTTGCTGGGTATGATTTTGGGACAATGTAAGGGGCTAGGCAACTCTGGCTGCCCCTCTACCCAACACGTGCCTGTGGCACCACCAAAGGCATCCCCTGGAGAATTCCTGCCTCTGTCTAGGACCCCTGGAGTAGTCAGTTCTTGACAACTCGGAAAAGGCTCCTTAACAGTGAGCAGTCATCACTTAACTTGGGGACTGCATGGAAGTACCCGAGAGGAGACAGTTCTATCCAGGGAAGTGGTGGACACTGGAAGTTCATTTACAGAGAACCAGAGTCCAAGCCGAGTCCCCATAGGATGTGTAAGGGAAGCAGACCGAGGCATGCCAGAAGCCCAGCGGTTTGCAGGTGGTGTGAGGTTGGCCTACCTCCGGTTGCACCTCTCCTGGTACAGCTGGAGCTGGTTTTCGTTGACATTGAACTCTTTAATGAGGGCGTCCCGGTTGGCATTGCGCAAGTTCTGGTGTGTGTCATAGAGGAAGAGTTGGTTGTTAAGCTCTTCTTGCCGCCTCCGCAGCTGGCGACAGGAGGAATACAGTTCTTCTTCACTCTCCTGGACAGGAAGGGAGAGAACATGGAGAGGTGACCACAGCTTCCAAAGCAAATCGTGCGGCATGGTTTTATTTCTTTTGAGAGGTAGAGTTAGAGACAGAAAGAAAGGTCTTCCATCAGCTGGTTCACTCCCCAGATGGCTGCAATGCTGCAGCTGAGCCGATCTGAAGCCAGGAGCTTTCTCCCCGTCTCCTGCGCAGGTGCAGGGGACCAAGCACCTGTCTCCCACGCGGGTGCAGGGGACCAAGCACCTGAGCTGTCTTCCACTGCTTTCCCAGGCCACAGGCAGAAAGCTGGAGTGGAAGAACAGCTGGGATATGATCCAGTGCCCCTATGGATGCTGGAGCTGCAGGGGGAGGCGCAGGTCACTACGCCACTGTGCAGGCCCCTCCAGGGCCTATTTGCAGCAAAGATAAAACTGTGAATTCCACATTTTAGTGGAAACTAGCAGTTTATAAAGATCTTGGATTTTCACAATGTTGCTTTCTTGTAAATAATGAAGTAACCCATCACCAGGGAGCCTCTTTCTTAATCTAATCCTCTTACGCCTTGCGCTACATCTGGCCTTTAAGTGCAAAGGTAGCTAAGCAGCTGCCTCCATAGTGGGACACAGCGAGGAGGAAGCACAGCTCAGATGTGGTAGAAAGGGGACCATCAGAGAGCCTGTGAGGGCCTCAAACGGCAAGACGGCAGGCAGATGGTGAGCTGATGCTCGGGAAACATTATGCAACGTGGGAGGACCCTGCTCCGAAAGAAACACCTTCTATGATGCCATTCGGAGAAATGCACACAACTGGCGCATTCAGAGACAGAACGTGGATTCTCAGCCACCAGGGGCCAGGAGATGGAGTGAATGGTGATGACTAATGAGCATGTGGTCTCTCTCTAGGGTGATAAAAATGTTTCAGCATTGATTGTGGTGATGGCCACGCAACTCAGTGGGATGAAAACCACTGCACATTTGAAATGGGTGACTGTATGGTATATAAATTACATCTCAAAGATATTACTGGGAAAGACAAAAAATAAAAGCCAAGGTACCCCACACCACCCCCCAGGGATAGACGTGTTGCAGCCACTTAGGATGTCTTACTGACCCACCAGCATCAGCTGTGGACACAGGACGCCAGCCAGGTACATTAGAAGCAGCTGTGTGACTTCTGTTCCTGCTCTTGGTTTAAAGATAAAGTGAAGGTCTTGTGCACTCAGTAGTGGTCCCGTCACAACCCCATGGCTGTCATGCACAGGAAGCCAGGGGTGAGGCCAGAAGAGAGGAAAACTGAGCCCCTGGGGGTGCTCTGGGTCCAGCTGTGTGCCCAGACCTACCCCAAACTCTTCAGTTGTAGGGGATCAAAACACTAAAGGCCGAGAGTGGGACACGCTATCAGAGTAAGGGGTTTGGCTTCAAGTGGGGGAAGGATGAGGCTATCTTGCCCTGCCTGTGTTTTGCAAAGACCACCGGTGCATGTGTGGGAGGTCTTAACCATTGTACGAAACACTTGCCCCCAAGTTTTGTGGTTTTTTTTTTTTTTTTTTTTTGGACAGTGTCGCTCCCCCTCTTCGTGGAGGAACGACACTAAACCCTGCCTAGGCTTCATATCCGAGTCACGGCACCATTATGTCGTTCCCCGTCTTCGTGGAGGAACGACACAGGACCCTGCACTGTTCTTTCATCTGCTCGGCCCTCCCCGGGTTTGCTGCTGGTTCTTCCCGGGTTGGCTACCGACCCTTCCACCTCCGTGGAAGGGCGGTTCCCCTGCCACTTTCCCCACTTCCGCAGGGGAGCGGCACACCGCCGGCCGGCTCTCTCGGGGGCTGCTCAGGTGTTCCTTCAGATAGATGTTCCCCGTGCATGTTGTCTCTCTCCTCCTTTATACCAATCCGTGCTCTGCTACCCACACGCCGAGTACGCTGCTCTCCTCCAATCAGGAGCAGGATCAGCTCCTGCAGGTCATCACTCAAGTTGGCGAGAGACAGCTGCATAGAAGCTGTTTCCTCCTCTCCCAGCGCCATATTGTGGGAGAGCAGATGCATAGAATAAGTCTCAATTCCAGTAACTTAGTCTAGTCCGAGTTGCTCCCCACAGACAGGCAGAGTGGACAGTGAGAGAGAGAGACAGAGAGAAAGGTCTTCCTTTTGCCGTCGGTTCATCTTCCAATGGCCACCGTGGCCGGCGCACCGCGCTGATCCGATGGCAGGAGCCAGGTGCTTCCTCCTGGTCTCCCATGGGGTGCAGGGCCCAAGCACTTGGGCCTTGCTCCACTGCACTCCAAGGCCACAGCAGAGAGCTGGCCTGGAAGAGGGGCAACCGGGACAGAATCTGGCGCCCCGACCGGGACTAGAACCCGGTGTGCCAGCGCCGCAAGGTGGGGATTAGCCTAGTGAACCGCGGCGCCGGCCACCCCTAGTTTTTATCTTTAACGTATAGTGCATGATCATCTGTACTTAACCTGCTGTTTGACAGAACACCAGAACCTCGCACTCCTAACCGAAACTTAGTACCCATGAACCACTGAAACTGCCAAAAATGGTCTCTGCACCTGTTCTCCACCTGTAAGAACAGCTTCTCCCGCTGCGTTTATATAGGTAAAGACTGTGATGCAGGCTCAGTGGCAAAACCTCCCTTTTCTGTTAACACTTGTGTAATTGCAGTCCTTTATTGCATTTCTGAATTCTAAGACATAGCTGTTATATAATTTAGTCCCATGTACTATACGTATAGTATGTATGAGGATGTGAGATATGACCTACACTTAGAACAGTACGTAAAATATACGTACGGTTTAAAGCACACAGCTATGTGCTCCCCTGCCCCAGGTCAAGAGGAAGAGTGCTGCCCACTCTGTGTCCTCCTTCTAGTCAAGACTTCTTCCTCCACCGTAGGGTGTCGTGCTAATTATTCCCTGGCTTTGAGTCTGAGTCTTCATGCAAAAATACAATTTTTTTTCTTTCCAACTCAATAGCTTAAATATATAAGAAGCCTTGAGTAGTATGTTTACCTGGACTGTGATAAAATCTTCTTGACTTGATCTAACTCTAGTTGTTACTAGAATTTTCCAGAACTGGTGTTCAGTGCAGCAGATAGACTGCCCCTTGGGATGCCCACCACTTGTTTTTGAGTGGTGGGGTCAAGTCCAGGCTCTTCTCTGCATTCTAGCTCCCTGCTAACACACAGCCTGGGAGACAGCAGGTGATGGCTCAAGTACCAGGACCCTTGCACCCATGTGGGAGACCCGGATTGAGTTCCTTTCATGGCTGCTGCCTGAGCCAGGGTTAGCTGTTAAAGGCATCTGGGGAGTGAAGCAGTGGATGTGAGAACTTTCTCTCCTTGTCTTTCAAATGAAATGAAAGTAAATTAATTTTTTTTTTGGACAGGCAGAGGGGACAGTGAGAGAGACAGAGAGAAAGGTCTTCCTTTACCGTTGGTTCACCCTCCAATGGCTGCTGCAGCTGGCAAACTGCACTGATCCGAAGCCAGAAGCTTCTGCTGGTCTCCCATGGGGTGCAGGGCCCAAGGACTTGGGCCTTCCTCCACTGCACACCGGTGTCCCGACTGGGACTAGAACCCAGTGTGCCGGCGCCGCAGGCGGAGGATTAGCCTATTGAGCTGCGGCGCCAGCCTTAAACTATATTTTTAAAATTTCCCCTATCGATGTTTTTCTCTTATAATTTTTATGTTGAAATTGTAAACTTCCAGAGAAGCTATAATAATAATACTCAGGCCAGCACCACGGCTCACTAGGCTAATCCTCCGCCTAGCGGCACTGGCACCCCGGTTCTAGTCCCCATTGGGGCGCCGGATTCTGTCCAGGTTGCTCCTCTTCCAATCCAGCTCTCTGCTGTGGCCCGGGAGGGCAGTGGAGGATGGCCCAAGTGCTTGGGTCCTGCACCCACGTGAACCAGTGGATGGAAGATACCTCTCTTTGTCTTTAATTCTGCTTTTCAAATAAATCTTTGACCAAAAATAACCCCACAAATATAATGGAATAAATGTTGCAACATTGCTTAAGTAGGTGCTGTGTTCAGGATGTGGAATGTCCCTGGCTCAAGATGTGACCACCCACTCTGACACAGGCTTAGGCCATTGCCTCCTACCAACTCCACCATAGACCAAGCCAATGGGGCCACCCAATCTTGGACATAAACATCAAAACTGGGTATACAGCTGGTTGCCTTGGGTCTGTAATTGAGTTGTCGAATTTGCTTGTTTTTTTTTTTTTTTTTTTTGATATTTATTTACTTGAAAGAGTTACACACAGAGAGAAGGAGGGGTAGAGAGAGAGAGAGGTCTTCCATCTGCTGGCTCACTCCCCAGTTGGCCGCAATGGCTGGAGTTGCACCAATCTAAAGCCAGGAGCCAAGAACCTCCTCCGGGGCTCCCACGCAGGTACAGGGGCCCAAGGACTTGGGCCATCTTCCACTGCCTTCCTGGGCCATAGCGGAGAGCTGGATAGGAAGTGGAGCAGCTGGGACTCCAACCAGCCCCAGTGATTTTCTATTTAGGAAATTCTGTTCTCAAATGAGAAGCATTTTCCCATCTATTTCTTTTTCAAATATTGCAAAGTTATAGTTGAATATCTTAAAAGACATTTTTACATGTATTGAGAAATAGAACGAAAATGAGGTAAACTATCCATATGTAAGGTAGAAAATGTCTATCTTTTAAATTCTTTTGATCTTCTGCCTTGCAGATTTTTTATATACCAAACCTTCAAAAATCTGAAAGACCTTTCTTTATCCAGTTGCCTTTACATGTATAGCTTTTATTTTACATATTTAGGAACTACACTGTTTCCTAATTACTTTTATGTCCCTTTGTAAACCAAGTATTATGTCAGTACAGAGTGTTTTTCAAGCCATTTTAGTACTTTTCATCTCTTTAAAAAATTTTATTTCATTCTTTATTCTAAACATGTATTTTACTACACCTTAAAGTAGTTGTTAGAGTTATGCTCAATTTACAAATTTGATTAGAGAAAAATTCATGAAGAAACCTTAAACTGTTGATATAAATTTTTGTGTAACATAAGCATACTTAATTTAACAAAAAAAAAAGCTGCTTAATCCTACTTTCCTATTAACTCTTCCTTCCTGGTTATTCACTGTCAATCCTGTTTTTTTTTTTTACCCATATCATTTTCCTTAGGCTCACTTCTTGAACACTTTACACAAGTAATAAGAGTACAGCCCATTCACCAACTTAAATGTAAGTTCTTAAGCAAAACAAAATGTATAATAATCAAAATGAAATAGTTAATTTCTTCTGTGGTCCTTTTTCTGCCCTCTTCTGCTTTTCACTTCTTAGGACTGGTAAGCTGAAGATAACAACACTATTTAAAATTACATCTTCCTTTTATACCAAATTACAAGCATTTACTCTATGTAGGATGCATTATTTGCCTACTGATTCGCCAGGCATCAAAGCTGGAATCTTCCAGAACACCTTTATTTCACCATGATGCATCTACATGAATTTGCTGACATTTGATTATTCTTAGCTAGATCATGAATTTTAATTAGTGTTTCTTCAATTTCAACAATCCTTAAATGACTTATTATCAGAAAATTTTAGTCCTATTTTTGATCACCTTCTAATATGTACTGCAAAATTATTCACTGGCTCCTCTGTTCACTTCCCTGCCTCGAAGTTTGCTTTAGGGGCCACCTTGATGTTTTTCTTGTGCAGGATCTATGATAGCTCTAAAACTCTGCATACCCATAATGCATTTCTACTGCTTGGACGTGGTAGGTGGCTGCACCCTGAGTTCTTTTGTCTTCCTCATCTACAGAGAGCATTCTACTTCTTCCAGTTTGCAGTGCTGCAGAGGACAAGTCTGGTCTTAGACATCTTTGGTGTTTGGGGAAATCTAGGTTTTTTACTAATCCACATAATTGAATTTTTTTTACTAACATGTGATTAGGGTTGGTCCTACCTGGGACCAAGCAAGCCTGCTCAAGCAGCACACCAGAGAGAACTTGTGTTTCATGAATGGTCCCCACAGCCTGTTCCACGCAGAGATGTGCTTGCTGTTAGGGGCGGGTAGGATGGGTGACAGTGACCTGTCTTAGGACTCCATCTTACGGGTGCCATTGTGGAATGCAAGGTACTCTGCAGGATCTTTGCAGTCACTGATGCAGATTTATTTATAGACGGAATTGTTACATTGAAGAAGTCAGTTCTTTGTTCAGATTCCAGAAAGGTCCTGCCCAACTCTGCTTTGGTGTTTTGAAAGTTCTTCTTACATGTTAAGGTTCTCAGCGGATGCTGCCAATGGCTCCACTTCAACTGCCAACCACCTGTCCCAGGTGTTCACCTGGGTCTGTCCGCCTCTTGGTGATGCGTGCCAGATTGTTTTTTCAACCCGGTTCATGGTTTGTTGTTGTTGAATTTATTTATTTATTTGAACATCAGAGTTACAGAGAGAGATCTTCTATCTGTTGGTTCACTCTCCAGATGGCTACAAAAGCCAGGGCTAGGCCAAGTTGAAGCCACAGGCTTCTTTCACACCTCCCACACACACAGCAGGGGCCCACGTACTCAGGCCATTAGCAGGGAGCTGGATCAGAAGTGGAGTAGCCAGGACTCGAACTGGCACAGATGCCGACATCGCAGGCAGTGGCTGTACCCACTACGCCACAACTCTGGGCTGAGGCACATAGCTTTGTCTATTCAGTAGTCACATCAAGTTGCTGAGTCTTCAGTGAAAGGCATGGCAGTTTGTCTTTTCTTTGTTCTTTAAAGATTTATTCGTTTGAGAGAGAGACCAATCTTCCATCTGCTGGTTTACTCCTCAGCTAGCTGCACCATCCAGCGTTAGGCCAGGCAGAAGCCAGATTCTTCTTCCCAGTTTCCTACAGACGTGACAGGGCCCAGGTGCTCAGGCTCTCTTCTGCTTTTCCCAGGCCATTTGTAGAGAACTAGGGCAGCTGGGACTTGAACCAGCGCCCATATGGCATTGCAGGCTTTACTCGCTAGGTCACAGTGCCAGCCCAGTTTCTGCTCTTTGGAGCCAGCACTGGGGAAACCCGGCTAATGAAGCACAAGCAGGGGCTTCTCTGTGCGCAGACCCTCCAGGTCTCCCCGAGTGTTAGGAAATATTCCCAACCTCCAAAACCAGGCGCAGGTCTGCTGCAGCATCCAGCTCCCAGGCGGTCCTCCAGGATGCCAGCGTGTGCAGTCCATCTTCCCCAGGGTCTGCACTTGGATTCTGGCTGAGCCCTCACCTAGACTTCCCACACAGACTAAGCCTCTCCGCCTCCATCCACAGGCACCAGAGATCAGGATTCCACAGAGCCGGGGCAGCCCATTTTCCCCAGTGCCCTTCCAGGAGCCGCCAGCTCCCCTCCCCTCTGTTAGGAGCAGGGCGAGCTTCCATACTCTGCGTGCTCCCTTCTGTCTGAATCGCAGGGTTTGGATCATCTCAGTGAAGGACCCTTCCAATTAATGGCAAGATTAAATACAGTACAACTTAGACGAATCTGTTTAGGTTTAGGGAAGAAGTCATCCTGTATCAAACTGGCCTGTTTTTCCTTTGATCTATACTGTTACTAAATACCTAGTCTTTGGGAGACAACCTAGCACTAACAACAGTTAGTGAAGACTTTTATTATTTAGAATGTATTCATCCGTGGAGAAGGGCCTTGTCCTTGATCCAGCAGGTAGCAGTGGCTTTGAAAATCATGTAGCAGGAGGCAGCACTGTGGCGTAGTAGGCTGAGCCTCTGCCTGCAGCGCCAGTTCCGATCCCGTCCAGCTCTCTGCTCGTGTCCACACGTGGGACACCCAGGAGAAGCCCACTATGGAAATACCATACGCACAAACCTTAGAAAGCAGAGGAAATTCAGGAAGATGCTACGTGGTTATAAAGAGGGTGTTGATGGAGACTTTTTCCAATCCCCCCTTCTTTATTCTTCTACTTGTCAAATTAAATACATTAAGGTTATAAAATCATGCTAAAATACTCTTTATAACCCATCTATGCAGGAAGCAAAATAAGGAGTTGAGAGTTGATGAAGTACCTGTGCCATGTGAATGGCTTATTCAGAAGCACTCTCGGTGCTGACTGACAGTTTTCTGGGCTGTAAACCAGACCTCAGCAAAGGCTGGGTTAGTAAGCTCCATCTCGGCCGCCACCGGCTCAGTCAACGCCTAGACCGGTCTTTCCAGGGATGTTGACCGGAGTCTGCCTCTGCATCCCAAAGGCGCAGTGATAAACAGGACAAGGGTTGATCATGGGCACCCAGGAGAGGCCCCCGACTGCAGCCCAGCTTCCACGAGAGACCCTCGTGGCAGTGGGGACAGATATACCAAGCACCACCTGCAGGTGGCGCAGAACTGGGTGACAGACGTGGAACTGAACACAGCCCCAGGAGCCAGCAGCTGAAAGGCAGTCTGCACACGCCAGGCCACTTGTGCACTGGAACTCCTGGAGAAAGCCAGCATCCCCCACCACGGCCAGGGCGTCAAATCTGCATAGACAGTTTCCTGCTAAGTGTCTCATCCTCCCTGCCGCCAGTGGTACCTCGTCCTTGCAATGACTTCTCACGTTTCCAGGGTTGTTCGTGGGGGCTGTGCAGCACAGCACCTCCCCAGAGCACACGTAGCATTTCTGCCACTGAGTTTCCCGGGAAATGTCTGCAGATGGGTTTCTGGAAGAGGGGAAGCACTGGTTCCCTTCCCCCAGGCTCCAGACGGACAAAGCCCGCCTCTGAGAGGTGAGCCTCACCGAGCAACGGGCCCTGGGGCTTGCCTCTGCAAGGCTTTTGCTGACCGTGCAGGCGTCACAATTTTGCCCATCCTGCTAAATTACCTGATCTCACTGACTTGGAGGAGGAGAAGGCTCTCACACGGAGAGCAGCTCAAAGCCTCATTTGTAGGCGGAGTCCCTCTCAATCTAACAGTCATCGGAATGCTGGTGAAGATTAGGTAATAATGAAAAGTGCTTGTAACCTCCCTTAATTGTTTTAGGATTTATTTATTTGAAAGGCACTTAGAGAAGACCTCTTCCCTCCACTGGTTCACTCCCCCAACAGCTGGGGCTGGACCAGGCCAAAACTAGGCGCTGCCTCTGTGTCTCCCCTGGGGGGACGGAGGCCCAAAGACTTAGGCCATCTTCCGCTGCCTTCCCAGGCTTATTAGCAGGGAGCTGGATTGGGAGTGGAGCAGCAGGATCTTACATTGGTGCTGATACGGGATGCTGGCATTGCCACAGCCCCTAGAACCTCACTTGAGAGCAGTGGTTCTCAACTTTACCATCCTGGTGACATCTGACAACGTTTGGAGCTGAGGTGGAGGCTGCTACTGGCGTCAGGTGGGCCCTGGGCAGGGATGCAGCCAAGCCCCCTACCACACAGAGGACAGTCCCCACCATAGAGAACCACCTAGCAGGGGTCTACTCACGGCAGGGGCAGCCAATATCAGAGGGCAAATTTGAGTCCTGGCTGCTCTGCTTCCAATCCAGCTCCCTGCCAGGGCATGAGAGGACAGCAGAAGATGACCCCAGCACTGGGGCTTCCTGGCTTCAGGCTAATTCAACCCTGCTCTTCGCAAAGATGTAGGGAATGAACCACCAGGTGGGAGCAGTTTCTCTGTCATTCTGCCTTTCAAATAAATAACCCTTAAAAAACAAAGGATCCCTAAACTCAAATTTCAACAGTGAATTAAAGATGTAACATGTATACCTGCATTTATATCATTACACTTCCATAAAGAAAGCAAAGCAGATGTGGTGCTAACACTCTCTCCCACTACCTATAAAACTGTAACTATACTGCCCACACAAGCTGGGCTCTGGTTTTGTGGTTTAATTTACAGAAAACAGTAATTCTGGCTTGGGGTTGTTAATGAACTTATTAAACATTTCACCGTTACTAAGGATACATGGGCCATGCATGACTCTCTCTCGAAGAGGAGAAATTTAAAAGAAGAATTCAGATAAACTCTCATGAACAGTATAAAAGGTGCTTTTCTAGATCCCTAATTTAAAGTTCAAAAGGAAAATAGCCTTTTCATATAAGCCCTATAACACTTCAAATAACATCAGAAGCTGGGTTTACACCACCCAGAAGGGGTGGATGCCCCTGGCTGGCTGAGGTTTCTGGCCCCCAACTACTGTGCCTTTTAAGTCTCTGCCCTCGGTCTGCCTTTCCTGATTTTTGCAGCCTCCTTTATCCTGATGTTCCTAAAATGCTGTGGAGTGGAAAACTACCAAAACAGCTCCACAGAGAAGCCTCGGGTTCTCCCCTCGGAGTCCCGTTCATTAATTCTTCCTGCAAGGATTCTGCTGTGCTCCGGCAAGGCCTCCCCGCCCCGCCGTCTCCCTCCACAGTTGACAGTTCTTGACCTGACTCACATTCTGGCAGTTGCCACGCAAGCTGTTTCCACATCACCGTTGAGCTCTTCTGGCCACAAGAGCAAAAGCAGAGGCTGTGACTGTTCAACCCAGGAACCAGCCAGGTTGGCAACACAAGATGGGCAGCCGGCCACGCCCAGATCAGCACACGGGCATCTAGAACCACAGGTTTTTAGCAGTGCCCAAGGCAGCCGCCCGGCCCAGACCAGCCTTGGTTTTTTTGAAGCAGGAGCGGGAGAATATCTTGTGAGAGGATCGGGGCTACAGCGCAGGCCTGGCAAGCACACACGCAAGGTGGACTGGAGCCTTGGGAGAGGCCATCACAACCCTGCTGAGGCACCAGCGTGACCTTAACTGTGCAGCTGCCTACTGTGAACCCCAGCCCAGTGCTCCCTTGAAGACCCTTAGTCCTGAACAACCTCATCCCTTCCATTAATGCAAAATTCCATGAGGCCAAGTCCTTTCTGCAAAGCCGACCGAAACTCCTTGATCAAAAGACACCAAGTGTCTTCCAGGTATTGGCAGACCACAGGGTCCCAGCTGCCTGTGCACTGGAGACAGCAGATGGGATCCTTGCATTTCCTCCTCTTGAGACAAACCACTGGTACATGGCAGGAAGAAGCACTCGGAGAAGAAAAGCACGCTCTGTCTGGGCTCTGGCTAAAATGAAACTGCAGAACTGCCCAGGACCTCAACCCGTTCCAATCATAGTGCCTGCTGTGGGACTCCCGTGGCATTCCCCAAGGAAGAAGCAAGACCTCTGAGAAGTCACAACAAAGGAATTCTCCCGGGGCTCAAGTCCAGTAGCCAACATTGGCACAGGTCATTTCCACCCCAGCAGAACACGCTCAGGGAGCCCCGCCCTCCACTCACCAGGACGGGTCGTATCTCACAGAAAACCAAGAGGGACGCCAGTTCGATGTCCTCGCTGTACCCGTTCTTCAGCGGAACAGATCGGAAGCCTGCAGCAGACAGGGGACATGCAGAGGAGGTGGTTAATGTCAGCCTTGGCTTTCCTCGGGCCCCAGTGGAAGGAGTAGTTGGCTCCCCTCCATGGAACCTGATGCCCTGGAAGCCAGAGAGGTCCCAGCCTGTAGAAGAGACTGGCACAGTGACGGGCGGCCCCCTGGGGAAGCCCAGTAAGAACTCTGCTATGGTGGAGGGACACTGATTCACTCAGTAATGCGTCCTCACTGCCGCTTCCTCCACGTTGGTCTCGCAGCATCCCAGGATGCGGGCACGGGCTCTCTCTCTCTGAAGATGTCCACCGGCAGCAAATCACCCGGCCCAGGACAGCTCCAAGCAGTACTGACCCTCCTGCTCAGAAAGCCGCACCCCATCGACAGCTCCTACCCTGTGGTCATTTACATGTTTCTCTTACTTGAGTTAGAGGGGGAGGTGGGGCTGACTCCCCCCTGTTTGGTAAGGATGAAGGCAAGGCTTCTCAGAGGTGGGGGTTAGCTGCCTTGTACAAATACAGTGAAAACAGCACTCTGGCTCCCACCCCATCGGCACTGTTAGATAGGGCCTTAGAGACTGTTACAAGACCCTAGTTTGTCCCCAAAACTTGCTAATTCCATGGCATCTCAGTCTCCTGCCCAAGCATTGCCCCAAATCCAGGCACTCCAAGTCTGTCCTCGAAGCCTCTCGCCATTCAGGTTACCAGAGAGCATTCGAGACTCAGCTGCGTCATCACCTTTCAACAGCACCCGTAGACTCAGTATCCATGGCTACCGGGGAAGGAAGCAGCACCCTGAGGTCTCCCTCTCTTCCCTGCAGACAGGTGAGGGAGAACTGTGGCTTCTGCATGGACCTGTCACCTGATATTTGCATTCGCGTTTGTAAGCGGAATCCCCCCACTTTCCTGATGCTACACTGCAGCTGTGCTCATGCAGTAAAGCTGAAACATCACTGGGCGCACCTGCACACTCACCGCCCAGACTACCCGGGGCCGTTCCCGCATCCCCTCATGTTTTCCCGCGTCCCCCCATGTTTTCCCGTCACTCCATGCTTTCAGACACAATTTGGAGTAAAATGAAACAAGCCTGCTCCCCCTGCTCCTGACTGTGTCCTTAGCCCCAGGTCAGTTTACACACAATGCAGGGCCCGAGTGTACACAAGGAGCCACCTTCCTGCTGAACTTCACTGTAGGTGTCTCAATGGGTGGAATATGTCCTCTTTCGTTTTCTTAGACGTGAGCTCCTGGGACATGTGACCTGGGAGGTGTGCGTGTTGGGAACCCTGTCGTCTGATTTTTTGCTGGTGGTGGTGCTGGTATGTGTCACCCACAGAATTCTCACCGGTAAGCCAGCGCGACTCCAAATTCCATGTGCACGTGAGGTCTGGGGCCTGATGTCCCCAATCTCTGATGAGCTGTGCACAGAGGGGGCTGTCCCAGGAGCTGGAATGCTGAATGCTGTGTGGGGCTGGCAGGAAGCCGTGCACTCCAGGAGTGTGGCTCTACGCCAGGCAGTACCAACAGACACTCGGTGGGTGCCTCCATGTCCACGGGAACTGGGCTCAAAAGTGTTTCTCACTTTCCCCCAAAATTGAATTTGTATTTTCTCATTTGCTTGGGTCGTTTCACAGAGAAAAGGAAATCAAAGCTGTTTCTCTACTTGAAAAGATGAGGCTGGGGGCTTTTGGACTGCAACAGGAAGAAGGCAGGGCTCACCAGGGCAGGCTCCAGAGCGGGAAGTATACGGCTTTGAAGTCGCACACTCCTGGGTCTGAGTCCAAGCTCAGTCCCACGTGTCTAAGACGGTGAGCAAGTTAGTTTAGACCTGCAGCCCCAAAGCGTCCAGATATGAAAAGCAGAGATGATGCAAGCCCCTTCGCAGGATTACTGTGGGGTTAACAGTGAGTTTCAGGTACGCCGTGAACGCTGCTTCCCCGGAGCCCGCCGTGTGACACTGGCCAAGGCTCCTTCCTCTCCTGTCCCTCCCCCCATGCATACGGATGTGCCTGAGAGGAGAGACAGGACTGGGGGGCACTGCTGAATCAGGCTGGAGGCTCTGTTCTTGTCTGCATGGATCTCCAAGCATGGTCACATTTTCTAGAGGAACTGGTGCACTTCCCTGACCAGTGAGATAGAAAAGTTTCGTCAGCTCTGCCTTCTGCGCGAGGAGTAGGCAGGAGGGGTAGCAGGGCCCATAAGCACAGCCACCCATCGGGACAGGGCCAGTCCAGGGGAGACTGGTCAGGAACCAGGCGGCACCAGACCCTGCAAAGCTCTCTGCCGTGGCACGGAGGCCTGGCCCCTACACTCCCTGCCCTGGAACGGGGGGCATCATTCCTCGGCCTTATTTATTGAGTTAATCTAAAAGAAGCACATTACAAATTTCAGAGCCGGGCCAGTTAACCAAGAGGGGTTTCCAAGTATCAGGCCTCTGGGCTTACAACCCAAAACTCTGATTATTACAGTAAATTATAAAAATGGATATTTCCAAAGTGCTACAAAATCTGAGGATCTAAACATTGTCCAAAATTCTGAGGAATTTGGTTTCCTCAAGGAGCTGGCAAAACATGCAGATTCCTGGGTGCCCCCGGGGCTCAATCAGAACTCCACCGCGTGGGGCCAGGGCTCCATCGTGCAGAGGTCAGATGGATCAGCCTGAGTCAGCAAACATTGAGCTGATACCTGATACAGTCCCAAAGGTTTTTAAAGCCCCAGCTTAGCAATTCATGGAGCCTAAGGCTTCTAAACAGCATCCAAAGTCTGTATTTTTATAGCAATAACTAGAAAGAGAATCTGTCTGGAAAAGTGGTCCTTAGAAACCCGGAAGGGGCTGTGATTTTGCAGCTCAAGTGGCAGAAAGAGCAGCCCAGGGGAGAAGGAAACTGACACCCCAGTGACGGCTGTGGGAGAACCTGCCCAGCGCAAGTGTCCTCAACCTGGGGACAGTCAACGTTCCGCAGTCGGCCGGCCCCATTCATCCCAGATTCCCTGATGGGCAAGAGCTGGTCAGGAGCCCCGCTTGGCTTGGTCCCCACCCAATACAAAAATCCTTTCTCAAACCAGGAAGCACAGGTTAGGGTTCCAATCAACTCCCGCAATGTTACAGACGACAGTGAAGTCCGAAAGTTTAGGCCCGATGAACCCCAAGACTGGCAATCCCACCAGAGCCTAAGGACCTCCCCTTGACCACCACTGCTTCTAAGCACTTAACAATGAAATGAAAAGGAACAGCAACCCAGACTGACAACCCCCTACCGATCCAGCAAACACAGCTGGCTTTGATGTCCTTGGGTACCACTTCACTGCCCCCCAGCCCCACCGGCCAGCTCTCCAGGCTCCCCCACCACTGCTGCAGTGACTTAATGGAAGCCAGCAGCAAAGGCCCCAGAATGGAGCTCGTGGGCTCGAACACCTGCTGCCGATGCCCCTTACCTGACTTGATGCCTTTGATGGGGTAGGTGGCGTGCGCGAGGAAGTTGGGGTCACTGAACATGTCTTCCTCATAAACCACAAAGCGCAGAAACGCCAGGTTGGGGTCGTAAATCTCAAATGTCACCTTCTCCTGGGTTGACGCCCAGACTGGGTTGAGGCCGTTATCATCTGGAAGGAGGGCAGAGCTCAGTCCAGGCCATCTCGCCCTGCCCCACCCCAGCCCAGGGTCTCTGCCTCCTTCAGCAGCCATGCAAATAAACCGTTCTCTATGCCAGGAACTCAGCCAAACCTGGGTCCTGCTCTTTCCCCGCCACGAGCTCTCGTGGTCACAGGCCCGACCTTTGTACGTCGAAGGGAACTGCCTGCTCCCGTGGGCGTCCCCATCTCGCTGCAGACAGAGCAGGGAGGACCCAGACGCATAGAACGAGGCCAGCAGTAAACCTTCAACAGTCCACAACCTCTTCATTCAGCACCAAGAGCTGTTCCCCCGGTTTGCTGCTAGCCTTGTTCTAAGTGGCTGGGTCCTTCCCAGGGTCAAGTCACCCAGGCTGAGCTGAGTCCTTGGGTCTGCTCACCTTCGACCCAGGAGACACAGCAGGTGCGCGCTGTCATGGGTCAAGGGCCTGGCCTAGGACTCAGCCTGACTGCACAGCACTGGGGAGTAGTCCAAAAGTTTGATGAAGTTGCTCTTAGCTGGGGCAGCGTTGTCCACTAAGAAATCGCCTGTGGGGGCTGGCGCTGTGGGTGCAGTGGTTTAGGCCATCACCTGTGATGCCAGTATCCCACATGTGCCCTAGTTCCAGGCCTGGTTGCTCTACTTCCAAGCCAGCTCCCTGCTACGCAGTGGAAAACAGTCCAAGCATTTGGGCCCCTGCCCTCACGTGGGAGACCCGGAAAAAGCTCCTGGCCCAGCCATGGCCATTTGGGGAGTAAACCTGAGGCTGGAAGATCTCTCTTCCTCCCTCTCTGTAACTCTTCATTTCAAATGAATAAGTTATTAAAAAGAAATCCCCATGAACAGCCTCCCTGTGTGCGACCCTAGCTGCTCTCTGCGTTGAAGAAAGGGCAGAGACCACTTACTCACGACTGTCGTCTTAAATTTGTTGTTGTCGCACTCGGCTCCACAGATTTCCACCTCCACAAAGGGACAGGCGATGCTCCGGCCCAGCTTGGGGAGATGGCGCGCGCCCAGGACCTAGGGCACAGAGCGGAGTGTGGGGCGGGCACAAGACACGTTCTGCCGAGGCGGGGAGCCGGGAATTCGGTTTGAATTCTGCAGTCAGAGGGTCTCGGGTGAAGGCCCGAGTGTCTCCTGAGAGCACCCCAGTTAACTCGGGGGGTGTCAGCTTCCCCAGCAGGGTCCCATGATCTTGCCCTTTGCTGGATGAGGAGGTGGGGTGGGGTGAAGGCCACAGCTTTAAGGACAAGCTAGACGCTCAGCCCCTGGCCGTGTGACCCTCAGCTGGGTCTCACGTGAGCCCATCAACACCACCCCCCATGCCTGGGGTGGAGGGCATGCATGAGGCAGGCAGCTGAGCCCCAGGACCCCCGGCCCGCAGGGAAGGAGGAAGAGCAGGCAGCATCCTTTGCCAACTGGTCTCCATGTAGAGGGCACAGGTCACATGACCTTCACTTTTCTACCCTCCAAAATCAGAAAGGAGCAAACTTTGACTCCTGAGACCTGCCAGAGGGGAGACCAACCCTCTTCTCTCTCGAGGCCATTTCCCCAGTTTTCTTTCTCTTTCTGGCTAGAGACTGATTCCTACCATATGCTGACACACTGACAACAGGGGGATGACCAAGATGGCTTTCGGTGAGTTCCTCTCCCTCTCTTTCCTCCTCAATCGCCCTGGGAGGCACGATAGTGTGCGAAAGGTCCTAACCCTGAGTGTGATGCTTCCCCCTGGGGCGGGGGCCTCAGCCCAGCCCTGGGCCCCACCTTGACCGTGACGGTCATCAGGATCCTCCTCTGCGCCTCGGGCGGCATCGGGTCGTACTTCTCGGTCCGCATGCTCTCGGGCTGCAGGACGTAGCCCGTCCGCCCGTTGAGTGAGAACAGCGCGTGGTTCATCTGCATGTACTTGTCTGGAAGGAGAGCAGACACGGGCCGTGAGTCAGGCGTGAACACGGCGGAACGGGCGCGGCTTTTCCCAGCAGTCACTGCAGGCAGTTGTTCACAAAGGCCACTGACTCAAGCAAACTATCAGACTCTTAGAAAAAACTGCAGAACCACACGAGGTCATTAAACCTCCTAAATGCTGGAAAAATGCACAGAAGTTAAGCCTTCATCCAAATGCCTGGGAAATAGACATGTAAACTTTTTTTACCTCCTAAGAGCTCCGATCAGTGTACACAATGAAAACTTGATGAGATAAACAGGGTAAGACACCCGCACACTCTGCAGGAAAACCAGTGCCGTGCTCCCTTGGCACCTGAAGCAGGGACCACCACTCAGAAGGGAGACACCGGGGCTGGCACTGGGGCACGGAAACTTAAGCTGCTGCCCGCTACACCAGCATCCCATATGGGTGCCGGTGTCACTCTTGGCTGCTCCACTTCCAGTCCAGCTCCCTGCTAATGCACCTGGGAAAGCAGAAGATGGCCCAAGTCCTTGGGCTCCTGCCCCTATGAGGGAGGCCTGGAAGAGGCTCCTCGCTCCTGGCCTCAGATCAGATCAGCTCCAGCTTTTGAGGCAATTTGGGGAGTGAAACAGCAGATGAAAGACCTTTCTGTCTCTCCCTCTCTCTACTTCCATCTGCCTTCCAAATGAATAAAACTGTTTTAAAGGAAGGCAAGTGAAATATCAGTAAGAGCAGCTCTCATCAGCCACAGTGTCTAATTCTTTTTATTTATTTATTTCCTTGAAAGATATAGAGAGGTCTTCCAGCCGCTGCTTCACTCCCCAAATGGTCACAATGAGCTAAGCTGGGATGATCTCAAGCCAGGAGCCAGGAGTTTCCTCTGGGCCTCCCAGATGGATGCAGGGACCCACGCACTTGGGCCACCTTCCACTGCTTTCCCAGGCACAGCAGAGAGCTGGATTGGAAGTGGAGCAGCCGGATCTTGAACTAGCACCCATATGTGATGCTGGCACTGCAGGCAGCAGCTTTACACGCTCCATCACAGCACCAGCCCCTCTAATCAATTCTAACCCATCAGATGGACAAAGATGGAGCAGCTCAATAAAATGAGGTTCATGAACTGACGCCAGAGTGCCAATTTGTATCTCCACACCCAGCTTCTGTGGAGGGCACGATGGCAAACCTCCTGCTATCGGCACCACCGCAGACAGCCGTGCAGGGGTTTTCTTCAGGGCAAAGCTTATCAAAATCCAAGTGCAAGTGCCGGGGAACCCACCCCGCTGCTCCAAGCATTTTGTCCCCCTAATGCACCCCTACCTCTGTAGTACTAGGCTCTCAGAGCAGGTTCCAGAAGACAGTGCAGCGGGTAAGTGTCTCTGATGGGAACAGCCTACAGGGGCCTCCGTGGGAGGCTGGTTAAACAGAACAGTGCCACCCCACAGCAGCCTGGGAAGCCAGGCAAGAGCATAAGGGAGGCTCAGGATACAACAGTGGGGGTCAAACCACTGTGCCTCATGCCGCCCTCTGGGGTCCACAAGTGTGTGCGCGTTGCATTTCCCAGCACAAGATGAGTTCCAGGAGAGTCTGAGCCAGGAAGCTCTCAAAGAGGGAAGTTCTGGGGCTGGTCTTACGGCCGCTCTACTTCAGATCCAGCTCCCTGCTAACGCGCCTAGCAAAGCACCAGGGGACAGCCCAAAGGCTTGGGCCCGCCACCCACGTGGGAGACCAAGATGGAGTTCCTGGCTTCTGACGTCGCCCTGGCCCAGCCCCAGCTGTCGTGACGACCATTTAGGGGAGTAAACCAGTGGATGGCAAAGCTGCAGGGGTGTGTGTGTGTGTGTGTGTGCGTGCGCATGCGTGCACGCGTGCTTCTGTGTCTGCTTCTGTTTCTGTCACTCTGCCTTTCAGATAAATAAAAATAAATCTCTTGAAAAACAGGAGGAAAGTGCAGAGAGGAGAGAGCCCCCGAGGCAGCCGCTGCGTGCCTGAAGCTGGAATGCACTCCGGGACACTGTAGTCACATAAGCTAACGGACTGTCTCTGTCTGTCGCCGTCACACAGCCGGCCGGGCCCCTTCTTCACCCCACTGTGCTGAAGGCCGCCTGCTGCCCAGCTGCCCTGACAACCCTGACAGTTCCCAGGACACACCATTCACTCCTGCTGGCCCCGCTCCCCCTGCCTGGAAGGACACCCCCCACCCCACCCCCCACGTCCTGGCCACCTGCGGTGCCCCTTTACCTGCCGTCTGGAAATTGAGCGCCACCATCTGGGAGCCGCACAGCCACAGGCGGAAGGGGTCGTAGTTGGAGGAGTCGACCCGCTGTCCCTTCGGGTAGACGCGGGTCAGGCCCTTCTGGTTGTAGCGCAGAAGGTCGATGGGCTTCTGTCTGACGATGCTGTCAGCCTTCGTCTCCACAAAGGAGCGGATTTCCCGGAAGTCGGGGTTCTCTGCACACAGAGCAGCCGGTCAGCACTTACCGAGGCTCACGGCACCATGCTGGGGCAGCGGCTGCACGCTCACGGCCAGAGGACACCAGGCATCTCTCTGACACCACACCCAAGGGGCTGCGAAGGCAGCACCAGCATCGCTGCCATCAGATTCACCCCTGCCTTCGAGGGTCGCAGGGGTGCAAGGCAGGGGGTGGGGCAGGAAGGTGTATCCGCCTTTTAATCTAGAAATACTGTGATTCACCTTTTTGTTTAAAACTATTTGAAACTACCCTGAAGGGGAAGACGTTACCTAGGTTGTCCTTGGTCTTGCTGGTGGGCTTGCAGTAGACAACCAGGTCGGAGAGCTCAATGGCGATGGACTGGTTCTTCTCCCAGTATCTCATGTTGTTCTCCTGTTTGGAGCCAGGCACCGTTAGCTGCAGCCTCCAGAGCCAGTGCACCCCTCACCTCCTGTGCACGGCCCTCCCCTTCCTCTTCCCCTGCCCTCCCCCTCCCTCCCTTGCCTCCCCTGCAGCCACCTCCTTCCTCCCCCTCCTCTCACTGCCAGAATTCTCCACCAAGCTGCTGCCGCCCAGGTCCATGTCCATCTCAGTCCCTGGCCACGGCTCTCAAAAACAGACGGGGTCAGGACGGTGCAGGAGGTGGCTCTCTGTCACCGTCCCCCTCTCCTTTGTCCTCTGCCCCTCTGTTATTCCCTCCCCTGAAGTCACTGCTACACCCAGTTCCAGCCCTCGCACGGCAGACCACGGCTGCCTCGTTGTAATTCTCTCTCCCCTGGGACCCTGGAACAGGCATGTCCCCTCTCCCCACCTCTTACTGTGCCCATGGCGGCTCTGGCCAGAGGTCTGTCTCCCTGAGGCCCAGGCCCAGGCCCATGCCAAAGACTTAGGGGGTCTTTCTCCTGTCTGGTCAAACTCTGAGCAAGGAAGCCCTTCTCACTTCTCCCCCAATTCTGACCGTCAGCTTTCCACCGGCCGAGGGGGAGCCTTGGGAAAAGATGTTGAGGGGCCCATCACTGTATGGGGATGCTTAGGCTCGAGTGACGCACGCTAGGGATGTCATGGTGGAGGGGAGCTCATCTAAGCTGGTCCACACCTCCTCTGAGGGTAAGAGTTTACCACCACCTAACACAGCCGGCCAGCATCAAGACCAGACGCTTAAGCCCTGCCTGTGCCATGCTGCAGCCCTGCCTGCTTCTCACTCTCACACCATCAGCCCAGCTCCTGGACGCGACGTCACCAGCAAGCGTTCCACACGCAGCTCACACTTTACACCCTCAGTGTCTGAGCCCCCCGCCTGCTGCCCGCGTGCCCCCACCTCCTCGACGCCACCCACACCACTCCCCCTCACAGACACCTGAATGGAGAACTCCAACACAGACCGGGAAAGGGGCACTGCCTTCCTGAAACCTCAGTCTCTCTCAGTCTCTGCCTTCCTCGGCCCTGGCCTGTCCCTCGCTGCCCGCCCTGTGGTACTGCAATCCCCACTCTGTTTCCCCCGGGATGCGGCAGAGCCCTGCAGGTGGCACGTGTTCAGGTCCTGGGCTGCCCCGGTGACAGCGGCAATACAATCCCACAGCTAAGAAGGTGGGAACTGGAACGAGACAGGAGTTTGAAATGAGAGCCTGCCAGTTTGCTGGCTGTGTCAGTTAGGCCAGTCCTATCATCGCCTCGTGCCTCAGTTTCCACAGCTGTAAAATAAGACTCATCCGAGGATGCACAGGGCTCCTAGAGGATTCTACGGGGAGGCCTTGGCTCTCCACCAGGCACAACGACAAGCAATGAACAGTGGCCACATTGCACTGGGAGACACGTGTGCCAGACAGAGCAGCAGCAGTGGCTCCTGGCACACAAGCAAGCTAGGGCACCCAATTCTTACATAAGGACACCTTCACCCACGAGTGCTGGCCTAATTCCTTGGGTCAGACTTTGGCAATACCCAGTAAACGAGCTTTGATAACAGCTCTGGCTGTGACCACATCACCAGAACAGCTGTGAATGCGCCTCCAAGCTCTGGTATTCCCTCAAGCTCATCCACCCAAGCCGGCCCTCGCCATCCCGTCCCACACCTCCGGAGTGCCCCTGGGTACACAGCAAGCCCTGGCAGTAAGACTCGGATTGCTGTGGGCAGGATGCACCGGGCAGAGGAGTCCAGAGATGTCCAAAGTCCACAGCCAAGCACTATTAAGGACACTCAAGCCATACCTCTCCGCCCGGGTCCTTGTATCGAGTTGGCTGTGTACTCTGAGTGCCAAATTGCTTCACAATTCCTCTGCACACCTGCACGTGCTAACATCAGGCCACCCCAGTGTGTGGGGTCACAACACATGCCATTGGTTAGGCTTTGAAAACTACTAACCAGACAGAGCACAGTGGCTGGTCTTGCCACAGACCAGAGACAGCCAGAGGGCATGAAAACAGACAGAATGCTGGGCCGGTCCTTAGGGAGACGCCCGTGGGAGACTTTGGGGAGAACCTCCTGGCAGCAGGCCGACAGCCCATCACCCCGCTGCTTCTCAAAGGCAGGACAAGGCCTCTCCCTGTGGCCACAACAGCTCATCGTGTGGGCAGCAGGGCCCACAGTCGGGACCCGGTCAATCTCTGCTGAATGCAGTTTTTGCACTAAGACTAGAAAAACGGTCTCAGCTAATCCTAGCAAACGTGAAAACAAACACAGGAGGAGCATCTCAGAAACCCCCACACCGGAGGAGAGGAAGTGGGACAGGGAAGGAGGGAGGACAGACTCAAGTCACAGGAAGACAAGTCAGGAGAGGCGGGTACACCGCTTACCGCCCCGCCCGTGCCCCTCTCGGAGAAAGCTGGGGTGTCTAGGATCAGGCACACAGGAAGCAGGTGCTCCAAGCTTGCTCCTGACTACTCTTCTCCATCTCGGGCTAGACGGACCCAGAGACTCAAGAATGAGAACACGCTCAGGATGGCCAGGGGCTGCTGTACGGTGCCACCCAAACAGTGATGACAGCCACTCGGCCACAGCCACGGGTGAGGACAATTCTTCAGATCACCCTCGGGGCAGGGGTGCCCCTGGACTTCCACGCTGTACCACGCCGGAGGCACGGGAAGGCAGTGATGTGCCCACCAGGGAGAGTGGGAACGCACCACCTTGCTGGTGCTAACTAGCTCCTGGCCCCCTGGAGGGCCTGGTGATGCAGCGACAAGCCACGGGAGAGTGGGGTGCTGTTTGTGAGACCCTTCACTAGAGTCTGGGACCCGGGTGGGGGTGCTGGCCGGCCCCACCAGCAAGGAGGCCATTCACCTGGCACTCCCTAGAGTCTTCGAGGACAACAGTCTCCCTCCAGGGAGTTCAAAGGCTGACTCAGGGGTCTCTGTTGCCCAGCCACTGGCCAGAAAGGAGAAGAGCAGACCGGGATACTGCAGCTTCTGGCGGTGGCGATGGCGTGGGGTGACCACTGCCAGCGCCTGGCAGACAGTGGCTCAGCCATGACGGCCAGAGGTCAGGGGCCTGGGAGCTACAAGGAAGGCTATCCAGTCAGTGCCCTGGTTCAAGACCTAGCTGAGAAGCAAGTGGCTCCATGGGAAGCCCTCGGCCTCCTGTACCCCATAATCCAAGATGTGGCAACACTCTGCCGTGTCGTCATCCGGCACAAGGATGACGTGGGCACTAAGCCCCACGGAGGCTGAGCCTTACGCTTCTCACCCATCAGCTTCTGGGTTACCTGCTGGGCTCCTCGCTTTATAAACAGGGAAACTGAGGCCCAGAGGAGTCAGGTCACTTGCCCAGGGCCCAGGCTGCCAACTGGAAAACCTCCTACCTCCTCAACACACTTGCAGCCCTACGCTGCTGCCCAGATAGGGAAACCTAGAAAAAGTCATTCCCATCTGCAGGAGAAAGGAGCGCATCTTGGCCGTCTGCGTTCAGGGGCCAGGGAGCCAAGCCCAGCGAACGAACGCTGGCTGTGGGCAGGGCTCTGTCAGTGTTGGGAAGCGACACACGCAGAGCGAGGAAGGCTCCGAGCCTCCCGCAGGCTCCAACAGGCCGCAGCGTCCCAGGGGACTTCTACCACCCCTTTCTGCTCCAGAGCCAAAGACAGAAGACAGACATTCCTACGGTCTGCACCCGCCCTGCATCCGCCTCACATCCGCGTGGCCCCTGGACCTGCTCCACTTGTGGCGTGCACCCTCCCACAGCCGCAGCAGGTGCCAGGGGCCTGCGGACTCCGGGCGCGCCTGCGGCCCAGGGCCTACCTTGGTGTCCATCTTCCAGTTGATCTGCCGGATGCTCTGGAACCACTCGAAGAGCTCTTCCACCCTGTCCGTGGCGAACTCCACTGGAGGATCCCCCTGCTTCTTGGGCTCCAGGATAAACACGAAAGACTTCTGGTTTTTGCCCTGTGGGGCTTTCACTTTCGGGAGAGAATGAGCGAAGTCCTGATCAGCCCCCGGACAGGCCCCAAAGACCAGACCTGGCACCGCCCAAGGGTTCTCACTGAGCGAAGCGGTCAGCCGTCGCTATCCCCGTGCCTGGCGCTGCCTGGGGTGCCCCCTCGTGTTGGCTGCATCTGGACCCTTACACACCCTGCTGTGCCAGGAAACAGCGAGCCGAGTCCTCCGAAGGCACCCACCCCAGCCCCTGGCCCCTGCGACCGTGACCTTGTTTGGAAACTGAGTCTTGGCAGATGTGTGCGAATTAAGGATCTCAAGATGAGACCGTCCTGGATTTAGGGTACACCTAAAGCCCAAGGCCCCGTGTCTTTGTAAGGGGAAAGAGAGGGAGTTGTGAGACGCAGACGCAGCGCAGGAAGCACGTGAGGGTGGAGGCGGAGCAAGGACGGGTGGGGCCGCAAGCCAGGAACCCCGAGGATGCCAGCAGGCACCAGAAGCCAGGAGCGGGGCATGGAACGGACTCCACATGCTGAGACAGCAAGGAACAGAGACTGAAGATCAGGAGGGGGAAGATCAGGAGGGGAAGATCAGGAGGGGGAAGATCAGGAGGGGGAAGATCAGGAGGGGGAAGATCAGGAGGGGGAAGATCAGGAGGGGGAAGATCAGGAGGGGGAAGATCAGGAGAGGGGAAGTTATCTGTGAAACAATGCGCGTAGCTGGGATTCCTGAGCTCCTTCAGCCAGCAATACTCCTGGCAGACCGTGCTCTGCATCCTATCGGTCCCTCTCACAACCCTGGGAGGCCACTGCTCCTGCCAGGAACAGGAGCGGTTCGTGGAGAGAAATCACAGAGGGAAGGGCGCCTAGCTGGGTGTGTGAAGGCTGAGGCTCAGAGCAGACCTGGCTCGCACCTGCTGAGCCCTGTGCAAACCTGGGGAAGGGAAGGATTCGCAGACCATCGGCCGTGCAGACAGGTGCCCCGAGCCCCCTCTGCCACCCTGCCAGGGGCCCACAGACACACGCTGCGCTCGCTCAGCAGATACCTATCCTGCTAGACCGTGACAAGGAAGCCAAAACAAGCAAGCAAGCAAGCAAAGAAAGCCAGTTACTCAATGCAGAAAGCAAAATGCTGGCAATGGAAGGAAAAACTTCCCGAGGCCAGGGCAGCGTGCACAGGTGTTCCCAGGGCCCTGGCGGAGGCAGTAAACCCAGGCTAACCAATCAACGGCTGCAGGGAACACGAGGCCTGCTCCAGACATGAAGGCTTCCCATGGAAGAAGGCAGAAGAATGTTCCCCCTTAGCGCCTGCAGCTGCTCCATGGGAGCTGCAACTTTCCCACTTAAAAGCGGACAGACGCAAGGCCCATGAAGCCCATGGAGCATCCCACCTGCCTCCTGGATAGGCCCATGTTCAAGCCGTGCCCTCACTGCCCTCCCCCTAACATCCCCGGACGTGGGCAGCCTGGGTTTCCTGACCCCCGGCCGAGCAGCCAGAAGCCGCAGCGCAGAGAGCAGAAGCAGAGAGCCCAGGGCGTCGCAGCAACCAGCGGGCAGAGCTGCGCTCACAATCCAAGAGTCTGGCTCCAGCCCCATCTCAGCCTGGCCAACGGCTCGGCTCTCCTGCAAAGAGCACGGGGGACGCAGCAGACCCCCCGCACAACGAAGCTGGTGGCAGTGGCACCTGCCCGGTACTCCATACCAGGGCTTCAGAAACTACCAGCAGAGTTCACACGGCCGTCACTGACTGGCCTGTAGTTGTGGTCCTTGGCTGGAGCCAGCACAGCAGCTGGCCTCAAAGTCAAGGCCGGACAGGACCCCGCGTTCACCGCCTCCCTGTCTGGGGTGGTTCTGAGGTCAGGCCTGGGGGATGAGGATGGGAGTCCGGGGTCAGCCACGTCTGCACATACCCACGTTATAGGAGTTGAGGTCCAGGATTCCTCTACAGAGAGTGCCTAAGGGGTTGTCTTCGATAATCTGTGAGGAAACAAGACATAACTCAGGGCTGTCGGAACAGGAATAATAAAAAGACAACCAGTTTCCAAAGCACACCACTTAGCAGGGACGCTGCCAGTGGAACTGTTTAAAGTGCGCTTTCATTACAGGAGCCGTCCACGGGGAGGGCGCTAAATAATGCAGCGTGGAGATGACGGGCACCTAGCGGCGTGTGCAGGTGCAGGCTGCGTGCTGATTCCTCTGCAGGTTTCGAGATGCTACCTCAGCTCCGGGTTCCTAAACAGACCGTAGGCCCTGCCTCCGACGTGACGACGGAACGGGACCGTTCAGCTCTCTAAAGCCCGGCTCAGCAGCCTCCCGTGGCTTCCCACGGCCTGCTGGAGCTACACCCTTGCTGTCCACGGGGCCTGCAGCACTCCAGCTCTGCCTCCCACTGCACTTGAACCAGACCAGGGTCCAGCTAAGACAGAGAATAGGTGGGTCTCAGGAGAGCCGCACCCCCAGCTCGCACTAACCCCAGCCCCTACTACACGGCTAGGGTGGGAGGCGGTTTTGTCTTTGCCTCAGCCCAAGCCCAGGAGCACAGTCCTGTGCCCACCACCGCACCTTTGCTTAGTGGTGCCTCCTACCTACCATTCCCTTCTGCCCGTCACCCACCATTGTACTCTAGCTTGACCTGGAAGGCCCACATGCCCCGTCTCCAGGGAGCCTTTCTGGTTGCCCCATCTCCCCTGGTGTGTGGCATGCCGAACGTGGCTGCTCCCCACACCTCCTGGACCACACAGCAGGACCACGGCCACGTCTGACCGCCGGCGAGGCCCGTTCGCTTGCTCACCCCGAGCACGCACGCAGCGTCTCACTGCGCGGCTCAATGTGTCTCATTTACAGGCTGCTCTGGGCAGAGCACGGACTCCCCGTTCGGCCACTGTGGCTCCGGTGGGAATTTGGCTGCATATTCAAAGCCTTCCAGCTCAGCACAACCTGATTAAAACGCAACTGGCTGGTGCCCGTGACTTTCACCTGCAGCAGCTCGGATTCAACCCCAATTTCCTGTCGCTCCATCTTCCCTTGTTTGGCAGCTCCACAAAGACCCCGCATCGCAGCACGCATAAAAATGCAGCCCGGCACGGCTGCGGGAGCCCCCCCCCCCCCGGACCGGCACCCCAGCGGCTCCCTGCTGCTGGGACGCGGGCGGGAGGCTCACCTGCTTTTCCAGCTCCTCCACGTCCACTGTGGAGATGTCCTCGACGTAGTTGGATGGAAAGTACTGCTGGATTCTGGTCCCGTAGTCTCCTTTCCACCTGCAAGGAGACAAGAGGCCCCAGGCCGTCACCAGCAGCAGGTGTCGGCTCCAAGCTGCCGGGGGAGAAAGGCGGCCGGTGGCCAGGCGACCACAGGCGGCGGTCAGTGCCGAGGGGGCGTTTGCTTCCCTTCTTTCATCAGCAGTGCGCCGCCAGGGGCTCACGGTCCTCCTCTCGACACCTACGATTCGGTCGGGGACACCGGACATCTCCAGGCTCAACACCTGGAGCAGGAGTTGAAAGCTGTGTAACACACAACAGCTCAACGCCAGGGCGGGCCTGAAACCACTTCCGGGAGGGTTGTGGATCTAAAGGCCAGGGCTGGCTGACGAGGGTGCTGCAGCCCGGCAGCCTGCGATGCAGTCTGAGCTCCGTCACCGACCACGCAGGTGCTCTGGGCCCCAGACTCTGCGGCTGTTCACGGGGCTATGCTAGTGCCCAGGCGGGCGGCTTTATCAGCGCGTACGTCCAGTATGCAGGCACTCCAGAAAGGACATGGGAAGTGGAATTGAGAGGTTAAGCTTATTCTGGTGCACAAAGTTTTTAATATTCATGCAGTTTCTTTTCGAAAGAAGCCTTTTCCACTAACTTTTTGAAGACCTCTTGTGCACGCAGAGAGTGCAACACGCTCAGTAGCGTTAGTTCTTGCCATCATTCGGCTAAAATACAGCTCCCTGCCTTCCCAACGGCCCTAAGGGCATGTGGTGTGGTTCACCTATGCGTGTGCCTTGACCCCCAGACAGCAGCTGCTCTAAATGACCCCCCCACCCCGGTCCATGACCGGGCTTGCACGTCTGCTCTTTCCCACCGGGCCGTCGTGGGGACTCCTCTCCGCAGCCAGGGGCTCCTACGCGATCACGCTGCTGCCCTAGACACAAGTCAGCTCCACAGGGCCTTCAGAACCTAGCCTGTCCCCTAGCGGTCGGTGCCCCGCACGGTCATTTGGGGAGTGAACCAGTAGCTAGAAGATCTCTCTCTCTATCTCTCTCTCTCTCTCTGTCTCTCCTCTCTCTTGGCAACTCTAACTTTAAATAAATAACTAAATTAAAAACAAAAAAGCATCTCTGATTGGGTAAGAGGGGGTGGTCCCTCTAGCCCCAAAGGAACTGGTTTGGAAAAAGTAGTCTAAGGCAGGCAGCCCACTAGGTGGCGGTACTGCTCCCATAGCAGAAGACATGAGCGAGATCTCTAGCACCAAATTTATGTTGAAGGTCCCCACCCCCGGGGCTCTGAATCTATCTCAGGATGAGAGCCTGGGGAATTTGGAGAGGCCCAAGGCGGGGGCATGGGATGGTCTGAGGTGTCACCCCCACCCCGCCCCACCCAGTGAGAAGCAGGTGCAGGAGCAGCCTGGTGCAGAGATGGTGGCTGAGCCAAGCTCCCAACTGGGAGACAACCCAGTGGGCGGCAAACCAAGGGCCGGGGTGGGGGAGGGGCACCGAGGACTACAAGGTGGACGGAGGTCAACGAGAAGGTCACAGCAGGCAGCCCCAGGCCCCCGCAGCCGCTTCCACGGGGAACTCTGCTGTTACTTATTTGGAATGAGAGGTTCAGCTGATGTTAGCAGGAGGCTTTGAAACAAAAATCCCTGGATTAGGGCACCTTGCAGGAGTGTGCAGAGCAACGAGGCACATGGGTGGGTGAAGAGGGTGGGCGCTGGAGGCAGAAGACCCTAACTGACATCTCAGCCTGCTGTGTGGTCCCGGGCACGTAGCTGAACTTCTCTGTGCCTCAGCTGCCTCGTCTGAAATGCAGGTTGTCAGGTGGCTCGGGTGAGTTACCCTGAGTGAAATGCTACCGTAGTGCTTGACCCACCCACACACTCCAAGTCAGGCCCAGTTGTCTTGTGGGAGGAAAAAAGGCTTGACCCTCTGCCTGGTCTCAGGGTTCCACGCAACTTCTCACTGCTCATGGGAAATCACCGCACAAAACCACTCGTCTAGGGACCGACTGATGAAAACTGGGAACAGGTAACCTGAGTAAGCCCAGGTGGCTCTGACCTAAAAATGCACTCACAGCACTGAGGATGGCGCCGTTGCGGACAGCACAGGACTAAGCAATAGCACACGAATTTGAATTTAAAATAATGCGCAGACTTGCCCAATGGGATGACTGCACACTTCAGCCACCGTGCAACCTTGAGGAGAGCCTCACTTACTGCATCTGTGAAGTGGGGGTAACCACAGCTGTAATTCAGAGTGACTGTAGCCAGGATTTGGTGAGAGGACTGATATGCAACCCATGGCAGCTGCTGCTGGATTATAGTCACCAACGACACAGGGTGACAGGACACAATGGTGATTAAAACTGCTACTTGCCCTCCTTCCCAGGAGCTCAGCCAAGAACGGCAGACAAAGGGAGTAAGCACTCAGCCACACCTGAAGCACCCCTGAGAAGGGACAGGACACCAGCACCTGCCAGGGCGCCCAGCCCCCACCCAGCCTTACCAGCCACCGGGCTCCTTGGAGACGTTGTGGATCAGGGCACCGCGGCAGAAGCTCAGCTCGTCACTCTGCTTGGCTTTGTAGTCATAGAGAGCTTTCACGGTTCTCTGAGGCTTTAAGAGAAAACCAGAAGGCACGGGTCAGCCAGGACCATAGGAGCAGAGGTGAACGGACCTCTCCACTCAGTTCTCACCAGGGAGCAGAGCCTGCTGCAGCGGCAATGTCACTGCGCCATCTGCTGGCCAATGGCTGGTGCTGCAAAGCCGCCGAGGTCCCCAAAAGTCCCCAGGAGTGGCAGTGGGAACTGAGAGCCGAGGACATTTGGGAGTCGCCCGCTATTGCTTCGTTTTCTCAACAAAGAAAGGGCATGCCTTTTAGGTAAGTATGACGGCCTCAGCTCACCAACACAAGTTTAAGGGCAGTGCTGGGGGCTCCCCACTTTCTACGAGGGCCAGGGGTCCTCAACTGTGCCCTACAGGGTGCTGACATTTCCAGGAGTAACTGAGGCCCTCTCCATGAAAGGCACCCACAGGCGGGCTCGCTGTCGGCAGAGATAAGGCAGACAGACTTTCCCGAGAACACATTTCTTCCCGGTGAATTTGCCTTTACACCTGTGCCTGGCAAGCAGAGACCACGACAAAATTAACACGCACACGGCAGGAACACATCAGCAGGAAAACCTGTGGGATGGTGAAAGCTGATTCCATCGGGGCTCCGCTCTCCCCCCACCAAGGAAACAGGGGCAGGGACTGTGCAAGGAGCCCGGTACACCTGCTCCTCAAAGCACGCGTGGGCTACGCAGTCAGATGCACACTTTCAAATCACTGCTGTGCCTCTTGCCAGCTACTCAAGCCTGAGACTCTCTGTGCCTCAGTTTTTCTGTCTTTGAAATGGGAGTTGGGGGTTGACCTATTTCATGGGAATGTCAAAGTGAGATAGCACATGTGATAAATGTGGTAAGAAGGAATAGCTTGTTGGGGCTGGCGCTGTGGCGTAGAGGATAAGGCCGCTGCCTGCAGTGCCGGCATCCCATATGGGCACCAGTTCGAGACCCGGCTGCTCCACTTCTAATCCAGCTCTCTGCTATGGCCTGGGAAAGCAGTAGAAGATGGCCCAAGTCCTTGGGCCCCTGCGCCCACATGGGAGACCAGGAAGAGGCTCCTGGCTTCGGATCAGCCCCCTTCTGGCCATTGTGGCCATCTGGGGAGTGAACCAGTGGATGGAAGACCTCTCTCTCCCTCTTGCTTGCTCGCTCTCGCTCTCTCTCTGCCTCTCCTTCTCTCTCTGTGTAATGCTTTCAAGTAAATAAATAAGTCTTTAAAAAAATAGTTTGCATTTCTTAAGCAGTTAATATAATCGAAGCCTGGTTCTAAGCCTTTGTCGTGTCGCCTTTAATGCTCACAACATATCTACCAGTAGTGGTATTATCATGCCCATCTGACAGATACTGAAACTGAGGCAAGAGACAGGAAGTATTGAGTCCACAGTCGACCAGACATTAATGGCTGCACCCAGAGCTAGCTCAGTGCTAGAGTCACTGCTGCAGTTCCTGGTGTTCCAGAAGAAGTCGCGGGAGGCTCTGCCGCGGGGAGCTCCGAGCAGAAGTGACCCAGAAGCCGTCCCATCTCTCCCGACCTGCACTGGAGCAAGCTCAGCCTGTGTGTCCTGCTTCAAGGCTGACAGAGGGACCACAGCCAGGCTCGAGGGCCTGGTGCTGGGGCCCGGGGCACATAACGGCTTCCAGAGGAGGACTCAGCCCGTCAGGTGGGAGCAGGGGTCCTCACGCACCACACAGGGGAGCTGCCCACCGGAGATGAGCCACGTGGTCAGCAGCACACACCTCAGTCGGCCTGAGTCCAAACTCCAGCCCCACACCTCACCAGCCACTATTCAGCCGCCCCGTACCTCCACTTGCTCACCTGTAAAATGGGCACAAAAACAGGGCCTGCTTGGCAGGGCTGTTAGGATTGGTGAGCTAGCAACCACTGTCAAGGACTTAGCCCAGCACGCGGTTGTGGTCATTGCCACGGGCTACCCATCGTTACCACTCTGCTGCAAGGCTGGGAATGGCCCAAATGGCCACGGACGGGGAATCGGCGACGCTGGCTCAGTCACCCAGAGCATTCTGGGACATCTGCCCCATTTCAATGTGCCTCATTGGACAAAGTGCCCCACGAGTTCCAACAGACAAGGCCACTACGATGAGCGATGGGAGAACTGAGCAAATAAAAATGGCAGGTACAGGAGCAGACAGGAAAACACCTTCCCTGGAGCAGAGACCAGGAGGAGCCGCTGGCCGGGAATCGGCAGGCCAGGGCTCCTCGCCGTCCCTTGACCCGCGTGTTTGTTCCTCACAACATCATCTCCCAGACATAATGGCGATCACTTTCCTTCCAGGTGCCCGGCAGCTGGCGCGCAATCCTGGCACACCGCCGGGTCTGGCATGGCTCACGCAGAGACGAGACAGGAAGATTCTAAAACTTGGTTTCATCACCACAGTTTCAAAACCAGGAGATTGCCAGCTGGGCTTGAGAAATCAGAAGCCGCGGGCTGCCTCTTGACAGGTGGCCATCAGCTGTCACTGCGCGGGGGCCACTCCCGAGGTGGGGGCCTGTGTAGCTCAGTTTACCCTCGTGTCCCTCATCCCTGCCACCTGGGCAATAGGAGGCCAACGGCCAGCTGCTGTCTGTTACTAACCGTGCATGGTTTTGTCACAGTCAGGACAGGGAGAGGAGATTGTAAAGTAGTTCTTAGGCCCAACCAGCTCGCCTCACTCCTGTTAGCTGCCCGGTCTTGATGGACACTTGAGTTGGCAGCCTCTGTTTTATGAAATTTTGGAGGAAAGAGAGGGACTCAAGCCCTTCAAAATTAACTCCGAGGACAGCATGTGGTCAGGGAGAAAGAGCCAGGGCTGGAAGTGACACATCTGCAAAACCTGTCTATAGGGGATTGGGGCATTCGCGTCACCAAAGCGACATTCTTCACTCCTCATCAAAGCCTCTGCTGCCAGCTAAGACCCCTTATGCATTTTGCACACAGCTCCGTCTGCGCGCACCTCCTCAAGACTTTACTTCTTGCTCAAGGACATTGGCACTGGCAGAGGATTATACATTTAAAAAGAAGAAGAAGAAATTTGTCTCTGGATTTCAACAGAGCCACCAGCAGGCCCCTTCCTAAGCGAGAATCGTGCCCCCAGCAGAAAATCTGCCATCATGCCCCCTCCACCGGCTCAGGCTAAACTCCAGATGAAGCCCCAGCAAGCAGAGGCTAAGGTAGAACCCGTCCCTGCCCGCAGAGTCGGGGTGGGAACGTGAGATATGCCAGCCCCTAAGGAGGTCAGCCAACCACGCAGAACACGCGGGCACCGCAGGCCACGCCAGCAAGCAGAACACGCGGGAGGGACTTTTAATTAGAAGCCGTGCGGCCCAAAGATGGTTCAGAATTGTAGCAAGGCGACGCGGCGTCCGGGTAGAATTCCATTAACCTTCTCCCTGAAGCTAGACGTCGTACTGTCAATCACTAGTTCTTCTCCCTCCGCCCCCCAACAAAACACCTTTTGGGGAGAGCAGGTTTTTGGCCCTGTCTTAATGCTCATGGGGGTAAGGGGGGAGGGAGGGGTGGAGAGGAACCATCTCGACCTGGGCTAGGGCACCGTGACCCAGAAGTGTGTTCGTACCATGGAAGGGTTGATCTCACTCGGATCCACGTACATCCTACTGACGTCATACAGGGAGTTTATGTCTCTCTCCTGAAAAAAGAAAAAAAAAATCAACAGAAAATAAATTGGCGCGTCCACACACCTGCCCCAGCCTTTAGAATAAGGGCTGTGGCCGGCCGTCTTGGGGTTGCCTCCCTTCGGAGGAAGAGTTGAAACCTCGCAGAATCTGCCTGTGACCCATGGGTGGAGACGGAAAGGAGCCATACGGCAGTCCCCCCAGACGTGGACACTACCCCCGTAGCACAGCGGCCCCTGCAGCCACACACGGCCTCACATCCCATGGTGCACCGGGGACAGCTGGCGGCGTGCACCTCCTCCCCAAGTGGCCACCGTGGAAGTGGTCACGCCACAGAAATGGGCCAGGGTCGCCAAGCAGCGCACCAACACCCAGTGCCGGCCACTGCCGCTGTCTTGGCGCTGGCCCTGCCACCTGCCTTTCTGTTCTGTCACTTCAGCATTTGCACCACGGCCACTCCTCCCTTCCCGGCTCCCTGGCCACCCCCGACCCCTTCTCTGCCCACACGCCCGCCTGTTCACCCTGGCTCAGGCCAGCCTGTTTTATTTGCTTCCTTATAATTCATGCAGACCCAGAATTCTTAGCTGTGTAACCGGGTGCCCTAGAGAACCCACAATTCCCAGCAGCCCACTCTGTCCCCAGGGCTCCCGGCATGGAGAACAGCTCCTGGCACGCGGCTGGGGCACGACAGATCTCTTCAATAAATTAGTGCATCCGCCTCCTGGGATGAGGCACTGTCATCGCATCAGGTCTCTTCCAATAGCTCAGAGCAGAGGCCAGGCCCACCAGGCCCCCAGATTCCAGCCCCCTGTTCACCACCTTCCTGGTGGGCTCTCTTCTCGCCCACCCCGGCTCACCCCATCCCAGCCACGGCAGCTCCTGTCCGGGCCTCCAGGCTGGCGTGGGCTGTGTGACCGCTGCACGTGCCGCCCTCGTGTTCTCAAGCGAGGGCCATGGCTCCCCGCTTCGCAGTGCAACTTCCTGAACCGCTCCTGGCCAACAGCAACCCTTCCCCATCGCTCTGGATCTACTCATCCGCCTTCACGTTTATGCTATCTGCATTTGACTTCTCTCCCTGTCTCCTCCACGGCCAACTCTAAGTAGCAGGAGGGAGGACCTGGGTCTGCTGAGTCCGCGGGAGCAGGAGCGAGGCCATGGGGGGTTCCTCCAGGAAGCCTGTCGGTGCAGCGGCGGCCAGCCCGCCGAATCCCGGCGCGCCCACCACCTACCATGCTGTAGCGCTCCAGCAGCTCGGGCGTCACGGGGTACCGCAGCCTCATCTTCCGGTACAGCGTGTGCTTCTCGTAGTAGCTGACGAGCTCCACGAGGCTCTCGAAGTAGGCAGAGGTCCCCAGCACGAAGTGCCGCCCATCGCGGTTGATGCGACAGTGCTTCACCTTGCCCCTGGCCCTGGACGGGGAGACCACACGAGACTGGCACACCAAGGTCCTGGCGGCCCCGCGGCTGCTCTCCAAGCCCCACTGCTGAGCAACACGCATGGGGTACACCAACAGGGCACAGCCCTCCTAAGGAGCAACCACCACCATGGGGGTGTTCCCAAGAGATCTAGCGAATTCCGTCTCAGGAGAAATGCGGCCGCGTGATTGGACAGCTTCTCCTTCCTCCGCTCCCAACCACCGAACCTGACTTTAAAAAAGACAACTATGGCCATGGTCAAAGCTGCCTCACTGCCTATTTTTATAAAGTTTTATTGACACACGGCCACCATTCATTTATTTAAACTTTGCCAGTGGCCGTCTCTACAATAGCAGATCTGGGCCCCTGCAACCAAAGCCATGTGGCCCACAACGCTGAAATACGCCCTCCAGGAGCCTCTACGGAAAATGTTTGCCAGAGCTCTAGAGCCCTGGGCCTTGGTGACCAGATCCTTCAATTGTGTCTCCAGGGGCCCAACTAACACAATGATGGCTTTTTTCTAAAATGAAATATCATTCCTTCATTCATCTGAAACAAGAGGCAGGAAAAAATCCAGACCGAATCTTAAAAGCATTTTGAAAAATAAAATTTGTCCCTAACTTTACAGCCAAGACAATCTTTTTTTTGGGGGAAAAAAAAGCCTACCTCAAATAGCCAAAGCAATCTTGAGCAAAAAGAACAAAGCTGGAAGTATCACACTACCTGGCTTCAAAATATACCACAAAATTATAGTAATCAAAACAGCATGGTAATGGCACCATCAGACATGTAGACTAACAGAACAAAACACAAAGCCCAGAAGTAAATGCGTACATTCAGTCAACCACCTTTCAGTAAAGGTGTAGAGACCACAGGACAAGAAAGGACAGCTCTGCAGTAAACGGTGCTGGGGACACTGGATGACCACATGCAGAACAATGAGGCTAGATCTTGACCCCACACCACGTACTCAAAGCAGATTAAAGACATAAATGCAAAGCCTGAAACTGCAAAACTACTAGGGGAAAACCTGCACACATTGGTCTGGGTAATGATTTTTTAGCACAAGCAACCAAACCAAAAACAGGCAAATGGGACTGGGTCACACCAAGAAGCTTCTGCACAGCCAAGGAGACAATCGACAGAGCAGGGAGAAACTCCACATCGTGGGAGAAAACATGCGTCAACCACGTGTTTGGGAAGGGACTGATATACAAACGACGCAAGGAATTCAACTCAGCACTAATCACCCCATTTTTAAAACAGGCAAAGGATCCGGATAGACATTTCTCCAAAGAAGACGCAGAGGTGCCAGCGTGTGACACTGTGGTTGCCACTTCACGACACCAGCATCCCGTGTCAGGGCCCCAATTCATGTCCCAACTCCTCCACTTCTGACGCAGCTTCCTGCCACGTCACTGGAAAGCAGCGGATGATGGTCCAAATACCTGAGTCCCTGCCAGCCACGTGGGAGACCCGGATGGAGCTCCTGGCCTCTGGCTCCAGTCTGGCCTAACCCTTGCTGTTACAGCCATGTGGAGAGTGAATCAGTGGATAGAAGACCTCTCTCTGTCTCTCCCACTCTAACTCTGCCTTTCAAATAAACACATAAATCTTTTTTAAAAAAAAATTTAACAAGTAAAAACTTTGTACTTTAGAAGTTCATTTTTTTTTTTTTATTTTCAGAAACACATCCAGTTAAGTCATATATAAAGTCCTCTGCTTTGGTGGCCAATTAGCAAGGGTCTTTTATTATTAAGAAGGAGAATGGGCCAGGCAACAAGAAGAGGACGGGGGCAGACAGGAGCAACCTGTTCCCACCAGGGCAGCTGGTGTGCAGCCGGCAGCCGCTGCCTCCCATCCTGCCCGCAAAGGGTCTGGGCTTGTGAGTGACATTTCTCACTGCCTCACATCACCGGGAAGACTGGGCAGAAGACGTCTCCAGCAGGTGACCTGCGGGCCACCCTGGGCTGGAGACTCTGCAGGGAGCAGCACGGGCTCCGGCCGTGGACGGGCCGGAGCCGAATCCCGACTTAGCCAGCGAGGCGCCTGTGTGGCTCCAGACAGCTGGAGGGACAGGAGGAGGACCTGGGGCTCAGTCACCCCATCACTGTCACGGTGGAAGGGGAAGCATCAGGCGTTTGGGGAACCGCAACCCTGTGACAGTGCAGTGACAGCTGCACAGGAGCAGAGGACACACCCGTCACAGCACAGACCTGGGCCAGCCGGGCCTCGCTTCCACAGATCACCAAGTCTCACCGTGCCCCAGTGTGACGTGGCCGTGCCCACACCAGAGCTGCTAGGAGACAAAGTCAGCCACCGCAGAACACAGCGCAGGTCAATCGCGCTATCCCAAATGCTTGGGACCAGAAGTGTTCTAGGTTTGGGATTTTGGGGGGGATTTGGGATACGTGCAACTACATACTGCGACACACTAGGGCTGGGACCCGAGTCTAAACACCAATCATTCATGTTGCCTAGACGCCCTGTCACATGGCTTTAAGGTAATTTCTGAAGTGTTTTTTTTGTTTGTTTGTTTGTTTGTTTTAAGAACGCCTGCATGTGAACCTTGACCCCTCCAGCGAGGTCAGGTGTAGGATTTTCCACTTGTGGCGTCGCAAGGGCACTCAGTAAGTTTCAGATTTTGCAGGGATTTTGGATTTCAGATGTCCAGACCAGGCAGGCTCAGCCTGTACTCCAGAGAACACGCGGGAACCTCAGAGCGCCTGGTGCACGAGCAGGGCACACACACGCTGCTGTGGCCGTCGCGTGCTTGTCCATGCTGGGGGAGAGGACGCTGCGGGGCAGGCCTCTACCCGAAGCCCCGCCTCTGCCGTCCCCACCTGTCCCTGCTACCTGAAGGTGATGGCGTAGGAGTCGCTTCCTTCCCGCCTGCGGATCAGGAACGCGCCGTCCCGCGGGATCCGCATGAGCATGTCCTCGGCTTCCCCGCGGCTCAGCGCATCGTAGAACCACCTGCAGCCCAGGGAGGCCAGCGAGACACCAGGTGAGGGCCCGCCCTGGGGAACGCAGGCCACCACCCACGGGGCATGGAAGCTCGGGACCCAGGGGCTTGCAAACTGCCCGGTGGGCTTCCCCAGACAAAAGCAGCGTGGAAAACAGCAAGGTTTGAAAAGACCACTAAGAGACCAAGTGCACCTGCGTGGGCATGAGAGGAAAAGCCACCTCATCACCACGCGGCCTGCCCAAGCCCAGGTTGTTGCAGCGACTCAGCAAATCCGAGGCAGGGAACGTGAGTGACGGTGCAGGAGGAGGTTTTTAAATTTTTCTTGGTTATTTCTTAAGAGGTGAAAGGCTGTAGGAGCAACCCAGATGGAAAGGGACAGGAAAAGTTCCCCGCCTTCCACAAAAATGTGCCTTTTGGCTCAAAAGTGGATTTTTCTTGTTTACTTCCAGAACGTGTTGACCCTCTGCCAGGCATGATCTGGTACTTCCCTGAACAGAGAACTGGAGGGCACACACTTGCAGCTCTTGTCCTTGTTCATGGTTAGAACAACAGGAAGGGGCTTCCACAAGCAGACGCTGTGGGCCAAAATGAACTTCGAAAACCAAAGGCCAGGACCTCAGGATGCGGAAGGTCAAGCAGAAGCAAAGCGAGGAGGGGGCACGGGCGAGAGGAAAGGAACACGGGCCACCGGCAGCAGGCAGGAGGAATCTGCCTCCCCTGGGAACTGGGATACCCAGGGCCACCGGCAGCAGGCAGCAGGAATCTGCCTCCCCTGGGAACTGGGATACCCAGGGCCACCGGCAGCCGGCAGCAGGCAGCAGGAATCTGCCTCCCCTGGGAACTGGGATACCCAGGGCCACAGGGGCCCTCCAGGGCGGCCCCTCTGACCAGTGCACCTGACCCCAGGCTGTGTGCCTCCCACCAACCCCACCACGTACGGCTTCGACTCGTGAGGGTTGGGGTTGGGCACGGGGTCGGTGAGCTGCAGCTCGAACTCGGTGCAGCGCAGGTGCGCCTCGCGGTAGTGCTGGATGAGGGCGTAGATGCTGGTGAACTTGAGGTTGTCAGTCAGGTAGTACTTCGTGGTGCCGCCCTCCACGGTGGAGCGGATCAAGCAGTGCTGGACACGGCCGGATCGCCTGCAGGGAGGGGACGCTGTTGGGGCCAGCTGGGCCAGGCCCGGGCGCGGGGTCGGGGGTGGGGGGGTGGCAGAGCACTCCAGCCAGACCCCGGGGATGACTCCTGCTGTGGCCACACGGCCTTCCCTCTGCCCCCACAGCAGACCCAGGGCGATACCGCAGTCTGGTCCTTTTGCCTGGAATACAGAACCTCCCGGAAGGATTTTTCCTGTCCACTGCCTCCTCTTTGTCTACTTAACTCCTACTCTGGATGCCCAGCTGCAAATCCCAGCTGGGCCACCTCCGAGCTAAGTGTCCTTGAGCAAGTGACCCGTCCTGTATGAGCCTCAGTTTTTTCATCCTAGAGGTCAAAGGGAAGGTCACAGCATCTCTGGAGGTGACCGCGACCACACAAGAGATGAACCTGGAGCGCCACTGCCCAGCACGCAGCCGCCCCCAGAGCCGACAGCTCCCTCACTGCTGCACTGCTATTAAGACTTGCACCCCGGCCAGCGCCGCGGCTCACTAGGCTAATCCTCCGCCTGCAGCGCCGGCATCCCATATGGGCAGCGGGTTCTAGTCCCGGTTGCTCCTCTTCCAGTCCAGCTCTCTGCTGTGGCCTGGGAGGGCAGTGGAAGATGGCCCAAGTGCTTGGGCTCCTGCACCCACTTGGGAGACCAGGAGGAAGCACCTGGCTCCTGGCTTTGGATCGGCACAGCACCGGCTGTAGCGGCCATTTGGGGAGTGAACCAACGGAAGGAAGACCTTTCTCTCTTTCTCTCTCACTGTCTATAACTCTGTCAAATTAAAAAAAAAAAAAAGACTTTCACCCCCAGCTCTCCTCTTCTCTGAATCTTCCCCTCTGTGCCCCCAAGGCTGCGCCGGGTCCTCCCTCGCAGACTTTCTCACCCCCCGCCCACACTGCACGAGTTCCCTCTGAACTCGCTCTGTTACGGCCTTCCGGAATCTCCGCTGTTTCCATCACACCCATCACAAAGTCAAGTGCGCAGTCAGCCCTCGGACTCAGGGGGATTGGTTCCACAAGCCCCCATAGAAGGCAAAATCCGTGCATGCTCCAGTCCCTTCAGTGACGTGGAGCAGTGTCTGCACAGAACCCACACCCAGCCCCTTAAAGCGTCCCTAGACCACTGAGCAGCCTTCAACGCAATGCAAGTGCTAACTGAACAGCTGCCATGCCCTGCTGCTCACAGAACAGCGACAGGAAAACACAAGTCCAGACTCGTGCAACACAGACTCAGTCCTGTCCAGGCATTCTCCATCTGGGGCTGGCTCAGCCTGCAGACGCAGAACCTGCAGGCACAGAGGCCGGCTGTGTCATTGCTAGGACTGCTTTTCCAGGGACTATGTTCACCGCTAAATTACTCTGCCTAGGCAGACAGCAAGCGCTCAATAAATTCAGTGAATAGAGCTGTCCAGGGCCAGGATTAGGGGCGGCAGGTGGGCCCGCACCGTCCAGGTGCAGGGTCTGATCTCGTCTTCATTTCAAATATTCGTATTCTGACTCCTGCATTGGAATGTCACTCATCCTGACGAGTGAGGCTCAGTGCTGCACACTCTGGTCCTGGGCCAGCACAGCCCCCTCAGCGAGGCCTGGGGTCCAGGCTCCAGCCCCAGCATGAGGCCTGCTCCCACCCAGCCAGCTCCGACGGGGAGAGAGGGCATTACCAAAAGGACAGGGTGTACTTGTCCGGGTAGGTCTCGCTCTCGCGCACCAGGAATGTGCCATCCTTGCCCCCTGTCTCGGCGCAGTAGTCTTGCAGAAGTTTCTCGGCACTCATCCGCTTCTCGACCTTCTTGTGAAACCATTTCTCCCCAAAATGCAGCTCCGTGGGGGGCGTATCCTGGGCCACAGAGAGAAGAGTGGTCTCCGACAGCTGCCACTGCCCTCGCCTGCCTGCGACCTGCCCCTGTGGTCCTGAGACACAGGGTCCCCCCGCCACACACACACACACACACACACACAGCCCTCAATTCTGTTCTCCAGGAGGTCTGAACGCCCTCCCACTCTGGGGGTCCACTCAAGGCAGCTGGAGGGGAGAGGACAGGCAGTGAGCATCCCCAGGGAGCACAGACCACGATCCAAGGCCAATCAGGCCTTTCAGGAAGCAGGAAAGAGCCTCGAACCTTATTGGTCAAACAAACAGTCCAACCAGCCAACCAGAGAAGAGCCAGCTGGAACTTGGGTCCCCAAGAGGCAGCAGTTAAGGGCTGAGAAGCACAGGTGCGGCTGGGTCCCCGCCTACCTGGGGCGGCTCTTCCTCCACCGCCTGCTCTATGTCGTCACTGAAAGACAGCTTGGCATCGGCGATGGCACAGTAATGTCGCGTCCACTTCTAGGAGGAGAAGCCAATGTCAGTGTCTCCCAGGGTCTCAGCCCCGGGGATCTGGGGCCCCGGGCTGGCAGCACCTCAACATTCGCGGGCAATGTCTCCTTGCAATGACAGATATTCACCCTGATTGCACAGAACCTGCACCTTCTGAGGACGCTCCCTGTATAAAACATCTACCCCAGGCTTCTCGTTTTCAGAACTTCTAAAGTGGTGTGGTCTCAGGACCTAGTGCCGAATTTTGAGAGCGTATTTATGCAGCCTGCAGCCTCTCAGGAAAGGGGTGGCACAGTCTGCTGGGTCCTCATGACTTTTTTTTCCTGTTCCACCTGATTTCTAAGACTTCTGGGATTTTTTTTTTCCAGCCAGTTTGTCTTGAAGACTTTTCCTGCAACATTTCATGGTGATTTTTTATTTTAACCATTTTTTTTTTCACTTCTCTCCAGGATATGTAAAACTACACTCAAATGGATTTGCCATGTTTGGTTCAGGGATATGAGAAGTGACACGAGATGCCTACAGTCACTGCATAGCAAGGCTTCTGGGGGAGCAGTGCCACATCCAAGGATACCCGGAGTTAAGGCAGCCACATGCATGCAGCATCCTGCACAGAACCAAGCGCTGAACCTGAAGGTCGATCAGTGAGCGCACAGGACCGTGAGGGCACCACTGGTGTTCCGAGGCCCAGGCTGACACCACGGTTAGCTAAGGAGCTGCCACAGGGCAATCGGGCGAAGGCTCTGTGCAATCTCCGGTACTACCGTGCAGCTGCAAACGCGTGTTATGTTGATTATGAAATTATTTCTAAATAAAACCTCAGCCTGCAGAACAGTTTTAGGAGAGAAATTCGCTCAGCAAATTTTCATTTCACTCCACATGGGAGCAACGCTGGGATACACTCAGAGCTCCCCAACCCCGTTCTAAGAAGGGCCGGGAGGTCTGCGGGCCCCGCGGCGTGAGGAGGGCCCAGGCGCACCTGGTCGATGGAGTCCCACATGTACAGTTCACCCTGCTGCTTGTGTTCGTCTTTCTTGTCCTCCATGTTGACGTCCACGTCACCTCGAGGACCCAGCTTCTTGTGCTGAGGGGGAAACACACAGAGACTGTCTCTCGAGATGCAAGGTCAGGGTCTGCAGGCCAGCACGCCTTCATGGAAGGCAGCTGGTCGGCAAGTGGGCTGCTGGGTTTCCCCGCCCCAGGGCCTTTGCACTGGCTCTGCTCCCTGCCTGGTTCTCTCTCAGTATGCTCAGCTCTGTGTCCACGCTTGTCTCCTGTGAGGTTCATCAGAAGGTGTCAGCTCAGCTGGATTAAGGGACACCTAGAGCCCTGGGAAGGCACTGCTGTTGGCTGTCTGCGAGGTTGTTTCCTGACGTGATTAGGGTGCCAGGACCAGGCAGGAAGACCCACCTTGCTGTGGCCGGTACCACCCACTGGCTGGGGGTCGAGAGAATCTAACTCAGAAGACGAGCTGGCTGCTTGCCCGGAGAGCCGGGACACACTCGACTCCTGCCTGGCCCTCCGTGGCTGGCTCAGGCCTTCAGCTGCTAACAGAGGGTCACACCCTTGACCTTGCTGGTTCTGAGGCCCAGACTTGGACCGAGCCACAGTACTGGCATCCCAGGGTCTCCAGCCTAGACATGACCTGTCACAGGACTTCTCGGTTGCCAATCCCCCTGACAAACCCTCCCCACGCGCCCTCCTGCCTCCTTGGAGCTCTCCTTCCCACCTAGTCTAACAGTAACCCACCCTCCCTCCGTGCCTCCACCCCCTTTATTCTGCTCAGAGATGCAGCCCTCCTTGAATGCACTGGTTTGTCTCTGTCTTCCTTGCTAGGGTCCACGCGCCCAGAAGACGGGGATTCTGTTTTGCACCTTGCTGTGTCTCCTGTGCCGGCATCACTTAGCGGAAAGCAAGTGCTCCACAGATATGCCGTGAATGGGGGATACCTCTGTGCACCCAGCACTCTGCAGGGGAGGGAAGGCAGGCTGTGGGCAGGACCAGCACGCGGAGGCCAGGCGGGGTGGCGGAGGGCACACTGGGGATTTGGGTCCAAGCAGCACTGCTGCCATCTCACGGGCCGTGTGACCCCAGGCAGGTAGTTGCACCTCTCTGAGCTTCATGGCAAGACCAGGAACACAGTGCTTGCCTGGGTGAGGCCTGAAGGCTGCTTCAACAAGTGTTTGCACACTGAGGGCCGCGGCGACTCGGAGAGCGAGGTCAGGGCTGCCAGTTAGACCCAGACTTGAAGTCAGGGCCAGTGGCCACAGTAGGTGTGTGACCTTGGCCTAGCAGCAATGTAGCACCAGCAATCTCGCTGGTGAGGGGGATGTGACAGCCCCCCAGTGTCTCCTGTAAGCCCAGGGGCACCCAAAGGCCCCATCAGGGACAGCAGCATGATACAGGCCTGGGCCCAGGCTTCCAAGGCAGACCTTGGCCTTCAACAGTCTCCTTGCAGGAATTGACTGTGTGACTGCAGCTTAGCCACTTCACCTCCAAACCTCGGTGCCCACATTGGCAGAGTGGGCGAGGGGCGGGAACATCTGTCTGCCAGGGCCAACAGAAGGCCAAACAGGAGAAGAGTTACAGCCGTACCCAGCCAGGCCAAGTCACTCAGCGACCATGTCGCAAGCACTGCTTCTGCCTCCCTTCCTAAGGCAGAAAGGGGGGGACCACAGAATACGGGGTGGGGGCAGGTGCCTCCCATCTTAGAAAAAGAGCTGGGCACAGGCGCACATGCATCTGGGCTGCCCTGAAGAGCCACCAGGCAGAGGACGGAGAAGACACAGACCCTCCAGGGTGTAGCTCCCCACCCGCTCACCCATCGCCCTGTCTTCACCTCGCTGGGAGTTTGGTGGTGTCCCAGCGACAGCGCCCTGGCACTCCCAGAGCACCAGGTGACACTCTGGCCCAGGGGAGATCAGGATCCCTTCCTCCAGCTCGGTGTGCACAAAGCCCCTCACACTGTGGAGCAGTCTGTCTCCCCATGAGACCATGACCTTCTGGAACACGAGACTGGTGCCCTACAAACCCTGGTGGCTCCGTCACACGCCCCAGCACACAGGAACCACAGACCCCTCTCGGAATGTAAATTCCGAGGGAATCCAATTACACTGAAATACAATTATGGAGCTATTAAATAGAGACCTTCGCAACGTGTGAGCCTGCACTTGCTTATTCACATCTTAAGTAAGATCTAGGGGCAGATCCAGCAGCCTCCATAATCCTAACGTGGCCACGAGCACACGGTTGCGTGGAGACATAACTGCCTCATTATGTGACCACTGCAAACATTCGCGGTGTCTGCGGGTGACAAAGCCGCCTGCAGAGATGCTGGGCTCAGGGGTAACTGAGAAAGATGCAGCGTGTCCCCCAGGCAGGTTCACACCGCACCCCAAATTCTAACCACAGTTCCCGGGAGCCCAGGGAACCCCAGATGAAAACCCCTGCCCCGGGAAACGACAGAGCAGGGCATGAGGACCCTGCATCACCTTGCAGAACAGAGCTCCAAGCTCGTTAAGCCAATGCCTATCTGGTCTCCTTATCCTAAGAATACAAACACCCAGATGTTAACTTGGTATCCCCAAGCACAGACAGAATTCAGCATCTCCCGCCACACCCCAGCACACCCAGCCCGGCACCCCCATCACAGCCTACAGCCTGCTCCAGCTGCTGTCCTCCTCCCACGCCAGCTGGGAGCTCCCAAGGGCACTAACGGCACCTAGGTCACCCCAACACATCCGGCACCTGCATGGGCCCACTCAGAGAGGAGCACGGTGCGGGTTCACCAGAGAATGCACAAATAAGGAGCTGGCACGGAATGCATCCATCACGTGATGGGCATGGGCCCAGGCTCTGCACGTGCACCCCTCACCAGGTGCACCCGGCAAGCTCATGGGCAGTGCTGTGCTATTATCCTGAGACCAGTGAGGACGCAGAGGCCGTGAGAGGTCTTGGCAGTGGTCAGGAGAGTGGATTTGAGCCAGGGCACTGGGGTCCAGGTGTAGGGCCAGGGCAGCTGGGTGCCCTGAACGTGGGTCCCCAGTGCCCACAGCAGCCTACCTTAATAATGATCTTTTCCCGCAGCTGGCTGGGTGATGGCAGCTGGTCAGCACTGGCCTCCGTGGGCTTGGTGAGCAGCAGGTCGCCTAGCACCTCCTTGAACACCCTGGCCATGTGGCGCTGCTGCTCCACACTGCAGTGCTCCTCAATGGACAAGATCACCGGGAAGCTGCGGGCGGCAGAGAGCAGTCAGCTGGGGACGGGGCAGCAGGGGTGCGGTCAGCTCGGGGACGGGGCAGCAGGGGTGCAGTCAGCTCGGACACGGGGCAGCAGGGGAGCAATGAGCTCAGGGATGGGGCAGCAGGTGCCCTCAGGGGACGGGGCAGCAGGGGAGCGGTCAGCTCGGGGACAGGGCAGCAGGGGAGCGGTCAGCTCGGGGATGGGGCAGCAGGTGCCCTCAGGGGACGGCTGCACAAAGAAGCCAGAGCCCTTGCCAACGGAGATGCCTTCGTCCACTGTGAGGACCCACAAGCCCCAGGACCCTGCGTGGCTCTGAGCTCTGCTGGGCTCTTCCGGACCCCAGAGTGCTCGTCTGTCGCCTTCCTCCCCTCCGCCCCGCAGGTACCAGCCCCACAGTGATTTTTCTCGGTAATTTCTCTCAACTCCCTCCTGTCTCTGAACTCAGGGGAGAAAGTGCTAAGTTAGTTTTCAGAGCAAACCCTCAGAAAAGGTGGAAAGAGAGCATCACACCGTGCACCAACACCAAGTCACCAACACTAACATAGACTGGGAGGGACCGCTAACCAACGTGAATGTATCGTTTGTTACAGATGTTGAACGTACTGGTTTCATGCATTAACATGCTATGCATACACACTGACAGGTCATTTACATATGTATGTCATATACATGTACATATGCATGTATCTTTACAGATGAGACTTGGTGGGTGCATTCATAGCTGGGCACCAACAGTCAGTTCTCATCAGGGGCCGTAAACTCTCAAAGTTGCCACCAACACTGATTAGCAATTCCAGAGCCACTGCTCCCAAGGAGAAATGAAGGGTTAGGGTCTGCGGAGCCTCTGGTCGCAAGATTTTCAACAATTCATTAATACAAGACTTTGTTATTTATTTGTTTGTTTCAGACAGAGGAAAACAGAAAGAGAGAGTAAAAGGCAGAGATCTTCTATCTACTAGCTTACATCCCAAATGCCTACACAGCTAGGGCTGGGCCAGGCCAAAGCCAGGAGCCCAGAACTCCATCCAAGTCTCCCATGTGGGTGACAGAGACTCAAGCACTTGACCCATCACCTGCTGTGCCCCCTGGTGTGCGTGAGCAGGCAGCTGGAGTTGCAAACAGGGCTGGGACTCAAACCCAGGCACACGGGATGCAGGCATCCCGGGCAGCGTCCTAACTCTGCACCAGACGCCCCCCCCCCCCGACCCTGGTTTATGCATATTTCAGCTTCCCGGACACACTGGTGATGCTCACTGAGGATGCACGCACAGGAACGCACACCAGGAAAGCCTGCTCACACGTCTGTTTCCTCCTGGGGCCACATCCCAGCACCCTCTGTGAGGCCATCACAGTCACCGGGGAAAAGCACAAAATATGAAACTCCTGGCACTCAACAGGTGGCCAAGGGGACTCTCATTAACATACCAGGAGCTGCAACCAGGAGCTGCAACCAGCGGCAGCACTGCGGGGTCTGACCTCAGTGCACCGGCGAGTCGAGTGACTCACGCCTCCCAGCACTCCCCAAGCCTGCCAGCCGCCTCAGACCCACTCGGGGCCCCACAGCAGCAGGCAAATTCACAAACACAGAGGCCACAACATTCACAGGTGTGCTACATGTCATCCGAACATGTGTCTCTAGTTCTCTGAATATCTGTACATCATTTGAACACGTGTGTCTATACATTGCCACATCTGTATGTCATTTGAATGTGTGTATATATTTCTAAATATTTATGTCACTTGAGCATGCATGTATATCTAAGTATATTTATGTGTCATTTGAACATGTATGAATACATTGCTATGTACATTTGCAAGTTATTTGAACATCTGTGAGTATATTTATATGTCATTTGAACTTGTGCAAATATATTGCTATGTATATTTGCACGTCATGTGAACATATATTTCTGTTTATGTCACTTAATCACATGTCTATATTTCTATGTATATCTGTACATCATTTGAATGTGTGTATACATTTCCATATCTGCATGTCATCTGAGTGTGTGTATATATTTCTAAGTATTTACATGTCACTTGAACATGCATGTATATCTAAGTATTTTTGTGTTATTTGAACATGTATGAATATATTCTTATGTATTTTGATTGTCACTTGAACATCTGAGTATATTTATATGTCATTTGAACATGTATATACATTTCTATGTATTTTGTATGTCATTTGATCATGTGAATATATTTCTGTGTATTTGCATATCATTTGAACATGAATATATTTCTATGTATGTTTGCATGTCATTTGAACATGCGTGACTATATTTCTGTCATTTGAACATGTGTATATACATTTCTCTGTATATTTATGTCATATGAATGTGTATACATTTCTAATATATTTGTATGTCATTTGTACACGTGTGAATATATTTACCACTCGCATGTGTGTATAAGGGTACTTCAAAATGTTCATAGAAAATGGAATTAAAATATATACATTTATTTTGGTGAAAAAAAACTGAAATCCAGACATATAAAACATTTCCAAAGTGCTCGTGAAAAATGCATTTTATGGAAATACTACGCATGGATTCAAGACCTTGTCCTGTGAACGAAGATCAACTCAACAACCAGAGCCACAAGCACCTGTGTCCCCAGACATCCCAGCCTCCAAAGCAGCAGAGCGGGAGCGCACTGGGCAGGGGTCCCAGGCGCCTCCCAGGCATTAAGCAGGGCTCTGGCTGCAGAGGGCGGACGCCGACATGGGGAAATGGGAGGAACTGAACGAGGAGAAAGCCATGACTTCCTGCTCCCAGCCCAACACCTCCCCCCATGCTAGTCACTCAACACCCATGAGCACAGCGCTAAGCACTTGTCCATCACGGCGCTTTCTCTCTGCACAGCCCTGGGAGGCACACATGACCCTCACCGCCACTTCTTAAGATACCGGAACCAAAGCACAGAATGCAGAGTCCCTGGCCCAGACGGGTCACTGACAGAGTTCAAAGGGCGCAGTGCAGCAGTCTCACACCTCTGAGGCTACCACAGGCCTCTCGCCAGCTGTCCACAGCCACAAGGAGCCCAGACCAGGAGCCAACAAACCGAGGCCCACATACCAAATCCAGGCTGCCTTGGACTTTCCTGTGTCTCACCTGCACGCACCATGCCCACTGCTCAAGTCGTGCCGTGGCTGTCTCTGAGCCGCAGCAAACGGGCTAAGTGGGGGCTGCAATAGAGACCACAGGGCCCAGGCACTGCTGTCCGGTCCTTCACGGGGACCCCGGATCCCCGGTCAAGGCCTAGATCACGGGCTGCCCAAACAGAGAGGATCAGACCCGGTTCAGAAGTCACACAAACCAAGCAAAATGTCAGCGCTGACTTGCTTGACCCCAGTGTTGTGTCCCTACACAACCATGCCTGCTTGAGATCACATGGACAAAGAGCCTGGTGCAGAGGCCAGCCCCGGGGAAAGACACCACCACCCAGCACTACCATCACAATCACCAACAACCATGGCCAGCATCATCACTAATACCATCAACACCAACAACCCAGCACTACCGCCACCAGCACTAGCACCAACCACCACCATCATCACCACCAACAACCCACACTACCACCATCACACCAACCACTGCCACCATCATCACTACTATCATCACCAACAACCCACACTACCACCATCACTATCACCACCAACCACCACCATCACTACCACCACCAACCACACCAATATCACCAATACCATCGCCAACAACCCATATACTACCTTACCATCACCAACAACTCATACTATCACCATCACCAACCACCACCATCACAACCACCAAAAACCACCACCAATATCACCAATACCATCACCAACAACCCATATAATACCATCAGCATCACCAACAACCTCTGTCACCATCATCACCAATACCATTACCACCAACCACCACCACCACCAATGCCATCACCACTAACCAATACTACTACCACCACCACCATCACCACCAACAACCCACACTGCCATCATCACCATCACTATCCATACCATCACTGCTACCACCACCAGATTCTTTGGATCCCACAGGCCTCTGGGGACCTGGGAAGCAAGGAGGATTTTAGCAGGAAGGGAACCTTGGCTGTCTTTCTCTTTGGACAGGCTCAGAAACAGAGAGCAGGCTGAGAACCGGAGGGTGCAGGGCGCTGTGGGAGCCTCCTGCACTCTTGACCTGTAGGGGGCACCAACAGTCAGCTGGGGCTCACGGGTGACTGGCTAGGATGGAGCTCAGGCCTCTTCTGTCTGGGGAAGGCAGGCAGCATCTATATCTGCCCGTCAATCCACTCCTAGCTGCCTTTCTTTAAAGGCCACCAACTCACCTTGAGGTGACAAAGGCGTGGTCTTTGATGGCCTGCACGACGTCGTCGAACTTGATCTTGGTGGTCCGCGTCCAGCCGTGGTAGATGATGGGCTTCCCGTCGGGCCCGTCCCAGCAGTCCACTGGGGAGAAGGGCAGTGGCCTCAGCCCCACACACGCCCACTGAGAGCAGCTGGAGGCCACCCAGGTGAGGACGGTTCTCCTGCATCCGTGTGGCTACCTGGGACCTACGTCACGTAGTTCCTAGCTTCACTGCCTCAGTTTAAAACAGGTGTCTGAAAGGGGTTTATCTTCTGCTGTCACCTGCCTCACTGTGGCTTGCCTCTCTGCTGGTGCATACGACAAACAGCAAGAGAAACGCATTTGCAAGCATCACTCGAATATTCACACGGGACGAGATCTGGGCTCTGGGTCTCCATCCCCCAGAGGGCAGCAGCAGCTGACGGAGTCACACTTGACTCTGTCGCATTTGCTTTTTCCTGGTGGGGAATTAAAAGTATTAACCCAGAGGTCTGTGAGATAACCGTTCCCTGTGACACCAGAGCCTGAGTCCGTGGTATGTGCCGGCGCCCAGCCGAAGATACCTGCAAGTCCCCAGGGGTAGAGTGAGCCAGGCCAACTGGGAAGAGATGGGAGGACCAGAGGGGAGGAAGGATGCGAGGTCGGCCATCTGTCTCAGAGCCACCCTCACCGTGCAGGTCATGTGGGGCTCCGGGTACTCTAGGAACCACCTGTCCACCCTCAAGGGCACCGAGGCGCTCTCTGAAACCAACCCCGACAGAAGCAGGGTGAGCACCAAAGACAAGAGCACCGTCCTTGGCACTGCCACCCCTACCCCAGGCTCCTGTGACACTGGGACATTTTTCAGGACGCCCCAAACCATGGACCCGTCAGGCTCCAGACACCGCTCCTTGTCTCAGCGACTGTGAGAGGTCCCAGGTCTCATACCATCGACGACTCGACAGGCACCTGCGCCTGCCTCCGCCAGTCCCGCCCACCTCCAGCAGGAAGAAGCCCCACAGCCTCCTGGCCCCACACCCGCCTCCTCCACTCACACTCAATGCAGCGGCAGCCCAGGCGCAGGCAGCGGATGTACGCCTCCGTGGAGGACTCGCTCCGCAGCTGGTCCCCAGTGAGGTACCTGAGGGGGAGAGGCAGGTGGCCATGGTGGGCAGGCAGCCCCGCCCCTAGGCCCGAGCCGCCAAGGTCCTGAAAGATCTTCACAGCTCGAAAGATCCAAGGACGGCCATCACGTGGCCACAGACCTTCAACTCGGGCCACTGGTGCAAGTCGTGCGCAGTAACCACCGGGGCAACACAGACGCACGTGTGCCCCCAGCAGAACCCGGGGCACCAGTGACACGGGGGCAGGTGAAAAGTGAACGCCACCCCCCCCGCAGCTGCCCAGCAGGGCAGAGGTCGGGCACAAAATCGCTGTGCCCCGCCCTCCCCCCCATACCCTACACGCTGGCCTTCATAGGTTATTTCTGCCTCGAGACCTTGGTATGTGGTGCTCTGTTTCCTGAACCGCTCCTCTCTGCCCTATTGCTGGTTCTCTCATCAACTCACAGTCATGGCCACGTCCAAGGTGGCCTTGCCCCTCCAAGCACAGGGAGATGAGGCTGCTCTCCCCTCATGCCCTGTTTCCCTAGCAGGTGGCAGGCACATAGTAGGTAGCCTGTGAATATCAGCCCAACAACTAGGGGAATTGCTTTTCTGTGGCCAGTATGAGAGGCCTCAACTGTGCAAAGCAGCTCTGCCGACTTGCTTGGCAGAGCCGCTGAGAAAGGATTATCATTGCCAGGCCTGCTGGGAAATGGAGCTGCATCCCCCATCCCCGGCCCCTTCCAGAAGGTTCTGTATATTCCAGACTGGGACACATGGTGGCCGTCATGCAACACGCTTTGCCAGAACGGAGAGCCCACGGCGACACTCACGTGTTGTGGGAGGAGGAGATCCAGTAATGAGACAAGGGGTTGTTCATGTCCTGCATGTCCACCACGTCGTACTTCTCGTCCCAGATGCTGTTTTCTCGCGAGAACAGGTACGTGAGGAACTGAAAGAGTCAAACACGGCAGGGATGGGTCTGGCGGCGGCTGACCTGCGGCCGGCGAGTAAAGGGCTTTGGCCGGGAAAGCCCACTGACCTTGGCCAGACCCCAGGACCCACGCCTCCATGCCAATGGCTAAGTCGGCCATGGGCCCTGCCCACACCCGTGCTCTCATAGATCCAAGCGGTGTTTTCCTCATTAATGTACCCCCCCCAGACACCTGCTACCTGCAAGCCCAGCACATTGCACTAACAGGGACAGTAAGAGCCCCACCCTCAGCTCCAAGGTCACTTTCACCAGTATCAGAACTCCCAGCCCCCTCTTTTATATATATATAAAATATATCAATACATAGGGCCAGCATTGTGGCTTAACAGGTAAAGCCACCACCTGCAGTGCCGGCATCCCATACAGTGCTAGTTCAAGTCCTGGCTGCTCCACTTCTGATCCAGCTCCCTGCTAATATCCTGAGAAAGCAGAAGATGGCCCAAGGCCGGCGCCGCGGCTCACTAGGCTAATCCTCCGCCTAGCGGCGCCAGCACACCGGGTTCTAGTCCCGGTCGGGGCGCCGGATTCTGTCCCAGTTGCCCCTCTTCAAAGCCAGCCCTCTGCTGTGGCCCGGGAGTGCAGTGGAGGATGGCCCAGGTGCTTGGGCCCTGCACCCCATGGGAGACCAGGAAAAGCACCTGGTTCCTGGCTCCTGCCATCGGATCAGCATGGTGCGCTGGCCGCAGCACGCCGGCCGTGGCGGCCATTGGAGGGTGAACCAACGGCAAAGGAAGACCTTTCTCTCTGTCTCTCTCTCTCACTGTCCACTCTGCCTGTCAAAAAAAAAAAAAAAAAAAGAAGATGGCCCAAGTGCTTGGGCCCCTACACTCACATGGGAGACCCAAAAGGAGCTCTGGGCTCCTGGCTTTGGCCTGACTCAGTCTTGGCCATTCTGGCCATTTGGGGAATGAACCAGTAGATGGTAGATTGGTGTATCTCTCTGTCTCTCCTCTCTCTTTCAAATAAACAAACACAACTTTTTTGGGAAAAAAAAATTTATTTATTTGAAGGAGGGAGGGGGGAGGAGAGAGAAAGAAACAGAGAGAGCAAGCGAATTTCCATCCACTGGTTCACTTTCCAAATGGCTGCAACTTAGCCAGAGCTGGAGCAGGCCAAAGCCAGAAGCCCAGAGCTCCTTTGGGCTCTCCCATGTGGGTGGCAGGGCCCAAGCACTTATGCTCCTAGCCCCTTTAAAAAGGAAGGGGGCAGATATTTGGTCTAGAGATTAAGACACGTGTGTCCCAGAACACAGTAGCAGGATTTGACACCAGCTCTGGTTCCCGACTCCAGCTTCCTGTTAATGCTGACCCTGGGAAGCTGTGGAGATGGCTCAGTACCTGAGTTCCAGCCACCCTCCTAGGAGACCTGGAATGGCTTTCTGGCTCCCAGCTGCAGCCCCCAGCCATTGTCTGCGTCTAGGGGGATGACAGCACACACGCTCGCTCTCTCCCCCATTCTCTCAAGTAGCTAAGCATTTCTAAAATAAATAAATGAGAAGCTAGAGTTCCCTGGGGCTTCCCCATCAGTGCCACCTCCCCAGCTCTCTGTGCAAGGTCAAACACAAGGGAGTCCACCCTGGCAGGCACCCATCAATCTTCCAATTTTGTGTCTATGCGCTTCTCCTGCTGGCCGTCGCCCTCTAGTGGCGAAAGCAATAAATCCACCTAGACCACTGGGTTGCTAGAGGAGTCAGCCAGGGGGGCATCTGACAGCAAGAACCCACCACCCCCACCACGGTAGGGAAGAGGATCAGACCGGAGACCTGGGAAGACAGGCAGGAATCACAGGACCCAGGGTGACAGCGAGCCCGGGGTCTCTCACCTCATCCACGAACAAGAAGGGCTCGGCCGTCTCCCTCATGGTGTCGTCAATAAACTTCGTCATCCGCTCACGCACTTTGTTCAGATCCTGGGCCCAGAGCTCCTTCAAGTGAAGGGAACAGGAAGTCACCGGAAAGGGACAAAGCCTTCCCTCTCGGGCCCCTCCGGTCGCAGGCGGGAGCCCCGTGCCGAGGCCTCGCTCTGCCTGGGGCCAGGGAGCAAACGCTTTGGGCTCTGAGGGCCATCGGGGTCTGTGGCGACCTCTCAGCTTTGGTGCAGCAGCACGAGAGTCCGAGGTCTCACGTGAGCAAACGGCCAGGCGTGGCTGGGTCCCAATAAAACTTTATTTACAAAACAAGTAGGGGCCGCATCTGGCCTGCAGGCCACCGTCGGCCAGCTGCTGCCTCTGCTCACTTTCCACGCTGGTTAGCGTGAAGCAGCTGGGTCTCTCGTTCAACCTGGGCGACCTCGGGCAGGTGGCAGCCCCTCCCATGCCTCCTCATGGTAACAGTCTCCCGTGCACGGAGACCGCAGGGGTGCTTTAGGTCCTGGCTGACACGGTGCCCAGGGCACAGCAAACTCAGCCTGCAGCAGCATGTGCAAACAGTCACCCTCTTGCGGCCACCTCAGTCCTCACAGTGACCCGCCATGTCATTCGTGTCACTGTCACTTTGGTGACGGGGACCCAGAGGTTCCGGAACACCACAGAAGGATGGGATGTTCACGCGTCCCGTAAGCCAGAGTCGGGGTTCCATATAAACCAAGAGTCCAATCGCATGGTGTCTTTCTAGGGGCCACACAGATGCTGCCCAGACACAGGGACACCTGTGAAATCACTGCAGAACCCAGGGCCCTTAGCCTAACAGAAAGTCACATTACTGCGTCCTCTCTGTGCCTCAAAACCCCCAACAGTCACAGACCAAAGGGTGCCACCGCACGCGTCCACTGAGCCGCTCTGTGGGAGTCTCAGGTTCTACACCTCCATCCCAGTGATGAAAAAGCCAATTTGCTAGCAGATGCGTGTGTGTGTGTGTGTGTGTGTGTGTGTGCGTGGCTGCAGGGGAGGAGCTGGGGGAGGGGGGATTCGCAGGAACGGGAATGAAAAGCACAAGGACACACACCAGGGGGTGAGCACACACCCCTCTCGCTCAGGGGTGCACAAGCACAGAGCCCCGCTGTTGACTTGCAAATCTGCACTGGCTCAGAAACACAGCACAGCCCAGAGGCCGGAGGCCAGTGCGTGCACCTGCAGACAGATGTGCGGGAAGCCTGTGAGCACAGCAACACAATACCCGAACCTCAGGACAGTCCACGTCGACACCTTGCCTGGCCTCGAGGCCCCAAAGCAGCTGCGAGACGCCCCTTCCTTCCCTAACATGTGCATTCACTGAAAGGCATGAGTCCCAAGCCCACAGAACCTGGAGCTGGACTGGCTGCAGAGAAACACATCTCCTACCCAAATGACATTCACACCTTCGAAAGCTCACCTACTCGGCCTGGGGTCTTGCGTTAGGCACCTAGAATAGCGACGAAAAACGAACGGTGATGGCCGGAAACGTCCGGGCTCTGACTCCCGGCGGCCCCATGCTGAGCTCTTGCTCCCATCCTGGCTCACCTTGAACTCGCCATGTGAGACCCAGGAGGTTCGTGCTAGGTTATGTCGTGGGGAAGGCGGCGCTCCCAGCCATCAGCTAACTCGGCAGACAGCCCGGTCTGAGACCAAGCCAGGCACACCCAGTTCCAGGAGCTGATTTTCACTCCTTTCCTGCAGTGCCATCCCTCCCTCCCAGGGCTGTCTGCTGGAGTTTTTAACTCCTGCCCTACAGGAAAATTAAATTAGCTCCAAGCTTTCATTCCCATTAGAAATGCTGCCACTGTTTCCTGAGTGTAAGTGACCAGGAGGCAACTATGTAACTGAAGTATGTAACTCTCAGATCTTCACTCTAACTGCATGTAGCCAACACACTCACTGCAAAACTGCTCTACTGGGCACGGCAAGTACAGTGGTGGTCATTCCATGAGCAGCTGTCACCCCAAACACACGCCATGCAGGGGCTCCAGGCTGCCCGCCCCTAGGTTTCCACAATGCAGGGAAAGCTCCTGCACTTTCTGGTGGCCCCAAAACCCGGATCTCTAAGCATGACCCAGCAAGGAGGCCAGATTGGGGAAACATAAATTATGAGTGTCTGCAATAAACTGGATGACCACTAGGTGGAGCTACAGCAATAAACCCAGGCCAGCCTACCAGGTGGTAAACTCTAGGCTTTAAGGAATTGACAGCTCCCTTCAAAAAGGATCAAATTTGGTGCAAGGACCAGGATGGTAAAAACAGAAAAGTGCACATGCCTCTTCCTCTCCATTCCACCAGAGGTACCTGCATGTGATTGGGCACAAGAAAATTAATTTAACCCCTTCATTACTCTCCCCTTGCTCCTGGCTTCAGGCTGGCCAGAGTCTCTTCTGATCCCCATCACTCACTGCCTGGCGGGGCAGGCAGGTGGCCCTCTCCTGCACCGGCCTCCTCACCACCCGTCCCCGGCCATCACGGAGGTTCAGCCTTCTCAACACCAACTCAATCCGACTGCACGCTGGGCGACACTAACCATGCAAGATGTGACAGTAGCACTTTTTTTTTTTTTTTTTTTTGACAGGCAGAGTGGACAGTGAGAGAGAGAGAGAGAGAGAGAGAGAGAGAGAAAGGTCTTCCTTTTGCCATTGGTTCACCCTCCTATGGCCGCCATGGCTGGCGCTCTGCGGCCAGCGCACCGTGCTGATCCAAAGGCAGGAGCGAGGTGTATCTCCTGGTCTCCCATGGGATGCAGGGCCCAAGGACTTGGGCCATCCTCCACTGCACTCCCGGGCCACAGCAGAGAGCTGGCCTGGAAGAGGGGCAACCAGGACAGAATCTGGCGCCCCGACCGGGACTAGAACCCGGTGTGCCGGCACTGCTAGGTGGAGGATTAGCCTATTGAGCCACGGAGCCAGCCGACAGTAGCACCTTCTAACAGGTAGTCCCTAGCTGCGAGACAGATGAGCTAAACGACTGGAAAATGAGGAGACACACAGCCTGGGATGTACTTTAGATGGAGGCGGGGGGAGACACGTGGGTGTCTAGAAGGGAGGACGTAACACTGGCAAAGCCCCCTTGTTTCTGATCTGGGTCATGAGCCCAGGGCAGCGCCCAAGGCCGCTTGGTCTACTTCTGTGTGCCAGGGGCCTCTGCAAGTTTGTGCAAACAGCACCTTACAAAAACCTGCAATGCATTTCAAAGATGCCTGCACCCCGGAAGCTACCGTCTCCACCTCGCTCTCCCGTGAGCTTCCTGAAGCACCCTGGGGTGTGAGAAATGCTCTCCGAACTTAGATTTTGTGTGAAGAGGATGATATAAAGTCCACTTTTTTAAAAATCCAAAAAATTATATAAATGAGGGGAGAAATAAACAAGACTCTAAAGACATAAAAACGTGGTGTGTGTGTGTGTGCACGGGCGTGTGTGTGTGCACATCTGTGAGTGACCACCCAGATAAACCCAGGTTCTCATGCACACAGATCTGTGCGGTCCTCTCTGCTCCCCTCAGGTCTGACACGCAGGGGCTCTCAACCCCACTTAAAGACGAAGAAACAGGGGCGCAGAGAAGCTAAGCTGCCTATTCATGGCTGCACAGCCAGAAAGAAAATCTCACTTTGACCTCCCTGCCGTGGGGACTCCCATCCCGAGGGGCTGGACACCTGTGCGCAGGGGACTGCCCTGTGCACACAGGGGGCTGGGCAGCACCACTCTCCTGCATCCCCGGGAGCCAGTAGTACAACCAGAGCATCCCTGGACACTGCCCAGAGTCCTCCGGGAGGGAAGCCACTCCCAGCATGCAGTGCCCTGGACTCTGCCACCCGCTCAGAGCCCAGGCACAAGCACAGTGCAGGCAGCATTGCTGGTTCTCTCCCAGAGGTCCTGCGGCTCCCACCAGTCATGGAAGGCTCCCTGGGGAGTGACACCCAAGAGCCTGGTGGGGGAGCTGCGGCCAGCCTGCAGCCCCTGTCCTCTACCCAGGCCTGCAGCCGTTTCTGAGTCCAGAGTTGAAGATGGCAAAGTGCGAGTGGTGGGTGACGCGGGCAGCGTGGGGTGAGGAGGAGGAGGCCCCGACGCAGGAAGCCGCCCAAGCCCTGCCCTCCCCAGCCCCCTGCACGTCTCTGACTCCGCCCTCTCACCTGCTGTTCATGCAAGAGAAACCTCTGGAAGTCGTGCAGGTGAACGGCAGAGGCGTCCGGCCGGTCGGTGTTCCTGCCCTCGGGGAAAGGGAGGCCATTCAGAGGGCGCCGTCCATCACCCCGGGGTGATGCTGGCCACCGGTCCCTCGGGTCCCCCGGCTGTGCCGGGCACCAGGCAGGCGCAGGCCTGGAACCCGCACTGAGCCGCTCCCAGGGGCGTCCTGTGCACTCTGAGGTCTGGGAAACCCCACATGTGTGCGGAAGAGAAGCCACGCACGGGGGACACGGGACAGGGAGACAGGCGACAGGGAACGGGGGCGGGAGGGTGGGGGGAATGCCTGGGGCAGGGCCGAGAGGGCCCAGACCCCTGGCTGGAGGCCCAGGACGGCTTGTGGAGCAAGAAGCAGTGAAACCCCAAGGACCGGGAGGGCCAGGGAGGCAGGCCAAGGGGACCCCAACTGCAAAGGGCTGTAGGGAAAGTGGGGAGGCAGGGACACGGCTGGCGCCTGCGCACAGTGCGGGAGCAGATGCTGCAGACACAGGGGCCTCCGTCCAGACCTGGCCAGGGCCCTCAGGGGCTCGGAAGCAGGGTGGGGAACACGTGAAGCCCCGGCCCCCTAGCCATGCTGCGGCATGAGAGCCACCAGCCAGGGACAGCAGAGGGCATCTCCCTAGATGGCAGGGAGCCCCCCCCCCCCGCTCTGAATAAGGGCAGGGCCCCGGCCTGGGCCAGCAAGGAAGGGGTGCCGGCTGCACCCTACACCTGGCAGCTCCCTGGCTGGGACGGGACGGCACACCCCAGGGAGACGAGGGCACTCCTGGAGCCCGTGCAGAGGCGGGGGAATGGTCTCCCTAAAGAGTGCAGGAGGGAAACACGCCTCACGCCAGCCCCTCTGCCACCCAGGGGCCCGAGCGCAGCGTCTCGCACCCCAGTCTTTCTCGAGCCTTCCCTGTCCAGTCTCACAGTCTCCCGCCAACCTTTCATGAAAACGCTCAGCGGAAATCAGGTGTGCCTCAAGAGTGCCGGCGATCCTCGGAGGCCCAGGTTTAGAGAGTGACCCCAGGAGCAGCCGCCCACGGCTGAGGGCCGGGTCTGGTGCCAGAGACCATGGCCCATGCCGTTAACTCCATGGGAAATGCTTCTCCCAGTCACACAGGCCGCCTTAGAAACCCCCACTCTGCCAACCCCGAAGCCCTGTAAGGGTTCTGACAAGTCCCACGGCACCGACTTTTTAATGATAATATGATTACCAGTCATGATGTGTGCCATGCACTGCGTGACGTGTTTTGTACACTTCATCTCACGTCCATCCAGCAACACCTGCTCACCCAGGAATTTCTCAGAATTCTGGGACCATTCGGGCACAACACCTATCAGCCTGTTACGTCCCAGGAAGTCCTCTGAGCCGCCAGGCTTTCGTACGGAACCTTCTGGGCTATGCTCCCCACACCCCATACAGACCACTGCTCCACGGGCGTGCAGGTGCGGGATGGCCAGTTCCCCGAGGAGCACCCACCCCTGGGATCTATTGCTGCCCCACGGAGGTGGCCGCCCCCAGAGACCCAAACACAAGGTCACCGGTGCCCAGCACAGCGCCCGAGACGGCCCTCACCCCAGGATGAACACGGAGGAATCCTTCTTGAATTCGTCGAGAATCTGGAACAAAACAGAGAAGACACACACGGAAGTGAGGTACTAAAGAGAGCATCTCCAACCTCTGACTTCAAGGAAGAAGCATCGGACAGCGTGGCAATGATGGCACTCCTCCACCAGAGGGTGCTAGAAAGCACTTTGCCCAGTTTCCCCTTGCACCAGTTCTTGCTCATTTGCACACACGCAAACACGTGCATATATGTCCACTACATGTGTGCACATGCAGCCACACACACCTTATCCATTTCTGGTTAGGTAGCATCACTTCAGCAACTTCAGTGACACCCGACTACACGAACCCCTCGAGTAATTCTGTGACACGTGACAGATGCTAATGACGTGAACGACTCCTCCTCCAGGCCCCCCAGACACTTCTTATGTTCCTGCTGTTGCCAAACTTACGGAAACTCTGAGGCTTGAGCACCGCTAGGCAGGCAGGCGGATGGACACACGGAGGAACCGGCAACCTCAAGATGGAAACCATTTGGCAACGCAAAAGCCTGAATGGATCTGTGGATTGTGAGTCACCACGTGTGGCCTTATGCCCCCACGGAGCCTGAGAAACGCAGTGCAGCCTCCTGCCAGTTGGCACAGGGCCAAGACCTTTCTCTACCGTGCTGGCAGCCAGGGGGGTGGGGACTAAGCAGAACGATGAGTGACGGGCCAGCGAGGGGAAGTGGTGGTGCACGTCTCCAGGTAGCCAGAGGGTATCCTCTTTCTCACACCCAAGCCACCAGATTCGACACTGCTGTGGCCAAGCCCGGGAGCTGTGCCTCTGCACAGTGGGGCTGACGGTCACCAATGCAGAGCTGCTTGTGGCTGAGGGGGTGACATCCACAGTGGGGGGCGGGGCTGGGGAAAGACCACGGCTTCCTTCCTACTCACACGTGCCCCGCGGCAGCTGTGGCCCCACCAACAGCAGAGTTCAACGTTTTCATGAGACTCCAGATATCTGCATTTGGACATACAGCTGCCCAACTTCTAAACGCAGGCGACTGATTTCAAGCACATTTAAACCTGTAGGCCAAGTACAACCAACAGCAGGTGCAATGTGGCATTCCAGCCACCAGGGGGAAACCTTTGGCAAAGTCTCATTTTTCTCAACATTCCACACTGGGCAATGGGGCGCTGGCAGAATTTAGGAATCCTGGGAAACTCTCACTCAGATTTCTCTCTGCCATAATAAAAATTGCAGCCTGAAATACCCATTACGTGCAGTTTTGCCACAAAGGAGACCTGAGCCGTGCAAACTTTGTCCTCCAGATGTGTCTGCCATCTGTCTGATGGAACTGAATCTTGAAATTCCAAGGCAAACTATTACTAAGCACTATTTGGCACAGGCCTTTTGCACAGACCCAGTCTACAACACATGCCTGGGTTCAGGTCCCAGACTCACTCCCAATTCAAGCTTCCCTGGGAGACACCAGGTGATGGCCCAAGTGCTTGGGTCCCTGCCTCCCACGTGGGAGACCTGGATGGAGTCCTGGCTCCTGGCTTCAGCCTGGCCCAGCCCCAGATGCTGCAAGCATGTGGAGAGCCAGTAGATGCTATCTATTGTGTTCTCACACCTGTTTGCTTGCCATCCCTGTCCTTGAAACAAATATATTAACAAACCAGTTCTCCCAGCCCCAGACCCTGGCATCCTCGTCCTCTACCTGCAAAGCCATCACTGATTACGATGCACATGGGGAAGCGAAGACTCCACAGCATGGCTCTCCCCGACCTAGGCACATAGGAACTGCTTCTCCCATTCACTTTCGCAGATGCACCCCAAGTCCCACAGCCAGTGGTCACCCCGTGGCCACCTGCAGTCCTGCACTCAGAGACACTCAACCACTGTCTGCCACCCACAGTCACGCTCCTCACTTACAGCACCTGCACCCTCAGCTCTCGGTCCCTCTTTGGGCCTTCCCAGTGCCAAGAGGTCAGCTGTCACCACCTCCATCACACAGAGGGGAAGACAGAGGCCAGTGGCAGTCAGGGGCCTGCCCGAGCTCACACAGCTGGTGAGAGAAACTCAACCCAGGCCCCACAAACCCCCTGGCTCCCCACCAGCTCTCCCTGGAGCCCCCTGCAGCCCACCAGGCAGTGCACTTGGTGCATAGCACAGAAGACCCCACTGTTTATGCTTTACCCGGCTTCTTATTGCAAAAGTAGCCAGGAAATCACAGTGTGCAAAAACAAAGTGCAGGGTCTCCCACACGGCACACACGTCAGTCAACGCTAAATGTGAATTGTGTATCCTTCCACACTTTCTCTCAGCCCGTGAAAACATACAAAGGAGAATGATTCTATGTTATGTATTTTTAAGGAATTTTCTTTTTATTTGACAGACAGTGAGAGAGAGAGAGAGAGACAGAGAGAAAGGTTTTCCTTTTCCGTTGGTTCACCCCCCAAATGGCCGCTACAGCCGGAGCTATGCTGATCCGAAGCCAAGAACCAGGTGCTTCTCCTGGTCTCCCATGCGGGTGCAGGGCCCAAGCACTTGGGCCATCCTCCACTGCACTCCCGGGCCACAGCAGAGAGCTGGCCTGGAAGAGGAGCAACCGGGACTAGAACCTGGCACCCATATGGGATGCCAGTGCCACAGGCAGAGGATCAGCCAAGTGAGCCACGGCGCCGGCCCCAGCATTATGGTTGTTTTTTTTTTTTTTTAAACAAAAAGTTCAACTTAGCTCTAGGCCTGCATCTGCCACTGGCTCTCCCCACGAAGTATCAGAAACATCTTTCCCGATTAAGAGCAGCAGGACCGATCCTTGCACCTGAGTGGCTACGTTACACTGCACGGCACCCAGAGGCCACGGCTCACCCAGCTACGCCCCCACTGGGTGCTCGGTGGGCTCCAGGCGTTCGGCCAGCCTGGGTCACCGTGCTGCAGTCACCAATCTGGAAGTGCATTCTAGGGTTCTGGTACTTTCTTTCTGCCAGATTCCCCAAAACGCCACTTTCAGGTCAAAATGAAAGTTCATCTTCATTGTAAAATAGTCCATATTTTCTCTTTAAGTATTTGAGAGACAGACCCAAGTGCCTGTAACACCTTGGACTGAGTCAGGCCAGAGCTGGGAGCTTCCTTCCAAGGTGAGATCAAACAGTGGAGTTAGTTATACGTTTTTACTTGAACAGATTTCAATTCCAGGCAAGCCCAGGGCCACTCCCACCAGGAGAACCAGCTAGCTCCATTTCCCTGCGCCGTCCCCACAGGTGGAAAACTCAGCGACTGGAGCCGATCAAATCCATGGAAACGGGACGCTGCCGCCATTCCCACTTTCTCCCTCCTGGACGCAAAGGGAGACTGAACCATCCTCGTGGGTTTCTCGGGAACACAGGGAACCCACACACACCTTCGGCCACCTGCTCGAGAATCACCTTACCGATCTTTGGTGTTCGAACATCAGTTTTTTATAGAAGAGATGGAACTGCTCGAAGCTGAGCTCATCCTTCTGTGTGCCTATTTCCTGTGAACAGAAGACAAGCGTGACCACGTGACGTCTGATGTCCGCCCTAAGACAGCCTCTGGCCGCTTATGCCAACAGAACAGCCGTTCGACAATGCTGCCTACAACCACACCGAACCAAAAGTGTGCACGAGTTTCTAATCCACCTGCCTGGCGCTTACAGAGCACACACACCAAGGACATCCAGCCCCGAGTCCCAGCAGGAAGGTCTCAGCCAGCTCCCCGTGAAACCTAACAGCTAACTCCCTCTTTTGGGGGGTGGGGATAGAAAGCACTTTCAATGGCTTCCAAACCCAGGCATGTTGATTGGGTATGCACATACAGCTCGCTTTTTCAAAACTGCAAAAGGAGGAAGGAAAAACAAAAACTGAAACAAAAATTGTGGCCAAAACTGTCGTCTGACAGCTCAGCTCCAATCAAGCACTTTATGGATTTGGCAGTCCACGTGACCCTTTAAGGTGCTTGATGTCTCCATCTGCAAAATGGGAGAGAGGCCAGAGAGGGCACCCCTGAGACCAGGCAGGATGTGACCCACAGGACGCCTGGCTGCAGGCACCCTTGACACAGGACAGAACTCCCGGTCACAGGGCAGTCAACAGGACATGCCTCTCCCATCCTTCAACCGCTCTCTGTGCCTCCATTCTTGGAAAAGTGTGGTAGGGCAGTAGCGGGGAAGGGTCCAAGGACTGCTTGCTAAGGACTGAAAGGGGCTGGCTCTCCTGGGAGCGCAGCACTCCAGACACAAACGAGCGTTTCCCACTGAGGACTCCTGTGAACGGGCTGGCGCTGGCTTGGCCAGGTGGGCCTCCAGCTGGGCTGCTGGACAGAGTGACGTCCACAGCATACGATGAGTCAGGACCGCCCCGGGGGCAAGCAAGGTGGCCACGCATAATGTCACCCATCCCCCATTTGGAAAAAGCCCCGCCTACTGCACCCCACCCTGCCACTCATAGAGCGGCTCTGCTGCTTTCTCTACCAACAGCCTGAGTACCCGAGAACATTCCCAAACCAGATGCAAGGTGGAAGGGTGGATGGTCAGAGAGGAGGAGAGAGGGGCAACCCTGACTGTTATGCCACCAGGACAGGCACACAAAATACCATGCCCCTGGCAACCCACAGAAGGACTCTGGTGACCGTCCAAAAGGCACACTTGTGCCCATGCCACCAGGAAGAAACCAGGCTGTGGGGTGGCCGGGGACACAGGGAACAGTGGACTGGTAGATGCGCGTCCGAGTTCAGACGTTCCAAGTCAGCAGCTCGGTGAACCTGGCCCGAGTTATCCACGGGACGCGCTGGCCGGCCAAGACAGATGCACTCGGGGGCCCGGCCCTCTCTCGGGCCTCCTTCCACGGACGGGTATGTGGCAGGGGCCCTGAGTTCCTGTGGTTCCCAGGGTGAGCTCCGAAACTCACCACAAACTTATCCTTGAGGAACTTGGCGCTGCTGGCTTTGAAGTTGAGCAGCGGTAGGATGGTCTTCAGCTCGCGCAGGCTGATGCTGCCAAAGAGGAAACCAGACTCCGTCAGCCGCGGGGTTCCCGGGCAGGGGGTGCAGTGATGCCTGCTCCTGCCTCGGCTGCCCACCACCCCCCAACACACACACACACACACACACACACACACACCAGGAGAAAACCACCGAGAGCCGTTCATGGAGCCCACCCAAAACAAGGCACGCGGGGCCCACAGGCACTGGGCACCATGGTAAGTGGGAAGGGCCATGCTGTGGGTCACACGGGAGACCCAGGGTGGGCAGGACACGGGGTCAGATGGCCAGGAGACCTTGGATTCAAGATGCTGCAGGGTTCAAAGCAAGGCAAGGTCACTGAAGGCCAGACGGCGGCAGAGGAACAGAGGCCACCAGACGTGAACACCTACTATGTGCCAGGCTGCCCTGGGTGCTCCCAGGCAGCACTACCTATGCTCCCCACCCCCGAGCCCCCTCACTACCCAGGAGATGGGAGCGACCCCAGGTCCACAAGGGCAAGGGCAGAGGCTGCAGGGAGTGCTGCTCAAGGTCACAGCCAGGCAGCCGCGGAGCCTCATCCGAACCAGATTCCAAAGAGCACAACCACAGGACCGGGACGAGGGGTCACATGACCAGGATGACGGGCGTGCATTCCTGGAGCCAGGCTCAGGAAGGATTCAGTCTACAAGGAAGGGAAGGAAAGCGGATTCTAGCCGAGGGGATAGCGTCCTAACATCAGCAGTGACGGTGACCGTGACCGCAGCTGGGACTCAGACCACACTGGGCATCCCTCTAGGCACAGGTGAGCTCATTTAGTACCACTGCTGCCGTCATCTTCCAGGTAGGTAGACGGACACTCAGGTGTCCAGTCTGTGCTGGACTCAACCCCAGGCTGCCCCAGAGGCCGCCAGCCTATTGCCCAGGGAGCCACACACACAAGAGGGAGGGGTGACCCTGGTGGGAGTGGAGCCTGGACAGGAAACCCAGGCCCCAGTGTGGTCCAGAAATGAACTGGCCTCAGGCCGCAGGCAGTAAATGACCCAGCTCCGCCACCACTGTCCACTCAGCCTCAGGAAGAGGCAGAGGTGACTGTCCAGTACCTGCCCCTGGATTCCCAGCGCCCTCACATCCAGCCTTCCATCAGTCACCCTCACCCGCAGCTGCTCCCCGGCCTCAACACCACGATGGGGCCAGCACCAGCGGCTTTCACGGGGACTCGCTGAGAGCCACAGGAGGCCCTGGCGAGGCTGGCTGGGGGCGGGGGGGGGGAGGTGGGAACTGGGGCAGAGCAGGATGAAGGCAAGGGGTGGCAGGGGCCACACTGCAAGAGGCAGCAGGAAGAGGGTCCTGACCCAGCCAGGGGCCCAGGGCAGCACATCCCAGGCCAGAGGGAAGGCCCAGGTGCCCTCAGGAGCCCAGGCTACAACAGAGCAAAGGAACCAATCCACTCCAGCAAGAGGCACAGGGAGACGGCTGGAGAGGCCCAGCTGCTCAGGACCAGGGCGTGAGAACCCGAGCACCTGGGCCGGCGGCCCTAAGGTCTCTTTTTCAAAAGTAAAAGCAGGGCCAAAGAGCTCCTCTGGGCTCCTGGTACGGAGGCCTCCCTGCCCCATGTCCCTAGGTGAGCCCGTCCCTCACTCCGGGGACCATGCTGCTGCCCCTGGCCTGAGCACACACAGCACACCACTGCCAGCAGCTCACACGCTCAGCCCTTTCTGGGACTGGACATCAGATGGACACAGTACCCCACACCCCACTCCCTCACCAAGGGCCCATCTCTTGCCAGGAGCAGCCCACAGCCAACAGGCAGTCCGAGTGGACTCAGCTCAGCTCGGCTCTCTAGGGCTGCTGGGGAGCTGTGACACCCCCAGGAAGCCTCCTGCATTCAATCCCACATCTCAGATCATGTTGCCTGGGGAGCAACCCGGGCAGTGGGTTAGGAACCAGGATTAGGAAGTCCACCACCCATCACAGGCCACCCACAGCGCCTCCCTTTTCTTCGGCAGACAGCAGTAAACAATCACAGAGCTCTTCCCCGTTCAGCCCAGCCCAGCCCCAGGACCCCTCAAGCCTGCATCCCAAGAGCCACCCGGAACTCACCTGCCACCCTGCCGCTGCACAAGCACTAACCCCAGCCTACGCAACACACACCGGCAACAACAGACATTAATACCGAGCGTCTGAGTCAGGCACCCGGGGAGGCGGGGCTAGCCTTTCCTCTCCCTTGTCAAGAGGAAACTGAGGCACGGAGAAGGCATTTGCCCCAACTACACAACCGGGACTTGTCAGACTTAGAGCCAAACCCAGGGCTCCCACGATGGCAGAAGGAGTGCTTCACCTCTGCTGCCCGGCACGCCAGCCGTGAGCCCTCGAACACGGCTTCTCCAGCTCAGGAGCCACACTGTCTATCTAATTTCCATTAACACAATTTAAACAGCCACGCGTGATTAGAAGGTCCCACAGCAGACAGGGCTGGCTTCTCCACACACACAGCACCCAGATCACCTGGGACTGCATTAAAATGCAAATTCCTGAGCCCTGCCCAAGACCCACCGAATCAGAGACAGCAGCAGTCTGTGCCCAGCAAAGCGCAGGACGAACCAGTGAGATTAGCCACAGCAGCCTCTGCATGGGTGTGGCCAACACTGCCCAGGCAATTCTAGTGGGCAAGATCCCTGACTGGTGGCCCAGGAAACCTGTGTGCACTGGGCCCACACCTGCTCCCGGAAGGCCCCGCTCAGTCCCCCAGAGTCCCTGGCAGGGCTGAAGGAGACAGGGAAGTGCACAGGGTGGGGTTGTGGCACAGTGCACTAAGACACCACTTGGGAAGCCTGCGTCCCAGACCATAGTGCCTGGTTTGAGTCCGGCTCCTCTCTGCTTCCAATTCAGCTCCCTGCAATGCATCCTGGGAACGAGCAGATGGCGGCCCAAATATTTTGCCCAGCCACCCACGAGGAAGACCCAGATGGAGTTCCTGGTTCCTGCCTTCAGCCTGGCCGAGACCCAGCTGTTGCAGCCATTAGCCATTTGGGGAGTGAACCAGCAGGTAGATCTCTCTGACCCTCTGTCTCTCAACGTGTGTGTGTGTGTGTGTGTGTGTGTGTGTTGCTGCCTTTCAAATTAATACATTTTTTAAACAGTGGCATGCCCACTCCAGGCATGCAAACTCACGGGAATATGCTCAGACATCAGGGCAGAGGAGGGAAAGAAACACGTGCAGCAAAGCCATGACGAATGCAGAATCCTGTGCACTGTGGTGGGGGTGCACAGTGGAGTGCCACATTGGCAAACACAGTCACCATGTGATCCAGGGATTCCATCGCCTGGGCACACACAGCAAAGAAGTGAAAGCAGAGACTTGAACAGGTATCTGCACACTCATGTCCACAGCAGCACTGTGCTCAGTGGCCAAAAGGTAGAAACAACCCAACTCCACGGATGCTAAGTGAACAGACACAATCAGTACGTGCACCTGCTACAGCGTGGTGGGACCCTGAGGACGTCTCACTAGGCAAGCCGGACTCAGAAGGACAAAGGACGCAGCATTGCACTCACAGGAGCTGCCCAAGTCACTAAACCCATCGAGATGCAGAGTGCAGTGGCTAGGCGGAGGGCAATGGGGCAGGTACTGCTCAGTGGGAATGGAGCCCCCTTCCTGGAGGGAAAGTTCTAGAAGTGGATGGGGCAATGGCTGCACACTAGCTGAGTGTCCTTTACCCTCAGAACCATGTACTGGCAAACAGGAAATGCAGTTACAGCTGTCTTAGGGCATAAAGACAAATTAGGCCGGCGCCGTGGCTCACTAGGCTAATCCTCCGCCTGTGGTGCCGGCACACAGGGTTCTAGTCCCGGTCGGGGCGCCGGATTCTGTCCCGGTTGCCTCTCTTCCAGGCCAGCTCTCTGCTGTGGCCCGGGAGTACAGTGGAGGATGGCCCAAGTGCTTGGGCCCTGCACCCGCATGGGAGACCAGGAGAAGCACCTGGCTCCTGGCTTCAGATCAGCACGGTGCACTGGCCGCAGCATGCCAGCCACAGCAGCCATTGGAGGGTGAACCAACAGCAAAGGAAGACCTTTCTCCCTGTCTCTCTCTCTCTCACTGGCCACTCTGCCTGTCAAAAAAAAAAAAAAGACAAATTTTTCAATCTGCTTTTACTTGTCTATTTTCCTTTCATTTAACAGGCAAGGAGACAGTTCTCTATTCACGAGTTCACTCCCCACATGTCCAGGCCTGGGCCAGGCCAAAGCCAGGAGCCCCATCGGAGTCACCCCCACGTGGATGGCAGGGATCCAACTACCTGAGCCATCACCACATGCCTCCCAGGGCGTGCAGTGCAGGAAGCTGGAATCAGGTGCAGAGCTGGGACTTGAACCGGGCATTGGCAGACAGCACTGGGGCATCCCAAGCGGCTACTTCACAGCTGCTCCAAATCCCTACACCACCTTCGACGTCTTCAAATGGGGAAGAGAAGATTCTACACGGCCGCAGCTGTCACTAGCACGAGTGTCCTTAGCGAGAATCGACATCAAAGCCCTGACCGTGAGCCACAAAGCCACGCACCTCCCCTGGGGAGGACACGGGCGCAGGAGCAGCTGGCCAGCGGTGAGCTGAGCACCCACAGCGGGGGACCCCACAGATGCCGTTCCGCAACTGGAGGAGTCAAAGGGTGGAGAGGGCACCTGGGCCAAACTAAACGCCTGTTTTGCTGGCCCTGCCCAGCCAGACCGCCCCGAGCCTGCCTCCGTCGCCTCCAGGCGGCCCCTGCTTCTGTGGCGCCTCTGTTTCCCATCAGGAAACGCGATTAGTCGTGGGTGGCAGGAAAGGGAGGCACCTTGGCCGTGCAGAAGCTGCTGGCTGGGTTGTGGGCACCTCAGTGAAAGTCTCCTTTGTGAGCCGGCTCCCAGCCTCAGCGAGGGTTTTCCGCTCTTCCCAGGCAGGGTGGGCTCCGGGGAGGGAGGCAGAGAGCGAGGCAGCGGGTACACAAGCAGGGGCCCAGCACAAAGTGGCCTGCCACCTGATACAGGCCCCAGACCAGCAGGGCACAGACAGAGCTCCATCCATATGGGCCGTGTGAGACTCACCCGGAGCAAGAAAGACGTGAGAATTCCGTGATGTGCCAACGTGCAGAGATGCCTGCCTCACAGCCAAGGCCTCGAACCCTTGCCAAACCGTGGGGGAGGGGACCCAGGGCAGCTCCTCTGCCATCCCTGCGCCAGTCTCAACCCCAAACACCATGGTCGGCTGAGGAAGACAGCACCGGGGGACGCACCATGCCAAAGGCTGGGAAAGACCAGCACATGCCCACTCCTCCAACCCTGGGTCTCACTCACCCCACCTCGGGGACCCCAGCAGAGGCCAGTGGGGGAACAGGCAGGGGACACTGCTGACAGGAGGGGGAAGAAGGCAGAGGAAGAGGCAGTATGGGGGGAGCTGCTGGCTGGCTTTTAACCACCTCCTGGCGAGCGGTTCCAGGGTCTGCCGTGGGGCCGACGTATCAGAGACCATGGAGGACGCCCTCTGACACGGGCCAAGCACGGTCACCTTGAGACGCAAAGGCTCTCGGGAAATGCAGCGGGGGCTGGGGGCAGCACAACGGCAGGGGGCGGGGTTTAGTTAGCACCTCCCACATGACAGGGCTGGATTTGTTAGCACCTCCCACGTGACAGCCCCACGGCTAACCCTGGCTGGATAAAGGGGAAAGCAACTGCTCCACAGGCAGCTCAGGTAGGAGGCTACAGAGCGCCAGGGACCAGGACGCTGAGCGCACAGCGATGGCAGCACTGGGGCTCCGTGTCGTCCATCAACACTGCATCATCGCCTCGGAAAAAGCAAAGCCTAGAGGACCGCACGCTCAGCGGCACCCACAGAACAAGCAACACAAATGTCACAAAACATACACTGTCGCCCCCGCCACCAGCTCAGCCAAGGCCGAAGTGTGGAGACGCCATGCGAAGGGACGCAGGCTCCACGGAGGTGCATGCACACAGGCGATGCCACCTCTCCAGCCACCACGCTGGACCGGCGATGGCTCTGCTGCTACCACTGCCATCCCACTCAGGCCCACCTCCCACCACGGCCCGGCCGCATTGTTCACGGTCATGAAAGACCAGGACTCCTCTGTGTCCATCAGCCAGGAGCTGGTTTCAGGACTTAGTCTAAGGAAAACCCAAAACCGCGTGGTGAAGGAGAAAGCTCCGTGTGCTGGCGGGGAGCGTCTCTGAGAGGCACTGTGGTGTAGACGGCTGAGCAAGCTGAACCACGTGTGCTCACACACCCCTCGCACCTCTGCCCGGCCCTCACATCGTGGCTTTTAGCTCGATCCACTTCATGGCTAGTCCCTCTCCCACTACAAAGCAAGGGCAGGCGGCTCACTGATGGCGTTTACTGCTGCATCCCCGGGACGTAGGAGATGCTCAAATATTTGCAATGAGGTCCAGATGCCCATGGCAGAGTCAGTCCATCTAGCCTGGAATTTTCCACCAGAACGGAGACTCCCCCAGGAAGAAGCTGCTGTGGCCACTGGCCCCAGCACGTCACAGGGCACCGGCCACTTTGCAGGTCCAAGCTGACTTCCTGAGGATCTTGCCCACCGCAAAGCGTGCCCCAACCCTCCTCGGAACGGAGTAAGGAGAGTCCAAGAAGAAGAAAACGCAACGTACGTGAGCGACTCTTACCTGTTCCTTCTGGTTTGATCCACGGAGTATATCTGCTTCCTGAGCCAGCTGGGGAGAGATTAGAGACACGAGAGAGAGACAAAGAGAGGGAGTGAGACAGCCGTCTGCAAGTCTAGGTGAGCTCTGGGCGTGAGGACGAGGGCAACTAGAACAGAAAGGATGCGCCTCCAACTCTGCAAGGCTGAGTCCGGGCGGCAGAAGTGCCCCATCTGAGCCAAGAGGGCTTTCTTTAAACTGACAAATCACTCTGGTGATAATGGCCAATTGCAAAATGCTGGTATGAAAAGACAGTGCACAGTGGGGCCTTTGGGCTACTGGGGGAAGAATCCCTGGTAGCTCAATTCCACCCAGAGGCCTGTGATCCTGAAGGGACAGTCCCCAGAGCACTGTCCTCACCCACGAGGGTGCGACAGCTGGGGACCCTCCTGGCACCAAGGAAATCCTTTAGGAGAACGGCTTCTCCCGCACCCCCGACACACACCCCAGTGGACAGCTCCAGTTCTAATGCAGGGCCCCAACACACCAACGTGAAAACCAGCACAGAGGGCCACCTACTGGGAAACCCCACTGGGCACCCAACTGCATCCAGGACACTCAGTGAGCCTCCAAGAGGCAACGTCCCATTTCTCTGCCCTTCAGCCCGTGCTGGCCATGGAGAGAAGAAATGAGTAGGTGAGCGGAGACAGAGAGAAACGGGCCAGCACCACGTACCTCTCAATGATGGTGGGCGTGGACGCACTCATCACTTCCTGGTGTAAGATTTTCAAGCCCGAGAGCCACTTGATGGCATCCTCTTTGGAGTCAGCTGCAGCAAGGCATGGGGACAGAAGTGCTGTGTTAATTCCCGTCAAAACCTCAGCTTAGAGACCCAAGGCCCGGGCAGGCTAGGACATGGCAGAAGCCAGGGCCCATCTCTAGTTTTGCAGGAGGGCACCCAAGAAAGCAGCTCCCTCACTCTTACCTGGTTCACATCTGAGACAAGGCCACACACCCATGACGCGCTTGCTCCTGCAGTGGTCACGAGCAGGCTAGTTCCCATGCCCAAGCAAACTTGACACATGGGGAAACCAAGTCTGAACCGGGTTCAGTGATACATCCAAGGCCACCAGCCTCCAAGGGGCCAACACGAACTGGATGTTTGTGACCCCTCAGAATTCAAATGGTGTTACCCTCATCCCCAACATGATGGCGTTCATGTGGGGGGCCTGTGGAGGGTGACTGGGTTCAGACAAGACCATGAGAGAGAGAAGAACAGAAAGCAAGACCACGGCCCACGGCCCCCTCGCTATCCAGGCACACACGGAGGAAGGGCCTGCGAGCCCACAGCACGGGGGCAGCTGCCTGCAAGCCACAGGAGAGAGCCTCCCCTGACCCAGCTAGGGGGAGTGCCTTAACCCCACCCTGGGCTTCCAGAACTATCAGAAAACACCCGCCGTGTTTCAGCCACCCAGTCTGACAGCCAAAGCAGACTCAGACCAGGGCAGACCCAGGATTTCACCCCAGCCTCCACGGCCCTCGCCTGAGCGCACCCTGAGTCTGTGGACCAAAAAGCTGAGGAATTCAAGCCCAGGCACTGGGCCAGGCCCGGGCAGGGGATCTCAGCCAGGCTCCTGTGGCAGAAGGGTCTTCGCAGACCCCAGTGCCTGCCTGGGTCTCATCCCAAAGGAGTGAAATCAGAAGACAGAGGTGGGCAGCCGGGCACAGGGGGAAGTTCCACATCCCCGGGTGTGCTGCCGGCATCCTGTGCCGCTGTCAAGCCAGGACCACACACCTGGGGGCTCCAAGTAACACAGGTTTCGCCCTTCAGTGCTAGAGGACAGACAGTTCCAAGGGGTTCCTCCTGGGATCCCTGGGCAAAGATCCGGCCCCTCGCTTTTCCCAGCTTTGAGAGGCCACCCACGCTCCGTGGCTCCTGTCCCCATGTCACCCTGACCGCTGTTTCTGTCATGACAGCTCCATGTCTGAGGCCGACTCAGCCGTGTGCCCCTTACAGGGCCCCTTGTGATGACACTGCGGCCACCCCATCTCGAGATCCTTAACATAACCACACCTGCCAAGCCTTGTCATCTGTGTCAGATGACAGCGGCCAAGTTCAAGGCTGCAGGATCAGGACATGAACATCTCAGAAGGGTGCGACTCAGCCTCCCACAGGCTCAGAGCTTCAGCTTTTGGTTTTGTTTTAGCAAAGAGTTGTAGCTCTTGGTCCTAGGCCTGAGGGCATCTGAGCCCTGAGCAGCGTCAGCATCTCTCCTGTTTCCAATGAGGCTGGGGTGAGCGCTGGGAAGCAGATGGCTCTAGTGGCCATGGGGAAAGCAGGGACAAGCGGTGGTTAAGAGCCAGGCATCTGGGGACAGATCACAGCTGGGGATGATCACAGCTCATGCACCACCGCACACCCCGGGCCTCACGTCCTCACAGTACAACAGAGGCAGCTGTGCACAGGCGTGGTCGAGCTGTGACCCTCTCCTCGGCACCAGGGACCTTGCCAATCTGAGCCAAGGAGGTTCCCAAAAGCTCGCAGGAAAGAGCAGTTGGAAGACGCTGTGACTTCTCAGGCATAGTCATGGCATGCCCAGTGCATTGCTTTTACTCATCCCACGCGGAGGGGGAGAAAACCCAGGCTCAGAGGGGCTCAGGGCCGGTGCCAGAGCTGGGGTCAGGGCAGATCCTGGTCTGGACCCTCTCCGCCACCTGAGGGAGCCCAGAATGGGCCAGACACCAAAGCTGGCATCCCGGGCTCCCAGGGTCTCCCTTCCAGGAGCAGGCGCCCCGGCTCAGCCTTCAGTGAGGCCGAGGGCACGGGGTCCTGAATGCTCACGGGTGTGAGGCCCAGGTCTCCTGCTCCACCTCTCCTGCCCTCCACATACCACAAACAGGACATCCGCTCGGCACTTCCCACACCCAGCTCCCTACGTCCCCCTCTAGGGCCCGCACTGCCCTCTCTCTCCCCCTCCCAACTCCTACTGAAGCCTCAACACCCAGTTCAAAGGTCACCTCTGCACCAAGAACGAACGAGGCACCCCGAACTCACAGAGCGCACGCTGCACCCACTACACAGGAACGGCAGCTCTCACCGCAGGGCACTGTGGCTGCCCGTCCACACGTGGACAGTGAGCCTCCTCGGAGTAGCAATGGGGTCTCACCCATCGCCCCCTTTTTTTTTTTTTTAAAGATCTATGTGTTTATTTGAAAGACAGAGTTAGAGAGAGAAGGAGAGGCAGAGACAGAAAGAGATCTTCCATGTGCTGGTTCATGCCCCGCATGACCACAGCAGCTGGGGCTGGGCCGCCCACATGGGTGGCAGCGGCCCAGTTACGGGGACCACATTCTGCTGTTTCCCCAGGTACATCAGCAGGGAGCTGGATCAGAAGTGGAGCAGCTGGGACGTGAACCTGGCACTCATCTGGGATGCTGGCATCGCAGGCTGCAGCTTACCCTGCTGCAACCAGTGCTGGCCCTTAGCCATCCTTCTAAGCCTGCTGAGGTCCAGCGCAACCCAGCTAGGGACCCACGCTCCCAAGACGCTTGTGAAGAGTAAATTCAGATGAGGAAGTCCTATGTGACTCCATTAAATGTCTATCTCACAACTCTTAGTGCCCTCACTTCCCTGGTTCGCTTCCAACAGTACTTATTCTCTCTCATCAGTCGTGATTATCAGTTCGATTCCAAGTCTACAAATTCTAGGACTGGACCTGAAAGGAAGCACAGCTTCTGCCTCTGGCAAAGCACCTGAACTTCCTCACAGTGCCATTCCCGCCTCCTGCCTCCCGCTCAGTGATACATTCACAGGGATGGCCAGAAACTTCACCCACAGACACGCAGGTCTGTGTTTGTGCCCACACGCACACATATGCAGGTGCACGCACACAAACGCAGGTGCACGCAAGTGTGCGTGCAATGCCAGATCTCGGGACAGGTCCTGCAGATCAGTGTCAGGTTTTCACTGCGGCCTGTGCTGGTAGAAGGCAGCTCTCATTTTTCACCTGACAGAGCCTGGCCTGCACTGGTTAAAACTTCTAACCTTTAACGCAGCGCTCAGCCTGAGCCAGGGAGATGCTGAACACACTCCTCATTTCCCAGTGAGAAAGGCAGCATCCTTCTCTGTGTGCCACAGCTGAGCAGCCTGCAGCTCAGAGAGGTTAAGTATCCTGCCCAAAAATGCACAGCCAAAGAGGCAAAGCTGGGATCCACATTCTTGGTGCCCCAAACACACACGAGCAGGCAGGCAGCTGTGAGCATCTGAGGACTGGAGAGCACCCTAGCAGGGAACCGAGGTGTGGCGTGGGAGACAAGCCCAGGAGCAGGCACCCACCTGCCAAGCTGAGTGTGCTGAGAACGAACTGGGTGCCGTACAGGAGGGTGAAGCAGCAGTCTTCTTTCTGGCGCACTGCTTTCGCACGCTCGAAATCCTTGGAGTTCTTTCCCGGACGGATTTCCTTTATGTCCATGATATCCACTAAAAGGCAACCACAGGAGCCGATGAGAAGCTGGATCTCCACCGGGGATACGGCCACACACCCGCTGCCCACACTCATCCCCCAAAGACACCAGACGCCATCTCTGCACCTGAGTCTCCACTCAAGCTCAGGACCAACTCCCGGAGGCCGACAGAAGGCCAAGGGCCTGCCCGGATGTTTCCCACTGGCCCCAAGCCCTGCAGGATGACGGGCGTGGGACTGATCCAGGGACCAGCACGTGGCCCGGGCTGCACCACCAGCATCCTCTCGGGACGAATGTGGCCAGGGCACCTGGTGACATCTCCCCCACTGCTGCTGCCCAACTGGGACTAACAGACACCATCCTGCTGCCCCACTGAAGTCCCTGGGTCCAGTGGGGCTCGAAGACCGTTCCACCTCTGGACGGTGCTGCTCACATTAAACCACTAACTTCTCTTTTCCACTTAGGTGAGTGTGAGATCGAGTTCTGGTCCCTTGTCCTCCAAGCGCTGGCTCAACCATTTCAGTACACTGGCCAGAGAAGCGAGGCCCAGAGGCCCTAAGAGTGGGGCAGGAAGTCCCAGCTGCAACCTGGAACTGCAGCAGTGGACAGCCAAGTCCAGACAGGTGAGGGAGCGTTTGATCAGAATCGTCCACATTCATCATGTGCAACATGTTCTAAAATCTGTGTACGCCGTGAGAAGGCTCAGCCGAGCCGCTGAGCACACCCATGGTCTCAAATTCTCATTTTTTATTTTATTTCCAGCAGACACGGAGAATCTAATCCGGGTGATTTCAAAAACACAATGCGCTGCTCTCAGCCAGTCAGCAAACACGCTGGTGCTCTGCAATCCAATGGAAACAGCCGGAAGGGCTCGCCACCATTCCCACACCGGGAGCCGGCGGGAGGGGCAGAGAACTAGAACTAAGGAAAGGCAGATGGAAGGAACTGGAAGCTCTCAGCGTCTCACCACAGCCCCAGCTCCGCAGACCACAGTTCTGGGGACAGCTCAGGGAGCCATGGGAGAAGCCGTGAGTAAGCAGAGTACGGGCTACGTCCCACCTGCGCGTGGTCACAGGTGCCGAGCTCTCTATGGCTGATACCGTTAGAAAGCAGAACCCGCACCCAAATAAAGACAAAATTTGTTTACAAGATTTTAGTTATTTATTTGAGAGGCAGAGTTACAGACAGATAGAGGGAGAGACAGACACAATGTTTTCCATCTGCTGTTTCACTCCCCAAATGGCTACAACAGTTGGAACTGGGCCAATCCGAAGCCAGGAGCCAGGAGCTTCTTCTGGGTCTCCCACATGGGTCCAGGGCCCCAATCACTCAGGCCGTCTGCTGCTGCTTTCCCAGGCCACAGTAGAGAGCTGGATCTGACGAGGAGCAGCCGGGACTAGAACTGGTGCCTGTATAGGATACCGGTTCCACAGGCTGAGTCTTGGCTCACTATACCACAGCACCGGCCCAAGACAAATATTTTTTAAAAGATTTATTTATTTATTTATTTAAAAGGCAGAATTGCAGATAGAGAGAAATGGAGTGACAGAGGCAGAGACAGAAATCTTTCATCTGCTGGTTCAATCCCCAAATGGCCACAATGGCCAGAGCTGGGCCAGTCTGAAGCCAGGAGCCAGGTGCTTCTTCCAGGTCTCCCATGTGGGTGCAGGGGCCCAAGCACTTCGGCCATCTTCTACTGCTTTCTCAGGCCCATTAGCAGGGAGATGAATAGGAAGTGGAGCAGCCAGGACTCGAACCAGCACCCACATGGGATGCCGGCATCATAGACGGCAGCTTTATCCGCTACACCACAACGCTGGCCCCAAGCAACACCAATGAACACACACAGAAGTGAGTGTGTGTGCAAAGTGGTGAAGTCTATCATTTATCTCACAGCATCCCTGCAGCACCTGTGTCCTGGCTGTGCAAACCACAGCTCTAAATGGTATCACCCAGGGAAGCCAGAGAAATGGCCCAAGGAGCTCTGCTCTCTCTGTAGCATCGGCTTGAGCCAAAACTATTTCCAGACAAGAGGTTTTCAGAATCACTCAGCAACTGCGGTGGCCCCGTCCCGGGGTACAAGGTATCTCTAAACTTTGGTGGGGTGAGAGGTGGGGCTGGGAGGATGCCCCCAATCTCCACCCAACCCACAAACCAGAGGACTTCTTTCTCCTCTCTCATCCTTGTTCCTTAAACACAAACAAAATCCAGATCCATCTGGCACGCTGAAATTCCTAACTTTCCAGAAGGAAATTGACACTGTTGATTTACCTCTGTTAGCAATTCCCTGGGACCATCAAGGCACTCGGGTGCCTGGGCACCATCAACCATACCCAGCCGACTGCCAGCCACGAGGCTAGACTTTAAAGCAACATTCTTGTTCTTTCTTTAAACATTTATATATTGTTTTCATTTTCATCTACTTGAGAGACAAAGACAATCAAGTGTGATGATTCTTTCCCAGTGAAAAGTCTCCAGAAGGTAATCATCCTTGTAGCACAATTATAATAAATGATAAATCTTGCATAAATTACAATAAAAATGCAGCATGCATACACAACTAAAGAAATTTCCAGACAGTGCAACACTGTCTTCCAGCAAAGTCTCATCAGTTTTACTCTGCATCCGTCCGCGGCTACTGGATTCCGTGGTCCACCACGATCCAGCACACAGCGGGAAGCCAGCCCGGTCATCCTTGTGAACACACACACTCACCGGCTCCACTGCTCGGCACCAAACATTCCCGTGATGCCCCACTCCTGTCAGGACTCTGCTGACCTCTGCCAGCCCAACTGTGTGCCCTTGCCCCCATTACCCAGAGATGCCAGCCCCTCTCATGGGCTCCAGCGGGTCCCGCTCACTCCTACCAGCCACAGGACCACTCTCGTCCAGGTCAGCTGCAGGCCCTCCCTTCCAGTATCAGCTCAGTCACCAGCACACTCAGAAAACCTCCCAGTTCCTACTTCTACAAGACCAAGCGCCTGTTCTCAACACACCAGTGACAAGCAATTATCCACAGACTCACCACTCTTTTTCTAGACCGTCAGTTCCAGGCAGGCAGCGACTACACACACTTCCCCTCCCTAAACAGAGTGGCTAAGGCACAACAGGGCCCAATCAACAGGTGCCGGGAGAGGAAGGAGACAGAGAGATAGGGGCACAGACGGGCTGACCTGGAGACGGGACAGAGAGGAAGCAGACGGGAGCCCAAGGCAGGTCGAGACACACAGATGGGACAGGAGACAGCCAAGATACAAACAGTGCCAGAGAGAGGCAGAGACAGAGACCGGGCGGAAAGAAAGCACGAGCCACGGCAGCAACGCTGGCAGCCTGGGCATCCACGCCCCTTCCACTGCCCGGCAACAAGCGCCCTCTGGAGCCGGTCCTGCCCAGGAAAGGAGACCAGGCGTCAGCCACCGCGTCCAGGACCACCGCGTCCAGCACCGGCCGCCTTCCCGTGCCTCCCACCTCTCCCTCCCTCTTCTCCCTGGGGAAGAACTGGCGTGCCCCTCGTGTCTGTCAAGAGCCTCTTTCCCCACTGAGCTGTGGAGGATGAGCTGAAACTCGCGTGGGTCCCTTTCTAGTCTCTTTGTCCCATTCCACCGAGCGAATCGTCTGTTCTGCCGCCATCACCCTGTCCTGATCATCGCTGCCTTACAGTAAGTTTAGAGCTCAGGCACTGTCCCTCCTCCAATGTGTTCTGCAGCACTGGCTTTGCTACTTGAACTCTTTCGCCTCTCCAGAAAGACGTGCGGGTAACTGCTGAGGGCTGAGACGCGGCGCAGAGGTCTCGCGTGTCAGAGTTCCTGGGTTTCAGTCCTGGTTCTTCTTGTGATTCTCGCTTCGCACTAAAGCCCACCCTGTGAAGCAGCAGGTGCTAAGTCAGGTATCTGGGTCCCTGCCACCTTGCTGGGAGGCCCAGAGTGGGCGCCAAGCTCCTGACCCAGCCTCAGCTGTTGTACACATTTGGGGAGTGAACTAGCCAACAAAAGGTCAGTCTCTGTCTCTGTCTCTCAAAGAGTTGAAAATAAACTCTAAAAACTTTTAAAGAACAAGCTGGAGGGCGGGCATTATGGAATAGCAGGTAAAGCCACCACCTACAATGCCGGCATCCCGTATGGGCACCCGATCAAGTCTGGGCTGCTCCGCTTCTGATCCAGCTCTCTGCTAATGCACTTTGGAATGCAGTGGAGGATGGCCCAGGTGCTTAGGCCCCTGCACCCACGTGGGAGACCCAGAAGACACTCCAGGCTCCTGGCCTCAGACTGGTGCAGCTCTGGCTGTTGCAGCCATTTGGGGAGTGAACCAGCAGATGGAAGCTCATTATGTCTCTCCCCTTCTCTCTCTCTAACTCCGCCTTTCAAGTAATAATTTTTTTTTTAAAGAATAAGGTAAATTTTTGCCAAGAGACACAGAACAACTCGCTGGGGTTTTCTGATGTGATTTTTAATCAGAAAACTGTATTTGTTGTTCACCTGTTTCCTGGCAGACAACTCATAAACCCCTCGAACCCTCCCCTGCCACAACACATAAACACACACACACAATGTCAGATGCACTCAGTGCAGAGAAGACAGGGAGGAAAAAACACCTTGGCTTTTCCTTCCTCAGAGGTAAAGCATTTTCATGTTGCTTTGAGTGAACGAGAACAGGGAAAACGGTTTGGCCTGCTCCTGCCTCTCTCTTCGACTTCGACTCGCGTTGTGGTGAATCTCAGACCTGGACGAGCTTTTCCTACCCTGGAACTTGGACTGTCTGTCCATCCATCATCCGTTCACAGGTTAGCCAAGCCAGGCAGTCTGCTGGATGTGCAGACACGGGTCTCATCCTTGAGAATAAAATGAGGACTGCAGTCACAGAGTGGAGCGCTGACTGCGCGCTGGGCACACTGCTGACACTTTGCACAGCACGGAGCTGTAGGCTGGTTCCCTGGAGGGAGACCCTGAGGCAGGGACCCTTGCCCAGGTGTCTTCTGCGAGGAGCACAGGGGCAGGAAGGGGCGAGAGGAGAAGCTACACAAGGTCTCAGCTGGAGGAGCAGGCAAAGGGGCTCTGGAGCATCACTGACCCCAGGGAAGTGGGTCCTCACGGAGACTGGGAGGCTGACCTCTTCCCCAACCTGTCAGCGAGGCCCTGGCTGCTGCGTGCTGCGAGGGCTCCCTCCCGGTGACCACAGCAGCCAACAGCCCGGCAGCTGGGAGACAGGTGCGCAGGCCTGGTATCAGGAAATGGGTGGGGCACAGCAGCATCCTCTGTGCTGGCTTGCTCTTCCTCATTACCACAGGGCAGGGCTGAAAACTGCCCTTCTGGAACAAACGAGGGAGCCGAGACACGGAGAAGAAAAGATGGTGGCCAAGGCCACCAGCCAGCAGGGGGGAGAGCCAGGACGGGGACCTTGACTCACTGCCAAGCAGGTGACTCTAGGAAGCAAGAGAAGAACCTGTGCCCCGTTCCCTCCTTCACCTACTACAGGCACACACACACACACACACACACAGCTGCCTCTGGCCCACGGATCTCATTTACATGGCCTTCCTTCTCCACCTCCTCCATCGCCACACCCACCGCACGAAGCTCTGCGCTGGCACTCAGCACCAACGGTGGGGACGGGCTGATCCATTTACCTGTGCACCTGCTCCCTCTTCCTCTAAGACCTGGGAGCACAGGACTCATGCCTGCCTCACTCACAAGCTCTGGAGTCAGAGATACCACCTCCCTCCCTCCCTCCCCCTCCATACACACACACACACACACACACACACAGACTTCAAAAAATTCATGGAAAATGAGTTTTATCTTTTAATTTCATTTTCCACAAACTCTTCCTTAAACGTTCAGCTTCTTTTAAATTTTTTTGAAATTATCATTTTATTTGACATTCACAGAGGAAGAGAGATCTTCCATCTTATGGTTCACGCCCCTAACTCGCGCAACAGTTGGGGCTGGGCCAGGCTGAAGCCAGAAGTCCAGATTTTTTTTTTTTTTTTTTTTGACAAGCAGAGTTAGTGAGAGAGAGAGACAGAGAGAAAGGTATTCCTTTTCTGTTGGTTCACCCCCCAAATGGCCGCTACGGCCAGCGCTGCGCCGATCCGAAGCCAGGAGCCAGGTGCTTCCTCCTGGTCTCCCATGCAGGTGCAGGGCCCAAGCACTTGGGCCACCCTCCACTGCCTTCCTGGGGCACAGCAGAGAGCTGGACTAGAAGAGGAGCAACCAGGACAGAATCTGGCTCCACAACCAGGACTAGAACCTGGGGTGCTGGCACCACAGGCGGAGGATTAGCCAAGTGAGCCGAAGTGCCGGCCAGAAGTCCAGAATTTAATCTGGATCTCCCACATGGATGACAGGGGGTCCAAGCACCTGAGCCATCGCCTACTGCCTCCCAGGGTACACATTAGCAGGAAGCTGGAGTCAGGAGTGGAGACAGGACTAGAAGAATCCAAGTACTTATGGGATGTGGGCATCCCAAGTGGCATCTTAACCGAACACCCACTGTGGCACAAAGTTTGTGAATTATCCTTATATAGAAAATGGGTTTATTAGGTTACGGTCATGTACCATAAAATTCATCCATTTGAAATGTACAATGAGCCTGTTTTTAAGATTTTATTGATTTATTTGAGAGGCAGGGTCACAGAGAAAGGGCGGGGCAGAGGAAGGTCTTCCAGCCACTGGATTACTCTCCAAATGGCTGCAATGGCCGAAGCCGCACCAATGCAAATCCAGGAGCCAGCACATACGTGAGTAGTCCTAGCTCCATTTTTCCCTCTCCGGATCATGACAACAAGCCTACAAGTAATGGCTTCCAGAGCTAGATAATTTAGAAATTAAAGTGAGGAGACCTCTACATGGAGAAGTAAAGTGTGTGTTTAATACAGCACGGTATTCCTTAGGTACGTTACAGGCTACTTTAAACCATGTGGGTCGGGGCCAGTGCTGTGGCGCAGTGGGTTAACGCCCAGGCCTAAAGCACCGGTATCCCATATAGGTGCTGGTTCGATACCTGGCTGCTCCACTTCTGATCCAGCCCCCTGCTGTGGCCTGGGAAAGCAGTGGAAGATGGTCCAGGTCTTTTAGCCCCCTGCATCCACGTGGGAGACCTGGAGGAAGCTCCTGGCTCCTGGCTTTGGATCAGTGCAGCTCTGCCGTTGCAGGAAATCGGAGGATGAACCATCGGATGGAGGACCTCTCTCTGCCTCTCCTCTCTCTGTGTAACTCTTTCAAATAAAAATAAATAGTTTTTAAAAAAATCATGTGAGTCACACTCCAACATGGCTACATTTCCATGTTGGTAGCAGTGCCGACAACACTGGACAGCTTTAACGATATTTGAAAGCCATGTTCGTGTGCTTAAACTAGGTATCAGAACTTCAGGAAATCTTGATATGATCCCCGTTCTGGACACTTCATGTCCACAGACTCATACACAGTGTGGCCTTCTATGTCTGGCTTCTTTCCCTTGGGACAATGCTTTGGCCTCGTCCGGATGTAGCTTGGGTCAGCGCTTCACTCCTCTCTGGATGACTCGCAGTCCCTGTATGGACACGCCGCCTCTGATCCATCCAGCACTCAGTGATGGACGTCGGGCTGTCTCCACCCACTACTGCCATGAACATCCTCATACAGGTATGTACGTGAATGCCTGTTTTTGATCAACTTGGGTCCGTCCTAGGAGGGAGACCAGTTTTTTTGTTTTGTTTTTGTTTTTGTTTTTGTTTTGACAGGCAGAGTGGATAGTGAGAGAGAGAGACAGAGAAAAAGGTCTTCCTTTTTGCCATTGGTTCACCCTCCAATGGCCGCCATGGCTGGCACGCTGCAGCCGGCGCACCACGCTGATCCAAAGCCAGGAGCCAGGTGCTTCTCCTGGTCTCCCATGGGGTGCAGGGCCCAAGCACTTGGGCCATCCTCCACTGCCTTCCCGGGCCACAGCAGAGAGCTGGCCTGGAAGAGGGGCAACCGGGACAGAATCCGGCGCCCTGACCGGGACTAGAACCCGGTGTGCCAGCGTCGCTAGGTGGAGGATTAGCCTATTGAGCCGTGGCGCCAGCCAGGAGACCAGTTCTATCCTCACCACATGGATGCAGGGTTGACAACGGCCCACATAGGGTCCCCCATGCCATGAGACCATCTTGCCATCCAGGCCAGGAATGACACCCAGCCTGCACCTCCTAGGATGAAAAGGTAGAAGTGGAGCCACCCCCCACCCCTGCCAAACCGTTCAGAGCCATTACAAGGAGTCTTAAAAATGGAAAATGTATATTATGCAAAAAAACTATGCAAGGATCTCACATTTTTTGGCACTGAAACATAATTCCATTTTCCATGAACTTTCCTGAGTGTCCTCCTATTGGCACTTCCCAGGCCTGTGGATGAGGGCCAGAGGCACAGGGGTCTGCCCAGCGCCCAGAACCACCTCCCCCCAAAACACACACAACCCGACAACCAGAAGCCCTGGGCGGCAGGAAGGAAATCGCTCACCAGCCACAGTGGTTTAGTTCAGGCATCTTTGTCGACATGTCCAGCACCTGATCGTGCATCAGGCAGGCTCCCCAGCTCCGAGCTGACCCCACCACCCACAGCGGGCAGAGCTGTGCGGAGCAGGTAAGGCCACTGTGCTCCAGCAGGTTCATCCAAACCCTCATTCTGTCTTGAGGTTAAGATCCAAGTGTTGGCCGGCGCCGTGGCTCAACAGGCTAATCCTCCGCCTTGCGGCACCGGCACACCGGGTTCTAGTCCCGGTTGCCCCTCTTCCAGGCCAGCTCTCTGCTGTGGCCCGGGAGTGCAGTGGAGGATGGCCCAGGTCCTTGGGCCCTGCACCCCATGGGAGACCAGGATAGGCACCTGGCTCCTGGCTTCGGATCAGCACGGTGTGCGGGCCGCAGCGCGCCAGCTGCGGCGGCCATTGGAGGGTGAACCAACGGCAAAAGGAAGACCTTTCTCTCTGTCTCTCTCTCTCTCCTCTCTCTCACTGTCCACTCTGTCAAAAAAAAAAAAAAAATCCAAGTGCTGAAGTTGCAAGCTCAGTGCCAGGGACCCCATGTCGGGAGCAGCAGTGTGGCCAGTGAGTCTGTGAGCAGCCTGTGCACCCAGCTCGCCCACCGACAGCAGGTGGCTCTGGGCACCAACCTCACTTCTCTGGGCGTCAGTTTCCCTGTGTGAACATCCAGGGCCATGACAGTACTTAGCTCAAGGTGCTCATGTGAGGATTACATGACGGGGTGGGGGGGGACGGGCCAGGTTGAAAGAGTACACAACAATGTTGAGTCACAAAGATGTAGAAACATCTATGCATTTGTGAAGTCTTGTTTTAAGTCATTAACACAGCCTAACAAAGCTGGATACATAAAAGGCATAAAAAATAGCACAGGGTCTCAATTTGTTCGTTGTGAAAACCTAGGCAGCGATCCTTACAAACTAACGTGGGAAGAATTCTGTAGTCGCACACGCAAACAAGTACACACAAGGATGCTTCCAAAAGTGCACGGAAAACGGAATTTTGGGGCAAAAAAAATTGGAAATCCACAGGTTTTTTTTCAAAATATGCATTTTCCGTGAACTTTCTGAAGGCCTTTTCTAAGTGTGCATATATACTACACGCGTGTATTGCTACTCCAATTCTCACTGTGTGCACATCCACGATCACTTACAAACGTTTTTGACCCAAGACACACCTCCAGATCCCGCAGATGCGTGGAAGGGTCCACAGAGCAGGTGCACACCACTCCGTGACGGGACAGGAGCCCGCCCGGCGTCGCCCACGCTGAAAACCATCGAGCCCTGAACCCAGAGCCCCACTCGCCCTCAAATCCTTCCTGAGCCTGGTGTTTGCTCCTGACAGGCAAACAACCACCAGGCTCCGACTTCAGCGAGATGTTTTGCATTTCTACAGATCATTTCATTGTGATTTCCATCACAGCACAAGTGGTCTGAGCAGAAAGGAAACCCTAAGTCAGAACCGTTCCTGAACACTGTCCGACGCCACACCCTCAGCAAAGGCAGTCAGTGACGAGCCCACTTGGGCACCCGCCAAGTAGGTGCTTGTGGCTACAGGGCATCCATGCAAAGCAGCAGGACAGAGGGCTGCGTGCAGGTTCTCAGGAGTGTTAAGTGATGCTGAAGAAATCGGTCGGGGTCGCATAGTTGGCCATGCATCAGGAATGTCTGTGTAGTGTGATGTAATCAATCCACTGCTCTAACGAAGCTGCTCTCCAACACGTCTTCAGGAACACGTCTGGCCTAAGGAAGGACACCCATGTATGCATGAGTGCACACATGTGTGTAAAGGCGTGAGAAAAGATACGAAGAGATCCCCTCCCATGGGCTGACTACAGGCATCACCAAGGGCAATGGGGAGGGGTGAACAGGGGCAGGGTGGGGGCTCTGTCTGTGCCGGCTGGGAGGTGTGCCGAGGGCACGCAGCCATGGGAACGAGCCTGTCCTGGGCAGGCTGTGGCTGGCAGAACCGGGCCGTGCACTCCAGCACAGCTGGGCTCGGGGCAGGGCTTCCTGCTTGGAGAGTGAGACCACAGCCACAGAAGAGGCTCAGACACTGCCCTGCACAGCCCACCGCTTCCCGGCATCACCTCGGCTCCCCCCACGCGCAGCCGCTCTTCCTGCCACCACGGCCCCAAGCAGCGCCCTCTCCATCTATCACCTTCAGACACTTCAAAGTGGGGAAAGGGGGCCTGGCCCCCACACACATCTCGAAACTTCTCTCCCTTCCACCTCACCCACTGACACCTGCACTGGCAGCAGCTGGGACCCCTCTCCAAAGTCCTGTCTCCTTTCTCCTCCCACTCTGGGTCTGCAGCTTCTCTCTAGGCCACCGGAACATCCTACTACCCGTGACTTCAAGAACACAGACGGCCTTTCCCCAGTGCCCGCCCCCAACCACACGCTGCAGCATCTTCAACAAACCTAACAAAAACATCTCCCAGGAGCCCAAGACTTCCAAGGTCAAGGCCGGAAGACAAAAGGTACGGATACCTTCCAGCACCTGCTTGCCCCTCCTTCCCAACTCCCCATCTCCCCAGCCCACACAGAGCCAGAGACACGATCACAAAGCAGATGGATGTGACCCTGCCCAGGGAGCGAGAGTCTGGGAGGGAGGACAGACGTCCAAACCAGCCCACGGACGTGTGCAAATCTACACTTGCATGAAGGGGAGCAGCCGAGTGCACCACGGACACCAACCACCCAGTGAGGAAAAGAAAGGGCGTCTCGGCTGACTTCCAAAGACTGGAACTAACCAGGGCACGGGAGCAGGGAACCCTGTAGGAAATCCTGGAATCTCAAGGCCTCAGTGCAAATCCCAGCTGTGTTCCTCAGCAGTGTGTGGGGCAGAGGCACGACACCTGCCCTCTCATCACTCTCCCCCAACCTGCACTACCGAGCCACGAGTGCACGCCCAAGAGAAGAGCACCAAGCGAAAGCCGGCAGCCCCAGCGGGCCTCGGAGGTCAGCTTAGCTGTGAGGACGGTTGTTTGTTCGCACCGCCTCCAACACCGTCCTCACCGCGCTGGTTTCACTTTCAGTAAGAAGCCCTGGCCGGGGCTGCTGCTGCTGCCGCCAGCCCAGGACCCTGCTCTGAAACGCTGGGGCTCTGGGCTGTCTCAGAGACAGGCACCTGACGGGGCTCATCTCCGCGACAGACTGCACCGCAGCACTCAGCACTTCTGAAGCACAGAGCGGACCCGGGTTAAGGGCCACCCCTGCTCTCCCGGCTGCTTGACTTGGTGCGGCTTACTTTATTCTGTCTTGGCCTCACTTTCCCATTTGTAAAACGGTGGAATGACAGACACACCATAGGAAGATACACCCAATGAAACTCCGTGAAATATAAACTGCTCAAGTGCTTTAGGTTAAAAATCACTTTAAAGCCTGCAGAAGGGAAGTAAGGTTCCACTAAGCTTCTTTGTTAAAAATAATCAACAGTTTGGCTGGCGCCGCGGCTCACTAGGCTAATCTTCCACCTAGTGGCACTGGCACACCAGGTTCTAGTCCCGGTCGGGGCACCGGATTCTTTCCCAGTTGCCCCTCTTCCAGGCCAGCTCTCTGCTGTGGCCCGGGAGTGCAGTGGAGGATGGCCCAAGTACTTGGGCCCTGCACCCCATGGGAGACCAGGAGAAGCACCTGGCTCCTGCCTTCGGATAGGCGCAGTGCGCCGGCCGCAGAGCGCCAGCCGTGGCGGCCATTGGAGGGTGAACCAACGGCACAAGGAAGACCTTTTTCTCTGTCTCTCTCACTATCCACTCTGTCAAAATAAATAAATAAATAAATAATCAACAGAGGCTGGCACTGTAGAGCAGTGAGCTAAGTCACCATCCGTGATGCCAGCATTCCAAGTGTGTGCCGGTTCAAGTCCCAGCTGCTCCACTTCCAGGGCAGCTCCCTGCTAATGTGCCTGGGAGGAGAGCGGAAGATGGCCCAAGTCCTTGGGCCCCTGTCACCCACACAGAGACCTGAATGAGGTTCCAGACTCTCGGCTTCAGCCTGGCTCAGCCGCAACCATTGCAACCACCTGGGGAGCAGGTAGATCTCTCCCTCTCCTTCTCTGTCACTATGCTTCTCCAGGCGAGTAAATCTTAAAAAAACAGTCACAATAAACAAAGAGTGGGATTTAGCCTGTCAGTTACCATGCCTGGGTCCCACATGGCAGTACCTGGGTTCAATACCTGCCCGAGGCCCCAACTCCAGCTTCCTGCTAAAGCAGCCCCTGGGAGGCGGTGGTGAAGGCTCCAGGAACTGGGTTCTGGCCACCCACATGGACACCTGAGCCCAGCTCAGCCCAGGCCCAGGTACTGCGGGCATCACTTGGGGCGTGAACCAGAGCTACAGAGACGATGGGCAAACTCGCTGGCACTTCTCTCCCCAGGATGGGGGCAGGGAGCCCTTGCTGTGGGCCCTGTCGAAGAAGCACTGGCCATGCTCTTTCCAGCCTCCACGGCCTGCTCTGGGCCCACCTACCCCACACGGACCCTATTCCCCCCAGATGCCTGTGGGCATCCTCCAGTGCCAGCGACAGGGTGGGAAGGCAGGGCCCGAGTTCAGTTCTGTGCCAGGCTCTCAGCTGCCCGAGTTCCATCCCTCAGTTGTCTCCCAACTCAGAGACAAAGAGAAGCTTTATAAACAGGCCCTCTAAATCCCCAGCGTGGACCACCAAATAATCCTCTCTTGTTTAAAGATTTGTTTGGAAGTCCGAGTGGGGGCGGGGAGGGAGGGAGAAAGAAGAGGAGAGAAGGGGAGAGGGGGGAGACAGAGAGAAATCAATCTTCCATCCGCTGGTTCACTCTTCAAATAACTGCATTGCCCAGAGCTGGACGGGGTTGAAGCCAGGAACTTCATCTGGGTCTTCCACATGGGTGTGGGGTGCTAGGACTCAGGCCATCTTCCACTGCTTTCCCAAGGTACATTAGCAGAGAGCTGGATCAGAAGTGGAGCAACGGGGACTTGAACCAGAACACATACAGGATGCTGGTATCACGGGCAGCAGTTTAACCTGCCGCCGCCGCACCAGCCCCACCACACAAACCTTTCTACAGTCATAGTTTCAGGGTCATGTGGACTTGGTGACTTCTCCGTCCTGCTGGAAGCTAAGTGAGAACCCCAGCATGCATGGGACACGGAGCGTGGTCTTCCACGGTGCCCACCTCTTGGAGAGTCTGAATCGTGACGTATTTCAATTTGTGTCAGCCAAAGCTCACACCAGCACCCCCTGCCCTGTGAAAGAGAGCTTCCTTTCTCCATCAAACTGAGTTCCAAAATGCGAGCCAAGCCAGAAGTCTGTGTTATGCATACAACAGTGCAGGCGGTGCGCAGGGGATCAGGACTTGTTCAGGCACTGAGAGAGGACTCGCTACCTTCTTGGCAGCCCAGCAGGACATTAATCTGCTCCCCCCAACCAAGCACCACGTATGGGAATGACACAGGGCCTCAGCAGACCAAGACTCGACCCCACATCCACTTCTCCCCATGTGAATTCATCAAAATTTTTTTTCCATTGTGGAGCCACGTACGCTCTGCCACGGTTTCTCACGCTGCTGTTACTGGGTCATCACCGACGGAAAGCTTCCTGCTGGTGCTGCGTATTCAACTTTATTTTTCACATCAGCTCATCTGTTTCACTCAAAGAGATAGCTTTTTGAGATTTATTTATTTTTAAGATGGAGTTACAGTTATAGAGAGAGACAGAGAGACAGAGAGACAGAGAGAGAGGTCTTCCATGCATTGGCTCACTCCCCAAAGAGCCGCAATGGCCAAAGCTGGGCTGATCTGAAGCCAGGAGCCAGGAGCTTCTTCCGGGTCTCTCACACAGGTGCAGGGACCAAGCACTTGGGCCATCTTCTGCTGTTTTCCCAGGTGCATTAGCAGAGAGCTGGATTAGAAGTGTAGCAGCCGGGACTCGAACCAGTGTGCCCATATGGAATGCTGGCACCAGAGGCAGTAACTTTACCTGCTACACCACAGTGCCAGCTCCACAAATATGTTTTAAGAATGATTTTGGGGGCCGGCGCCGCGGCTCACTAGGCTAATCCTCGGCCTTGCGGCGCCAGCACACCAGGTTCTAGTCCTGGTCGGGGCGCCAGATTCTGTCCCGGTCGCCCCTCTTCCAGGCCAGCTCTCTGCTGTGGCCAGGGAAGTGCAGTGGAGGATGGCCCAAGTCCTTGGGCCCTGCACCCCATGGGAGACCAGGATAAGTACCTGGCTCCTGCCATCGGATCAGTGCGGTGTGCCGGCCGCAGCGCGCCGGCTGCGGCAGCCATTGGAGGGTGAACCAACAGCAAAGGAAGACCTTTCTCTCTCTCTCTCTCACTGTCCACTCTGCCTGTCAATAAATAAATAAATAAATAAATAAAAGAATGATTTTGGGCCGGCACCATGGCTTACTAGGCTAATCCTCTGCCTGCGGCACCAGCACCCCGGGTTCTAGTCCCAGTTAGGGCAGCGGTTCTGTCCCAGTTGCTCCTCTTCCAGTCCAGCTCTCTGCTGTGACCCGGGAAGGCAGTGGAGGATGGCCCAAGTGCTTGGGCCCTGCACCCGCATGGGAGACCAGGAGGAAGCACCTGGCTCCTGGCTTTGGATCGGCACAGTGCACCAGCCACAGCAGCCATTGGAGGGTGAACCAATGGAAGGAAGACCTTTCTCTCTGTCTCTCTCTCTCGCTAACTCTGCTTGTCAAAAAAAAAAAAAAAAAGAATGATTTTGTGTTTGCACCAGAAGGGAAAGCAGTACCCCTTGCCCCATCTAGCAGAACTTGTGAAATAATAGTCAGTGGAAACAGTCCAATATGGTTCAATTCTACCTAGAAACGGCCAAGGCAAGGCCCTCACGCAGCCTGCTTCTCCGAGTTGCACAAGGAGAGGAGAAACCACAAAGGGGAGAGCGAAGAGCAATCCTCCACCCAGGACTCACTGCCGGGGGCAGCAGTCAGAGCAGGGGTCGCCCAGGAAAGGGGGGTCACGGGGCTCAGACAACAGCCTCTGTCCCACTGGAAGGCGGCTGCAGTGGCGCACGGACGTCAAACCTGGGCCGGACAGCCACCACCTGGTACCATGTGTGTTATTCCTTCATAAAGGAATACCACGTCTCTCAGAAGGAAACAGACCAGGTGGGTGTTTGGCACAGCGGTTAAGATGTCAGTGTGTCGGGTTCAGTTACCAGCTCCAGGATGTAACTCCAGGAAAAAAAACAAAAACAACAAAAAAAAAAAACGCTCGCCTGGGAGACCTGGGCCCAGCTCCCAGCCACTGCAGGCATCTGGGGAATGAACCAACGGATGGGAGCTCTCGTGCTGTCTCTCAATCAAATAAATATAATAATTTTGTTTAAAAAAAAAAAACATGCTAAAAATGTTTGGGGCCAGTCTTGTGGCTCAGTGGATTAAGCCACTGCCTGCCACCCCAGCATCCAATATGGGCACTGGTTCGAGTCCTGGCTGCTCTGTTTGCCATCCAGTTCCCTGCTAATGCACCTGGGAAAAGCAGCAGAAGATGGCCCAAATGCTTGGGCCCCTGCACCCAGCTGGGGGACCTGGAGGAAGCTCCTGCCTTCGGCCTGGCCCAGCCCTGGCTGTTGCAGCCATCTGGGGAGTGAACCAAAGGATGGAAGACCTCTCTCTCTGTCTCTCCGTCTAACTCTGCCGTTCAAATTAAATAAATAAATCTTAAAAAAATAAAAACATTCTAAAATTTTAGAGATGGAGAAGTGTTAAGGGGCTATAGTAAGATTCTTGTAATGATGCATTCTTCAATATCTTGGCTACAGAGTTGCACGCAAGACTATACGTATGTTCAAACACTAAATATTCAACTCACTACATACATGCAAGAACAAAAACAAAATAACCACCTGGGGCAGTCTGAGGAAGGCAGTGAGTAGAGGTACCAACACCAGCACCCTGGCTGTGACATCGTCCTGGGGTCCTCCTGCAAGATACTGCCTTCCGGGAGAACACTCAGTACAGTCTGCAGAGACCCGTCTCCGTTATTTCTGTGAATCTACAATTATCTCCATAAAAATTATACTGAAAATGTCCCAGTACTGAGGCTGAGAAAAAGAGCTCTGGGTACCAGACCGATATTCTTGTTACCTCCAGAAGGCTGCAAAGGGAGAAGGAAAAGGGTGCCGCCAGCACTGGCCCCGCTTTGCACAGCACCCAACGCCCAGTCCCCTGGGAGGCTGGTGAGCTCATTCCTCCCCGTCTCCAGGCGGGGTCCTGCATCCTCAGTCCCCGAAACCCACCCTGGGCTCTGCCTGCTGCTGGGACCCGCACGCTATTTCCATCCAGGCCAGAAATAGATGCGCGTGCAGCCTCCTGATAAGCCAGGCATGAAACCCAGAGGAAGTGCCTGCAGGGGCCCAGGGCCAGGCCTGCCACCCCAGAAGAGAGCGGGGATCGCACCTCCCCTGGACGTCAGCAAGGAGCTGCTGTCCCCGGGGGCCCACAGAGCCCCCAGCTAATGGCAGCCTTCGCTTAATCCCCGCCCCCCTGGCCCCGGTCTAACCAAGGGGCTGCACACACAGCCTCTCCATCCTTCACTCTCGAGGTTGCTCTTTCTTTGCATGCCTCGTCTATCAGGAAAAGAAAGGTTCTGAGACTGGATAGCTGTCTCCGCTCTGACCACTCGGGGTCGAGAACATTCTCAAGGTATGAGTCCTCCCGTGGAAAACACCGGCCCATACCTTCCTTCCACGGACCTCTCAGAGTCAGAGAAAATCAAAGAGCTAAGAATGGGAGGGAAACCAGGTGTTCATACAAACACCTGGTGCGCGCTGGGCAGTCCAGAAGCGTTTCTGCCACCTGTGCCCTCAGGTGAGGCTGTGAATATCGATTCCATTCCCCAGATGGGGAAACTGAGGTGGTGTGCTGCGTCCATGGTCACACTGGCCAGGAGAGGATCTGAATCTGCCTCGCACCCTTAACCGTTACCTGATAAAGAACGGACCGAGACGTGGAGACCCGAAGAGCTCTCCCCCGAAGCTGGTCACCACGGGGCGCAGCAGCAACCTCCTGTCTGAGGAGTGGGATTTAGTGCCTGCTGCTAACTCACGGGCCAGTACGGAGGCCACTCTGACACCAGGAGATCCAGGCTGCGCTCCCTCCTCTGCCGCTAACCTACCACGCGGCCTGGGGCTCGGGTTCCCATCGAGCAGTGTGGGGTGTGGATCACCCCCGGCACCTGAAAACCCCTAGGGCATCGGTGGACAGGCACGCCGGGGGAGAAGGTCACAGTCTTGCCTTCCTGTGGTCAAGGAGCTCGAGTGTCAGCGGAGCACCTGGACCTTACATCGTGTCCCCTAAAAGCACACCGGAAGCCCCAAGCCCTGGTGCCGGTGAACACGGCCTGCTCTACTAACAGGGTCTTTGCAGATGCAGCCGAGATAGGAGGAAGTCGTGTAGGATTAGGGTGGACTCCAACCTGGCAATGGCTGTTCCTGTTGAAGGAGGAACACCCACAGAGGCAAGGATGCCACTGGCCCGCGACAACAGAGGCAGAGGCGGGAGGGATCCGTTTTCAAACCAAAGGACACCGCGGCTCAATGCCAGCCACCAGAGGCCAGGTCCCTCCCTTGGAGCCTTCGGAGGGAGCACGGCCTTGCCAGCACCTTGACTCCAGCTCGTAACACCCGGGCTGGGAAAGGAAGCACATGCCTGCTCTCTGAAGCTGCCCAGTTGGCGGCAGGTGCGTATGGTGCCCACAGGACAGGAACACAGGCAGTGACTGCCTTTCTCGCCGTTTTCATTACTGCTGATCTCTTTACTAGGCAGTCACTATGTGTCAGGCTGCTCATTACCTGCCTCACCTAGGTTATCTCATTTCACACCCTCAGCAGCCCTGTGGCTGAGCAGTCCCTGTTGTACCCATTTAAAGTGTGCAAACTAAGGCTCTGAGCAGACAGAGCTTGCACAAGGCAATCGGCCCTCAGAGCGGACATCCAGAATGAGTGAGCAGTGCCCACAAGCCCAGCTTCCTCCCCACTGGGCTCCTCCACCTCCCTCCACAGAGAAAACCAGCTCTCGCGAGACCAGAGTGGAGCACGGTGCTTCCCACCCAGGCCCGCAGGGTCTAACCCAGGCCCCAGCAGCAGCTGTAGCAGATACCACTGCAGGAGCAGGAGCCATCCGGGCCCCAGAGACCCCTCCTCCCCTCTCAGGAGGTGTCCGGGTTTAGCTGTGAAAACCAAACCAGAACGAACCAAAAGCGAAGGAGCCCCAGGGACTGCCACAGGCTTTGTTTCAGGACCATCCCCATCCTTGAACAGGGGACACAGGCCTGGGTCCCCGTGGGTCCCTTCAGGAAGACCCCCACCCTGCTCGGGCTTCTCCCTGGCCCAGCGGGGTCAGCCCAAGTATTCCAAGCAGAGCATCCTTGCAAGTACATGGCCCCGGGGGCCCCTAGTGGCAACAGCAGCAGCTCTGGGAGTTCACGGCCAATCAGCCATGGGCCAGGTGCTCTCTGCTCTCTGTCCATCAGCTTAGCGATCCCTCCTACAGCCCTCAGAGCCGGCCACTATCACCATCACTCCCATCCTGCGGAGGAAGAAACTGAGGCTGGGCTTGGGCAAGCTGGGGTGTGAGACTACAGACCCAGCTCTGGAGTGGGCACTGCCCAACAGTGGCCACACTGGCTCCTGGGCTGAGATGCCAAAGTCGACCCACAGTGACCACCGGCAGCCTGCAGGAAATGGAGTCCCGACAAGGTCAAGCTCAGGGCTGAAACCCCTAAGACAGCCAGAGAACCGAGCCTCCTCACTGAACAGTCTGCAGGGGCCAGAATCACTTCACTGTCTCTTTAATCCTGCTGCCAAACTTGGGAAAAAGCCCCATTTTGCAGGGACAGCTCAGGAAAATGAAATCACCCATTCAGGGCAGTGAGCGGGGCTGTCCCCACAGCAGGAAGCCCAGGGACATGGCGAGCCCAGCCATTTCCCCTGCCCATGTGCCTTTCCCAGGGGGCTACTTCGACCAAGACCCAGGGAGTCAACAGATGAGAGTCTTGCAAAGGGTGGAGCCTGTCTCTGCAAGGCGAAAGACCCCAAAAGCAGCACAGGCCCCCGTAGCCAAAGCCGGTCGGGCCGGGCAGCAGCCTGCTTGCGTGCCAGTGACCAGCACAGGAAGCCGTGTGGCCCCAGCTGCTCCCGCTCCTCTGGCAGGCACTGGGTCACCCAGGCCAGAAAGCAGGCTCAGGACCTCGCTCCAGCAGCAGGGTGCGGTCAGGGAGGAGGCTGAGAGGCACACACAGATGGCGGGAGCGGCCGGTCCTCTCGCAGCCCCGGGCAGAGGCGGGCACTCATCGCCAGAGGCTGACTTTCATTCCAGGGGCTGGGAGGGGGACCCTCCTGGGGGTGCTGAGCCCCCCACACACACTTCCTCGTGCTGTGAGCTCCTCTCTGCGGACCGAGCAGGGAAGCAGCGGGTTCTCTGAGGGCCCCAGCGGAGCAGAGCCTTCCCTCGCTGGACGACCGGCCGGGCTCAACCCTCACGGTGGGGCTCCCTTCCTCTTCGGCACTTCCCCTTTCCGGTCCACACCACGGCTTCCGGTAACTCCTCATCTTTGTCTTTCCGCTATGGCCCCTGCCCCAAGCTGGACATGCAGGGGGTGACCTTCGGGGAGGTCCCGACCTCCACCCAGCCCCTCAGCTCCTTCCTGGCTCCCCCACAGCTGCCAACGCAGCCCAGGGGTCTCCGCCCCACCCTCGAGCTTTGCAGGAGCAGAGTCAGCCGGACCTCAAACCACGCTGGGTGTGTGAGCAAAATCACCAACTGCACTCAAATCGCAGAGTGTGCATTTGCAAGTGCCTCTTTCCTTTCTCTTGCTTAACCTGAAGATCACTCCTAAAAAGCGAATCAAATACAGGGTTGGGACAAGACAGGGCCCCTGGCAGTGTCACCACCGCCACAATGGCTAACACGCCCCCAAGGATTCACAGTGACACACATCTCTCCAGGGAGCTGCTCAGCACCCACGCCACCCCACGCACGGAGGCTGAGCGTCCTAGACGGCTGCTAACTGTTGCCACGATCCCCAGCTCAGAGGCGGGCAAGCCTGCTCCCAGCACCTCCAACAGTCAGCGCTCTCAGCTGGGGGCAGAGAAGGGCTGGCCCCCGGCTGTGGTTACCCAGCCGCCCATCACTTCCCCACCAGCCTCTGGGAGTTTTGCAAGCCGCGGCTGGGGTGGCTAGCGTGGCCTCCGGGCAGTTCCTGTTGCAGTGAGCTCCTTTGCTGTCAGAGCAGACAGGATTGGGGTGAGGGCGCTGAGCCTCCTGGGGTCTCCAAGGACCCCCCAACCCGGCCATGTCCAGCCTGGGTTCTTCCTGGCACAAGGACCTGAATCCCAGGGAGGGGTCCCAAGCGCTCACCTGGGACTGACACCTGTGACATGCCTGAGGTCCAACCAGGAGCACGGGGTCCAGTCCCAACTCTGTCCCCACATGTCCAGCAGAGAAGCCCCGAAGCCTCCGGTTCCCAACCACGACCTGTAACATGCAGGCCTGACAGATGGGTCCAAACTCGCAGCAGCACCGACACAAACGTTTACGGACACAAACATCCACACCAGCGTGCCTGCCACACAGGTGACACTCGGTGTCTGCTTTAATCCCTTCATTCTTGTAGTGTTGGCAACGATCCATTCACTCACTCACTCCACAAACAGTAGTTGGGGGCAAAGGGCCTGGCACTGGTCTAGGACCTGGGGATGCAGCAGCAAGCAAAGCAGACCGAATCCCCACCTTTATGGAAACACATCTACGGGGCAGACAGAAAAACAAACCATAGATATTTCATCAGGGAGTCTCATAGAAGATGTGATCCAAGAGACCTTCCTGGAGGAGGTGACATCTACGTTGCTGTCTAAGAATATTCTGGACGGAGCAAGCAGAAGTGCAAAGGCCCTGTGGTGGGAAAGTACCTGCTGTGTTCTAAGAAGAGCAAGGTATCATTAGCTGTCCACACTGCAGGGGCATGGACATTCCAATCGCACCTGCTCTGCCCCCCAGAGTACATTCCCCCACCTGAGCCTGTACCTGACACTCATTCCAACTGCCTGCAGCCCGAACCCCTCCCCACTGCTGCCCACGGAATCCATCAGCTCCCTTGGGGGCTTCTGCTGTGACCCCTGTTGGGTGGCTTTGCCATTAAATACCCGAGGCTGGGGCTGGCACTATGGCTCAGTGGCTCAGGGCCACGCCCTCAGAGTTCAAGTCCTGGCTGCTCCACTTCCCATCCAGCTCCCTGCTGATGCCCTGGGACGGCAGCTGGGGATGACACAAGTGCTGGGGCCCTGCGAGCCACGTGGAGACCCAGATGGAGTTCCAGGCTCCTGGCTCGGCCCTGGCCCAGCACCAGCCGTGACAGCCATCTGGTAAGCGAACAGCAGACGGAAGATCTTTCTCCGTCTACCTCCTCCCCACCTCCCCCATCACTCTGCCATTCAAATAAATAAATCTTTCTTAAAAAAGTTTGCAATATTACCCCCGCTGTTTATCTCAGCACTGTTGCTAACAGCCAAGAAACAAGAACCCTAGGTGTCTATCAAGTGATGGATGCATAAGGAGAATGTGCCATATGCACACAATGCAACACGGTTCAGCCACAAAAGAGGATGGTACAACCCAGCGCTGGCGACAAAATGCGTGCAGGCGGAGCCGCTGTGCTAACAGACTAAGCCGGGCACAGAAAGACAAGCACCACGTGAGCTCGCTCATACGTGGAATCTAAAACAGCTTGCTTCGTACAGGCTGAGACTAGAGTTCAGGAGAACGGGGGGCAGGGGGAGAGGAGCCGTGGATAATGGGGAGCAGTTACAGTTAGGAGAAGGGAGGTCTGGTGTCCCATTGCACAGGGCACGTGACCACGCAGAATGGCAACGTGCCACGTGTTTTTTAAAAAGAAGGAGACTTTGGATGTTTTAACCTCAAAGAAATGACAACTGGGCCAGCGCTGTGACACTGTAGCTCAATCCTCTGTCTATGGGATATTGGCGTCCCATATGGACGCAGTTCGTGTCCCAGATGCTCCGCCTCCCATCCAGCTCCCCGACAACAGCCTGGGAAAGCAGCAGAGGATGGCAGAAGTGCTTGGGCCCCTGCACCCACACGGGAGACCTGGAAGCTCCTGGCTTCCGCCTGGCCCAATCCCACTGTGGCCATTTGGGGAGTGACCCAGCAGATGGAAGATCTCTCTCCTTGTAACTCTGCCTTTCAAATACATAAATAAATAAATCTTTAAAAAAAAGTTTGAGACAGACATGTTCACTATGATTTGAGTATCACACAACATGTACCTGTGTTGAAATCTCACAGGGTACCCATAAATGTGCAGAATTTCAGAAATTTTTTTTTTTGAAAGGCAAAGTGTCAGAGAGGGAGAACACACATACACGCGCGCACACACACACGGATATCTTCTATCTACTAGTTCCCAAATACCCACAACATTCAGGGCTGGGCGAGGCTGAAGACAGGAATTAGGAGATTCATCCAGGTCTCCCCCATGGGTGGCAGGGATCCAAGCACTTGGGCCACCTTCTGTGGCCTCTCAGGTGTATCAGCATGAAGACGATCGGAAGTGCATCCAAGACTCAAAGCAGGGCCTTCCAAGCACTGGCCTAACTCCCTGCTGCACAACACCCACCTCTGAACAGTGTGTCACATTTTAATATTTTTAAAATGTTTTTAAATGTGAATTAACAATACTGAATGCTTGGTACATAGCTATCACTTATATCATTTTCTGAGCTTGATTATCTATGTTTGAAATATTTCCTAATTTAAAAAAACAAAATATGTATTAAATAAGACAATACTGCCCTTGAGAACGCATGAAAACCACAGAAAAAGGGCAAGGGGCGTGGCCTTAGGGGCTCATCCGTGGTCGTCATCAAAACCCTAATCCTGGGAGCTGATGCCTGCTCCTGGGTCTACACGTTTCCGAGACAGGGCCCTCACAGAGAATTCCTCCTTAGCCTCTTCTAACACCAGGACGCGGGGGTGGCTGGGATACAGCTTCCTTGGGGATAACATGGCGGGGTCTATGAAAATTAAAGGTGCATCCCCAGGAATCGCACTTAGAGAAACCTACAGAAATATCAGTGCGTGTGCACACACACACACACACACACACGAACACAGACCGAGACAGAGAGAGGGATGTGGGTGCAGGGGGGTTGCGATTCTGGGAAGTTCAGACACCCACTCTGTGTGCCAGGAAGGGACTGGTTCAATCGACACAGCCATGGTCTCCAACACCAGGAAGTCACGGAAAAGACGCGTGCGCGCTGTCGAGGAGGCCTCGCGCAGGCAGCGTGGGAGGGAGGCAGCTGCCCCAGGCTCCTGCGTTTACGTGACAAACGGTGCATGGGGTGCGTGCGTGGACGCACCCAGGAAAGACCAACAACAGACACACGCGCAGCAGTTCATCTTGCTTTACCTCCAAGCTTTGAGGAAGGAAGACTTTTTTTTTTTTTTAAGTTTTCACTTATTGTTGCAATACGCCAATATTTTTGTGATAACAAAGCAAGCGTGAGGTCCCTGGTGGCCATGCTTTTGGTGGCCACATACATAAAAAACACAGTGACTGTGGAAAAAGAGCTGAAGACATTGTGGTTCACCCATCGCGTGGGTTAGCACACGGCCAGTGGAGTGGCCTATCAGCTAGCCGTGTTGTTTGAACTAAGCTAAAGCAACTTGCTGTGTGCCAGGCCAGGAAAGCTACAAAGAAAAGTAAAGGCCGGCCAGGAAGCGGAGGCTGCCCAGGGACACGCACAGCGGAGCTCCGGAGTTGGCCGTGTGCGGGGTCTGGATTTGAGCGATGGCTTCACGGTGTCCATCTTAGTCCTGTTTATTACACTGAAGAGTTCATGCACGTTGCTTCAAAACCTTTTGACAGCTTCAAAGCACCAGAAAAAGCCCACGTAGCTGCGTCGTGGCCATGACGCGGGCCCATAGCCTGCCAATCTCATTTGAGGCCACTCTGCCTGCTCCCGCCCTCCCTGCCTTTCCTTAGAAAACACGGCACACGCTCTCTGACCACAGGGCTTCGGCACTTGCCGGGACTCCCAGCCCAGCCCAGCCCAGCCCGTGCTCTTACAGCCCTCACCATTCCCCCTACACCACTTGGCCTCAGTACACCTCCGAGCCCACCCCAGGTCTGCCCAAGATCAACACAAATAAGAAGAAACCAAAGTGGTGGGATACAAGGTCAAGTTCAATGTCACCTTGGAAAGGTCTCCAGGGACAGGTCCCAGGGCCCTAGCCTCTGTGTGTGTGTGTGTGTGTGTGTGTGTGTGTGTTTTAATTCAAGTTCCAGAATTTGGAAAAGGAACAAAGGTCAAGGGAAGGCAATTCACACTTGGTGCCACCCTCGATGGACCCAAGTCCGTCCCAGGCACCCCAGAAACCACGGCATCATCCAACCTCTACGGTCTCTCACAGGGGCCAACACTGTAAGGGCAGCTGCTCCATCAGGTAACAGGGTCTTCGGTGAGGTTTCTAACTTGCTTCAGGTCCTACGGGTGTGCCCTCCAGGACCTCATGCCAAACCCCAAGTCTCACCCATCAAAATTGTGACTGCTCCCAACAGACAAAGAGGCACAAACCCAACACAGTAAGAGCCATACACCTTTGCAAATGGTTGGCCTGTGAACTGCTGCTGTCCACTGATGTGTTTTAAGTCAGGATGTTGCTGCTTGGTTAGATGAGTTCACACTCTTCTAAAACAAGGAGGTTTGTCAGCAGCAACTTAACCACCGACCCATCCACCCTGGGCCTGCAGGATGAGGTGCGACTGGTCCACTTTCTCCGGCACACACTCCCCATCCGCCCGAAGGGCTCTCCCCACTGCAGGCCTGTCGTTGTCCCCTGTCCTCCAGATCAGCCCACTTCTCTTACTCAGGCCACCAGCTTGGTTTCCCAAGGGCCAGTCCTTGAGATTCTGAGCCCTCATCTGAAATAGAGGAGGAAGAATTTTACAGTTTCTTATTGACTGATTTGCTTTCTTTACAAGACAAATAAACAGAGAGAGTTGGAGGAGAGGAGTGGCTTCCGCTTGCTGCTTTACTTCCCAAGTGCCCGCAACAGCTGGGGTTGGGCCAGGCTGAAGCCAGGAGCCAGGAACTCAAACTAGGTCCCCCATGTGGATGCAGGGACTCAAGTGCTTCAGCCATCACCTGCTGCACCCAGGGTGCCCATCAGAAGCTGAGCCAGGACTCAACCCAGGGCCTCCGATACAGGATGCCGACAACCCCGAGAGCAGCTTCAGGGCAGCCGTCCACCCAGGAAGGCAGGATTTGTAGGAAGTAACGCAACGTCTTGCTCTTGTGTCATCTGCACGGGAGGCGGCGGAAGCGCAAACAACGTCAGCTTTTCTAACTGCACTGGGCCCGAGTTTACCAGCCCCCTCCCCCACAGGCCACTGAGGGGCCCCCCGACCAAGGCCAGCGCGTCCCTCCACGCAAGGTCAACAGGGAAAGGCAGCCATGGGCCATGACGACCGGGAATCCCTGGAGCACGAGGAACCCCTAGCAGAGCTCAGACTGAAGCGTCCTGCCTTTGCTCTCTGACTGGCGTCCAGACTCTGAGCCCCAAGGACCTGCGGATCAAAACCGGAGCTCCAGCGGTGAGCAACGAGGCTGCCAGGTGGATGCAGGAAGAACTTTGCCAACACCCAAGTGTGGTTCAAAGTTATCTCCAGCTGCCTTGAGGGTCATCCCAGGGAATGAGGGCAGAGCCATTCCAGCCAAGCTGCTTCCAGAAGGTCCTGTTACTTTCTGAGACTCAGTCTGCCCATCTGTTAAATGGGTAGATTCTCAAAGCATCCTAAGGAGGCTTTTTAAAGCACCAAGGACAGAGGCTAATAAAGACCACCGAGAAGACTGGTGGGTAAGTGGCTACTGCTCCTGTGAGTTCCAGTCCTGGGTATGGAAGAGAAGCTCCCCACCTAGCCATCTCCACCACCATCATCGACCACACATGTGTTACTCAGGGGTGGGGAATGTGTGGCCCATGGGCCGTGTAAGGTCCACTCATCAGTGGGTCTGGCCCTGCCAAGACAACCCCAGGCAGGACTTGAAAGTCAATAAATCTACGGGCTAATTTTGTAAATTGATAATTTTGTATGGCCCGCAAATGATGTCATCAATATCCAAACGGTAGATATAAGATTCCCCAACCCAAGGGGTTTGTAATAAACAAGAGTACTTTCAAAAGCTCACGGCAAATCGAATTAAAAACTTCAGGTGCAAAAAAAAAGTCTGAAGTCCACGTGTAGCCTCATGGCTGAGACTTCTGTGACCTCCTTGAAGGCCCCTTATAGGAACGTGAGGAGTCCTAGACACTCCCACGAGACGCTACTGGGACAAATCCTGTCCTATCAGCAAGGAGACTGAGCTACACAGCATCGAGCAACTTGAACTCAAAGCCACACTGGCAAGTGCAGAGCTGGGATTTGAACCAAGGGGGTCGGCCACCAGAGGCCCCTCCTCGGCCCCCGTACCGCACTGGCTGTCCCACTGGGGTTACACTGGGGCTTTCCACAGCCTGGGGCCCTAGAGCTGGGCCAATGGCGGGAAGGAAACATACCCCAGCTGGAGATGAGTCCCACGGAAGTTAGGAGTGGCTGCCACACGGGAGATGCAGGACAGCAAGGGGTCATGGCCTCCGCTTCCTGGCATGGACCACTGGCTGCACAGCCACGTGCACCTCTCACCACCACGGGGAGAAGACAGCGGATCTCAAAGGCGCAGAGGGGTGGTTTTTGGTGACAACTCCGCTGTGGACAGGATGCATTCAAAGGGTGTATCAGATGTCCCAAATGCTGCCGGACACGTTTCTGGAGACCCCCCTCCAGGTCCACAGTTCCTGCGATGACTCCCCAGTCTGATTTCCCGCGTGGGAGCATCTGAGCATTCCCACGCTCTCTCCCGCTGTGGACCGTGAGCCGAGTCAACCCCACAGCCTCGGTGCCCGGCACAGTGTCCAGCATGCAGCTCACCCAACGGGTGGCGCTCTGGTGGGGACGCTCACCGGGGACTGGATCTGGTTTCCGTCGCTGCTCTAATAAGCTCCTACCTCGTCATGGCTCAAGTCAACACACACTACAGCGGTGGAGTCAGAACTCCATGGCAGGTCTCACTAGGCCAAAATCAAGGCATGAGTTGAGCCAGCTCCTTCTCCAAGAGCCAGAGGAGGCTCCGCTTCCTGCCTTTTCCATCTTCGACGAGGGCACCTGCATGGCTTGGCTTGGGGCCCCTTCCTCTACTTTCAAAGCCAGAGTGTTCCCAGCTCTGACTCTCACCTTCTAGGCTCCCTGTTTTTAGGTCCCTGACGATGACATCAGGACCATTCCTCACCCTACCCACGTGTGCAAAGTCCCTCCTGCCGGGAAAGCTCACAGGTGCGGAGGGTGGAGACACAGGCATCCTGAGAGCCATCACTCTGCCTACTCAGAGTGTTTCACCCAATGAAACATGACATCGTGGGAGGGGCAGAGAGGGCAGAGGGCACCAGGTGGCGGCTGAGAGGAGCCTTATTTCTCAGCCCCAGTGTTGGTCGCCAGTTGCGTTCTCACTGGAGCGGAAGACCCAGCCTACACCAGGCCTCTCACCTCACGCACGTGGCTCATGGGGAACGTGGCTGGAGCGTCCCAGACAGAACCTGTGACCCAGAGGCACAGTCAGCCCGGGCCTTGCTTCTCCACCGCAGGTGTCTACCGGGGCTGCTTACTCCAAATCCTAACCAATCAGGAGCTTCAGCACAGGTGCACACGCAGCAGGGTGGCCTCGCCTGAGGGCCCTGCCCCCTGCCCTGCCCTCAGCTGGATCCTGGACCCCGTTCCTGGGGGAGGAAGCCCCTCGGTGGTGGTGACAGGCTGCAGAAGCACTAGCCACCTGAGCACAGACTCTGAGCCTCCAGGACCAGGCCCCAGGGCAATCAGGGAACCCCCAGGCCCGAAGACTAGACGGCTCCAGCCAGAAGGACAAAAGCTGACAAGGACCACAGACATAGCCAGCCAGCGGTCAGGCGTCCTGTCGGCACTGGGACAGATTACCAACTCTGGGACACATCTGAGCGGCACAAACGTATGACCTATAGGCTCCTAGCTCACAACCAGTCTCCCCGGGCTGCAATCACAGCGCTGCACTCAGAGTTCCTCCCGGAGTTCCAGGGCAGAGCCGGCTCCTGGGCCACTTTCAGCTCCTCGTGGCCACCTACAGTCCTGGGCTGGCAGCCCCACCCTGCACTTGCTAGGACGCTGTCACCTTCAACCACTCTGACCTCCTACCGTGTAGAGGGACCCTCTCCTGTCTCGGCCTCCTTCCCACAATCCCATGGGTACAGTCTCCTTAGCCAAGCAAGGTCACACATCCCCAGATCCCACGTATGTCTCCAGGGGCCGTTACTCACGCCCACCACATATGCAGCCCTTCTGGAGCCCTGCCTGGCCATCTGCAGAGGAGGTTATTATGCCAAAGGTGGCTTTGGAAGCCAAGCAGGACCCTCACCCTCCCCATGAAGCTAAGAGGAGCTGAGCACAAGCCCTCGCGCCAGCTCTGACGAGTGCCTCCATGCTGGCAGCCCTCTCCCAGTGTCAAACCCGGTAGCAGTTCTGCACGCACTTGAGGGTCTGGCCTCGTCTTTGCTGGGTAACACGAAGACACTGAGACTCAGGGAAGTTAAGGAACTTGCCCCAGATCACGTGGCCACCCGATCGTAGACCTGCGATCTGAATCCAGACTGTCTGGCTCCGACTTGGTGCAACTCTTTAAAAAAAAAGGGGGGGGGGCTGTGGTGTACTGGTCTAAGCCTCCACCTGCGGCACCAGCATCCCACATGGTCGCCGGTTCAAGTCCTGGCTGCTCCACTTCTGATCCAGCTCTCTGCTGTGGCCTAGGAAAGCAGTACAAGATGGCCCAAGTGCCTGGGGCCCTGCTCCCACGGTGGAGACCTGGAAGAAGCTCCTGGCTTCGGCCTGACTCAGCCCCAGCTGCTGCAGCCATCTGGGGAGTAAAGCATCGGAGGGAAGACTTCTCTCTCTCCCTGCCTCTCTAACTCTGTCCCTCAAATAAATAAATCTTAAAAAAAAAAAAAAAAAAAAAGTCAAAGAAAAAAATTTCAGAAAAACCCTTGGATCTTTGTAAGATTTTTCTTTTTAGTCTCAAATATCTGTTTGCAGTCAAACCTTTCTTTCTGGGTAGGAAATTATGCAAAGCGTGTGCCACTGCCCCACTTGCTTGGCCATTTAACAGAGAAAAATCTATTTTGGGGCTCAGCGCTCCAGTGATCTGCTCACTTGGCCTGAAGCTCACCGCCTGCTCTTACACATTTTTTCTACAGAAGCCACTTCCTGAGGCCTTTATGAGGCAAGGTGGTGGGTCAGCCCAGCATGGCCCACGCCAGGCTCGGAGCAGGCACGGGGCCGCGGGCAGGGCTCAGGCTAAGCAGAAGAGAGCCCCCAGGACCACGACGAACACCACCCTCCTCCAAAGAGGAGCCCATCAGCCTGTCGCCAAGACACATGGCACCCCAGCCTGCAAGGCTGCCCGACTCCTAATTCCCCCGTTTTTATAAAAATGCCGCATTTGTGAGCGGTTTTTGTTGCCTTGTGATTTTATTTATTTGAAAGGCAGAGAGAGAGAGAGAGACAGGGAAGGATTTCCCATTCACTGACTTACTCCCCAAATGTCCACGTCAGTCCAGGCTGAAGCCAGGAGCCTGGAACTCAACCCAGGTCTCCCACGTGGGTGGCAGAGGCCCAGTCACCTGAGCCATCATCCTGGCTCTCAGGACGTGCCTTAGCAGGAAGTGGGAACCGGAGAGGCGTCAGGACTCAAGGCCAGCACTCTGACACGGGACACAGGCAGCCCAAGCGGCATCTCAACTGCTCCAGCAAATGCCCACGCGTACGTCTTTAGGATTTTATTCATTCATTCCACACAGTCACAGACTGGGAACACCTCCGACATCCAGCATCAAGGTTGTTTTTCAAGATTTTAATTTATTTGAAATGCAGAGTTACAGACAGAGAGAGGGAGACAGAGAGAAAAAGATGTCTTCCATCCACTGCTTCATTCTCCAAATGGCCCCAGCCAGGCCTCTGGCCAGGCCAAAGCCAGGCGCTTCTTCAGGGTCTCGCACATGGATGACAGGGGCCCAAGCACTTGGCCATCCTCCATACCTTCCCAGGCACACTAGCAGGGAGCTGCATTGCAACTGGAGCAGCCGGGACTCAAACTGGTACCACGTGGGATGCCAGCACTGCAGGTGGCAGCTTAACCTGCTATGCCACAGCGCCAGCCCCACAGTTAAGTTTTGGGGCAGTTTATTATACACCAGTAAGTAACAAACCGTTACTATTACTCTCAACAACCACCACCACTCATTCAGCACCAGCTGGGCACCAGGCCTTCAGACCACTCTGGGAGCTTACATCATCCTCACAACCAAACAATGGTATGAACAGCATTTCCCACCATGCCAGAAGGGACAACGATGTCCCCAAGTTCATCCATACCCGAGATGCGGCTAACAGGCCATGGAATACTCTGACAATGCAGTACTACCCAGCAACAGAATCCAAGACGCTACCGACACCAGATGAACCTCGAGAAGTTTACATTAAAGAACCAAACATGGGCCGACGCTGCGGCTCACTTGGCTAATCCTCCGCCTGCGGCACCAGCACCCCGGGTTCTAGTCCCAGCTGGGGCGCCGGTTTTGCCCTAGTTGCTCCTCTTCCAGTCCAGCTCTCTGCTGTGGCCCAGGAAGGCAGTGGAGGATGGCCCAAGTGCTTGGGCCCTGCATCCACATGGGAGACCAGGAGGAGGCATCTAGCTCCTGGCTTTGGATCAGCGCAACGTGCCGGCCGTAGCAGCTATTTGGGGGGTGGACCAACAGAAGGAAGACCTTTCTCTCTGTCTCTCTCTCTCTAATTCTCCCTGTCAAAAAAAAAAAAGACAGAAAAAAGAAAAAGAACCAAACATGAAAGAGAGCAATTCTGTGCAATTCCTTTTCAGCGAAACTCCTGACGCCAGCAAAATGAGCTGACAGTGACAGAGAAGGAGCAGGGTGGGCTGGCCTGCACCCGCAAAGTTACTTTCTGGGGTGAGGAGAGCCCCCCGTCTTGGTTAGGGTGCACTCAGCTCGGCGCTCCAAGCAGTGCTCACGACTGCCGATAAATTACACCTCAATAACGCCCACCTAACCCCCCCCCGCCCCCTCCCCCCGCCCGCCCCGTCTCCCAGACCACTGTGAAGTGGAAATGCCAGGACTTCGCAGAAAAGCAGCCAGCTCGTCTGTGTTTGTGTTTTACTTTGCAAAGGTTTTAGGACTAATATGTGTAAGGGTACTTCACAAAATTCTCTTACAATGAAAAACAAACCAGAATAAATATGTTTATTTATTTTCATTTGAGAGGCAGAGAGAGACAGAAAGAGCTCCGATCCAGCGGATCATCCCCTGTATGTCTGCAATGACCAAGACGGGGCTGGGCCAGGCGAAAGCCAGGAGCTGGGAACCCAATCCAGGTCTCCCACATGGGTGGCAGGGACTCAACTACTTAAGAGCCATCGCCACCACCTGCCAAGAAGCTGCAGTCAGTGCCAGAGCCAGGTATCAAACCAGGTGGCCTGACGTGTGATGTCCTCAACCACAAAGTCAAAGGACTGTTGAATAAACACACTTTTTAAAGCTGAAGTGAGACCCAGGGTGGCTTCCTGAGAGGCCGTGGATGACCCTGCACAATAGCAAAGAGCTCATCACTCTGGACAGGGGCCGGCGCCGTGGCACAGCGGAGCTACAGCCTGCAATATAGGCATCTCGTATTCACACCGGTTCAAGGTCCAGCTGTACCGCTTCTGATCCAGCTCCCTGCTAATGCAACTGGGGGAACAGCAGAAGAGAACCCAATGCTTGGGTCGCTGCCACCCACACGGGAGACCCTAACGGAGGTCTTCTGGGCTTCAGCCTGGCCCGACCCTGGCTGTGGCAGGCATTTGTGGAATGAATCAGCAGACAGAAGGTATGTCTGTCTGTCTCTCTCTCTTGGACTTAAAAACATAAAGAAATAAATAGCCTCCTTTCAAAAAAAAATCCCCATGAGTCCCCACTAGCTTATGGAGGATGAAGTAAATCATTCCTCTTAACATCCTGCTAAATACCAGCTCCCCTCAACATGCCTCCTTACACCAGGGTGATGGCCCTCGGTTGCCATGGAAACTCATGACCAAAGGCATCCTCATGCAAACTATTCCAACCATTTCCTTCTGCCCACAGCAAAAACCAGGCTTGCCACATCTGATGGAGGGTGTGCCTGGTCGGTTGGCTCAGGCCTGGCCACTGCCCAGGCTACCAAGGTCTCCAGAAACACAGCCCTCACAGGACAGATGCTTCCTGACTCTGAGGCCCCTGGAGCGCCTTTCCACCCCAGCCCGTGGGTACCCCAAGGGCCCGGGCAGGGCAAAGGACGGCATTCACCCGCTCGCTGTCTATGACATGCCTGCTGTGTGCCGGTCATCCTGTGAGGCATTCACCCGCTCGCTGTCTATGACAAGCCTGCTGTGTGCTGGTCATCCTTTGAGGCCAAGAGCAGTGTGTGGGAGAATGCAACCGTCTTCAAAGGCTGCCAGGTGAAGGGAGAAGGAAACAGAGTTCCATGCAAATAGGAGCCATGACCAGAGTGGCAAAGCTCCCACACAGAGGGTCATGGCAGCCTGAGAGACCAAAAAGAGGCCGAAGAGGAACAACAGAGTGAGCCAAGGATCCCGACCCTAGCAAGAGATCACACACCAACTCGGGAATCCTCACAAAAGCCATGCACAGGCAGTGTTGTAATCCCCACTGCGCAGAACGGGGTCAGGGGCCCGCAGAGGGGAAGCGACTGGGGTCACGTGGTAAGAAGGAACTGGGTAAGTGACAACCAGGTCTCTCTGCCCGGCCCTCCTTTCGCCTTCAGCTTCTTGCTGTCAAACCTGAGTGTTCACTGAACCCGCTTACCCCCTCAAGGCAGCTGGGGTGCTGGGCCATGTGTTCCCAGACATCAGGAAGCTCTGTCGTCTTTGTGCACCCTGGCACAAAGCTTCAATCAGTCACCATGGGTGCTCTGCCGTCACACGTGCACCCCGAGGGCCTTCTCCAAGCACAGGCGCGGCCTCAGGATTTCTCCTGCACCAACTGAAGCCGTGGCCACTCCACCCCCACCTAACAAAGGCACCTGCAAACTGCTTGTACAAGGGGGCACCCAGCATGCCACGAGGGGACATGGACGAGCAGGACGCGGAGAGACAGGGACGCAGCGGTTCCCTCTTACAGTTCTGCCCACCAAGAGGACAGGCCTACTTCCTCCCTGAATGACCAATAACACGATGAGACAGAATGACACCAGGCCAGCCCTGTGAAGCCTCGGGGCTTCCTCCTCCTCCCTCCCAGTCTGCCGCCTCGACACACACACACACGCACACACACGCACACATGCACACACACGCCCCGGAGGAACACAGGTTCCAGCCAGCAGCCGCCACCCACAGGCACAGGAGTGAGGCCACTCAGGGCATTCCAGGCCAGCTCAGGGCAGCCACACGAGCAGGCTCAGCTTAGCCAGCTCAGGGACTTCCTCCGAACCACACAAAATAGCCAATCCCTGCTGTTCAAGCCACCCCGACTTCTATCTATCAACAGCCACAATCCAGCACCTGCTATTACTGGCAGATTAACTCACTCAAGCCACAGATCTGCCTCTAGCAGGTCACTTTACCCCTATTTTAAATTCAAGGGAAAGGCCGGCGCCGCAGCTCACTAGGCTAATCCTCCGCCTGCGGTGCTGGCACCCCGGGTTCTAGTCCCGGTCGGGGCACCGGATTCTGTCCCAGCTGCTCCTCTTCCAGTCCAGCTCTCTGCTGTGGCCCGGGAGTGCAGTGGAGGATGGCCCAAGTACTTGGGCCCTGCACCTGCATGGGAGACCAGGAGGAAGCACCTGGCTCCTGGCTTCAGATCAGTGCAGCACACCGGCCATAGTGGCCATTTGTGGGGTGAACCAACGGAAAAGGAAGACCTTTCTCTGTCTCTAACTATGCCTGTCAAAAAAAAAAAAAATTCAAGGCCAAGGTGCTGGGGTGCTGAGGGACTCACCCTAATCCCCTGCACCAGACAGGAACTGGCTCTCTGAGCCCTTGCTGTACGCCAGGCGTCCAACAAAGCTCTTCCCATGAGTGAACTGCTGATAGCGCACCACAGCCCAGGGTAGCTGTTGCAATCATCCCCACTGTGTGAATGAGCACACAGCAGCTCAGAGAGGTGCAGTGACCTGCCCGTGATCACACAGCTGGGACGAGAGCTAGGATATGAACCCAGACAGCGCGGCTCCCGTGCGCCGGTTCTCAGTCCCCATCTGCGGCTGCCCTTATCTGTAACATTCAAGGTCTTTGGGTTTCCCCAGCACTCACATGACCATGAAGTCTTTTTAGCAACACTACCCACGTTGCATCTGTCGAATACACGGATGGGGGCACAGCCAGCCCACCCCCAAACCTGAGACACAAGGCCAGCCTCACTCCGGGACTTCCAGCACCAGAAAACAGAACTGCTGATGTGGAGATGTGGAGGGTGGGCTCAGGCCCACGGAGGGCACGGTCACGCTAGGATCCCACCTCCCGCCTCAGGAGACAGAGGCCTCTGCCTAGCAGAGCATCCATGTCTGTGTGACCCTTGCTGACTCAGGCGGAGACCCTGGTGAGGACTGGGAGACCCCCACCCTCGCATGGTCCTTCCAGGACCCCCCCGCCTGGACCCCTCACCTGCCCAGGGAGCGCCCCTTCTCAGAACCACCCCAGAAGGGGACAGCACAGGGGCGCCATCTCAGGTTGCTGAATCCCCTCACTGCCAACACTCACCTGGAGGAAAAGCTGACACTGGGAAGCTGACCTCAGCCGGCACAGGCGGAGCCACTCCTGAGCCACACCATGTGATGACGGCAGCCCATCTCCACTCAGCACCCCAGCCCCACACCTGGGGGCTCGGCGCGCTGAAGCCTCGCCCCAGCCCTCTGGGCAGGGTGTCCTTACGATCCTCACAGGACAGAGACACCGAGGCTCAGAGAGGTGTACTCAACTGTCCATGGTCACACAGCAGGACCCTGGACTTCGGCCCCCCTTCTGCCCGTACTCACTATTTCCTGGGTGGCTTTCGGTGCAAGCCCTGTTATACCCCACCTTGCTGAACCCCCAGACTGCTCTATTCCCAAAGGCTCTGACCCAAACACTGTCTGTGCCACACCCCCTCTGGTCCCCTCCAAAGCAGTGAAGCAAATGAACAGAAAGCAGGCAAGAAGACATCTGCCCCCTTGGACATGTACTGTGCCTTAGGACATCTGTGCCCCAGCCCCAGAGGCTTGGCAAAATCACACTGCCTGAGCCCCCTGCCCCCAACCCCCACCCCCATGGAGGGCACCCTCTCACCATCCAACCACCAGAGCTGACTTCTGAGCAACATATCAGAGCTCAAGGCCCCAACACACGCCCCTGGCGTCCACATTCTCCATCTCTGCTGGGTTCAAGTCGGCCCCAGATTCTGTGCCACTCTTCCCACCAATAGCAGGAATACATTTCCCATGCCCGAGGTGAGGGCTGGCCCCGTGACTTGCTGACAGACACGACACTCTGCCAAAGTCAAGTTTAACCTCAAGACCTCCATGCCTTCTGCACTCAGTCTCGCTCTCCCCCTACCCACCAGGAGTTCAGCTGCTGGGAGACCACCATGCTCAGAGGCACACTAGCCAGTCCTGGGGAGGGGGCTGTGGTTTTAAGGCCCTGTCTTTGTGTACTACATTCAAGAGGCAGACGCGAAGAGGTTCTACCTGCAGCCTCATCCCCCAAACGCTCACAAAATCCGCCTCGGGCTGGACTCCCGGAAATTAAACCTCCATCCCAAGATGGGTTTCCAGGCCTAGGGAGCATGGCTTCTTCCCAAGTGCTGCCACAGAGAAGAGCTGCCCCTTATAAGTCCTGGGCCCCAAATGAGCAAATCCACCATCCCATGCAGATGACACCACTAACGAAAGCGCTCGTGGCTGGGTCCTGAGCTCAAGGTGTCATGGGTCCGGCCTCCAATCTGCACACAGCCCATTAGGTAGGAACGAGTGCTGTGCCCATTTCACAGACACAGGGACCCAAGTGGGAAGTCACAGAGTGGCAGAGCCAGGAGCCAGGCCCAAGCTTGCCCAACGGCAGAAATGCTCTCACGGACAACGCCCTGCACCCCACCACCACCACCACAAACTGAGCACGCCAGTGTCGTCCACGCAGGACACACTCCCACCTGCTGGGAACACGGGTCAGGAGTGACCTTGGGCCACAACGCACAGCCCTGGGACCAAACAGGCCTCTCTGTCACATCGGTGTGGCTGCTGTTTCCTGGGCTCCCTTCATTTGTAAAATCTCCACGGTCCCCCGTAAACACAAGTGGAAAGTATCTTCATGGCCAAGTGCATCCATGGGTTGTCCAGCACCGTGGTGCATCAGGTTAAGCCACACCTGCAATCCCAGCACCACATAGGAGTGCCATTCAAGTCTCAGCTACTCTGATTCAATTCCTTGCTAGTGCACCTGGGAAGGTAGCATGAGATGTCTCAACTACTTGATCCCCTGCCATGCACATGAGATACCTGGATGCAGTTCCTGACTTCTGGTATCAGCCTGACCCAGCCCCAGCCCCTGCAGGCATTTGGTGAGTGAACCAGCAAATGGAAAATCTTACCTTTGTCTTTCTGTGTGTCACTCTACCTTTTTTAAAGATTTATTTATCTGAGAGACAAAGTTACATAGAAAGAGGGAAAGACAGAGAAAAAGGTCTTCCACCCACTGGTTCACTCCTCAAATGGCCGCAACGACTGGAGCTGGGCTGATTCGAAGCCAGGAGCTTCTTCTGGGTCTCCCACGTGGGTACAGGGGCCCAAAGATTTGGGCCATCTTCCACTATTTTCCCAGGCCACCAGCAGAGAGCTGGATCAAAAGTGGAGCAGCTGGGACATGAACCAGAGCCCATATGGGGCATCACCATCACAGATAGAGGCTTAGCCTACTATGCCACAGCGCTGGCCTAAAAACTTTTTTTAAAATACTGTGTCTCTCCAGGGCTGGCGGTATTGACACAGCAGGTTGAAGCCCTGGCCTGAAGTGCCAGCATCCCATATGGGTGCCCGTTCGAGTCCCAGCAGCATCTCTTCCCACCCAGCTCTCTGCTATGGCCTGGGAAAGCAGTAGAAGATGGCCCAAGTCATTGGGCCCCTGCACCCGCGTGGGAGACCCAGAAGAAGTTCCTGGTTCCTGGCTTTGGATCGGCGCAGCTCCGGCTGTTGCAGCCATCTGGGGAGTGAACCAGCAGATGGAAGACCTCTCTCTCTGTCTTTACCTCCCTCCGTAACTCTTTCAAATAAATAAAATAAATTGAAAAAAAATAAAATACTGTGTCTCCTTCAAATATGACTCAATATGGTTCCTTGCCCTCAGCACATGATGAACAATTGTTGAATGAACAGTGCGAAAAATGGGTGAAGTAGTGACACATGAACACACTGTGCTTAAGTTCACTGTCAACAGCAGGAAAGCACCAAAGTACAGAAAACACGGCACTAGACAGACCGCAGCGAGGACGCCTGCAGGTGAGAGCCGAAACCAGGCCCCGTCTGACCGCAGCTGGGACGTGTGTGTGAGCGCCCCACACTTCTCACTGGTCTGTGCACAACCAGGAGCGACCGCAAAAGCACCCCCGGTACTGATTTCTGGATTACAAAGAAGTTTCAGCAAATAGGCAAAGTCACAGATACCAACTCCACACAGCGAGGGTCAAGTGCTCTCGCGGGGCTGCCGGGCCACACCATCAGCCCTGCAGACAAAGCCCGTCTGTGAGGGGAGGGAACCCTAGGGAAGGGCGAAGTCCGGCAGCAGGGCCAACAGAGGAGCAGAGCCGCCGCCACCAGCTGCTCACCAGCCCCCGCCCCCCGGGTGCCATGCGCAGCGCCGTGTCCTTGCCAGCCACTTCCCTGCTAAGTTCTCTGTTTTGCTTCAGTAAGTTTCTGACCTCACCACCCAGAAAATCCCAACAAGGCCAGCCCCAACAACTTCTATCCTATGCCCTAGAACCAACTGGCCCAAATCAGCAGTGCCCTCAGAGAGAAACTGAGGCTGAGCTCCGAACTCCCACACTCCATCCTGACCGCAGAGTGGGGGCACAGGTCCTGAGAGACACACGTCTGCAAGGCCTGGTGGGTGACCCAGCCGCATGAGCCAGGGGCTGCGCTGCGCCCATTCCTCCCTCGCCTCGTGGGAGCCCCACAAGCACCCTCTGAATATCCCCACTCTGCAGAGGGGAAGGCGACGCCTGAGGAGGCCAGGCAGCTCAAGGTCACACGCGGTGGGGTAGAGCTGGCACACAGACCTGGTGCTGGCGGCCGGCAGGCTCAGGGCCCTTGGCCGTACGCCCCGCAGACCCTCCTGCCTCTTCCTGCCGGGGTCACCACACATTCTGATCTCAAAGCCTCGGGGGTCCGCTCCTCTGGAGGTTAAGGGGAAGGGCCCACCTCCAACACAGCCAAAGGGCCTGGGGAACGCAGAATGAGCAGCCCCTTGGACAAACAGCTGGGCAGTCCCTCTAAAGGTCAAAGAGGGCTTCCAGGAGGCAGAGACACAGGCCACATGGTGACCCGCAGCTCTGCTACTGTGAGCAGAAAGCCTGAGTCCACACAGACTGCTGTCTGTGAGACGCACAGGAGCACACGTCGAAACAGCCCCAAGACAGAAACGACCCACACGCCTATCACCACCGAGTCAACACCACAAGTCCATGCAGACAACGGAGTATCACCCGGTCACACAAAGGACGAGGCAAGGACGGCTGCCACGACACAGGGAACCTGGCCAACGGCGTGGAGTGAGAGCAGCCAGGCACACAGGGGCCCGGGTGGAATGCTTCCGGTCACGTGAAATGTCTCCAACAGGCAAATCCATGCAGACACAAAGTAGATCAGGGGACGCCAAGGACCGGGCCCTGGGAGAGGAGAAAGGGCAGTGGCCACCACGGGGAATGGAGTCTGTTTTGGTGTGATGAAAACACTCAGGGAATAAACAGTGACCATGATCGTATGATCTTGAGAACGTACTAAAACCCAGGAAATCACATCCAAAAAGGGTACCCGAGTTAAATCTCGGCGTCTTCCCACCAAGCAGCTCACCTCCCTGCTGGGGTCAAGCCCTGGAAACGGAACGGGTCCTAACTGAGATGTGCTGCAGCGTGCATAAGACACGGCGCTTCCACATCTCAGATCAAAAGCAAGAACTCACACACCTAACTGGTAACCGCCGTGTCTCTGCTGAAATAATCCTACTTTAGATACACTGAGTTACATAAAACATTATTGACATCAGCTTCACACCATTATTTTGACCTTCTTAACAGAGTTCAGAACTGCACACATGGCAAGCACCGGTGGTCTAGGCCAGAAGTTTCCCAAGACGGACAGACGAGCAGTCCAGATATCTGAGCGCGGCGGGGAAGCAGAGAGAACAGGTTGTTCAGACCCTTTGCCCACTTTTTTTTTTTTTAACTTGAAAGGCAGAGTTACAGATAAAGTGGGAGAGAGATCTTCCATCTGCCAATTCACTCTCCAAATGGCCACACCAGCAGAGACTGGGCCAGACAGAAACCAAGAGCCAAGGACTCCATCCAGGTCTCCCAAGTGAACGGCAGGGGCCCAAGTACTTGGCCATCTCACGCTGCTTGTCTCAGGCCGTTAGCAGGGAGCTGGATCAGAAGTGGAGTAGTCAGGACTTGAACCGGTGGTCATACAGGACACCAGTGTCACAGGCAGCAGCTTAACCGGCTGCACCACAACGCCGGCCCCTCGCCCACTTTTAGGAGTTGTTTTCTTGTTGTGTTCTGAGAGTTCACCGAGTATTCTGGATACAAATCCCATGTCAGCCACATGTTTACAGACATTTTCTCCAAGGCTGTGGCTTGTCTTCCAGTCTTAACCTGAGACTGGCACATGGTGATGGAAGAACACTGATGGAGTTCCTAAAGCTTGGTAACCCCGGGAAAGTCACTGAAGCTCACTCTACCTGGCAGTGAAATGGGCAGAATTCTCAGGCCAATTCGGATGACTTGTCACTACACCTGAATGTCTGCACACATGACCACTTGGACACACATGTGCTTACAGTGTCCAGCGCAAGGCGGGCTCAGGCCAGATCTCCATCAAGGCGGTCAGAGCTGCCCTTCAGGGTGCTCCCAAACTTTTGAAACCCTCCCCTGCCCTGGAGCTGGCACAGAGCCCTGATGGCACTGCCCCAACTCCTCTTAAGGCTCAGTGGTGCCAAACAGCAGGCAGAGGAGCTCGAGTGGACGGTTAGAAGTGGAGAGCCGCTGAGACCCTAAACCTTGAAATGATGGAAAATCCACCTGGCCCCTCACCTACAACATCTGGGCCCATCTGAACATCTGCTAAGGAAACGAGACAGGTTACCCCCTCCCAAATAGGGTGCGCTAGGGCTGGACATTACGGCACGGCTGGTTAAGCCGCTGCTTGCAACGCCTACATCCCATATTGGAGGGCTGGTCTGAGTCCCAGGTCCTCTGCCTCCAAATCGGCTTCCCGCTAATGTGTCTGGGAGGCAGCAAACGATGGCTCAGGTACTTGGATCCCTGCCACCGACAGGAGCTCCGGGCTCCTGGCTTTGACCTGGCCCAGCCCTTACTGTTGTGGGCACTTGTGGAGTGATCAGCAAATGGAATCTCTTTCTTCCCTCTCTCCCCTTCATCCTTCCTCCTCCATCTCTCTTTGTTCTGACTTTCAACTAGATGAAAATGAATTTTAAAAATAAGCATTTTTAGGGGCCGCAGCTTTGGCGTAGTGGGTAAAGCTGCCACCTATGGCACCAGTATCCCATATGGGCACCAGTTCGAGTCCCAGCTACACTACTTCCAATCCACCTCCCTGCTAATGCACCTGGAAAAGCCGAAGATGGCCCAGGGACCTCTGCACCCACATGGGAGACCCAGAAGAAGGTCCTGGCTCCTGGCTTTGGAATGGCCCAACTCCAGCCACTGTGGCCATTCAGGGAGTAAACCAACAGATGAAAGATCTCTACCTTTGCCTTTCAAATAAATAAATTTTTTAAAAACTATTTTTAAATGTTCCTTTTGTAACAAGAAACCAGAACTGTTAAAACGAACAGCCAGGAGTCGCATCTCTGCTGGAGCCCGCGGGCGCCGTGTCTCCACTGCCAGTCTCCACGCTCAGTTACCCCGAAGTGAGCACCGAGCCCAAGCCAAGCGGCAAAGCTAGAGCCCAGGCCAGCTCGGCAGACAGCATCTTCCCCAAAGAAAGCAAGGGCTACGAGGCATGTATGACACCAATTCAAGTCACATAATGGATTCTGTTTAAAACAGAGCAACAGACCATCAAAGAACTCCAGGTGAGACCCACAGTGAGCTCCCACTAGGACGGCCAAAATCCACAGACACCAGGGAATGTTGGCGAGGATATGGAGAGTTTCAACTCCCACACCAACGGTGCACCTGCTTTGGTAAACAGTCTGGAAAGTCCTCCAATGACTAAACAGACCGCCCAGCAATCCCACCCCAGGTACACAGCCACACCACTGTTGGTAGCAGCGCCACTCATGACGACCAAAAAGGAGGAACGAGTTCACCGCCCACTGACGAATGGAGACGTAAAATGTGGCCGATCAACACCACCGACTGGGACTCAGCCATGGCAAGGAATGACACGTGTCACCTGCTACAGTGAGGATGAACCGCGAAATCATCCCAAGTGGAAGAAACCACATACAGAAGGCCACACACAGGACGCTCCACCCTCACTAAACGTCCAGGTTAGCACATCCCTGCAGACAGAGGGGCAGAACTGTGGCTGCCAGGGCTGGGAGGAAGCATGAGGGATGGCTACAGGGGTATGGACACCTGGGAGGAATGCTGGGAACATTCTAGAATTGCCTGTGGAAACACACAGCTCTGTGCACTTTGATTAGTGAATTTTATAGTTTTTAAAAATAGAAACACCACCAATAGTTTTCTCAACAAAAATCAAAGTAGCAGCTCAAGGTAGAAGTGTCAGTCACCAACACCTGTCAATCAGGCAGCTAGCGAAGATGCCTGCGCCAGACCCTGGCCACACAGGGACGAACACGCCGCCCACTGGGGGAAGGGTCTTGTCTGTTCCAGAAGGGGTTCTGCCCCGCCGCTCTGCACAGCCACACTTTTTGGAACCCGCACAATGGAAGGTCACCCAATACCTTGTTCTTGAGAGAGGAAGATGGTGCCCATTCATACCCCAGAAGAGGGCCTCTAGCAACAGGCAGAGTGGGACAGTCAGCGTCGCAGGAGCTAAAGGCCCGGTGACAGCCCTGGGTCACCGCTAGACTCCCTCGAGCAGCAGAGTGGGCAAACACCACCAACTCCATGAGGCCATGCGTGGGTTCAACGTGCGGCCTGAGCCCACAGCAAGGCCTCCCAGTCACGTGGATGCCAGAGACGGACCCACAAACCCCGAGCCAAAAAGGGCTTGGTCACCCTGAGGTTTCGTAGCCTGGGCCAAAATAAACACCCAGCTGGAGGAGAAGGAAGCTGAGACTGTACCCCAGCCCCATCTCAAACCTGTAAAACCGGACAGCCAGTTATGGGCAAAGGTGGAGGGCCAGCGTGCTAGTCGGAGCAGCCGGCCTCGAACAACCCAGCACCCTGTGCCCCAAGCCCACAGCCCAGCTTTTCTTTCCTCCTGGAAATTCTCCTAGGAATGTGTCCTATGGAAATGACCGCAATGAAGCCTAACATTTAGCCATACAAATGTTCCCAGCATCAAGGTCTGGCATGGAAAAACATGGAACTACACCACGTCCAAAAATAGGAGACCGCTGGGAAAAAAAATGAGGCAGAAAAACTACAGTCCTTTAACACAGAGGGGAAGACATAGCCGGGCTGTGGTGCAAAGAGGGTTTTCACAGCTGCACCCAAGTCCAACAGCCAGCACAGCGAGGCCAGCTCACCCTCCCTCGGTGCACTTGTGAGTGAAATTGCACACGCAGCTGAAATCAAACTGCCAGCCTCAACGTGGCTGCTCCTCGCTGCGGAGGCCTGGCACAAACTGCTGTTTGGGGTGTGCCTGCCATGCCACATCGCACAGAAGGACCTACAAGCACAGGATATGGTCATCGCACATCGGAGTCATTGTGATGGAAGAAATCCACAGGAATGATTGCTTTCTTCTAACAGATTTGACTGACGTCCAAGGCCGAGTTACAGAGAGAGCGAGCTTCCATCTGCTGGTTCACTCCCCAGATGGCTGCAACAGCCAGGGCTAGGCCAGGCTGAAATCAAGAGCTCAGAACTCCACCTGGGTCTCCCACATGGTAGCAGGGACCCCAGTGTTGAGGCCACCTTCCACTGCTGTCCCAGGCGCACTAGCAGGGAGCTGCACTCGAAGTGGAGCAGCCAGGAATTGAGCCAGCGCCGATACGGATGCTGGAGTCCCAGGCAGCGACTTAACCCACTGCACCACAATGCCAGCCCAAGGGATGGTTACCGAGTTGTGTTAATGGATTCTCCAGAGGCAGCAGGACACACATGAGGACTTGGTTATGTTTCTATTTTATTTCTTAAAACAGAAAAGATCCAAAGCCAAGGTTAGGACTTCTGAGTTGGTTAGGAGTGTGAGTGTCCCACAGCAGCTGTGACAAGTCACCAACTCACGTAGCCTCAGACAGCTCAGGTCCATCAGCACACAGCTCTGGACATCGGAAACGCAATGTGGGTCTCAAAGAACTAAGACCCTCTGGGGATGGGTGGGTCCACGCCTTCAGGGGGCTCAGGGTGGGGCAATCAGTGCCTCCTCCAGCTTCTAGAAGCCACTTGCATCCCTTGGCTCACGTCCCTTCCTCCCTTGGAGAGGAGAGAGTGAGTGGGTAGGGGGGCAGACAGACAGAGAAGCAAAGTGGCAGAAAGTCAGAGATCTTCCGTGTGCTAGCTCATTCCCCAGACGCCTCCAATAGCCAGGGCAAGGCCAAACTGAAGCCAAGAGCCAGGCACTCACTCCCGGTCTCCAGTTGGGTGGCAGGGACCCAGTTACTTGAGCCCTCATCTGCTGCCTCTCACGGTGCATGTGAGCAGGAAGTTCGAATCAGAAGGGAGCTAGGGAGCCAGTGCTGTGGTCCGCTGCTTACAATGCCCACATCCCTTATCAGAGCACCTGTTTGAGTCCTGGCTGCTCTACTTCCCATCTAGTACCCTGCTCATGCATCTAGGAAGGCACCAGAAGATGGCCCAAGTACCTACAGCCTGCAAACTACCTAGGAGAGCTGGGTGGAGTTCCTGGCTCCTGGCTTTGTCCTGACTAAGCCCCAAGTGATGCAGGAAATAGTGACTTGGGAAATGAACCAAAAGATCAAAGATCTCTCTCTCTCTCTCTCTCTCTCTCTCTCTTACTCACTCACTCACTCTCACTCTGCCATTTCAAATAAATCTAAAAAAAAAAAAAAAGTGGAACCCAGGTGTTCCAATATGGGATGTGGGCAAAAAGAGAGGAAGAGAGAGAAATAAAGAGAAAGATCATCCATCCGCTGGTTCACTCCCCAAATTCCTGCAACAGCCAAGGCTGGGCCAGGTCAAAGCCAGAAGCCAGGAATTCCATCCTGGTGTCCCACAGGGATAGTAGGAACCCAAGAATCTGGACCAGCCTCTGCTGCCTCCCAGGTGCACTGCAGGAAGTGGAATTGGAAGCAGAGTTGGGACTCAATCCCAGGCACTCCGCTGTGGGACACTGGCATCCCAAGCGGCTTAACCCACTGTCCACTATGCCCACCCACAGCAGGCTCTAAGTCACATGCTCAGTACCGTCCCCTAACTCCCTCCATCCTCAAAGCCAGCAAGGTACCATCTTCCGATTTCTCTGACCTGTACTCCTGTCTCCCTCTTAAAAAAAATATTGAGTCATTTATTTGATAGAATTGTAGAGACAGGGGGAGGAGAGAGAGAGACCTTACACAAAGGGTCACAACGGCCAGCAGTGGGCCAGGCTGAAGTCAGGAGCCTGGAACTCCATCTGGGTCTCCCACGTTGGTATCAAGGCCCAAGCACTTGTGCCATCTCTTGCTGCTTTCCCATGCACGTTAGCAGTGGGATGGTAGAGCAGCCGGGACTCGAACTGGTGCTCATATGAGATGCTGGTATTCCAAGTGGTGGCTGAACCCACAGTGCCACAAGGCCAGCTCCCTCCCCACCCTGCCTCACCCCTCCCACCTTCCTCCTACAAGGAGGCTGTGACTGCATCAGAGCCACCTGGAAACGCAGGGGCATCTCCCCATCTTCCACTCCTTAACATAATCACATCTGCAAAGAGCTGTTTGCCACAGAGGGTAAAGTACGCACAAGTTCCAAGGACTGCCTTTACTCTGCTTACCAAAGTGCACAGAAATATTAATGACACTCATATTCAATAAGGGCAACAGTCACCTCTGATGGAACGCTCTGTGACGTTTGTCAGCCAGCTTTCCAAACTGTGATACGTAATTAACCCCCGTATCTGAGTCCAGGGAAGGAAGCATCACTATTATCCCATTTTATAGATGGGGACAGTGAGCAGCTAAATAATCTATGACTGAAAAATCTTTAAGTGGCCAAGTCAAGATTTGAACTTAGGCAATCAGACTCTACAGCCTTCCTCTTGTTCTGCTATTTTCTACATAAAACTCAAAGCTTACAATAGCTCACAACACGGGCCAGCACTGTGGCACAGCAGGTTAAAACCACAGCCTGCAGTGCTGGCAACCCGTATGGGTGCTGGTTCGATTCCCAGCTGCTCCACTTCCCTACTGACATGCTGGGAAAGCAGAAGATGGCCCAAGTTCTTTGTACCCCATACCCACATGAGAGACCTGGGAGAGGCTCCTGGCTCCGGCCTACACAGCCCAGCAGCTGTAGCTATTTGGGGAGTCAATCAGTGGATGAAATATCTCAATCAATCAATCAATGAATCTCTGTGTGTGTGTGTGTGTCTCATTCTCTAACTCTGCCTTTCAAGTAAATAAATTAAAAAAAATACTTCATAATGGTAAAACTGTCACTTACAGCACAAAATGTAAAAGGCAGTTTACAAAAGGACTGCCTACACCTTGTGAAAGAACATGTGGTCAGGACAAAGACCCCGACTGCCCACACCATCTCTCTAGGCAGGAGTCCAGGGCTGACTCCTCCAGTTGTCCCTCGCAGGTGTCTGCTAACGAGGACCTGCGTTTCCACAGGCGGAAAGAAGGGTTGTCTTAGAAAGAATCACACAAGATCAGAGCTTCTGGGGCAGAAGCTCCTGTAAACGGGCCCTGCTGTTTCCCAGGAATGTGGCCCCCCTGAAGCCACGCCCACGCCAGCCCGAGGGTCGCTCCCAGGGCAGAGGCTGCAGCAGGCCAGGGACGGCCAGGAGTGGCTGGGCGGGCCGGGAGGGGACATCTGCCAGGGCAAAGTGGGTTCTGAGACCAGCAGGTGAGACGACCTCCCCACCCCAAGCTCTACAGGGTCTCCTCTGCCTGCTCACACCATTTTGCTCATTTCCATTCTACAGTTTAGTGAGGTCCCATTTTTTTCTTTCTCAGCACAAGAAGCCCTCCTCACACCCACTTGCATCACATGAACACGCCAACTTTCAGCTTCTTGCTCGGTGCAGAGACTGGCAGATGCCCCAGGGCCCTGCATGGGTCTCACCACCAGCCCTGAACACGGACCATGCACATTCCACATTGCCAAGGTGAGCCACACAGGGACCTGCGCAGGTAAGCTCTCCCATCACTCCACCTTCCAGAGAGGAAAGCGTGCGTTCCAAAAGGCCAAGATGACGCCGTCAGGAAGCACCACGGCCAACGCTGGGACGATGGAGGCTCACTGAAGAGGAAGCCGTCTCAGAGACGCCCTCTCTTAGCCCCAGCCTCTGCCACCTTTAGGGAAAAATGGGAGGGACCAAGGTGCAAGAGGCACTGGGGTCCCTTCCTGGGCCAGCTGAGCAGCTGCGGAGGAGCCCCAACAGTGGGCCAGGTGCTGGGGACCCCTCCCAGGGGAGCAGAGCAGACAAGTCCCCCTACAAGACCCAGGCCCAAGGGCAGGCCCTGCCTGTAAGCAGGGTGTCAGCACCAGGAGTTTTGGCTTCATCCCCAAAATGCACAGCACTCAAGCCTCTTCCAAGACAGAACAAGACACATCACTCAGCTCCTTGTGCAGGAGTGCGGCTGGAGTTGTGGCGCCGTGGGTTATGCCGATGCCCTCGAAGCCAGCTTCCCCTATGTGTGCCTGTTTCAGCCCCTGCTGCTCCACTTCTGGTCCAGCTCCCTGTTAATGCACCTGGGAAATGAGAAGAAGGCCCAAGTGCTTGGGTCCCTGCCACCCAACAAGGAGACCCAGAAGGCATTAAAGGCTCCGGGCTTTAGCCTGGCCCAGCCCTGGCTGTTGCAGCCAATTGGAAGTGAACCAGAATCTCCTTCTCCCCCCCACGCCTGTAACTCTGCCTTTCAAATAAATAAAATAAATCTGTAAAATGGATATTTGTGGTTACTTCAAAAAGTTCATGGAAAAACGAATTTGAGAGATTTTAGTGCAAAAATTATTTCATAATACACAGAAAGTCCTTATTATGGAAAGATACATGAATTTCAACAAATTTGCATGAGATTCAACTAAGATACTGAATTTCATTTTCCATAAATTTTTGAAGTACCCTTGAACTTCTCACAGCAGCTACCCAGCCCCGGCTCACAGGCTGTGCCCGCTAGCAGGATGCTCTCGCCCAGAGCTCCCCCCTCCTCACCTTCAAGACTCAGCTCAGCTGAGCCATGGAGGCCATGCTGAGGCCCACCCTAGCTAACCCAGGGCTGCTGGCTGCTTCCTCTTCATCCCAGAACACTCTTTCCTTCCCATTATCTGTCACAATCCAAAATGACAGAACGTGTTGGCCAGGCGTTTGCCGTCTTTCCTACAAGGCTGTCAGCCCCTCTAGGGGTCTCGGCTGTCCTGTTCACGGATTTCTTCCCCGTGACAAGCAAAGCACCAGGCCCTCTGTATTTGCTAAATCAACAAAGCAACAAATCCTAAGATCACCAGCGACCACCATCCAGGCTAAAAGACAACCCTCAAATAACCAATTTCTCAACCAGCCAGCACAACGCAGAGCTGTCTCCCCATCAGGATTACAAACATCGGGGCAGGCATTGCGGCACAGCAGGTGAGCTGTCACCTAAAACGCGACACCCCATATCAAAGCACGCAAATTAGAGTCCCAGCTCCTCCACTTCTAATCCAGCTTCCTGCTAATGCACCCCGGGAAGCAGAGGTGATGGTTCAAGTATCTGGGTCCCTGCTACCCACACGGGAGGCACCCGGGTGGAGCTCCTGGCTTCAGCCTGGCTGAGCCCCTACACTCACGGGCATTTGGGTAGCCGATCAGTGGACCGGAAGATCTCACTCTCTCACTCTCTCCCCTTTGCTCACTCTCATTCTAGCTCTCCCTGTCACTCTGCTTTTCAAACAGATGAAGACAAACATTTGTAAAAAGAGCCTTAAAATGCCAAGGCTGATTTTCACCCCAGTGGGCCGTGGTGTGGAGGACACGGACCCCAGGGGGAGCAGGTCAGTGACCAGGAGCAAGGAGGAGTCATGACCACACAAGGGAAGCGCCTCCATGTATCTCATTCCGCTGCAGAGCCAGCTCCTCGGATGGTGACGAGGGTGCAGTGACACTGCAGGTGTTAAAGCCATCCCCCGTGCCAGGTGTGCCGGAAGCCTTTCACCCGCACGTCTTCATCTCGTCCCCACGGGAGCCCAAGGAAGCACATGCCTTGGTCATTCTCATTTACAGCTTAGGAACTGGAGGCACAAAGAGGTGACAGGAGAGGTCTCGGGGTGGCTCCCCACCAGGGGCGGGGCCGAGGTTTGAGCTCAGGCTGCCAGGCTCTGGAGTCTGCTTCTGTGAACCACCACTGCACGCCCTCAAAGGAACCATAAACACACTAACAGACGCTGCTGCGGGCCTTGGAGGGGTTGACACAAAGCTGGATTGAAGGCGCATAGAGACCACTCTTAGACAGCAGGGCGGCGCTAGCGAGAAAACACAAACTGTCCAAGATACTCACTTTATTTGACAGAGAAAGAGGGAACACGAGAACTCCCATCCGCTGGTTCCTTCTCCAAACATCCACAGCACCCCACGCCGAAGGACCACAATCCAGGTGTCCCCCCAGGAGGGCAGGGACTCAGTTACCTGACTTGTCACCTGCCGCCTCCCAGAGCGTGCATGAGCAGGAAGCTCGAGTTGACAGCAGAAGCTGTAGGAAACCCAGGCCCTAAGCTTGACCAAAGGCCTTCCCCTACTCATTTCTTTAATGGAAAGAGACCCAACGATGGGTTTCACAAAGAGTGAAGTTCACTGCCCCTGGCCCTGCTGGTGCTTTCCCATACTCCGTTCAAAGTCTTCTCCTGGACAAGCCTCTGTCTCTGCTCTAATCAGGGCATCGCTAGACTCAAGACCCAATCTCCTCCCTCTTGGTGTCTCCGGCAGCCGGCAGAGTGTGGAATTCATGCGTTTGCCCACTGCTCGAAGAAACTGTGAAGGAAGCAGACACTCTGGGTGCTCGTCTACAGACACAGCACTGGGATATTTTTCAGCTCACGTGGAAGCAGAAGGCCATACAGAGCGGGAAGAGGTTTGAGACTGCAGCAGTGGATAGAACACGTTCCAGCTCTGACCTGGGACACGTCACCTCGTCTCGCCCCGAGCAGGGCTAACGCCTGACGTGGGAGTGCCCTGACACACCACGGGATGTGCCTTCACACACTGAGCGCTCACTCACCCATCAACACTGTTAGTGCTGCTAACGTTAGTATTGGCAGGCAAGCCGCAAACCCGAGACCAAGCACACAGACAGCTCCTGTGTCAGGGAAATCCTCCTGGGTGGGCAGCCAGCAGGCAGAGGAAACACGCCCCAGCAAAAGCCAAGACCTCGGGATAAAAGCCCATTCAGCAGAGATGGACACGGTCCAGGCCCTCAGAGGCAGCTCATGGCAGCGCCGCCGCCATCCAGACCCACAAACAAGCGACACCTCCAGGCCTGCACGCAGAAAGGCCTACGGCTGCCCCTTCCTACCTGGAGGGTGCTCAGCTGAGGCCCCTCGGGAGGGAAGAAACACCAGGGAGGCAGCACGTCCCGGCCGTCCCACAGCTCCCTCCCCATGTTCAGAAACGCACGGCTTAACCCTGAGCCGAAGGTCCGAGGTGGAAGCATCCAGTACCGCCTCACCCACAGCTTAGAAAGCAGAAGGGAGACCACGGGTCAGCGGGGAGGGGACCCCCTCAGGGCCGACAGATGTCTACGTGGGGGCCGCGGACGTCTGCGTGGGGGTCACGCCTTGGACCTCCTCACCCAGCGCCTGGTTTTGCTCATAACTGTACCTTCCACATTGTTACTCTTTCTTGCCTGTAAAAAAGTATACAACATAAAATCCATCAATTCCATTTCAAGCTCTGCCATCTCACTGGACAGGTAAACAAGGCACAGAACAGAGAAATCGCCAGACACACCTCCAGGGGGCGGCAAAGCAAAGATTCGGTCCACAAGCCTTGGTCCAGAGCTCACAGGTTCTAGGCCCAAGACAGCCGCCAGCGCCCACCTGCGATGTGCACGCCTCTCCCTCTCCAGGAAGCAGCTGCCGTCTCCCCAAACTGAGCCAGTCCTGGTGACCTGGGCCACTGGGGGCGACTTGCTGGGCCTCCTGAGGGTGGTGCCAAGAAGCCTTGCAGCTTCTGCCAAGAACACCCCTGGTCAGCACTCGGTCCGAAGTCCCAGCTGAGCCCAGTTTTCCAGCTGTGACCACCAAAGCACCTCAGGTGTAAAGACAGGTTCTGGAAACTTCCAGACCAGGTAACATATCCACTCAGTGTCACTAAATGGCCTTCAGGAGCACTGTTGCTTGAGGATCTCCACCCCTACAATGACTTTTTCTGGTCACTTACCAACACCAGCGTCTCCAGCAGGAGGTCCACAGCACATTCAGACACCCCCATCCCTCTTCCGAAAACCAGGCAACAGGTCCCTCCTGCCCCCCAGACCAAGCTCAAACAGCAAAGCAAGACCTTGAGTCCCTGCATAGCTGGACTCTGGGTGTGAGCATCAACAGGAAAACTTGTGCTCCCGTCAGTGGAGTGGACTGGGGCCTGGGTATGACTAGTCCTCAGCTCATTCCCAGCCTTAACCCCAGGAGCGAACGCCAGTGCATGCCCATTCCACAGATTAGAGCCTCGAAGCTCAGGAGATGGCACAACTTGCCCTAGATCCTACAGCAAAGCTCGCCAGTAGCTCTGGAAGTCAAGCCCCACAGCGCTGACACCTGGTAAACCGATGCAGGCTCCCTGAGGATTGAATGTCACTTAACTCCAGCTGTGGCTCCAGGACCTGGCACAGTACCTGGCAGCACGAGCATTCGAACATGAGGGCCAGGCAGGAAGGGGCAAAGGGGCAGGGGAAGGGAACTGAGGGGGAGGGAGACGAGGGGGGTGGTCTCTCCAGAGTGGGGCACATGAGACCAGCCAGTCACTGGGGTCACCTTGAGGCTTTACTTTAATGCAGAGTCGCAGCCAAAGCAGCACCCGCTCACCCCCAGTCACTCCAGCAGACGGGAAGAAGAAGTGAGGTGTGTCCACAGACCGAGTAAGAGGAACCTGGTTTCATTCAGCTGGGGTAGGGGGTGCTGAGAGGGCACGGATTTCAAGTCAAGATCCCTTCTCACACCCAGCATGCAGCATGGGGTTCAGGAGGAGGGACCTGCAGTTTTAAAATCTACCCCCTCTAAGCGCTCCTGACAGCAGCACCCTGTAGGTCCTGCTGGTCAGGGCGAGAAAGGAACCCACCAGCCACCCTGTGTTTCCCACCTGTGTTGACTGTTGGTGCCTGGCCCCACCTGCAAGCCCCCAGCCTGGCTGCATCAGTCTGGGCACCCGAGACACGGAGTGCAGACTCAACAAATACAACTGGGGGTGTGGGCGGAGCTGGCCACCTCCACAGACAGACAGGGGGCAGGGCTTCCTTTGGGAAGCTGGTCCGTAGTTTCCCGCCTGATAAGATCAATCCGATCAAGAATCGTGCCAAGCTCCTGGTGCCCACCCAGAAGTGACTCGTGTGGAAGCCCACGGAGGTGAGGGTGAGGCTATGAGGAGCAGGTGCTGTCTGTGAGACCTCATGGCTCTCTTGTGGGATGTCACCAAAACGCCCTTTGAAGTTAAAATATGCTATAACCCTGAACTCAGAAACAAATCTTCCAAGATCCAGGCTTTTGGGCAAAGCCGTTTGTGTGCAAAGATCCCCCTCCCACACTGCTAGTGAGAGATTAAGTGGTACACCCACCTGGGAGCAGCCTGGCTATCCCACCAGGCATCAACGGCGGGGGCCTGCGACCCATCAACTTCACTCCGAGGGACACAGTCAGGAGAAATAAAAACCTCCACACAGGAAAGATGTTCACGAACGCTTCCAGCAGCACCACTCGTGGCAGCAAAAGGGGGACGTAACCCAGAGAGACCACCGGAGAAGCAAACAGGAATGGTCAGACAGAATCCTACTCAGCTGTAAGGAAGAGTGGACTTCTGATGCATCCTCCCAAGTGGGTAAGCCTTGAAAACATGCTGCCGAGTGCAAGGGGCAGTTGCCAAAGGCCACCTCTTACATAGTTCCATTCACAGAAAAAAAGTCCAGAACAGGGGAAGCTACAGAGAAAAAGTCGATTATAGCTGCTAAAGGCTGAGGGGGAGGATGTGAGGATGGGGCATGGCTGAAGGGTGCAGTTTTCTCTTGGGGGGCTAAAAATGTTCCAAAATTGAGTGTGAGTACAGGCATTGGACCCAGCAGTTAAAACACCCACGTTCCACATTGCTGTGCCCGGGTCTGATGCCCAGCTCCGCTCCTGGCTCCAGCTTCCTAACGCAGACCCTGGGAGGCAGCAGGTGATGGCTCAGGTAGCTGTGGGAGACTCAGAGTTCCTGGCTCCTAGTTTTGACCTTATCCTGGTTCTGACCATTGTGGGCATTTGGGCAATGAACCAGTGGAGAAGAATTCTTGGTTTCTCTTTCTCTCTCTCTCCCAAATAACAAAACTTTCAAAGATATGCAAGATTGTGGCATTCATGCATAACTGTGAATAAAACCACCATATTATACATTTAAATTGGCAAATTAAATATAACTGTGATTTGTAACCCAATAAAACTATTATAAAAATGCAAGAGTAGCTGCTGCAGCTAACAGCAGAGCTGGAAACGGCACGAAATGTCCAACCCTGGGTTAAAGTGTTACACAGTGCCATGTGCCAGCTGCTTCCTGGCGGCGAGGAATGAGGCAGATCAACCTGTGCTGATAAGGAACACCCCCCCCAAACCCCCAAGAGATCACTAAGTGAAAACAGAAATCAAGGCACAGAAGTTCCCATTTTTGAAAAAAAAAAAAAAAACACACACACACACACATTACACTTGCAGAGCGTAGCCCTGAATAACAAGAGACACTGGCACTGGGGTTGCCTCCGGGGTATAGGTTAAGGGTGAGGGAACAGAGGCTTGCTGGGGAGTTGCCCGACTCCCTGGCTTGCAAGAGGGCATTCTGGTTTTTCCATTAAACACTAGTTAATAAAAAAAAATTGCAACATAAAGCAAGCCTCTGTAACTGAAAACTGCCTAAGTGCCCCCACTCTGCCGGTTAAAAACAGAATCTTGAAAGCAGTCAGTCTCCGGGAGGTGGGGAAGGAAAGACCGCTCCAGCAGGACCCGCAACTCCGACATTCAGCGGCTCCGGCTGCTGTGGTCAGCAGCGGGCATTCGGCCCCCAAGCTATGGTGTGGCCCTTAAGAGAGCACACGGCTTCTGTGGGCTTGGGCACCACATGGCTTCCAGGCAGGGAACACACTGAGCAGCCCCAGCAAGCGCCTCCAAGTCAAGTCCAAGTTCAAAGTCAAGTCCAAGTTCGCTGAATGGCACTTCTGTTCTGGGACCCAGCACTTCCCTCCCCTGCTCTAAACCTGCCTGAGCTTCACACCACCCAACCACACTTCCATTTTTAAAAGAATAAAACACAGTATCAAACCAGCAAGAATTGCAACAATGGTAACAATCGAAGGCAGCAGAGGAGAAGGCGCTGGGGCAGAAACCGGCCACATGCCCCAGCCGGCGGGTACTCACAGAAGCCCTCGATCTTGTCAGCCGTCTTGCTCCAGGCCACCTGGCGCGTCTCCATGATCACCTGGACAGTCCTCCGCTCCGGGGTGCACTTGCGGAAGCTGAACACGGTCATCACCGTGCCCAGCTCCAGGGCTCTCTTGATCTGGCTCTTCTCGTATTCCGGGAGGGCCTCCACGTTCACCATGGTGGGCATTGCCATCTTCTTCAGGGCGAAGGGAGCACTTGGGAGAACTGAGGAGGCTGGGAAGAGAACAAGGCCATGAGCTGATTTTAATTCACTGGGTTAGTTAACTTCGATAACAGGACGCGGACCCCAGGAGCCAAAATCCCCCCACAATGAGTTTTAGGAGAAGGTTCTAGTGGCTACTGTGAAAGCCTGGGCAGAATACGGAGGTTTCAACAGAAGCCCAGGTGTGGAAGAAGCCAGCCCCTGACTGTTGTGACTCAACCGCTACCCCGGCTTTGAATAACCAAATCACCCCAGCCTGGCACGATGACCCCTGCCCTGAGCGCCCCCCTTCATCAGGCAGATTATTTGAATAGGCAAAGCAGCCCAACCTGCCTCCCAACCCTGAGCCCAGTGTCCTCGTCTGACCCCTGTGGCCACCCCTTTACTCCCTAGCAGAAATGAGCAACAGACAAAAATGACAATGACGGACTCCTCTGCGTGGAAATGGGATCAAAGGGACAGAAAATGTCAGGACCCAGCAACCTCAAGTCCAAACCCTGGCGTAGGTCCCGGCCGAAGGCAAGGGCCCCGCAGCCTGCTGTGCCTGTCTCCTTGCCCCAGTTTCATTGTGTCTGAAACAGGAATGTCTTGACAGCGATGAAGCCACAGCGCAGCACCTGGGGTCCAGCATCCAGGAAGCATCATCCACCTCTGCTGGTTCTCGTGGCAAGTCGATAGTTATCAGGGATGGGCTTGGGCCCAAAGTCTGGGAGGCATCATGTCTGGACTCCCACAGGACCCACAAGCAAGCCCGGAATGCATCCTCCTAGGATCTCAGATGGGGACTATTATTTTTTTTTTTGGAATTTTTTTATATGACAGGTAGTTACGGACAGTGAGAGAGAAAGAGAGAAAGGTCTTCCTTCCGTTGGTTCACCCCCCCAAATGGCCGCTACAGCCAGCGCTGTGCCGATCCAAAGCCAGGAGCTAGATGCCTCCTCCTGGTCTCCCACGTGGGTGCAGGGGTCCAAGCACTTGGGCCATCCTCCACTGCCTTCCCGGGCCACAGCAGAGAGCTGGACTGGAGGAGGAACAACCAGGACTTAAACCCGACGCCCATATGGGATGCCTGCGCCGCAGGTGGAGGATTAACCAATTGAGCCCCAGGTGGGGATTATTCTAATCACTGCCAACTGCCCTGCCTGCTTCTGTCCTGGCCCCCTACCACTAATTCTCAGACCAGGAGCCAGAAAATCCCTCTCAGAACTCGAGTCAAATCATGTATGTCACATCTCTGCTCTGACCCCACAGCTGGGCCCCGAGCCCTCGCTCTGTGCCACCCCGCTATTCATGTCCCAGGTCACATCGCCTGCCCCGGCCACAGGACTGAGAGCACTCAGGGTCCTCAGGTTCTGGACTCCCAGGGCCCAGCTTGCTAGCTCAGAAGCAGCTGCCACAGGAAGTCACGCAGACCCGTGCCAGGCCTGTAAAAGGAGAAGGGAGCATTATCCAACTCCTACACTTCTCATAAGGGTTAAGTAAGGTAACCTATCTCAGGCCCTTAAAGCAAAGATCCAAAGTCAGGTCTCTCTAGATTTAGTTACTGTTACTCTGCAGACACCAACCCTCGGGGTCCGGGTCCTCCTCTGGGTCCCTGCAGACGCCCATAGTTGTTACTTTGTAGCCCTGAGGTGAAGCAGTGGCACTAGAGAAAGCTCTCCATGCAGAGACCCTGAAGTGAAAGGCAGGCACGCAGCCAGGGCTAGCTGGACATCCAGCCTGGCTCAGTCTCCTGTCAAGTTGCTGGAAATCTAAGCCTCAGTTACCCCAACTGTCAAACTGTAAGGGGCAGGGGGAGGCCCTTAAGAGACAGCTGAAAGGACTAAAAGCTGCAGCATCTTTGTTTGGCCCACAGCACTGAGCACGGCCTCAGTTAACACTCATCACCCAGCTGGCGAACATGCTAATCAAGGGCCAGCCCTGGGGCAGGAACCAGACACAGCCAGACCAGGATGCAAATCAGGTGGAACAGGACAGGCCCAAGCCTTGCCCTTTGTCCCCTCCCTCCCCTACATACCCAGAACCAAGGGCACCTCCTCAGGTGTGCTGGCAGCTTGAGATTAAAATCATTAATTGCACCTGCTCTCCGCCCTCTTGGAAACAAACCAGACAATTCCAAAGTAGAAATAAGTACAGTGGCAGAGGGCAGGGGGGCCGAGAGAAGGGGCCCTGACTTTACTCTGGGGAGGGGTGAGGAGTTTCGAGTATGTAGAAAAAGCATCTGGAATAAAGGGGCAACAGAATACAATCTTTTAAACACATGAAGCAGGGACTGGCTCTGTAGCACAGTAGGTTAATCCTCCTCCTGCGGCGTGGCCATGTCATATGGGCGCCGGTTCTAGTCCCAGCTGCTCCTCTTATGATCCAAATCTCTGCTGTGGCCTGGGCAAGCAGCAGAAGATGGCCCAAGTCCTTGGACCCCTGCACCCACATGGGAGACCCGGAAGAGGCTCCTGGCTTTGCGTTGGCAGAGCTCGGATCACTGCGGCCATTTGGGGAGTGAACCAGCAGATGAAAGACCTTTCTCTCGGTCTCTTTCTCTGTCTTTAACTCTACCTCTGAAATAAAGTCTTTAACAAAATAAACACACTACAAACAGGAAGCAGGAGGAGCCAGCTTCAGCCAAGGCCAGGAGACACAACAAACAGGCGTGCGGAGAAGTCTGCTGAAGTTCAAGTGCATCTTGTCTGCAGAGACTCCTAGCACCTCCTGCACATCACCCAGGACCGAGGAAGGAGCGAGCAGCCCCACCGCCCCCAAGTGCCTGGCACCTGCCCTACCTGCTTCCTCTCACTTCTCTCCATGAGAAATACCTAAGGGAAAACTCAAGTCCTGAGAGGTGCACTTGGCCAAAGTCACACAGACCAGCGGGAGCAAATTGGAAACCCTGGTCCCAGTCCCAAGCCCCAAGTCCTTGAGCTCCTGCATTCCAGAATCCTCTGACGGCCCCTGTCCCACTCAAGAGGGCTTAAAGGACTAATTCAAGGTCACACGGCTACAGCCTGGCATAACCAGCATTCCAGCCTGGCCTCAACCGTGGGGCTCTGCCTGCCTCCCGCCACGTGCCTCTGGGGTTTCCCACTCGCAGGTCTCAAGGCTGATGTCCGGCAGGGCGTGAGGAGGAAGCACAGCTCACCACCCCCCATCAGACGGAAACCAACACAAGGCGCTAGGCTCCTGGGGTCTGCCCAGCCCTGCTTCTGGGAGGGGTTGGGACTCATACTTCCAGCTCAGCAGCTCTGGGGATCTAGCAACACCGGCGCTCTCAGGGTGCCTCTCACCCCCAGGAAGGGGCCCTTGTGCCAAAAGACGCCTGAAGTCACCACCGAAATCCTGCCTGCTCCCGTGTCCAGCCTGCACAGCTCCGAGCTTTGTCTCCGAGGCCTTGACCCCACAGGAGGGCACTCACTGGCAGAGCAATTTCCATTTTGCTTCTGCTTTAAAAAAAATAAATAAATAAGAAAACAAAGAAACAACCTCGCAATCCCTCTTTTCTTCCTGTTTCTCACCCTCCCTAGGTAACTCCCAGCGACTGAGGTGTAAAAATCAACACGGCTAAGATGTCACAGAGGCGCTGCCACTTTGACATCATACATCCTTCTCTTCGAAATAAACGTCTGAGCTACATGAGCCCCCAAAACCAGGAACCAGGGGTGCTTTCTTCTCCTGACGCTCTCTGCATACACGAGGGCACGGCAGGATTGCATCCGAAATCCCACGGAAGAATTCTGTTCCAACTCAGCACAGCCGGACCTGTGAGTGGTAACCGCCCTGTCCCTCGGCCCTTGCATCTGACACCTCCGGCACATCCGGGACCCATCCTCTCCGAAGGAACCAGGACGTGTCCAGCACTATAGGGAGCAGTGTAACTTGGTTCAGTTATCTGTGTTGTCCTTAGACCACCCTGTGAGTACTCATTAAGATGCGACACCTAGGGGCCTGGTGATGGAGGAGCGGGTGGGGCCGCAGCCAGCATCCCACATGAGCACTGGCTCCCGGCTGCTCCACTTCCAATCCAGCTCCCTACTAATGCCCTGGGAAAGCAGAGGCAGATGGCCCAAGAGCCTGGGCTCCTGCCACTCACAGGAGACACCCAGATGAAGCTCCTGGCTTCAGCCTGGCTCAGCCCCGACTGTTGCAGCCATTTAGAGAGTAAACCAGTGAAGGGAAGATCTGTGTGTGTGTGTATGTGTGTGTGTCTCCGCCTGTCTGCCTCTCACTCTCCACCTCCCTTCCCCTTCTGCAACTCTGTCTTTCAAATGACTAAGTCTTAAAAAAAAAGCTGTAATACCTACATGAGCTTTCATATGTTTTAATCCAACAAAAACACAGTGCCCAGGCAGGCACAAAGACGTTCCCAGAAGTGCTTGTAAGACACACACACACACACACACACATCACATACATACACCTCCTCATCAATTCTGGGAGGTGAGGGGGGTCCCCTAAATAAATGCTGGGAGACACACTGAGGACAGTGCTACAGCCTGGCACAGGCGGACACCGGAAACAGTCAACCGGACCTGGAAAGATCCGTGAGATGGAGACTGAGCGCAGTGCACTGGCTCCTGTCCTGTCCCAAAGGCCGCTCCTCCGTGGGTCCAGGCGCGGCGGTCACTCCCACGGGGTGGGGAGGCAGAGGACTGCGTTCATGTGGGGTGAGGGGTGGGGCATAATGGCTGAGCTTTACCGGGTTCTCAATTAAGCGGGAGTTGTCCAAAGTTTTATCCCCAGCCATCTTCCACTAACGGGCCAGGGAGCGCCTGAGGGCGATGCGTGGGTCCACGCTGGCTGGGGAGCGGAAGGCCCTCGAGGAGCAGCCGCCCGAGCCTGGCTGCCCTGCCCGCAGCCGCCTGCCCAACTCTAACAGGGGAAACCGCCTACGGCAGCCGCCCCAGGGACGCCTAGACCAGCAGGCCGGGGTTCGGGTGCCCTTTTCACAGCCAGAAAGTGGGCTTTGGCGGCTGCAGTAGCCAGGGGGCGAGTGGGAGACGCCGGGATCAAGCCGCTGGGACCGAAATTCCCAGGAGGCTTGCCCCCTGCTTCTGGGCGCCGCGTCGACCCTCGCCCTCCCTAGGCCCTGGCCTAGCTCGAAAGCAGGGGGCTTCGCGGGCCCCAGCCCAGCCTCTACTCGAATCCACGTCTTTCCTTCGAATTAATTCCTCCGCCATGGGGGTACGGACCTCTTCGGGACTCCGAGGCACGGGAGCACTCCGAGGAGTGCGGGGAAAGAGACGCTCCCGGGGGCTGGCTGGGCCCTCCGTGGTACCTCCGCCCCCGGCCACCTGTGAAATACGGGGAAGTGCGGCCGCAGCGGCGGCGGGCTCCGGACAGGCGCGCTCCGGCCGCGGCGCCACCCCACGCGGGACCGCGCGGCCAGGACCTTTGGACCCGGCGTCCATGCGACCCCTGCCCCCAAGTCGAGCCGCTTCCTCCGGTTCCCACTCGAAGCACGGACCGGAGAAGTGGCGCCGGCCTCGGGTGAGGAAGTGGCCGGCGGCGGGGCCCGGATCCTCGCCAGTCGCCAGCCAGGCCCCAAGCACAGCAGGCCGGGGGCAGGGGGTCCCCGACGGCCGCGCTACCCCTGCAGGGGCGCAGGTCCCCGCTGGGCGCATCTCGCCCGACGCTACCGCCGCCGCAGCCGCCGCCGAGCGCAGGTCCCTGTGCGCCCGGCTGCGCTCCCGCTTGGCTAAACTACTCACCTGATCGCGCACCCGGGGCGCAGCCGTCCGCCCAGCCGAGGGTCCGGGCTCCGGGCTCCGGGGTCCCGCGCAGCCTCCCGCGTCCGGGCTCCGGGCACTCCCTCGGCGCACGCTCTCCTCCGCCAGCACTCGCAACTTCTGCTTTGGCCGGGGCCCGGGGCCACGTGACTCCTCCCGGGCCACCCCCCGCGCCGGCCCGGCCCGCCTCTCCCGGCACCGCTACGGGGGCGGCCCAGGCCCGGCACCCAAGCTGAGGCTGCCGAAGGGGAAGCCAGCGGCCAGGTGGGAAGAGTAGAGCTTCCCGGACATCGCGGCTCTAGGCGAGCGCGCCTACTGGGTGCAGGTGTCGTGCGCGTGTGTGATTGACCCCAACTGGAAGTCGCTGAGGCCGCGTTGGGGTCAGAACGAAGCTCACCACCTTAGGGGGCCACTCTGCCCTCAGCCTCCGTGTTCGCAGATGCAGAAACATCGCCAAAACGGAATGAACCCGGACGGTGGCTCCCCAGTTTTTCCAATGAGAAGAACGTAGGTTTCAGGGTTGGTTTTTTGTTTCTTGTTTTTTTTTTGTTTGTTTTTGTTTTTGTTTTGTTTTGTTTTTTTGAAATGCTACTTTGTCCCATTCTCTCGTTCACGAAATGGTCTTGTTAAAGCTCTTCCAGTGCATCTTTTAAACTCAAACCAGGTCTCCCACGTGGGTGCCAGGGCCCCCAACTGCTGCCTCCTCCTCGTTCGGCATTGAGGGGGAGGCTGGAATCGCCCCAGGCTCTCCAGTGCGGGTCTGGGGGTCTCAACCGCTCTGCCCGACGTCCTGCCTTTGTGCGCACCCATCCTCATGGGACCGAGGCGGCCTCTCCCCAAGAGCGCTTCAACGCCACAGCTACGTTGCTCCCCCTGGAAGCGCTGGGTCCAGAGCGCTGACTCCAAGACCTGCGGACCCATGTCCTTCATTGCTTCCTTCCCAGGTGTGTGCGGGGCCCAGTCGCCCCCGATCCGCTGCTCTCCTGCTTTTTAAAGACGTCTTGGGAAGACCCGTTCTGCCATCGACGGCATGAAGCCATGGAGTGACTTTGCCAGGAGTAAGGCTAAGTGTGGGTGGGATTTCTTTGCCTTGATTTTTGTAGCTGTTTTTCAGAGCTTCCGTGTGGATTCATTTTAATCAGTCCCCTCGGGGGCAGCTGCTGTGGTGCCGCCTGCAACACCGGCCTCCCCTCTGGGAGCTGCAGTTCAAGTCCCAGCTTCTCTGTTTCTGATCCAGCTCCCTGCTAAAGCCCCCGGGAGAGCAGCAGCAGAGGGCCAAGAGCCCCTGCCACCCACGTGCAAGACCCGCGTGGAGTTCCCCACCCCTAGCTTTGACCTGGCGCAGTTCCAGTTGTGGCAATTTGAAGAGTGACCCGCAGACTGAAGATAATTTTCTCTGTCTCCCTCTATCACTGTGGTTCAAATAAATTAATAAATCTAAGAAATAAAAGTAAATCCTTTCAATTTTATTATTTGTAGTTGGGTTCGTGTTACAAAATTTCAGTAGCATATTAGGATAGCCATCTATATGATAGTACTTCAGAAATTTGTGAAAAGTAGAATTAAAAGATAAGTCTCTTGGTGCAAACTTCTTTAATGCATGCATAGTTCTTTCATAATAGCTGTTTTCCAGGAACTTTTAGAAGGTCCCTTGTATAGGGGCTGGCGCCGTGGTATAGTGGGCTAAGCCTCCATCTGTGGTACCAGCATCCCATATGGGCACCAGTTTGTGTCCCAGCTGCTTCTCTTCTCTGCTGTAGCCCAGGAAAGCAGAGAAGATGGCCCAAGTGCGTGGGCCCCTGCACCTGTGTGGGAGGCCAGAAGAAACTCCTGGATCGGCGCAGCTTTGGCCGTTGTGGCCATTTGGAGAGTGAACCAGCACATAGAAGACCTCTGTCTCTCTCTCTCCTTCTCTCTGCCTGTAACTCTACCTCTCAAATAAAGAAATACAATCTTTAAAAAAGAAAAAGGGGGTGGGGGGGCTGTGGTACACTAGGTTAACCTGCGGCAACAACATCCCATGTAGGCACCGGGTTCTGTCCCGGTTGCTCTTCTTCCAGTCCAGCTCTCTGCTGTGGTCCAGGAAGGCAGTGGAGGATGGCCCAAGTGCTTGGGCCCCTGCACCCACATGGGAGACCAGGAGGAGGCACCTGGCTCCTGGCTTCGGATTGGCGTAGCTCTGGCCGTTGCAGCCATTTGGGGGGTGAACCATCGGATGGAAGACCTTTCTCTCTCTCTCTTTCTGTAACTCTACCTGTCAAAAAAAATTTTTTTAAATCTTTAAAAGAAAAAAGAAAAAAAATCCTTTGATTGAATGAATTTCAAAATGCTTCATGCCCAAAGAAATTCATCTTTTAATTTCATTTTCCATGAAGTTTTGAATTGCCCTCTTGTGTATAATTTATTACTACAAAATCTACACATGTAGGGGAGCATGGGACATCTCTCATGGGCAAATAAAACTGAGGGCAATCAGAACTTTGGAGACCACAGTCAGGAGCCCTGGCTCCTAAAAGCCCATCCAGAGGATGCTAATCTGGCAGGGATTTTCTCTGGTCTGTGGGAAGCAGGGCACAAAAGGACATGTGGAGCAGGCGTGCACGGGGAGCACCCTGTCGTAGTCCTTGGTGGCAGCCCAAAGCCTCGCTGGGGCTAGCGTGTGCATTGTGCATGCATGAGATGGTGCCCCTCGTGGGGGCGCTTTGCTGGCTGTTTCTTGTTTTCAGGTTTCAAATTCCGCTTCTTCTTTGCCTCATTTTTTACTGACACCCTCCGCCCCTGCCCCGCCTTTTCAGGTAAACAACTAGAGGAATCTAAGGTTGCAGATGGGACTACTTGGGGCTTCTCGTGTCTTTTCTCATCTCCATCTCAGCTGCTCAAAATAAAAGAAGTTGAGCTGGTGGCGTGCAGCCGAGCTTCTTGCCAGGGGACACCGGGGAGGAGGGGAGAGAGACTCCGGGCAGGAACGGTCCATCCCAGCTCAGCCACTGCAGGGCAGCAGCGTGGGGCAGGCAGGGCTGGAACCTGGGGGCTGCCTGGTGCCAGGTGTTGCCCGTCCCCAGCATTAACAGGAGGGGACAGGCAGCCAAAAGTGAGTGTGTGACCACTGAGTCGAGTCACAAAGAGGTCAGGAAGTGACCTCAAAGGGTGGAGGGAACTTTCTTTTCCTTTTCCTGTAGAAAGAAAGAGGAGGAGGGTGTGGAGAAAGTATGCCGTGGAAGCAAAGTGCGCCAGCCAGCACGCGCGGACCTCGCTCGCGTCCCTCACCTGTCCCCACGCCTGCACCGGCTTTCCCCTTTGACCCTCTTCCATTTGTTAGGAGCCCATGAACGTCTCTGTGCCTCTGCCCCATTCCCCCTCGGTTAAGATGGGTCTGAGGGCTGAGCCTCCTCCAATGCAAGTGCCCGTGAGGATTAAATGAGACTCACCCCACCTCACCGACCAGGGCTGGCTAGTGTTAGCATTGCCACCTAACAGGACTGCCTTGGAGAACAGGAGACCTGGGTTCAAGTCCTAGAGCTGCCTGTTCCTGGGCTATGCGGCCTGACATTGACCCTCTCTGAATGTCCTGATTGCCACCTTTGGAATAACCTGAATTGGCAAATCTGTCAACTGAGCGTAGCTGAGGTCTTGGGGAGGTGGAGGTACTGGCAGGTGGCAGCGAAGGGGCACAGGGCCTCTCTCTGGGGTGACGCAATAGCTGAACACACTGTAACTGCGGCCACTGAGTTGCGGCCTGTGAATGACAGCTCAATACAGCTGTTTAGAAGAACACCCCCACCCCCAGGTTGTTTAAGGAGTTGAGAACAGGCAGCAGGGAGCTGAGTGTGCCAACACACAGCGGCACGCAGCGCACGTCACCGTGAGACTTCATCGTGAGGCTCCTGAGAACCATTGTTTGAATGCACATGGGTTCTTCCATGCCTGGGTGTCCCAGCTGTCAAGGGCAGCGGCTGGGCTGGGGCCACCACCCTGCCCCAGGGGGCCTTGCCAGCCTGCCCCCTCCCCCACACAGACAGAAACTGCCAGAAAACCCCCAAGAGCCTCTGGGTCTGGTTTCCTTTCCTGACATTGTTCAGAGAAGCGCCCATCCCTGGGGACCAACTGGGGCCTCTCGAGGGCTGCTGGCAGCCTCGGTGAGAGGAAGCCCCGCCCAGAACAGCAGCCGCGCCCAGCTCCTGGTGCTGCCAAGACCAACGGGCATGTGGCAGGGCCTGTGGTTGCCTGTCTTCCTTAGCCTTTCTCAAGCCTGGGATCCTGGAGGACTCGTGTATCCATTCAACAAACACCGGCTGGATGCCCGTGAGGAGCTAGGCACTCCTGGGCTTCAGGGCTGTCCAGCAGCCATCGAAGTGCTAGTATAGGCGCAGTGTCCCCACAGGGGCACATGAAAGGTGCTGTGGTAGGGGCCAGGGCCGTGGCGCAGTAGGTTAATCTTCTGCCTGTGGGTCCGGCATCCCATATGGGCGCTGGTTCTAGTCCGATTGCTCCTCTTCCAATGCAGCTCTCTGCTGCGGCCCAGGAAAGCAGTAGAAGATGGCCCAAGTCCCCGGGCCCCTACACCCACATGGGAGACTGGGAAGAAGCTCCAAGCTCCTGGCTCCTGGCTCCTGGCTCCTGGCTCCTGGCTCCTGGCTTCAGATCAGCGCAGCTCCGACCGTTGCAGCCATTTGGGGAGTGAACCAGTGGATAGAAGACCTTTCTCTCTGTCTCTCCCTCTCACTGTCTGTAACTCTACCTCTCAAATAAATACATAAAATCTTTTTTAAAAAAAGAAAGGTGCGGTGGAGCCAGCCAGGTCAGGTCCATTCCCAGTCTGTGTGGCTCGGTCCAGAACTTGCGACCTCTGTAAACCTCTCTCCCTGCATGCTAAGTGGGTTTGATGTGGAGGAGTCAGCTAAGGCCCCAGTGCTGGTTAACTGGCTCCCTGGAGCTGACCCAGCAGTCACTGCACTGCCAGGGGCATCAACCCACTGACCCAGCTGGCCTGAGGGGAGGGGGCGGGGCAGAGCCGAGAGCGAGTGTGTGCGAGGCTGGAGCACGTATGTGCAGGTGTGGGTTCAGGAAGGTCTGGGATGGCGCCTTTGTCCCCCACAGCACAGTTTGTCTATCTGCGCCTCAGTGTACCCATCAGTACTGCTGATCATGAAGCCCTGGGTTCCGTGGCTGAAGGGTGCATTCAGATGCCCCACCAGTCAATACTCCCACAGTGCTAGAAGCCCGGGGCAGGTGTGGTCAGAAGTGCAAGGGTAGCAGTGGGGGAGGCACGTCTCCCGTGTCTGCCAAGACCCAAAAGAGGAAAAGCCAGGACGCAGAACCCTTTCCCCAAAGCCCCAGCGTCCCCCGCTCCTGTCCCACTGGCCACAGTGTGGTCACAAGCCTGTTCTGCCTCATTGTTCTCCAAGGAAGCAGAGCCCATGTTCAGCCAGACACCTGGGAGGGGGCAGCCTCCCCAAGCTCAGGTGAGGATGCCCGAGGGGGTGTGAGCCAACAGGGGAGCGGCGAGAAATGATGTCCCAAGGGCATCCTGAGGGTACCCGAGGCGGCCAGCACTGGCCACAGACCAGCAAGCCTTTCTAGTTCTCCCATTCACTCAGCAAACGCTGAGCCCTTCCTTACTCCACACCAGACCCCCTGTGTTAGCTTCCAAAGGCTGCCATGACAAAGGACCACACACTGGGGGCTTTAACACCAAACAGTCATCTCGCAGGCCTGGAGGCTTCAAGTCTGGCATCCAGGGGCCACCAGGACCGGCTCCCTCCAAAGACCAGGGAGGCCTCTCTGCTGTGCCTGTCTCCCAGGATCCTGCACATGAGCCAGCCTCACTCCGCTCTGCCTCCATCATCGCATGGCTCCTCCTCCGGTAAGGATGATCTCACCTAGGGGTGCTTATGCACACCTGCAAAGCCCCTCTCTCCGGGGGAGGCCACAGTCACAAACACAGGGCCTGAGACTTACACCTCTGCTGAGGGGTGAGGGCACACCATGCCCCATGTTAGTAAGCACCTCAGGCCAGCAGGAAGAGCACCCGTACCACAGGGGGCAGAGCTGTGACTGAGGAACCAGCCAAGCGGCCGAGCTTCTGCCTCCAGCAGCTGGGAAGACATCTAGAGGAGGGGATTCAGGACCGGTCTCAGAAGAGGAGCAAGAGTTCTCTGAGGGGCTGGTGCTGTGGCACAGAAGGTTAAGCCAGTGCCTGCAATGCTGGCATCCCGTATGGGCGCCAGTTTGAGTTCCGGCTGCTCCTCTTCCAATCCAGCTTCCTGCCAATGCCCCTGGGATAAGCAGCAGAGGGTGACCCAAGTGCTTGGGCTGCTGCACCCATGTGAGAGACGTGGAAGAAGTGCCTGGCTCCTGGCTTTGTCCTGGCACAACCCTAGCCATTGCAGCCATCTGGGGGAGTGAACCAGCAGATGGAAGATCTCCCCGTCTTTCCCTCTCTCTAATTCTTTCAAATAAAAATAAATAAATCATTGAAAAAACAGGATTCAGGACAGAGAAGGAATAGAGTGGAGCTGTTAAACAACAAGGTTGTGGGGGCCGGGGCTGTGGCACAGGTTCAGCCTCCACTTCCGGCACCCATCCCATTGTGGCGCCCCATTCCGGCACCAGCATCCCATATGGGCACCGGTTTGCGTCTTGGCTGCTGCTGTTCTGATCCAGCTCTCTGCTGTGGCCTTGGAAAGCAGTGGAAGATGGCCCAAGTCCCTGGGCCCCTGTACCTACATGGGAGACCTGGAAGAAGCTCCTGGCTCTGGATCAGCTCAGCTCCGGCCATTGACACCATTTGGGGAGTGAACCAGCAGATGAAACACCTTTCTCAATCTCTCCCTCTCTCTGTAACTCTACGTCTCAAATAAATAAGTAGAATCTTAAAATAAGACAAAACAAAAGTTGTGTTTGACAAACCTGACCAATGGCCTTAGAAGCCAGAATCATGGCTGTCCTTGCCGGGAGGTCCCTGGGGGTGGGTCTGGGGGTTGCGTGGTCACTTTAAGAAAATATATAGGTCTGACTTGTGCAACTTTAAGTAGGGTATTCTTCAATTAAAAAAAAAAAATGCCTGTTGAAAAGATTGGTCAATATGCCTGCGTGTTTTGGATTTCTGTCCGCCTTTACCACCTTCGTGTTTTCTAAACATCCTTTACTGAGCATGTCTTAGTTGTCACAGAAAACTAACAATGTTTCAAAAACAAGGCTGCGAGAGAGAAGAGGGGAGAGCGGTAGCCCCGGGGACCGGAGGTGAGCTCCGTGCGCCCTGAGGATCCCCGGCTCTGCTTCCCCCGGCCCGCAGCTGTGCCGGGAGCTCCTGAGAGGATTCCTGGAGCCACCCTTACACCGGTGCAATTCTCCCCACCGTGATGCATCGACACAAAGGAAAACACATAGAGTTAGCTAAAGGGGCGGGAAGGAGCATTTAAAATCTTCTTGGTCGATCAAAATCAGCAACACTTATCAAGTACCTAGCTTGTGCCAGGACCCTTCCTGCCATAAATAAACTCAGTCCTTGCAGTAAAATTGGGCACTCATTTGCTGTTTGTCCATTTTATAGATGAGAAAACTGAGTCCTGGAAGCACTAAATGACTCGTGCAGGTGGCCTGCCATTGGTGGCGGAGCTAGAGCAGGAAGTCCCGCGTCTTCCTTGAGCCTTGGAGTTATTCCCACTGCACAGAGGACTCTTGTCCCTCCTGGGGGTGCTCTCGGGGTGCTGAGGTGCAGCCAGGGCTGCCGGGCCTACGGAATCGGAAGTTCAGGGCGGGGCCTGGGGGCGTGTACTGAGTCTCCCCCACCAGCATGACTCTTTCGTACCCTCCTGAGGGCCACCAGCGCCTTGCACTGAAGACAACCGAGGGGAAGCACAGCTGAGCCTTTTCAGACCCGGAGGTCAGCCTGGGCACTCGCGGCAGATACTGAAAGGTCTTACCTGTAAGGCAGGGAGGCTCCAGAAAGACCACCTCACAGGGAGCTCCCTCTGCGGGGAGCACACCCCGCCCTGGGATCCGGGCAGACTCCCCTTCCACCCCGGCCTAGTAGACAACTCGCTCGTTCAGTGAGGAGCTTTATCCAGTCCACCCGCCATAATTCCCGAGCGCCCACAACACGCAGGTCACCACCGAGGCACTGAGGATGAGGCTAAGGGCTCGTTCTCTGCCAGGAGGCTGCAGGCTGGTGGGAGACACCCAGAGGTGACAAGACGGCCACACGCCTACTAAAACATCTAAAATGAAAACAGCTGACCATACCCAGTGCCGGTGAGGATATGAAGCAACTGATGGGAATGCAAAGTGGAAACATCCAGGCGGGTTCTTAATAAGTGACAGGGTGGCCCAGCAATCCCGCCTGTGTTTACCAAGGAGAAATGAAAGCGAAGGATGAAACAGAATCACTGATGCCCACACCCCCGGGGAAGACTCTCAGATGCGTGAGGCTGAGCTATGAAGGGTGTGAGTCCGGACACGCCACCTTCTGCAAGAGGAAAAAGTATTCGGGCAGGAAACAGCAGTGGCTGCCAAGGGCTGTGGTGGGAAGAAGCGTTGGCTATAGAAGACCGTGGCTGGGGGAGTATGTGTGTGGATGTTTGGCCTGGTGGTTAAGCCTCCAGCTGGGGTGCCCGCATCCCCTGTCAGAGTGCCTGAGTATCCAGGTGGTGACATCTGAGCATGCCTGGGGGAAGAAGAGCCGGCTACGTGAAGGTCGGAAGATGAACTTCCTGGGGAGTGGGGCTGGCAGGTGCACAGCAGGTGCAGGTTGCAAGAGCCCTAAAGCTGGAGGCCAGGTATGGGAGAGCCGTTTCCTCCGGGGTCCCCAGCCCATCAGACGAGGAGCAGAGCCTCCCCTGAAGAGCACCCGTGTCCTCTACCCCATCCTGGGTCCTCCGTGTTCTGGTGAATAACAGGTTATAGCCCAAGTGTGGGGGAACTGCCCAAGTGAAACACGGGTTTCCTCTTGGCGCTAAAGGTTGCAGTTGTTGTTGCTATAAACAGTGTCCGTGTTGACAAAATTATAGCAGCTCCAGGGGACAGGGGACTTGGGACACCTGGAAAGGCCAAGCCTGGTTTTCAAATTTCAAAAACAAAACATTAAAAAAAAGAAGACCCGAGCAAGCAAGCACACATCGGCATCTCATAACTCATCTGCCACCCGGGGCCTCGTTCTCAACACAGCCAGCTCCCGGGGTGGGGGTACAGGACCCTGTCCCTGCCTGTCATCTCCTCCAGCCACACAGCAGGGTCCACTGGGACACTCCTTCAGAGAAGGAGCCTTTACAGCAGGTGACTGAGCTGCCAAGCAGCCAGCCAGCCAGACCTCCATGCACAAGGCGTCCGAAGGCACTGGCGTGGTGCACTGGGTGCCTGGGGCTTTGTGGCAAAGACCGTACTCTCGGTCCTGTCGGCCAGCACTCTGACATCAAGGTGTTGGAGTTGGCATCATGGCACAGTGGGTTAGGTGCTGCCTGTGACACTGGCATCCCGTATGAACGCTAGTTCAACTCCCAGCTGCTCCACTTCCGATCCAGCTCCTTGCTAATGCACCCGGGAAAGTAATGGAAGATGACCCAAGTGCTTGGGTCTCTACCACCCACCTGGGAGACCTGAATGGAGTTCCAGGCTCCTGGCTTCAGCCTTGCCTACCTCCAGTCCCAGTCATGGTCATCTGGGGAGTGAACCAGCAGATGGAAGATCTCTGTGTCTGTCTCTCTCTCTCCCTCTGTAACTCTGCCTTTCAAATAAAATAAATCTTAAAAAAAAAAAAAAGGTCTTGGCACAATCACTTCCTTGTGGCAGTTCTGAAAGGGTCGGTCTCTTCCGCCCCCTCTCCTGTCAGTGGACCTCAGCTTGTAGATGCATCACTCGAGTCTCTGCCTCCATTGCCACACAGCCTCATCCTTGTGTCTCCGTGCCTTCCTGCCATACTCCCTCTGCACGGTCTCTATCCCAGTTTCCCTCTTTTTAAGGGGACACCAGTCACTGCACGTGGGGCCCACTTGACCCCATATTATGACCTCTTGATGGCATCTGCAAAGGCCCTTTTTCTAACAACGGTCACATTCTAAAGTTCTAGGGACACGAATTTCAGGACTCTACTCATCCTAGCAAACCTGGTAACGAACAAGACAGAGAAGGGTAAGGGCTGCCAGTGTGGCACAGCAGGTAACGCTGCCGCTTGCGATGCTGCCACCCCACACTGAGCAGCAGTTTCAGTCCCGGTGCTCTGCTTCCTGTCCCGCTCCATGCTGATACCCCTGGGAAAGCAGAGGAACACGGTCCAAACACTGGGTCCCTGCCACCCACGTGGGAGACCAAGATGCAGTTCTGGCTCCAGGCTTCAGCTGGGCCCAGTCTTGGAAGTTGTGGTCACTTGGGGAGTGAATCAATGGATGGAAGACTTCCCCCTCCTCTCTCTCTCTGCCTTTCAAATAAATTAATAAAGCAATCCTTTTTAGAAATTAGAGAATAGATTGGGACTGCCCAGTTCAGCTCAGACTGCCCCGGTCACCGCAGGGTGGAGAGTGAGACCATAGCCAGGCTGCCTGGGTGGGAAGGGATGCGGCTCACCTGCCTTTGGAGAGAGAGAGTCCACTCAGAAGCCAAGGTGCCTGCCCCGAGACAGGCCCCATGCCACAGGCTCCTCCCCAGTGCAACACTGACTCCCATCCATGGAGGGGGCAGGGCCTCCCCCTGACCCTGGCAGATCTGTCACTCTTTATCACTGCCTCAGTAGAATGTGGCAGAAGGAGCCGAGCCAACAGCATCCAGTTCCAGGGGGCACACACACTGGCCAAGCTGTCCGGTGGTCTTGGAAAGAGCAGCAACCTGGATTCACCGTGTTAGTGTCCACAGGGACAGGGACACTAGGGGGCCCAGCTCCTCCAACCCAACCCTGCCCGTCATCCCAGCCTGGGCTCCAGGCTCCAGACTGACAGAGCCTTTGAGATGGCCCCAGGCCAAGTCAGCTCTGCCTGCACCTGCACCAGAGACCGTGAGCCAGCACTGCCCGCCCCGCCCGAATCCCAGATGCCTAGAATCCCTGAGAGGTAGCGGATGCGAGTGCTGGTCTCAGACCCAGTTCTGGAGGTGTTGTCATGCAGCCTGAGATTACCAACATGAGGGAGCGGAGCGGGGCTTGTGAACCTGGCACAGCAACATGATCCAGGGTGGACCTACCCTCCAGTCCTCTCCTGGACCTCTTCCAAGGCCTCGTCTTCAGCCTTTCCCCTAAACTGAGTCTGAACAGGTGCAGACACGCTTCAGTTTACAATGGCGTTCCATCACCGTACGCCCCTCTAATCTTGACAATGTGATATGTGGAGAGCACAGGCGGACAGCCTTGGAAGCCACACGGAAGAGTGCCGGCTTTCCCCAGGTCGTGGCGCAGCTGACCGGGGCAGGTGACGAGCTGCACCTGTGCGACCCTAAGAGGGGGCATCCCACCACCCAGGAGAAGATCGACATTCAGAATTCCTACTGAATGTTTATCACGTTTACACCACGGCAACACTGAAAAAGTGTAAGATGACCTATCCTAAGCTGGGGTTGAAGTGTCCATTTGAAGGGAGAGTGCATGGTCAGCCAGCCTCGGGGAGCCGACAGTCCAGCAGGTGGGTCCCTTGCCGCATTCCCAATTCCACTCCTGGTTCTGCTGCCACTGCCAGAGGTCCCGGGCCTGCCTCCTTCTACCTGCTGAACTGTTTCATCCTATAGGACCCTATCCCTTGTGTTACAGGAAGGTCCAAGACAAATTTTACACGCATGATATTTAAAGGAATAGTTGAGAGTTGCTTTTAAAAAATAATCGCATTTGCCATTACTTCTCATGCATTAAAACCAAGACACAGGGCCAGAGCTGTGGCGTAGCAGGTAAAGCCGCTGCCTGCAGTGCCGGCAACACATATGGGCATCGGTTGGAGTCTCAGCTGCTCCACTTCTGGTCCAGCTCCCTGTTAACACACCTAGGACAGCAGTGGAAGATGGCCCAAGTCTTTGGGCCCCTGTACCCATGTGGGAGACCTGGAAGAAGCTCCTGGCTCCTGGCTTCAGGTCAGCCTAGCTCTGGCCATTGTGGCCATTTGGGGAGTGAACCAGCAGATGGAAGACCTCTCCTCTCTCTCTCTCTCTGTAATTTTGCCTGTTAAATGAATAAATCTTTAAAAAGAAAAAAAGAGCTAAGACACATCAACAACTGGAACAAGACACAGAGGGGTGGATAGAGACGGGATAAAACAAATACAGCCACGTTTCCAGGCTAGGGAGGCAGCCAAGTTAGAGAGACGCTTGCTGTACAAGTCTCTCAACTTTTCTGTGCATGTTCAGATTTTTAAAATAAAACACAGAGGAAATAATAAAACAACTACATACAACATGTGATAGGCAGGTACAATTCTAAACCTTATGTGTGTTAAGTGGGTCAGTCCTTAGCCCCACTCATGAGGGAGGTCCTATTACTATCCCCACCTAATTATGAGGAACCCGGGGCCTGAGGAAGTCTGAACCGTGCCTAACAGCACAAGGCTGGTGAGGGTCAGAGGTGTCACTGCAAGCCAGGCCCTCATGCCCAGAGAGCACACACTCTGAATCCCTACACATGATGCTTTTATGCTTGGAAAAAATTAAATTTAAATTATCATATATGGGGCCGGTGCTGTGGCGCAGCAGGTTAAAACCCCAGCCTGCAGCGCCGGCATCCCATATGGACGCCGGTTCGAGTCCCAGCTGCTCCACTTCCAATCCAGCTCTCTGCTATGGCCTGGGAAAGCAGTGGAAGATGGCCCAAGTCCTTGGGCCCCTGCATCCATGTGGGAGACCTGGGGGAAGCTCCTGGCTCCTGGCTTTGGATCAGCACAGCTCTGGCCATTGCAGTCATTTGGGGAGTGAACCAGCAGAATGGAAAACTTATCTCTCTCTCTGTCTCTACCTCTCTCTGTAACTCTATTTTTCAAATAAAAATTTAAAAAACTTAAAAAAAATCATATCTGCCATTAGAGCATTATGCACTGGACTCTGTCATTCTGCTGGGCTGCCCAGGGAGCCGTGTGCACCTATGAGTGTGGCAGCCCCACCTTACGAGGACACGCCTTGCCAACATGGAAGCCACATTCTTGCTTTCCCAGAATCCCCCACTGCTAGGTCCCAGGCACTCACCTGTGCCCCAGCACCAGACCTGGGGCAGATGTACAGGTGGTGGGCAGAGATGGAGGGCGTCTAGGGGCAGCAGCACCAGAGCGGGCAGCACCCTGAGCCTGGCTAAACCAGCAGTTCTCCTGGGCCATCTTGCACTTGGCTTTGCCACCTGGTGCCCTTCAACAAACTCCTGCCTTTCGCTAACACTGGAATGGCTTTCCTGCTCTGCCTTCCACAACTCCTGGACACACTGTGTCTTCAACGCAACTTTTTAAAATTAATTAATTTATTTATTTATTTGAGAGACAGAATTACAGAGAGAGGTAGAGACAAAGAGAGAGGTCTTCCATCTGCTGGTTCACTCCCCAGACGGCCACAATGGCCAGAATCGCGCCAATCCGAAGCCAGGAGCCAGGAGCTTCCTCCAGGTCTCCCAGGTGAGTGCAGGAGCCCAAGGACTTGGGCCATCCTCCACTGCTTTCCCAGGCCTTAGCGGAGAGCTGGATCGGAAGAGGAGCAGTCAGGTCTAGTACCAGCGCCTTTATGGGATGCCGGCGCCTTAGGCCAGGGCTTTAACCCATTGCGCCACAGCACCAGCCCTTCAGTGCTACTTTTTTAAAAGATTTACTTATTTTATTTGAAGGGAAGAGTTACAAGGTGTTTGTGTGGGGGGGAGAGAGAGAAAGAGAGAGGGAGAAAGAGAGAGAGGGAGATAGGATGGGAGGGAGAGAGGGAGAGTGGGGGTGGGGAGGGAGAGAGAGAGAGAGATCTTCCATTGGCTGGTTCACTCCCCAAACAGCCACAGTGGCCAGAGCTGGGCCAGGTCGAAGCCAGGAGCCAGGAGCTTCTCTCAGGTCTCCCACCTGGGTACAGGGACCCAAGCACGTGGGCCGTCCTCTGCTGCTTTCCCAGGGGCATTAGCAGGGAGCTGAATCCAAAGCAGAGCAGCTGGGGACTCAAACCAGTGCCCTTACGGGGATGCCGGAGCTGCAGGCAGCGGCTTAACTCGCTGTGCCACAGTGCCGGCCCCCACAGTGATCCTTAACTCAAAGCAGGGAAGGAGCTGAAGACCCATGCTCAGTAGGATGGATAAACTCCCACAGTTTAAGAGAAAACTGATAGGCACACTTCTACACATGCAAGCTATCATGGAAGATCATCAGTAAAGTGGTGACAGGGACTGGCATTGTGGTGTAGCAGGTGAAGGCACCACCTACAACACTGGCACCCCATAAGGGTGCCCATTCGTGTCCTGGCTGCTCCTGTTCCGATCCAGCTCTCTGCTATGGCCTGGGAAAAGCAGCAGAAGATGGCCCAAGTGTTTGGGCTCCTGCCACCCAAATGGGAGACCTGGATGAAGCTCCTGGTTCTTGGCTTCAGCCTGCCCCATCCCTGGCCATTGTAGCTATCTGGGGAGTGAACCAGCAGATAGGAGATTGTGTGTGTGTGTGTGTGTGTGTGTGTGTAATTCTGACTTTCAAATGAATAAATAAATCTTTAGGCTGGAGCCAGTTGCAGGAACTCAACCCAGGTCTCCCACGTAGGTGGCAAGAAGCCAATCACTGGTGCCACCACCTGCTGCCTCCAAGAGTGTGCATTGGCAGGATGCTGGAACCAGCCAGGCACGCAGCCAGGACTCGAACCCAGATCTCCTGCTACATGTAACACCCACACCATAAGATATAAGATTTCTGGGCTGGCACTGTGGTGCAGTGGGTTAAAGCCCTAGCCTGAAGCGCTGGCATCCATAGGGGCACCAGTTCTAGTCCCGGCTGCTTCTCTTTCAATCCAGCTCTCTAAAACTATGGCCTGGGATAGCAGTAGAAGGTGGCCCAAGTCTTTGGGCCCCTGCACCCATGTGGGAGACCCGGAAGAAGCTGTTGGCTCCTGGCTTCGGATTGGCGCGGTTCTGGCCATTGTGGCCATCTGGGGAAAAAAACAGTGGATGAAAGACCTCTCTCTCTCTCTTTCTGTCTCTACCTCTCTCTGTAACTCTGTCTTTCAAATAAACAAAATAAATATTTAAAATAAACAGATCAGATTATTTAAGCCTTTGAAGCTCTGTCACTGTGCAGATGCTGCCTGTCAAAGCCGAAAGCATCGAAAAGGCCACAGAACAAAAGGAACGTGAGTGAACACTAACGACAGTGATCTCAGGGTGGTTGTTCTACCTCTCCACACATTTCTGCATTTCTCAAACACCTTAGCATGAGGTTGTAAACTGAAATAATCATAAAAAGGATCAAGTGAAGGCAGAACTGGAATCCACAGAGTGGGAGAAGATATTTGCCAACCTTGCATCTGCTAAGGTACTTTTATCTAGAATATATTAAGAACTCTTCTTACAAGCCCATAATAAAAAGGCAACTTGGCTAATCCTCAGCCTGCGGCGCCGGCACCCTGGGTTCTAGTCCCGGTTGGGGCACCAGCTTCTGTCCCGGTTGCCCCTCTTCCAGGCCAGCTCTCTGCTGTGGCCCAGGAGTGCAGTGGAGGATGGCCCAAGTGCTTGTGCCCTGCACCCCATGGGAGAGCAGGAGGAAGCACCTAGCTCCGCTTCGGATCGGAGCAGTGCATTTCAGCTTCTTGCTGATGTGCACCCTGGGAGGCAGCAGGCGATGACGGAAGTACCTGGGTCCCTGCTGCCCACATGGGAGACCCAGACTGAGTTCGTGGCCCCTGGCTTCAATGTGGAACAGCTTCGGCTGCTGAGGGCACTGGGGGAGGGCAGTGAATCAACAGATGGGAAACCTCTCTCTTGCCCTCTGCTTTTTAAATCAAATCAAATAAATACCTTTTAAACTGGGTAAAGAATTCTGATAGAAATCTCTCCAAGGAAGATACACAAATGGTTGGCAGTGACATGTCATCTGAGAAGTGCAAATCGAAACCATAGTGCGCTATCACTTCACACCTGCTAGGACGGCTAAATTTAAAAAGACAGACAATGACACGTACGGAGGAGGATGTCGAGAAACAGGAGCCCTCAGCCCCTGCTGGCGGGAATGCACAGCGGCGCAGCTGCTCTGGAAAACCGAAGGGCAGTTCCTCAAACAGGCCGAACCTCGAGTTACAGTATGACTCAGCAATTCCGCTCCTAGGTAAGTACCCCCGAGAGACGTCTACACAAAAACGCGCACATGGACGTAAGGGCAGCAATATGCATGGTAGCCCGAAGTAGAAACAACCCAAACACTCAGAAATGATGAACGAATGGGTAAACAAAATGTGGGCGACCCGCACCATGGAATATTGTTCATCGATAAAAAGGAAGAAAGTGATGATCCAGGCTACAAAATGGGTGCACTCTGGAAACACTGAGTCAAAGACGCCAGTCAAGAAAGACACGCACTGAGTGATCCCATTTACATGAAACACCCAGGATGGGGAAATCTACAGACACAGAAGGTGTATTTCCTACTGAGAAGGACAGGGGGGAAGGTGCAATGGGGAGTGACTGTTTAATGGGAATGGAGGTTTTGTTGGCTATGATAAAAAGGTCCAAAACTGGTTGTAGTGATGGGATCACCACCCTGTAAATAGAGTTAAAAAGCACTGACTTCTACACTTTCAACGTTTGGGTAATATAGTATGTGGATGATATTTCAATAGGCTGCTTTTAAATTTAAATAAAAGAACTGGAGGGAAGTATCAGACAATGGCCTTCTTTGCTCTGAGGATTATTCTTTGGCTTTTGAGTTTTTTTGTTTTGTTTCCAGGACCTGGTAGAGAATTTGAACCCAGTAAATGCTTACAGAATAGATAGATGGACACTGCTGATGCCAAGATGGAAGGACGGATGGACTGGTGGACACATGGAGTGGGGAGGTGGATGGGTGGGTGGGTGTGTGGATGAATGTGTGTGTAGATGGACAGGTGAGTGTGTAGATGATGGGTGGCTATGCAGATGGATGGGTGGGTGTGTGGACTGGATGGGCGGGTGTGTGGACTGGATGGGTGGGTGTGTGGACTGGATGGCAGGTGTGTGGACTGGATGGGCGGGTGTGAAAAGTAAAGAAGATGCAACTACTCCAAAATGATTCTCTTTTCTAAACTCTCCATTTCAGCAGTGTTTGAGCTCAAGCAAGAAGCCATCCTCGAAGATCTGTGGTCACTACACTTCCTACCACATTTCTTCTCTTTTGCCCAAAGCAGCAGCAACTGGCTCCACCGGGATCCCGGACACAGCTTGTGGAACGTGTGTGGTGGCCAGGTGCATGTGGCCTGGGCTGGGCTCTCTGCAGGAGCAGAGACAGTTTCTCAAACAACTAAACACAGCATTGCCGTGTGAAACACCGACCCCACTTGTGGGCATGAACCCAAAAGGATTACAAGCATGGACTCAAACAGGTATTTGGACACCGCACTGCACGGGGCACTATTCACGATTACCCAAAGTGGGGAGCAACTCAAGAGTCCGTCGGCAGACTGGCTGGCTGAACACGTGTGGTTCGGAGTACCAGTACGTCACTGAAAGGAAGGAAGGAGATCCTCACACGCACTGTCACCTGGACCAACCTTGAGGCCGTATGCTAAGTGAAATAAGCCAGTCACAGAAGGACAAATGCTGAGGGGCAGGCAGTGCACGCGCACACACACACACCAACTATGACAATCAGGACAGTGTGGTACTCGGGCTGGGCCTGCTCCTGTAATGCCTAGAGGCCCACACCGTGGCTCACTAGGCTAATCCTCTGCCTGCGGCGCCGGCACACTGGGTTCTAGTCCCGGTCGGGGCGCCAGATTCTGTCCCTGTCACTCCTCTTCCTGTCCAGCTCTGCTGTGGCCCAGGAGTGCAATGGAAGATGGCCCAAGTCTTTGGGCCCTGCACCCACATGGGAGACCAGGAGAAGCACCTGGCTCCTGGCTTCGGATCAGCGCGGTGCGCCAGCCGCAGTGGCCATTGGGGGTGAACCAACAGAAAAGAAAGACCTTTCTCTCTGTCTCTCTCTCTCACTGTCCACTCTGCCTGTCAAAAAATAAAATAAAAAAAAAAAAGCTGGCTAGATGAGGCAGTGGGTCTGAAAAACTGAAGAAAGGAGGCGCTCCTTGTGCACCTGTCGTGGGTAAGCAGCTGGTGGCTACGAGGACAGCTGGAGTGGAGATGCAGACAAGGCCACGGGCCAGGGGGAGGTCTGAGCCGGGACAGAGCTGGGGCTGCCAGGACCCTCTCCCCCCAGCAGGGGCGTGGCGGGGGCATCCCAAGCAGCCTGGCCCAGTCTCAGGCCCTGCTTGGAAACAGAAAGACACTAAGCATGTGTTGCTAACCGGGCTCTGTGCGCCATGGGGTTTCCCTCTAAAAGCCCTCAAGTTTCCACGGTTTGTCTCTACTGAGGAAGCTGAGCACCAAGGAGAGAAGCAGCCTACCCCAGGCCCCAGCTGTGGAGCGTCAGAGCCAGGCCTGGGACCTGTGTTCCCTCCCCCCATGCCCCACCCTCTCCCCACACCTTCAGACATTCACTGTCGAGCACTGGGGCCCTCACCTCCCCGACAGGCATGGGCTAGAGCCATGTCCTCCACGGAAGCTGCTGGAAGCAGAAGCAGTTCAGGCTGCGCCTCACAGAAAGGCAGCGGGCCTCAGAGCTTTGGGTCTGGGTGAGGGAGGGCGCAGGGAGCCCTTCAACATCCTGCTCCTCTTGGGGCGGCAAGAATGGGAGCCAAGGCGGACAGGTGCCCCATGGCCACCCGAGCCATCCCAGCGTGCGCCCAAGGCCTCCCTTGCCACTGGCATAGCAGTTGCACAGCTGCTAACAGCCCAGGAAAAGAGGAAGTGGCCAGAATCCAACCAGAGACAACACTGAAGGCAGTGCCTGGTGTGCAGTAAGAGCTTAATACATGGCACCTGCTACTGTCTCTCAGGGGTGCTCTCAGGACCTGGAGTCCCCCGGTTCCCTCCCCCGCAGGGAGGCTGGCCTAGGCCCGGCAGCTGGTGGAGGTTGCCAGAGAAAAGCAGCCATGCATGGAGACAGAGTCGGGAAAATCCCAAGAACAAAATCGGATGAGCCGTGTTTGTGCAGAGGTCCACACTGAACGCCAGCAGCAGCACAGTCCGATCCCCGGCCACCTCCAGAGAAGCCGAAGCATGGACAGAGGGGGCCTGGGCTCTGCCGCCGGAGCTCACAGGACCCCGTCGCTGGCCCCGGGCACCACCACCGCCTTGAGCCCAGCTCTGCAGAGAGGCCGCCCACGCCCACCTGGCATCACTGTGCAGCAGCAGCCGACAGCTCTTTGCTTCCGTCAAGAAGCCGGCCGCGGGCTGGGACGGGGTGCGGTGAGGGAAGCGCCTAGGGCAGCACCCGGGCAGGGGATGCCGTCTTGGGCTTTGTCTCCCCAGATACGGCACCGCCTCATGTTTTCACTCTCAGGGGTTCACAGAGCGCCTCACTTACACTGCCCTGGTCCCGGCCTCGGCTGTCAATCGCTAGTTCCCACGATTCCTTCCTCTTGCAAGTACCCCAGCCACTCTCACTTCTGAGCCATGCCCCAAGAACCAAACAACGCGCTTTGCAAGAACACGCAGGAATGCAAAGAAGCGAAGAAAAGGGAGGGGCGTGTTCCCTCTCTTCTGAGGGCCTTCATCTCCTGCAGCCTCTGTCCCACAAGGCCGCGGGTGCACAGGCCTCTTGGCTCACACACCCTCCCGAGGCAAGCACTGGGCATCCCGACAGAAACTGTTGTCATGGGAAACTCCACCTTGGTGCACGCACGTGTGTACGTGTGTGTGTATGTGTGTGTGTGTGTGTGGTGTCCACAGCTGAAGGAGCAGCAATATTTTATCAATTTACAGCCAAAGAAACACAATTGGCTGATTAAAACGTAAAGGGGAACTTTACTAACTCAGAGAATATCTGGGGTGCCTTCTGCACCTCTCTGCTGTCCAGGCGGCTGCAGATTTTTTAAAAAGAAAGAAAAAGAAATCCAATTTTTACACCTAGTTGAATAATATCTAATGAGTCGTTTTCTACATTTGCTCAACGCTGAGTGTGTCTCGCTACCTGTGTGCCGACAGCCACTCTTCTCTCGGGAGATCGTATTGTTCTACAACTGACTTTTACCAAACAGTGCGCTGTGAAACCGAGCAGAGCCTGGCAGAATCCAGGGGTCGCTACCGATGGGCCTCAGCGCTCCACTCCATCAGCGTCACGTCTGGTGCGGGAACCTTAACGTGGGTGAGAACACCCGTGGCAACAGTCACTTGCAGGATCAGTGCTCACCCCGTACCAAATGGATGCACATCAATTATGACAGAAAGGCCAACACACCCAAACACATTACAGTCTGAACTGGTGGCAACGCCCATCTATTTCTTTAATTTTTTCTGATTATAAAGACTATTTTGCTAAAACATACAGCTTGATACAACACAATGGAGAAATTTAAAAATCTGCAGCCACCTGGACGGCAAAGATGTGCAGAAGGGACCCCATTCGGGCCCCGAGAAGAGGCTCCTGGCTGAGTTAGCGCCTGGCCCCACCTAAACTGTCAGACCAGCCATCTGCAAACATGTAAATCACAGCCGGGCTGTCCACGCCAGCGTCGGCGTGTTTCCTGCCTGCGGATGCAAAAGCGGGAAGGTGGCCGCGCCAGGCTTCTTTCAACAAGCACCAGAGGCTGGAAGGGAACTCCACACCCTGGGACCTCTCCTGCCACGCCCAGCCCTGGTGCTCCCAGAGGCCACCTGCAGGAGGGAAAGAGACAGGTTCCGTGCCAAGCAGGACTCCATTGCAATCCGAGCTCCCCCGAGCCTCAGTTTTCCTAGCTTGTAAAATGGGCCTAAGCTTCCTCGCTCACAGAGACACCATGAGGACTGGATGCGGGAATGGATGTGGAAGTCATTTTCCTTCCTTCTGCTCTGGGTTTGCTGTCGGCCCGTGGCTGGGGATCAGGGACACCCAGGCCGGGGGTAAGTGCTTCCCAGCGGCAGTCATCTTCTGCAGTTAGCTTTGTTCTCAACCTGAATGGGCTACACTGCACGTGACAAGGAACAAACCTCCCTCCCCCTCCTGATCCTCCTCCCTCCCCTCTCGGAGGCAGCCTTTGTCCCCTCCCCTTTGTGTCTCTTTCCAAGGTTGGTCTTTTATGCATTTACACCAAAATGCAGCCTTCTACACCTGCTGATCTGCATCCTGCTTTTGTAGACACTGACGGATGCAGGGCCAGCACCGTGATGCAGTGCACGAAGCCTCTGCTTGTGGTGCTGGCATCCCATATGGGCGCCAGTTCAAGTCCCACCTGCTCCACTTCCAATCCAGCTCTCTGCTATGGCCTGGGAAAGCAGTGGAAGATGGCCCAAGTCCTTGGGCCCCTGCACCCACGTGGGAGAACTGGAAGAAGCTCCTGGTTCCGGATCAGCCCAGCTCTGGCTGTTGAGGCCAATTGGGAGTGAGCCAGCAAATGGAAGATCTCTCTCTGCCTCTCTGCAACTCTGCCTTTCAAATAAACAAAAAGAAAGAAAGAAAGAAAGAAAGAAAGAAAGAAAGAAAGAAAGAAAGAAAGGAAGGAAGGAAGGAAGGAAGGAAGGAAGGAAGGAAGGAAGGAAGGAAGGAAGGAAGGAAGGAAGGAAGGAAGAAAGAGAGAGAAGGAGGGAGGGAGGGAGGGAGGGGGGGGAGGGAGGGAGGGAAGGAAGAAAGAGAAAGAGAGAACGAGAGAGAGGGAAAGAAAGAAAGAGAGAGAGAGAAAGAGAGAGGGAGGGAGGGAGGAAAGGAAGAGAGAAAGAAAGAAAGGAAGAAAGAGAGAGAAAAGAGAGGGGGGGAGAGAGAGAGGGAAAGAGAGAAATTGACGGGTGCTTCTTGAAGCTCTCTTCCCAACAATCCCTATGGAGCAGGGAACAGGTGTTTAGCCTAAGGTTAAGAGGCCCTCGTTCCACATTACCGTGCCTGGGTTCAGTCCCTGATCTAGCTCCTGACTCCAGCTTCCTGCTAAAGCAGACCTTCGGAGGAAGCGGGTTCTGGTCAAGGAATTGGAGCCCCGCCCAACAAGTGGGTTGCCCAGAGTGGTCCCCCTTAGTCACTGGAAGGATCTGGGAAATGAACCAGCGATGAGAGCACTCTCCACCCCTGCAAGCAAAACGTTTTAAAATACATGCATCTTCCGCAGTCTTTCTTCTCACTCTGAAACTTTTATACTATCAAAAAGTTGCACGACTACAGAAATGAACAGCCATCTATTTTAAAATGAATTTCACCAATTATTCATATACGCCACGCTTGCTCTTTCCTCTCTTGTCCCTAAACCAATCCTAAACACGTCAACTGCTGTCTCCAGAGAAGGGCATTCTGTTGCATAACCACCAGTGCCCAGGATCCCACTCGGGACATCAACATCGATTCAAGGTCATTGCGTAACGTACAGCCCCAAATCAATTCCCCCAGGCGTCGGATTTAAGTTATTTTTAAGAAATTCAGGTTCCAATTAAGAACCATCCACTGCAGTTAGCGGTCACGTCTTCTCTCTCTCACAGTATAGAACAGTGCCTTCATCTGTTTCGTCATCTATGACACGGACACTCGTGTGTACCCTGGCCACTTCTGCAAATTTCCCTCCAATTGATTTCCATGATTTTTCTTCCCCTCACAGTAGATTTGGATTAAGCACATTTTGGCAGGAACACCACCTCAGTGATGTTACATCTCATTATTTTAAACAGCAGTGCAGTGTTCTAGCACGCCACAGTTTATGTAACCTGTCCACGAGCTACGGAGGTCTAGCTGACTTCCATTGACTGCTAAAGGTGCTGCAATGAACAGTCTTACCTCTGTATTTGAAAGTGTCTGAAAGAGAGCTTCCTGGAGATGGATTCACTAGGCCTGTATCCAGCTGTGACACCCCAGTTAGCACTGTGTGGGGATACGCGCCCTGCAGGGCTGGGCTCCCCTCCTCGGACCATCACCTCCCCGCGCCACGACATTGTCCCCTGCAAGTCTTGGCTGGAATTTGAATGAAGTCAAGTGCAAAGCGCTCTCTCTCCGTCTTTGTGACCAAGCCCGCCTGTTTGTGTGGTGAGCTGCTGTGGTCCCAAGGGAAGAAGGACTTGAGCAAGAGCTATGCGAGCACCTGAAGCTATGCCATCCAGTGGGAATTGTTAACGTGCCCGTCTTCCAGGTGAGGAGGCAGAGGCGCAGGGAAGCGAGGCGTCAGTACTCCCAGGTGTGAGAGAGAAATGACCCCTACAGACAGGTGCACCGTCACACAGTGTCTCTAGCTCTTACCTCTGCACCCTGAGGACTGGGGAGTGGAGAGCAGGCAAAAAGTTCTACACATAAACTCCAAACCCTACAATTGTTAGTTCCCCCCTCCTGCTGCAGTGAGATCACCTTGGATCCCAAAACCTGGTTCTCCGACCCAAGGTAACTACCTCAACCAGAATGCATTGCTTTCATGGCTTTTCCGGCCCCTGCCACCACTGTGGACTACATTTCCCAAAAGGCAGTGCTGTAACAGCCGCCATGCCATTTCCGTTTCCGGTCCCTATGTTTTCCTGTATTGTGGGATCTACCCAACTGGTGGTGGAAACGCAAGGCCTGAAGACAGCGTGGTGGTCCGTGCAGGGACTTCACGTGGATAACGTGCCGTGTTTATAAACGGGAGTCCCTGGCGAGGCCTGGAAGCACTTTCTGCTCCCTTTCCCCGGGAGAGTGGTGTTGTGTGTGGGGCCACCAGCCCTCGGGAGCCGTGGGTTGAACCCTACCCTGGCTGTAGCTGCTCCCCCAGGAGCCTGGCATTCGCTTGAGTATTGGGTGTTGTGCTACCCTCTATTCTGTGACATCTCGTTACCCCAGAAGCACACCCTGCCCGGCAGTGAAGAAAAAGGAAGGAAGCGCCGTTGGATGAGCAGGCTGGCCCTCTTCCTGCAGATAGCCGGGGAGTCGTGCTAAGGGCAGGAGGCTCGGCAGTCAGGCCTCGCCACAGAAGCCAGCTTCTGATTGCATGGTGGAGAACAGAGCTTCTCCAGTGGGCCTGTTACCCCCATGTGCACGCCACCCTGGACCCACTGAGCAGAGTCTGTGCAGCCGAGGTCGGAGCCTCCTGGAAAACCTACCTTTCCTTACAGAAGTTACCAGACTGCCTGCCTTGAGAGAGGAGCTGTGCATAACTTGTCTCTATGCCCAGGCTCACCCCATGCCATCCACAATAAGGAGCAGGTTTGGGGTCGGCAGCTAGCTGGTGTTTACCATGTGGTCAGTGGGCTGTGGGCAGTGAGCTGCCCCCTGCACCCACTTGTCAGTGTCAAGCCATCTGAATAGAACCCTGAGTTGTGTTCCTGAAACCTTGACTTTAAACCCATCATGGCAACCATCAACAGCGCCCTGTTTATGTATCAAATTTCTGGCCTGCTCATCCCAGCCAATCCAGAGGCACGAGGTCATGTCCTTGTGGGCTGCCCGGCTATGCCAAAGCTGCCTCGTTATCCTGCCCCTCTTATTCTATAGCCAAGGTGGGTGCAATGTAACGACTTTCATTTTCCTTCCCTAAAATTCCCTTGCAAAAATACTCATAGCTCTAGGTCTACTGGACGTCTTTCCAACTGCCGTCTCACGCTAGGAGCTGATTATATTTCTGGTCAACATCTCTCACAGCTCAGTAAACTTTTATTTCAGAGACCCTCTGTCTCAGAGTTTTGATTGAACAGAGAATACCTTAGGTGGGAATGAGTGAGTATGGGAGACAGGAAGGGTCACTGCTGATCAGAGCAAAGACCCAGGGTGGATGAGAACTGGTGCACTTGAGGAAAACAGGAGCCCATAGGCAAAAACAAGGGGTGGGCGGTGGGTGAAACTCTGAACGTCCGCGCCAGGGCCTGACTGTTGAATGCTTCGTGCCGGTTATCCCTTCAATCCCCACTGATTTGATGAGTAAACTGAGGCCATGGACTTAGAACTCCGATGTTTCTAACTCCAGAGCCAAGTGCATGCAGCCCCCCCCCCCCGCCCCAGCAAGTAGTTTAAAGGCTGTGTTTGCTACTTGAACGTGTCTTTTAGGCCCTTCCACCGTAGGCAGTTTATCAAGGCGTTTCTCATAAACACACTTAGCCCTCTTGTCTAGGGCAGGTCTGTTAGACTGGGGCCTGTGGTTAAAGGGGACCCATGAGCTGGGATGGGGAAACACTCACCCTTATTCTCTATCCTCCAACTGAAATTAGCATTTTCTTCCATTGTGGCCACAGGCAGCAAAGCCCAGGAGTTCTGTGCAGGACCTGAAACTTCCTCACCTGTGGAAATCCCTCGTATTTTCATATCACATGACAATCATTTCACATATCTCAAAATAGCATTCACGAGCATCACTCCTTGGAAACGTCTGGTGTTAGCACACCACCTGCTGAATTTGGTTATTACACGTATGGGTAACCAGCACATGGATTATACATCACACATTTGGGGTTTATATGTTGGTAACCGTATTTCAATAGAACTGGGTTTCTTTACATGCCTTTGGATTTATTTGCTGTACTAAAAAATGTGATTTGGGGACTGGCATTGTGTGTGGCACAGCCCATATCCCCTATCAGAACACCGGTTTGAGCTCTGGCTGTTCTGCTTCCAGTCCAGCTCCTTCATAACGCACTGGGGAAGGTAGTGGAAAGTGGCCCAGGGGGGCCGCCATTGCAGTATAATGGGTTAAGTTTCTGCCTGCAATGCCGGCAACCCGTATGGGCACCAATTCCAGACCAAGGTGCCCCACTCCCCATCCAGCTCCCTGCTAATGTGTCTGGGAAAGCAACAGAGGATGGCCCAACTGCTTGGGCCCCTGCACCCATTCAGGAGGATGGGATGAAGCTCCTGGCTCCTGGCTTTGACCTTGCTCCTGGCTTTGACCTTGCCCAGCCTCGCTGTTGTGGCCATTTGGGGAGTGAACCAGTAGAGGGAAGATATCTCTCTTTGTATCTCCGTCTCTCTCTGTAACTCTTTCAAATAAAAAAATAAATCTTACAAAAAAAATGTGGGATCCCAGATGGAGCTCCAGGCTCCTGGTTTTGGTCTGGCCCAGCTGCAGTCATTGTGGCTATTTGGGGAGTAAACCAACAGATGGAAGATAGTCTGTCATTTCTTTCCCTCCCTCCCTCCCTCCCTCTCTCTCTCTGCCTTTCAAATAAAATAAAATTCTTGAAAAAAAAAATATGATTCAGGGGGCTGGTGCTGTGGCAAAGTAAGCTAAGTCTCCGCCTGCAGTGCTGGCATCCCATATGGGCGCTGGTTCGAGTCCCAGCTGCTCCACTTCCCATCCAGCTCTCTGCTGTGGCCTGGGAAAGCAGTGGAAGATGGCCCAAGTCCTTGGGCCCCTGCACCCACGTGGGAGACCTGGAAGAAGCTCCTGGCTCCTGATCAGCCCAGCTCCAACCACTGCGGCCATTTGGGGAGTGAGCCAGCAGATGGAAGACCTTTCTGTCTATCTGTCTATCTGTCTGTCTCTCTGCCCCTCAAATAAATAAATAAATTACATACATACATACATACATAAGATTCAGAGAGGAATGGCACAGGTTCCCTTGCTCAGGGGGAGCAGACTGGCCTTGTGTGCTGTGCCTTCTACAAAGACTCTGAAGGAAATGGTGAGGACATGAGAGGGAGATTTAAAGTTAAGAGCCAGCACTCCGGTGGGTTTCTCAGTCAGTGGGTCCCCACCGCTTTGTGAGGTTCCCCAGACCACAGTAACCAAGTCACTTGCCCTCCTCAATACCCACTCTTATTTATATATTTGAAAGACAGGGGGCTAGCCTGTGGCATAGTGGGTAAAGCTGCTGCCTGCAGTGCTGGCATCCCATATAGGTGCTGGTTCAAGTCCCAGCTACTCCAGTTATGATCCAGCTCCCTGCTAATGTGCCTGGGAAAGCTGTGGAGGATGGTCCAAGTCTTTGGGCCCCTGAACCCACTTGGGAGACCCAGAAAAAGCTCCTGGCTCCTGGCTTTGATCACTGCAGCCATTTGGGGAGTGAACCAGTGGTTAGAAAATCTTGCATTCTCTATCTCTCTTTGACTCTGCCTTTCAATAAATAAACAAAAATAAAAAAGACAGACAGACACCTCCACCAGTTCATTACCCAAAGGCTGCGTGCTACTGGGCCAGGCCAAATCCAGAGACCAGGAACTAAATCCAGGTCTCCCACTCAGGTGCCAGGGACCCAAGGACTTGACCCATCACCTTGCCTCCCAGGATGCGTGGTAGTGAAAAAGCTGGAATCAGGAACAGAGCTGTGACTTGGACCAGGCACTCTGATGTGGTCACGGGCAGTTTAAGCCAGATGCCCACACCAAGACAGATATTGTACTCGACACACAGTAACTGTACACACTGAGGAGTACACTGGCCTTTCAACACATCTACAAGCATGCACAGATTCCTAACATTTTTTGCCCTACACTAAACTTGTCTCTCATTCTCCAGGAGCTCTTTGAAGTGCTGTCGTACAGTGTGCAGTGAACGGCTCAGGACCCCTGGGGTAGCCACCCCTGCAGACAGGCACCATTTCTTGTTCAGAAATTCAGCTCCTGTCGGTCTCCACCTGTGCTAGGAACCCGGCAGGCTGTCCTTCCCTGCAGTGGCACCCCTGCACCTGTTAGCCATCTCTCTGGGAACCACGATTCCACTCGTGGCTGCTTCGAGATGAACTTTGTGACCTCCACCTATGGGCGAGAACCTGTGGCATCTGTTTCCGCCCCATGCCCACTCCTGCCCGCTTCCCCGAGAGGCAGGGCACTCTGTGACTGGGGCAGGCTATCCGAGTGCAATTCAGCTCCTATCACGCAGCCGGTGGACACCTTCTCCAAGCTCACCAGTGCCCTCGGGTCTCATCAGGACTCTGCCCTGGCTGCAACAGTCTCCCCGTCTGGCCCCTGCCACGCAGCCGGCCTCACTTTATTCCATTTGCCTTGTCACTCATTCCACTCCGGCCCTGCTGGCCCTGGCTGCTGTGAGGTGCTCCGCTTGCTCCAGCCTCCTGGCCCCGGCCTGAGCAGGTCCCTCTGCCTGACTGCAAGTCTGTGTTAATCCAGGGCCTGACAGGGGACATTAACAGAGAATGTGACACAAAGAACTGGGAACAAGGATCTGAGTACCAAAAGGACAAAACGGGGACACGGAGGAATCCTGGCTAACAAGGACGGAGAGAGCCCACAACCCCCAGGACTAGAGGACCAAGGGGAGGGCACAGGTGGGGCAAACTGGGAAGAGGGGAAGAGGAGGAGTTCCGAGGGGCTGGGACACAGACCCCCCGAGAAGCAGCCAGCGCACAGCTGAGGGGCAGCTTAGCCATCACTACCCAGAAAGCACTTCGGCATGCCATCATCCACATCACACCTCCTGCCCCGCAGAGCCCTGGGAGTCCTGGAGGCTCCTCACTGTCCACCCCAGTGCCCAGCACATGCTGAGCGCCCCCAGAACCTTTGGGGGCGGACGCATTTCTCGAGGACAGTGCAAGTGGCTTTCCTGCCCTGCTGGACTGAGACTCCGCCACATCGTCCCAAGGCTCCTGGATCCTGAAGCAAGGCCAGGCCAGTGCGCAGCTGTGAGCTGCACCGTCGGGAGGGGCGGCCTTGAATTCTGCACAGGATGGGACTCCAAACACGGGGGTTAATCTGCCTCCTCCCCATCCCAGCCCTGCCTCAAACCTGCCTGGCACCAGGTCGGTGTTCAAGGAATATGTGTTCAATGAATGAACCACTGGGCCTGAGCCGTAGATCCCGAGTCATCTCTTGCCGGAGGATGCACTATATGAGGGTTCTTCCAAAAGTTCGTGGGAAACAGAATTAAAAGATCAGTTTGGGCACAAAACAGTTGGAAACCCATACTAGGTTTTTCAGAATTTGCACTTTTCTTGAGCTTTTGGAAAGACCACTGATATGCATGGATTTTAAAAAATTTTTTACAACAGAATAAAACTTTTCATTTCTCTTTCTATACATTTTTAAAAAAATATTTATTTATTTGAGATGCAGAATTACATAGACAGGGAGAGGGAGAGGGAGAGGGGGAGAGGGAGAGAGAGAGAGAGAGAGAGAGAGAGAGAGAGAGAGAGAGAAATCTTTTATCTGCTGGCTCACTCCCTAAATGGCCACAGCAGCCAGGGCTGGGCCAGGCCAAAGCCTGGAGCCAGGAGCTCCGTCCTGTCCTCCCACATGGGGGCAGGAGCCCAAGCACTTGGACCATCCTCTGTCACTCTCCCAGGTGTTAGCAGGGAGCTGGACAGGGAGCTGGACTGGAAGTGGAGCAGCTGGGGCTCGAACCTGCACCCATACAGGACACTGGCAGTGACTTAACCCACCACGCCACAGTGCCGGCCCCCCTGGAAGGAATTTTTAAGGCAGTAAGAGTACTTTAAAAAAAAAGTGTGAGGGCCCTGCACTGTAGTGTAGTAGGTTAAGCCTCTGCCTGAGGCGCTGGCATCCCATATGGGCACCAGTTTGAGTCCCAGCTGCTCTGCTTCTGATCCAGCTCTAGCTTTCAAATAAAATCTTAAAAAAATAATTCCCTAGGCTGGTGCTATGGCATAGTAGGCTAAGCCTCTGCCTGCAGTGCTGGCATCCCATATGGGTGCCAGTCTGTATCCCGGCTACTCCACTTCCAATCTAGCTCTCTGCTTATGGCCCGAGAAAGCAGTGGAAATGGCCCAAGTGCTTGGGCCCCTGAAGACATGTGGGAGACCTGGAGGAGGCTCCTGGCTCTTGGCTTCAGATCAGCCCAGCTACAGCCATTGCAGCCTTTTGGAGAGTGAACCAGCAGGTGGAAGACTTCTGTCTCTCCCTCTCTCTGTAACTCTTTCAAATAAATAAGAAAATAAAAACTTAAAAAAGATAAAAAATGAATACAATTTTAAAAACTCCCCCTGGGGCAAGCACTTTGGCTCAGTGCTTTGCGCCCACATCCCATACCAGAGTGCCAGTTTGAGCCTTAGCCACCCTGTACTTCCGATCCACTAAGGCACATGGGAGGCAGCAGATGATGGCCCAAGTGCTTGGGTTCCTGTCACCCATGTGGGAGACCCAGAAGGAGTTCCTGGCTACTGCCCCCTGGCTTCTAACATCGTAACCCCTAGGCCGAGTGCCCACCCTAAACTTCCTCAGTACCCCTCCCACCCTCGAAGGTAATAAGCTCTTGGTGGGACACTCCCGCGCTTTGTACCCAGACTGCCTGTGTTCAGATGGGACTCATTCCACTTCCTGGCTGTGTGTCTTTGACAAATCACTTTACTTCTCTGAGCCAACGCATCTACAACACGACAAATCCCCAGCACGCAGTAGCTGATGCTTAATACAAATGTGTTTGCGTCCCTCCCTGGGGGTGAGCTCTCGTCCCAGGTCACACCCAGAGGACCTTCCTCCCCAAGAGAGGGTCACTGATCTGGCGTGGGTCTGGGCGCTAGGCTGCACACTGGCCAACGCCAAGGCCGAGGGCCCCGGCCCGTGGTTCAAAGAGGCTGCCCTGGGGGAATTCCTTCTGCTCTACAGGGCAAAGAGGCTACATGGGTCAGAACTCCACTCAAAATTGCTTAATGAAAATGAGGGATTCCTGGTCTCATATGAACGGAATCCCGGGGAAGATCTAGCTTCAGGCAAGGCTGGATCCGGGGATGCGGCAGATCCTCTGAGGTTGGTCTCCTTTGCCATCCCCTTGTGCCAAGGAAGTTGGGTACAACTAGGTGCCAGGCCTCTGCAGGTGAAGCAGGAAAAGGAAGCTTTGCTCACTGCTTCTCTGCACCAAGCCCTGCTACGGTCACACACTGCCCTGCCCTCCAGGGACTGGTAAGAGCAACAGGACGCAGCCCACGACAATGCCTGGGGCCAAACCCATTGGAGGAGGGCAGTGTTGGTGGCCATGATTGACAGCTCCACGGAGTCAGCTCCCCAAGGGAGAAGGGTTGAGGCTGCAGAAGGAAGACAGCCTCATTAGCTGCTCACTGCTCTAAGCACTGGCCCTGGTTAACTCGCTTCCTCCTTAGCACGGCCCTACCGAGCCAGTCATGTTCATCACCCCCATTTCACAGATGAAGAAGCTGAGGCATAGCTTGGTTGAATATCTTCCTTGTATCAGAGGGGCTCAAGCACTACCCTACCCGTTAGACAGGGGGTGGCTGAGAAGGGGCAGGATACCCCCCCACACACCCAGAGACATGTCAGGGAGCAGCAGGACCTCTGGCTGCCCGGCCTGAGTGAAGCCAGTCTTCCGGACTCTATGAAAAATGTGGAGACCCCCAAAAGACTTTCCAGAAACTGAGGACTTGGCCAGCTCCGTGCCAGGGGCAGAAATCCTGGCCTGAAGACCCAGATGCGGCTCAGCCCAGTTCACGACCGCACGTCGGCTATGCCAACGGCCAGTCACTCCACTCTGTGCGCCTTGTGTCTCTCTTGCAAATGAGCAACGTAAGGCCGCGTCCCCCATCGCTGAGGGCCCTGGGTGCTCTCTGGGGAAAAGCCACTGCTTTTGTCACGGCCAACCACAAACTGCTCTGGCCCCAGGAGCCCCAGGTGCTGGGGGAAAACATGTCCCTGCCTCCCACCCGGCCCCAGCCGCCCCAAGCACAGCTCTCAAGGGGGAGGGGGCTCCTGGCACCCTCCATCGCTGGGCTGCACGGACCCCCTGCCAGGGCTAACAAAACTCAGCGGCGCACTGGCTCACAACCCTGGTGATTCTGTCCCCCAGGGAGGGTTTCCAGGTTTAGCAAAGACCAGTGCAGTGTTGGAGCCACAGTTACCCCAAACAGATCCGTGTCATTTATCTGGAATGCAAACAGTGGATCTGGCAACCCTACCCACACCCATGGAGGATCTGCTCCTGTCAGGAGACATTTGGTTGTTGTCTCAAGTGGGGGTGCCAGTGGCATCGCCTGAGAAGGGCCCAAGGACACTGCTCAACCCCCTGGTGTTGCCCAGGAGAGGCTCAGCACAGAGAATGCCCCCAAGGTCCACCATGGCCCGAGGATAAGGAGCCCCCGCCCCAGGGCCTCCTTGCTGCTGACACACAGATTCTCATCTGACCTCAGACACCTGCTGCATGGGGCACTTACTGTCCTCAAGGGAAAGGCGGGGAGACCGAAGCGCAGGCAAATTGCCACGTTCAAGGTCAGACACTGCAGTCTTCCGTCTGCCAATGCATTCTCCTCCCTAATAAATCCACACAAAGCCAGCCAGGAAATATATGGGGGGGGGGGGTGCTCAGGCAGAGCCTTTCAGGGTGTCCCACGGGGACTAGGTCTCCTGGGCTCCTCGGTATGGGCAAGCCAGTGTCCCCAGCCTGGCAAGAGAAAGGAACCCAGATGGCAGGTGTCGCCACCAGACTGTTGTGCCACCAGGAGGCAGCAGAGACCGGGAAACAGCTTGGCAAGCTCTGGCTTCCCAGGAAGTCACTGCTAACACGGACTCCCGGGTCCCACCCCAGGGATTCTGGTTTCTTGGTCCAGGGCGAGCACCTGACGTGGGTGAGTCTGCTGTAGAGGCAAGATTATGAACCACGGAGCTGGTGTCTTGGTCGTCACCCTTGATTGCATCCTAGAGCTTCCTGGGGTTTTGAAAACTGATCCTGGGGCCAGTGCTATGGCATAGTGGGTAAAGCCACCATCTACAGCACCAGCAAACCATATAGGTGCCGGTTTCAGTCCCAACCGCTCCACTTCTGATCCAGCTCTCTGCTGTGGCCTGGGAAAGCGTAGAAGATGACCCAAGTGCTTTGGCCCCTGCACCTGCGTGAGAGACCCAGACGAAGCTCCTGGCTCCTGGCTCCTGGCTTTGCCTCGGCCCAGCTCTGGCCATTTCAGTCATCTGGAGAGTGAACCCAGCAAACAGAAGATATTCTCTGTCTGTCTGTCTGTCTCTCTCTCTCTCCCTCTCTCTCTCTCCCTCTGCCTCTCTGTAACTTTGCCTTCCAAATAAATAAATAAAAATCTTTAAAAAAAAAAAAAAGGAAAAGAAAAGAAAACTCACTGAATGGAAACAAGATGTGGCCTGCACAGACAATGGAATAGCACGCAGCCATAAAAGGCAGGTTCTGCCCCGTGCTCCATTATGGAATGGGGCAGGGCTACACAAGAAGCCTCTTACCTTACTCAGTTTTACCCACATGGAAACAGCCCAAAGCCTTTCAATGGATAAACAAAACGTGGCGACGGCTGGCGGCGGCTGGGGCGGGAACATTTGCCCTGGTGGTTGGGACGCTGGTCAGGATGCCTGCACCCCTTCCTGGGAGGCAGCAGGTGATGGCTCAAGGAGTGGGGTCCCCACCACCTATGTGGAAGACCCAGATGGTGTTCTGGCTCCTGGCTTCCTCCCAAGTCTCCCCCAGGTTACAGGCATCTAGGGAGTGAACCAGCGCATGGGAGCTCTGTTTGTCTAATAATTTTTTAAAAAGAACTTTAAACAAAATGTGATATGCAGAAAGAAGGGAATATAATTCAGCCATAAGAGACCTGCAGTTCTGGGGCCGGCGTCGTGGCACAGTGGACTAAGCTGCTGCTTCAATGAAGTCCTGCCTCTGCTTCTGGTCCAGCTTCCTGCTAACCCGCATCTCACCCTGGGAGGCAGAGATGACGGCTCAGGTACTTTGGCCCCTGCCACCCACGTGCAACACCCAGACGGAGCTCCTGGCTTCAGTCTGGCCCAGTACTGGCTGTTGAGGGTCTTTAGGGAGTAAACAGTGGATGGAAGCTCGCCCCCCCCCTTTTCCATCTCTCTCCCTCTCTGCCTTTCAAGGAAATAAAATACACTTTACACAAAAGAAAGAATTGAAATTCCGACACACACTGCAATGAGGATGGATCTTGAAGACATTAAATGAAACCAGGGTGACCCAGAGGACAGCCCATGTGCGACACCCTCACTTGAGTCCCTAGAGGGGTCAGGGGCTGGGCTGGGTTGGGGTCAGAGAGCTTTGGTTGGGGTGATGGCTCCGGGAGTCACAGTCGCACACCACGTGAGTGGTCTTAATGCTCCGACGCAACAGCCCAGAGTGGCAACAATGGGAAGTTCATGCTAAATACATGTTATCACAATAAAAATGCAACAGGAACATACATACTGCATTTCAACAATTCCCACTCAACAGTATCCCACAAAACAAAAGCACCAGTGTGCAAGTCTCTCCAGGCCAGTGAAATAAGTATGTCTAGAATCCCAGAGTCCTGATAGCTCCCGAGCGTCCCTGGGGAATGTGACACACCGTCACAGCGGAGAAGCCCTGGTCCGCAAGTGTTCTCAGACTCCCCACCCTGAAGGGACAGTGAAGGCTCCGGCCATGTGTCCAATCTCGTGCCCAATCTCGTGCCCACGGGGGCAGGTGCTGTGCTGCAGCCAGATAGGTGAGTGCGGGCCTGAGTTCCGGCTGCTACACTACCCAGCTTCCTGCAAGTGCCCCGGGGAGGTGGCACATGATGGCTCAAGAGCTTGGGCCCTCGCCATGCACGCAGAAGACCCAGATGGAGTTCCTGGCTCCTGGCTTCAGCCTGGTCCAGCCCCACCGTCATGCGCATTTGGGGAGTGAACCAGTGGATGGAAGCTCTCTCTCCTCCGCCTTCACTTTGCCTTTCAAACACCGACAATGAATAAATCTTTTAAATATAGGTCCAGAATCTTTGCTGTTCCTCCCTCAAGAGACAGAACCCAGAAGGGGGCCTCATACCGCCTGTGAAGATGTGCTACAGTTTGGTTCAGTTTTTCCGTGAATGTTTGAACTTGTAACTCCTCTCCCCTGGAGCATGGGGCTGGACTTAATGATTGGCTTCTGATGGGAAAATGAGAGCTGAAGTGCTGGTGCTGGACCCAGGGACAAGGGCCTTGGGGCACTGTGGCTTCCCTTGATCTCCTCTCTCTGATCACTCACCCTGGGGGCGCCAGCTGCCATGTCCCGAAGCCACTCAAGTAGCCTCGGGGTGGGGGGGCCCGGGGTGACAAACTGGGGCCTCCTGCCCACAGCCACGAGGGCAGTGGCTCCTGCAGCCGCCATCAAGCCTTCCACTGCGAAGGCAGCTACGTGAGAAACCCAAGCCAGTGCAGCCAGTGGCGCCACCCCCGAATGCCGGGCCCAAAAAGGGTGAGCTAACAAATGCTTGCTGTCTGAAGGCACCACGCTGGGGGATGACTCATGACACAGGAGCAGATAGCTAACAGACATCCATCTGTGAGTCAGCCACCCATCCCTCGACAACCGCCCGTTATCCATCCCTCCATCGGCCCGCCCACCTGCACACCCATTTATGTTACATCAGCTACCCACCCACCCGCCCTCCACGGTCTACACGTAGAAAGAGCCCAGTGCTCGGCAGACCATCCCGGAAGTGGATCCTCCAGCCCCAGGCAAGCCTTCTGATGAGCTCCCAGCTGAGCTAGAGCCACCAGCTGTGCCACTGCTGAATGCCCGGCCCACAGCTGGTGCCATGGGACCTCAGTGAGGGTTTGTCCGATGTGTGAACCAAGCATTTCATAAAATGTCTGCTCTATGTTTCTTCCAAGACAGGACAAGGGAGACTCAGCTGTGGCCCTTTGGGCCAGTGCCTGGTCCTGCCAGAGCAGCCGTGCCTCGCACTGCTGTTTGGTCACCTCTGGGGAGGGGCCTCCACCTGGACCCATTTGGCTTCATTCAGCCCGGCTGAGGACCACTCCCCACCCCCGCTCCCACATGCACACAAGTGCCCTGCACCTGCTGATAGGAAAAACATGGTGCTGTCACTGCATCCATCCACCCATCAGAGCAGGGGGCAGGGAAGGGCTGCCTGCCCCACAGTGGACGCTGCCACACGAAGACACGAGCTCTCTTTGAGGTTCAAGAACCTGTGCCAAACGGGGCAGCCATGTGGGGAGCAATCCGGACTGGACTGAGTTACTGGAATTAAGACTTATTCTATGCATCTGCTCTCCCACAATATGGCGCTGGGAGAGAAGTAAACAGCTTCCGCACAGCTGCCTCCAGTTCAACTAATAAACTGTAGGACCTGCTCCTGATTGGAGGAGAGCAGCGTACTCGGCGTGTGGGTAGCAGAGTTGGGATTGGTGGAAGAGGACTATAAAGGAGGAGAGAGACGGCATGCACCAGGAACATCTAAGGGAACACCTGTGCAGCCCCCAGAGAGCCGGCCGGTGGTGTGCCGCTCCCCTGCGGAAGTGGGGAATGTGGCCAGGGGGAACCGCCCTTCCACGGAGGTGGAAGGGATAGTAGCCAACCCGGGAAGAACCAGCAGCAAACCCGGGGAGGGCCGAGCAGACGAAAGAACAGTGCAGGGTCCTGTGTCGTTCCTCCACGAAGAGGGGGAGCGACATAATGGTGCCGTGACTCGGATATGAAGCCTAGGCAGGGCTTAGTGTCGTTCCTCCATGAAGAGGGGGAGCGACAAGCTGTGGGGAGCCATTGCACGGCGCCCTAAAGATGGCGCCGGCTCCTTTCCCCCGGAAGGACTGGCGAGAAACAAACATCTCCTAATAAGGAGATGTTTGAGCTCCCTTCCGGCTTCCGCGTTGCTGTACCAATCAATGCTTGCCACTTGGCCGCTTTTGATTGGTGCGCGGATGGCTATAAGAGGGAGGGGAGAAAAAAGGGCGCGGGATTCAAAGTTTGAAAGAGGTTCCTGAATAAACTGCTGGAAGAAGAGTTCGGGTCGTGTCTTCCTTGCTGGTCGAGGGACGCGACAACTGGTGGCCCGTACGGGGAACCATCTCAAACGCGAACTCAGAACTTCCTGCAGTCAGGGCAGCGCTGGTAAGTCCCCCAGGAAAATAAGGTGGGGATCCGCGATAAGAGCGGGCAGTCCTGCGACAATAGCGGGAGGATAGCTCTGCGATTAAAGCAGAGGAAGTTCTGTGACAAAAGCAGAAGGAGCTCTGACCCGTGGCCAGGGAAAGAGTAAAATTTTAGACGATGGGTAATTCACAGTCCCATCCAATTTTTCTGGCGCTGAATGCGCTGCTTTGAGAAAACGGTTTGAAACTTAAGCCTAGTACATTGCATAGGTTTTTACGTAACTGCGATACCATTGCACCCTGGTATGGGGTTTCGGGAAGCCTTACTATCCCTTCATGGGACAAACTAGGCAGGGATTTGGATTTTGCATTCAAAAAGGGTAATCTCGAAAGGGGAGTGAGACCAATATGGAAGTTAGTGCGAGCATGCCTCGAGGATGAGCAGTGTAGTGAAACTATTCTGAGCGGTCAAGCTGCCTTGGAGGAGCTTCAGGAAGAGCGCTCCGAGAGAGCTGCCAGTGAAAAAGGGAAAACTTTGAAGGAGAGTCAGAAAAGAACTAGGAAAAAACTGTACCCCGATCTTTCCGAGTTGCGCAGCCCCTCCTCAGTAAGTAGTACTAGTGCAGAAAGTAGCTCAGAAAGCAGCAGTGAGTCTGAAGAGTGTGGCGATAACAAAGAGTCTGGTATAAAGCAAGTACGGGAATTGAATCGGCAAATGAGGATTTCCAAAAATTACAGCCGCTGAGCCATTACCAGTTGTTGTCAGATTCCTTATATGTGGTGAACGCATTAAAGATATTGGAAACCGCAGGACCGATTAAACCTTCTAGCCCAATTGTATCCCTAATGTCAGGTGATTGCTCATTGTCTGGATGCATGGGCCGCCTGGGGGAAACCCCAGGTGCTAAAAACTGATAATGGCCTGGCCTATACATCTCAAACCTTTACCACCTTTTGCCAAAAAATGGAGGTTCAACTTGTCCATGGATTGCCATACAATCCTCAGGGCCAGGGCATAATTGAGCGAGCACACCGCACACTGAAAGAATATCTTTTAAAACAAAAAGGGGGACGTGACAGGCCAGGAGAAAGAGAGAGGAAAAATTCCACAGGTATCTTGACCTAGAGAAAAGTCTTAATTCGATAACCCTTTCCAACTTGATGGGTTTTTCTCTTTACAGTTAATAAAAACTTAAGCAATGGGCTCATACATTGATAATCAATTCTTTTCTGTGCTGCTGTAGCTAACTTATCTAATGAGAGTTTTCATGTGTCTTGAAGGTTTTGCATTTTTCTATTGCCAGTATGAGTCTTGATTGGAAAAACTGCACCATGAAGCTGTTTACGTTATATCTTTAATGTTTGAGTGAGTACCTAACTTTGATCAGATCTAGTCCACAGCCTTGGTTAAACGTACTAATTTTTGACTAAAATGGTTTGACTCTCTGATAGTTTAAATTCTAAACCGAGTCTTTCAACTTTGGGGCTTCCAGTCGGATCCCTGGAACTCTCAAAGGATGGGACTCTAAATTTGTTAAAGTAACAGCTGTTTGAGTCAATTCAAATTATACAAAGTGTATTAAAATGTAGTAAATGATGTCAAATCTATGTTGTATTCATGTTTTTGCTTTCCAGCTAGAGTAGTCTTATAAAAATGAGAGTAAATTCTGTGTATACAAGCCTTTATGTTGTTAACTCAAGTAAGCCAATACAGATTGGTTCAGAAAATTGGGTTAATGCAAACGCCCTTTGGTTCACTTGCTCAGTTTTACATTTACATGTCTTTGATATGCTTTAAACTTGTTTCTCTTAAGGATGAAGATCTTTTCAAAGTTGTAAATATGCACTAGTGACTGTTGCTGCCCAAGTGGTGTCATCCTTATGTTACTTAAAAGCATGGAAATGTAATTTTGACTTTTAATTCAGATAATGGTGTGGTATTCATTAATAGCTCAGTGTTTTAAGTTATCCAGGCATTGGTGCTAAGTAAAATATGGAAAATGTATTATGTGTACTTTTAACATCTTAAATTTGATAAGAGACTTTTAAGTTTGCCAGCATGTATTCTCATAGGTTGTCCATACATGATAATTCAAGACTGTAAAAGTAACTACAGGTATAAAGTTTCAGAAGGTGTGAGCAAGTCATGAAAAGTTGTAAAAAGTTTACGATTTTAAAACATTGTTTACAGAGTTTTCTATAAGTTAAATGTTAATGCCAAAATTACACTAACCTAAAGTTGAAGTCTGATCTTCTGTTATAACAATGGGATTTTTTAAAATGTGTACTAATGTTATTAATTATCTGGAAATGGTCTCAATTGTAAATCTTAAAATCTGTTGTTGCAAAAACTGTAACGTCTCTTTTTAACAGTGTCTGCTTAATCAGTTACTCTGCCATTTCTAAAGTTAGGTCGTGTAAGCTCTTTTTAACTCTGTTAAATAGTTCTGAGTTATGTGATAATTTCATGTGCTAACTCTTATGTTCAAGGTTTTTGTATTTCTGGTTTACCTAAAAATTCATGTTCTGCCAAGTAAATGTGTACTCTACTGTCTGTTAAGTTATGATTGATAAAAAGTATTAAGTCTTAAAAAGTTATGTTAAATATTATTATGATCAGATGTGGTCTAAAAGTGTTAAAATCGCCCTGACTAAATGTTAAGGAATTCTATTTTGACCAGATACTCTAAGTTCTCTTGGCACCTTTAACAGACTTTCTGAAAATCAAAGTTCTAAATTCTCTGGACTTTTGGTATCTCCAGAGGGCCCCTGGAGATGTCAAAAGATATATCTCTCATGTTGCAGAGATAATAACCAATCGGGCTGTTTAGATTAAAAGTGGTGCCAAGATGTGAAATGATGCTAAACTTCAGCTATAAACATGTTTCTTTCTAGCTGCTCCAGTCTCTGGCTCAGAAGCCAGATCCTTTAAAGAAAGACTGACAAAGTCTAAGAAGCATCCCATGGTCATGATTTGCATCACCTCAATGTCCAAACCTTAAGCTTTGGCAGATGGATGTTACCCATTTTTCTGAATTTGGTAAACTAAAATACATACATGTCTCTTTAGATGCATGTTCAGGTTTTGTTTTTGCCACCCCGCAACGCGGCGAGGCTGCCAAACATCTCTCATTGCCGTCAGGCCTTTGCTGTTCTAGGAACCCCTATACAGATAAAAACTAATAATGGCCCAGCGTATACTTCCAACTATTTTAAGCACTTCTGTACTAACTTCCACATCTCTCATCACCAGGATTCCTTATAATCCCCAGGGACAAGGTATTGTGGAACGAGCACATGCCACATTAAAAAAATTATTTACAAAAAATAAAAAAGGGGGAATACGGGACCATGGCATATTCCCCACAAAAATGGCTATCACATGCTCTTTTCATTTTAAATTTTCTAATACTGGATAATCAAGGGAAATCTGCAGCTCATCGTCACTGGCATCCTGAAACCAAAAGACAACAAGTCTATGTGAAGTGGAAAGACCCTCTAACTGCTCAATGGTATGGACCTGACCCTGTTTTAATATGGGGACGTGGACATGTTTCTATATTCTCGATGGTTACCTGAGTGACTGGTGCGGCAAACAGACAATGTCACAAAGCAGCCTCTCTATCTTCATTATAACATTGCTGATTGGGATCGTTGCTGCAGCCGTTATAACCGCCATTTCCATTGCAGCTGTGGGCGCTACAACAGCTGCTATAGCGCTCACAGGGACAGTTCAAACTGCTAATACCCTGAATAATTTGACGGCCTCCGTGGCTGCTGCTTTGGATACTCAGACATCCTTAAATGTACATATAAAGGGAGGCTTGATGATTGTTAATCAGCGTGTGGATTTGGTACAGGAGCAGGTGGATACTCTCTGGCAGCTTGCTCAGCTAGGATGTGAGTGGAAATTTTCAGGGTTGTGTGTGACCTCTGTTCAGTACGATAACATGACTCAGGCAGCAAATTACTCTAAACGTTGTCTCAGATGCTCTTGCAGAATTGGTCCGCAGAATTTGACTACACCTTGAAGCAACTGTGCCTTGCCGTGGTCACCATCAACTCCACATGTGTGGATGTCTCCTTCGCATCTGGACTGTCATCCCAGATCCAACTGTCTCCAGCCTGAAGGAGTGGGTGGGACTTGGAGCTTTGACGGGGTTGCTGTTACTTGTTGTGTTATTTTGCCTGTGGTGTTTGTGCAGGATGAGGACAGCTCATCGGCGGGAATTGGCCATGATAGCTCAAGCCTTTTATGCCCTTGAGGCTGGACAATCGCCGCAAGCATGGCTGGCCTTCCTTGAATGCTAGGCATGGGTGCAGGGTGCGAGGCAAAGCACTGCAGAGAGAACGAGCCATTACGTTCTCTGGAAGGCAAGTCTGTCTGCATGTGGGTTGGCATCCCAGATCCCACCCCCGCGAAAAGGATGCTGTTCCAGGTGGATGCCTGGCAGTGGGGGACAGACCCCTACCTTCTCCTGTAATCCTTAGATGCCTAGTTCTAAAACAAAAAGGGGGAACTGTGGGGAGCCATTGCACGGCGCCCTAAAGATGGCGCCGGCTCCTTTCCCCCGGAAGGACTGGCGAGAAACAAACATCTCCTAATAAGGAGATGTTTGAGCTCCCTTCCGGCTTCCGCGTTGCTGTACCAATCAATGCTTGCCACTTGGCCGCTTTTGATTGGTGCGCGGATGGCTATAAGAGGGAGGGGAGAAAAAAGGGCGCGGGATTCAAAGTTTGAAAGAGGTTCCTGAATAAACTGCTGGAAGAAGAGTTCGGGTCGTGTCTTCCTTGCTGGTCGAGGGACGCGACAACAAGCCACAGGGAGGCCTCCTCTCGTAGAATGTCACACAGGCCTGGAACCTCCCCCACTCCGTGTACCCTGCCCCATCCGTGAGAATCCCTGTTCTCAGCCTTCGGGGCTCACGTGCTAGGTCCTCAGTCTGCCCCTCTATGAAATGGGCAAGATGAGAATTCAGGGGCATAACACAGCGTACAAAAAGGCCCCTCAGCAAAGGACCCAAGGAGCAGCTGGTACAGCACAGGGCAGGGCTACAGCGACTCCCAAGTCCCCTTGCTTTGCGCACACAGCTCTGGCTGCTCCCTTGGCCTCGAATACTCTTCCCCTAAACACCCCCCGGCTCCTCCCTCCCCTCCTCAGGTCTTCGCTCAAATGCCACTTTCACAGGGCGGCTTCCCTGGCCACCCTCCTCCACTCTTCCTACCCCGTTTGGCTTAACATTCGTCCATCTCTTCAGGCTGCTACCTCTTTTCCTTATTTTGTCTCCTTGATTTTCATGTACTGCTTGACTGCTCCCAGAACACAGGTTCTGCAAGGGAGGGGATTGGGTCTTGTTTAGTACCAGGTCCCCAGCACCTACAGAGTGATTGGCGCACAGTAGGTGTTCAGTCAACATGGATGGATGGGTGGCTGGACAGATGGGTGGGTGGGTGGATGGAGACTGGGTGGATGGACAGATGGGTGAATGGATGCATGGACAGATGGAGGCTGGGTGGATGGGTGGATGTGTGGACAGGAGGATGGGAAGTATGAGTGGATGGGTAGATCAGTGGGTGGATGGATGGATGGATGGAGACTGGGTGAATGGGTGTATGGGTGGGTGGATGGATGGAGACTGGGTGGCTGGACAGATGGGTGGGTGGATGGATGCATGGATAGATGGAGGCTGGGTGCTTGGATGGATGGACAGATGGACAGATGGATAGATGGAGACTGGGTGGATGGATGGATGGATGGGTGGATGGATAGATGGTGGATGGATGGAGGGATGGATAGATGGAGGCTGGGTGGATGTGTGGACAGGATGGGAGGTGGGGGTGGATGGACGGATGTGTGGACAGGAGGATGGGAAGTATGAGTGGATGGGTAGATCAATGGGTGGATGGATGGATGGATGGATGGAGACTGGGTGAATGGGTGTATGGGTGGGTGGATGGATGGAGACTGGGTGGCTGGACAGATGGGTGGGTGGAGGGATGCATGGATAGATGGAGGCTGGATGGATGGACAGATGGATGGATGGATAGATGGCGGCTGGGTGGATGGATGGATGGATGGGTGGATGGATAGATGGTGGATGGATGGAGGGATGGATAGATGGAGGCTGGGTGGATGTGTGGACAGGATGGGAGGTGGGGGTGGATGGACGGATGTGTGGGTGGGAGGGTCAAGCTGGAGGAAGCTGAGGGAGACTTCTCCAGCATTCCTGACGGGAGCTCCTAAGAGTGAGCTCCCCATTCTAGAGGATGGCAGAAAATCGGGACCAGGTCCTCCAGGGCTCATTAAAAAGTAGCCACAAACGTTCTGCTCTCCCGCGATGTCATCCTGGTTCCAAGAGACTGAACACTGATGAATGGGGAGATAAAGAGAGGGGACAGCCCCCCGCGCCCCTCCCTCCCACACACAGGTCCTCCGCCCACCCTTAGCCCATCTTCACAGTGCACCTGCCTGACCCAGTGGAAAGAGGGCTGGCGAGAGGCGGCGCACAGGTGAGGAAAACTGACCAGGGCCCCAGGCCCCCCACCCAGCAGGGGTCTGGGAGTCAGGTGGGCCCTGGGGAGGAAGCAGGCCTTGGCACAGGCTCCGAGCATCTCACCCTAAAATGACGGCGAGAGCCCAGGAGGAGGCAGCTGCAGGTGCGAGGTGACCCACAGCTGGGAGATGCAGGGGAGCATGCCCCGGGGACCACCCGGCCACGCAGGGTGCTCCCAAAAGCTCACACCTGGGCCAGCATTGGAAACGAACCCCCACCCCCGGCCCCCAGTCAGCCCCGGGGCAGGAAGGCCGTGGACCCAAGGATGGGGAAGCCCTGCTGGGGTGGCAGCAGCAGCCGCCGCAGCCGAAAGGAGCCGCGTGGGGGCGGTAGGGTGGGGCCTGCAGCGGGCGGCCAGGGTCTGCTCCGCGCTGCGCCCCCAGCCCGCGGGTCTCCATGGCAATGCTGACGTCAGCGTGGGCGCTCGCGTTCGCCACCAGGGGGCTCCAGAGTCACTGCCCACCGGTTCCCGGGTTCCCCGCATCCTCAGGCCCTTTGTCCTCGCAGCTGCCAGCTGGCTCGGCCCCTCCTCCCGTCCCCCTCCCCGGGAGGGCAGCCTGGGAGGGGGGCGCTCCCTGCCTACGCTTGGGCGTCTCTCCTCTTCAAGCCAGCAAGGAACAGCTACCCCAGGCCGCCCCTCACACTCCCGGGCCGCCGACCCTGACGGCTCCGCAGTGCCCGGGACCCAGCTCTCTATGCAGCCCCGGCCCGCGCCCCACTCTTGACTCTGCCCCTCTCTGGGCATCCGCACAGGCCCTTCCCTCTGCCCGCAGGGCTGTGCGCCCTCCCGGAGGCTCCCCGGGGCTGCCTCCCGCCCACCTGCCTGCGTGTGGCCCGTGTGCGTGGAGGGTGACGTGCTCTGTGTCACCGTAAGTGCCACTGTGCTTGGCTCACATGCGTTCTCTAACAGCCTTATTGAGACAAAATCCACCCGCCGCACAAGGCACCCACGAAAAGGTGGGTTTCCTAAGCTCAGGTCCGCGCAGACCTCGCCACGTGGACTCTAGAACATTCTCATCATCCAGACGCGACCCGCACACTTGGCCATCGCCTTCCACTCTGTCTCCCCAGCAGCACTAATCCGGTCTCTGTCTCCGTTCTGACGCAGTGTGGACTTCGTGTGGCTTCCTGCACCTAGCAAAGCGATTCCAGGTTCCACATGGTGCACCGTGCTCGGTGAACAAGTGCACAAACACAGGAGCGACTGAGTGACAGGCTCTGCGAGGCAGAGAGACATCAGGTGCTGGGCACATCGGCAGGTCCACGCCCAACAAGGGGCGGAGCTCTGCCAGGGTCCACAGCCTGGCCAACCCAGCACACACCGGATGATCGATCTCCAGGCCCAGGTCAAAATCCCAAGCCCCCCACCCAGAGTACAGTGGGCTAGGTATTGCAGCGGGGGGGGGTGGGGGTGGTGGCGGGGCTGAGGTGTCCAGGAGCAGGTGCGAAAGTCAGGTTCTAAGTACGGGGCTTGAGCATTTGCAGAGTTTGCTACCCACAGGTGTTCTGGAATCAGTGCCCTTGGCTACCAAGGGCTGGCTGTACTCTTTCCAAAGTCAAAAAGAGTTGAGGGAGGGAGGGAGAAGGAGAGAGGGAGAGAGGGAGAGAGGGAGAGGAAGAGAGGGAGAGAGGGAGAGAGAGAGGGAGGGAGGGAGGGAGGGGGAGAGGGAGAGAGGGAGGGAGAACTGCTTGCTTTTGAAGGGCCTTCTGGCCGGCTCTGGGGGCCGACCTCTGCTCGCCAGTTCTGCAGAAGCTCAGGGCAGGGGCTCTGCCCTGGGCCTTTTCTTCGTGGGGTTTCCAGGCCAGCGCCCCCAGCTGCTTCAGAGCCACACAGGCTCAGTCAAGACGCTTCTGCCAGGGTGCGAGTGCTGTGTCCCGCCTGGCCCTTGGCCACTCTCCACTCCCTACCACCAGGTTCTGCCTGGCTCCTCTGCAGAAATCCTGGAGCCACGCTGCCCACATGGCAGCCGCTGGCCACGGGTGGCCACAGGGAGCACTTGCACTCTGCACTGAGCTACACACTAGCTGCCAAACACACCCCGACTTCCAGGGCTTAGCATGGCGGGTGGGGGGGACGTACACCAGCTCCTGTCGGCCTCTTATATCCATGACATGTTGAAATACTGACCTTCTGGGTCTCTGAGGCTGATGCAAATACATGATTCTACCTGTTGGTTTCTCCTTCCTAAGGTGTGGTTACTGGAAGGTTTCTTATGATGTGTGTGGCTTGTCTTCTCGGGCACAGGGTGGATCTAAGGCAGCCACCCCACAGGGGAGACGGTGCCCCAGCACCACATCTGTGATGGGCAGTGCTGGAACTCAGGCAGGGGGGTGGGGTTTGCCCTACTGCTGATTACAAACACATGCAAGGAAATCATCACACCCCCCTGCCCGCCCCCCCCGCCGCCTCTGCCCAGCAGACCCCCAAAGCCAGTGGGAGGGGGAAAGACAGCAGGCACCCTGGGCAATCCTGTCTCCAGAAAGCGACTGAGATTCCAGTACCTCATTGCCCGAACTTGCTTCCCACTGGGTCCTGCAGCCCCTCCTCCCCCGGCAGATCAGAGGGGAGCTGTGAGCTGGTTTCTGGGGGGCAATCCGTTGTTCTTACCGTCACCTTCAGAGGAGAGACCAGCAGCCAGGGGGTCTGTGGCCAGGAGCTAGGAACAGTCGCTCCCACCCTGTCCTTGTTTGGGGTCCACGGAGATCACCCCCGGTGCTCTGGGCCAGGCTTGATCCCTCAGATGGCGGTGAGGAGCAGGTGTCCATCTCTGGCCGGGCGTCTTCCTAGCAACTCCGAGGGCTGTGAGCCCAAGCCGGGTGGTCCCACACGGTCCTGCCTGGGTGAGTCTCTGCCTAGTTTATGCTCTACTGTGGCTGCCTGCAAAGCCTTGATGGCTTTTGCACAGGGAAGCTGCATTTTCGTTGTACACTGGGCCTTGTGGTTTATGCAGCCAGCTCTGAGCCCAGGGCTTCTTCAGGTTAGAGGTAGACGGGAATCACCTGAGGCTCTTGTTGGCCTAAGAGCGCTTGGGGCTTCTGGGGCCAGCCTTGAGACACAGCATTTCTAGGGAGCTCTTGGGCAAGGTGGAGCTGCCGCCGCCCAGGCTGCCTACTCCGAGCAAGGCTTCCTGACCAGGGTGGTCAAGCCAGGCTGGTATCAGAGTATTCCAGGAGCTGACGAAAGTCACACGGCCAGGCCGCACCCCAGACCACTCAGCCAGGAGCTCCTGGACGGAGCTCAGCCACCAGCAAGGTGCAGAACTCTCCAGGTGTTTGCACTGGGCAGTGAAAGGCCAGAGGGCGGTGCCTCTCCAATTCAGTGTGTAGGCGCACCACCTGGGAACCTGATGGAACACGCAGTCTGATTTGCTACGCCTGGGGTGGGGTGGGGGGCGCAGAGACTCGGCGTTGCTACAGACTCTCCCATGGCGCCAGTGCTCATGGCCTTGGGGATTATACCTGCAGTAGCAGCACCTGACTCAGTCATGGCCCTTTTCTGGTTAATTCCAGCAGCACTAGAGGGGAGCAGAAAGGACAGCCACCGGGCTTTGGGGCTTTAGCCAAACGTGGACAGAGTTCACTGAAACATACAGGCACATATCCCACCACGTGCGCACTGCTCGAGGGAGCCGCATCTGACTCCATTCACAGGATCGGTTTTAGAGTTATCGCGGCAAGTTCCAGCAGAGGGCAGTAGAGTGTTTCAAGGAAGGGACACGTTCGTCAAGAAGCTTCTTAAGGATGGACAAGTCTTCTCTGATAGGTCATGGTGATATCTCACTCCCAGATCCAGACACAGCGGAGAGAAGCGGCAGCCATCTTGGCATTGAACTCTCTCTCTCTCTCTCTCTGTCACGTCTTTTTAGTTGAGGTGAAATTCATGTAACACAGACCATTGTAACGTGTGCATCTCAGTGGCTGAATATTCATCTGGTTCCAAACCATCTCATCACCCCAATAAAGCCCCTCCCCACTAGGGAGTGCCCTACACTCCCCCGCCAGGCAGCTCCTGCAAATGGGTACCTGCTGCAGCATTTTGGATAAGCCCATTCTGCATAGTGCACACACCTGGGATCTGCAGTAGATGGTCTTTTGTTTGTAGCTTCTTTCACCCAGCATGATGTTTTCTTGTGTTTGTAAAAAAAAAAAAATTTATGCTTTTGAAAGATGGAGGGAGGGAGAGAGAGAGAGAGAAAGAGAGAGCCATCTTGATACACTGGTTTACTCCCCAAATGGCTGCAAGAGCCAGGGTTTGGCCAGACCAAAGCCAGGAGCCTGGAACACCATCCAGGTCTCCCATGTGGGTGGCAGGGACCCAGGCACTCGGGCCATCACCTGCTGCCTCCCAGGCACATGAGCAAGGAGCTGGATCCGATGTGGAGCAGCCGGGACTTTAACTAGTGCCTGTATGGGGTGCCGGGATCACAGGCATGGCTTAACCCGCTGTGTCACAGGCCAGCCCGTGGCAGGATGTTGTCGAGGTTCGTGCGTGATGCAGAATGGACCAATACTTCCTTCCTGTTCCTAGCCAAGTACTATTCCAATGCCTCTCCGCCGTGCACTTATGCACCTACTCAGTGGGTGATGGATGTTTGGGCTGTTTCCGATTTTAGAGTCGAAGTGTTAGCCAGTCACGAAGCCCCATGGATGTGGGAATGCCCGTGTGAACACAGATCGAGACGGCCGGCACTGCCTTCGCCTTGGCAAGTCCTTCCTGCCTTCCCCACCAACAGTAAGCGCTGCCGTGACCTTAGCGACCACGGATGACATGTGCCCGCTGGTGAACTTCAACAGACGCAGCCCCACAAGTACTTCCTCATTTGAGTCTGGCGCCTTCCATAAACACAGTAGCCGTCCCACTCATGCCTGACATCGTGTGTGAGGGCAGCTGCTGGCTCTTCTCCGTTCTGGAGAACTCCGTCATACGAATCGTCAATATTTATCCCTTCTGTGGACCGACGCGTGTGTGGTTCCGCCGAACGAGCCGCCCACGGTTTGTTTATTTGCTGTGCATGGACATGTGGGTCGCTTCCACTTCTCGGCCATTATAAACAACGCTGCTGTCAGCGTCCCTGTTTGTGTCTTTTGGCGGACACAGGGGCTCAGTTCTTGGGCGCACACCCAGGAGAGGAGTGGCCGGGTCATAGGGTCGGATGTTTGGAGTTGTGAGATGCGCTTTCCCAAGGGGTTCAACCAATTTATGCTGCCACCAGCTTCCAGCTCTGGCTCTGAACACCCGTGCCTGCTGACTCGCAAGGTCCAGGCAGCACAGCTCTCCCAGCCACTGGGTGTGTGTGTCTGTCTGTCCAGGCAGGTATACCAGATGGCCGTGCCGTGCCTTTGCCGGTTTTTCTTGGAACAGTCTCCCATTCACACTGCTGCCTGCCCCCTGACATGTTCAGTGTCTTAGTTTGGGCTTCCCCAGAAGCCGATACTGAGATAAAAACTTGAGCATGGGTGGCTGACTGGGGCGTGGTCTCAGGACACATCATGGGGCAATGGGAAAAGGGCGGAGGGGCAGAGAAGGGAAGGAGGTGCTCATGGAGCACCGAGGGTGACTAGAGATCCGTGCCAACAGGGATGAAGAGGGACACAGGAGTCATCCCCCGATGGGTGCTCCCCCGTCTCTGGCCTCGGCTGGGCTGCTGCAGCACAAGTGCTCAACCTGGGCCCCGCAGCCTGCCTCCGGGAACGAGCTGGGAAAACAGCAGGCCCCCTCGACTCCCCACTTACCCTCCTACACAGCCATGGCTGCCACATTCCACGATTTCACGTCATGTCGCCCTGTTCGCCAGCCGGCAGTGCACTGGGCCTTGCGCAGGTCCCCCCAGGGCCGGGGATACAGCCTGGGCCCTGTCCCCTGCTCCCCACAGGGCCAGGGATACAGCCTGGGCCCTGCACAGCTCTCCACAGGGCCGGGGGTACAGCCTTGGCCCTGCACAGGTCCCCCTGGGGCCGGGGGTACAGCCTGGGCCCTGCACAGCTCTCCATGGGGCCAGGAAATATAGCCTGGGGCCTAGACAGCTCCTCAAGGGGCCAGGGGTACAGCCTGGGCGCTGTGCCCTGCTCACCACGGGGCCCAGCCTCCCCCACCTCCTTTCCCAGCAGTCAGCAGGGGCCCTGGTGACAGCTGCAGGCTCTCTAAGAGGGCAGGCGTTCAGGTCATGAGTTCAGCAGCAGTAGGGGCTACACCTGCTTTGTTTAAAAATGAGTGAGGTAACTGTGACCTTTTTACCACCGTTCCTGTCCTGGATAAACCCGGCGTGCAGATACGACTGATGACACGGGCTTGTCTCACCTGCAACCCCCCCCCCCATAGCGAGGGGGCCCTGGGAGCCCCAGAACACACCGTGAGTGGGACCTCATGTGCAGAAAGGCCCTTGCCGATGTGGTGAGGGTTCTGGGATGAGATCACCCGCGTGGGCCCTGATCCAATGGGGAGAGGACAGGGGAGGGGCCGGAAGCCAGAGCAGAGCGGGGCGGTGCAGCAGCCAACGCGGGGCCACGAGGAGACGGCAGAGGCAGGAAGTACTCCCTGGGAGCGTGGCCTGCCCTGACTGCGGACCGCCCCAGACCGTTGGACGAAGCCCCCAGTTCACGCTCTGAACACATAGTCCAGTGGTCAACAGTGTGTGAGTCAGGGGGAGACACAAGGCCTGCACTGGAGGAGCACACCGTGGGCTCGGGAGGGGCTGTCCAGGCCCGGCCTGGGCCCGCCCCCCGGGCCCCCCAAGCCACACAGAGAGGCAGACGGTGATGAGTCACTTACAGTTTATTTTTGCCTGAAAGTATTTCACATCTCTTTGTACACAGCTACGCGACAGTAGTATTAACCACCAGGAAAAGCAACAGTGCGGGGGGAAGGTGGCATGTCTCGTTTCTTCTTTTTTTTTTTTCTTTTTTAAAGTTTTTTTTGTTGTTTTTTTTTGTTTTGTTTTTTGTTGGTTTTTTTATTTTTTATTTTTTTTTTTGCTTCTGCTTCTTCCTGCACCAGAGTGCTGTAAAGTATGGGATTGGAGGGGAAGAAAATTAAACCAAACAACGGAAAACGACAACAACGTGGAACAGAACACGGAACAGAACACACTCACACACGCACGAAATAAAATACGTCTTTTCTGGCACGGAAAATGAATTAAGACTGAAGCCCGATTTCTCTTTTTTTTCCTTTTTTAAAAAAATGAGGGCATAGTAGGGGGATAATAAAGTCTACCTAGCAAAGTATAAAACGACAGAAGCATGGTTTCCATCGAATAGGATTAAACAGTTATAAAACAATTACATCGACTGTGGGTGAAGTCTGGAGGTGCGGGGGGTGGAGTGGGGGTACGTATTTGTGCTAAACCAACAGAAAAAAGGGGCTGGGGCGGGGAGGGGGACCCCAAAGAAACCATCGAGGGGCTGTTCTGTACAGTGAGGGTTCATTAAGAAAAAGCCGACTGTTTATAAAAGAAACGGAGGTTGGCTTGTCTTGGAGCGGGCGCGGGGACAGGAGCGTCTTCGCAGCAGTGGTCACATTTATGGGGGGGCTGGGAAGTCAGGCTGGCGAGGGGGACGTTATCTCTCTTCTCCCAAGAGACCATGCAGAGAGGCGGGCATGCATGAGGGGGCCACGGGGCGCACACGATGGCGGGGGTCTTGGTCAGGGACAGGGCACGGCCAAGGCCAACAGAGATGGGCGCTCTCTGGGGGTGGGGACCGTGGAGGACGGGTTAGCACCCCACCTCCAAACCTGTAAAAGGGGCTGAGGCACAGAACCCAGCTTTGAGGAGCAGACCTGCACCGGGGGCCCAGCCTGCCCCACACCAGCGGACGCCGCACACATCCGGAAATCAGAGAAGCATGGAGGGGGCGGACAGACGCACAGACGGAGGAGAGAGCATTAGCGCACGGAATCCATTACAAAAAAGCAATTAATTGTCCAAGGAGGGTCTTTTTTTTTCTCCATTTTTTCCTCTTTTTTTGTGTGTGTCTGTTTCCTTTAAAAAAAAAATAACAGTAACACTACCACTAACCCAACAGCGGAACGGTTTGTACAGTACTACACGGGGTGGGGCGGGGCGGGGCCAAAGACTTCATAAATAAGAGGCAGGTCCCAGACCTGCAATTTGTCAACATGTCTTAAATAGGTGCATTATTTAAATCTTATGTACAACAAGAACCACTTTGCATAGCAATGGTGAGGACACAGGACGGGTGCAGTGGCGTGATGGGTCTTCTCGTCCCACGGCAGCTGGCGCTCCGCTCGGAGCCTCTGGGAAGAAAGCACCCCTGGTCCGGCCCGTGGCGGTGGCTTCGGAGGTGACTTTCCCCGCACGGCGTTCAACACAAAGGCAAAGAAAATCCACAAAGGGCCCCCCACCCCTCCCCGACCCGCTGATGCTCCTCTCGTTGCTACAAAGTCCGCTTTAGATCAGGTCAAAGGTTCCGATGAATGAAGCTAAAAGAATTCGGCGGGGGCTGGGCGTGCTTGTGGCCCCCTCCCCACCCCCACCCCCCTCTGCCCCCAGAAAGACTCCCCCATCTAGCTCGCAGCCGGGGCGCTGGGAGGGAGCCCAGGACCGGCCACGCTACGGCTACGAGTCGAGAGCTGTTTGTCGTGGTGCGAGGTCCTCCAGCCGCCGGGAGCGTCACCAGGCCTCCGTGTAGCGGACGTCCACCTCCTTCAAGTTGGGCAGCTTGGCCTGTGGGCAGCAAGAGGTGGCCTTGTCACGCAGGCTGCACTGACCTGGGCCAAAGGCCCCTGCCTCCGCCTCCACCAGGTGGTGCCCTGGGCTCCCTGGGGCTCTGGGAGGGCTGGGTGCTCAGAGCACAGCTCAGAGCAGGCGGGGTGCGCCCAGGCCCCGGAGAAAACCAGGACCAGGGTTTGAACCCAGCTCTGACACTGGTTTCTCCACGCCTCAGTTTCCCCAGTGTCGAGCGGGTCTGAGTCCAGCCCCTGGCTCCCAGGATGGCGCCATCCGCCAAGTGCACGGAGAGGGGGCCACCTACAGGGCACCTGGGCGGGTCTGGATGCTCCCCACAGGGGCTGCCCCACGGTCGGAGCCAGGGACAGGGCGGGCTTCCTCCTGCCGTCGCAGGGCGGCTCCCTGCTCCCCGAAGCTCCCTCGCCCTTGTCTCACAGACGGCCGTCTCTCTTTAACTGGTCCCATTCCCTCTCCTGCGTCCTGGGCAGGCTAAGGGGCTACTGCACTGTGACGTCCCCACCTCCAGCACGGGCCTGGCACACAGCAGGTGCGCCAGGAGCTCTGGAGGCCACAGCCCAGGCAGAGCCGGCTGCAGGGGGCCTGGCCAGGCAGCAGGTGGAGCTGGAACGGGGTTTCCCAGATTCCCCTGCTAGAGCAGGTCCCGCCAAGGGCTGCTGGAGGATTCCCTCTAAGCGGCTTCCAGGGCGCGGGGGTGCCAGAGTGGCTCACGGCGCCATCTGTGCCTTCTCGCCTTGGGCCCAGCCCTGCCCGGACACGGACTTGGCCAGCTCGCCTGCTCTCCGGGAGCAGCCAGTGCAGGTCGGGAGGGCGGCCTGGCTCGTCCCCTTCCCATACACCAAATGCCCCGTGCCCATCACCCGGACCCTCCTCTCCCAGGTCTCATCTCGCCAGCCAGGCCCGCGGCTGCGGCTGCAGCAGCCCTCCCACGGCTCTCCCTGTTGCCGCTCCTGCCCCCTGCCCCAAAACACCCATCTTCCATGCAGGGCCCAACAGGCTCTTCAAGGCTGCCCGCTCAGAGACACAGAAGGCGCAGCGCTGAGCAGGCGCAACCCCGGGCCTTCAGGGACCCCCGCCCCATGCTGAGCTGCACTTGCTGCAGGGTGGGCTTGCGCGCCACCGCGAGCCTTGTGCCCTCCGCACCCCTGTGACATCCTCTGAGTCTCAGCTGACGCGGCCTGTTTTCAAAGGAACCCTCTCTGAGCGTCCGGCTCACGGGCCCTCCGGGTCTGGGCCCTGTGGATACCCCGCTGCTCTGTGTCCGGGGCTCCCTCCCCAGCGCCAAGAGTGCCTCCCAGGGGGCTCTGGAGAGGTGGGGGGCGTTACCTTCAGGTCCTCGTAGGTGTCCGCCGAGAGCTTGGTGCTGTTCATGTTTAAGCTGCACAGACTCTTCATGGCTGGGCAAAGACAGGCAGGGCCGTTAGACAGGGACACGGTGGTGGTGGGGACGGCCAAGCTCGAGGGCCCAGGTGACAGACGGGGCGGGGGTGGGCGGTAACGCACACAGCCAGGGTGGCCTGGCTTCAGACACTTGCTGGTAGGCGCTGGCTTCCTGTTCTCTCCCAGCCCTCCAAGCCTCCCTCCGTGGTGCCCCAGCCCTGCCTGGGCCCCGTGTCCGCACAGCACGCTGGTGCTCAGACAGCGCAGGCCTGGCCCTGTCCCCGAGGGCAGCTAGAAGCTCCCCCAGTGGCTGTGGCTCCTGCCTGGCCGCTGGAGGACCTCAAGCGTGCGTCTGCACGGAAGCCACACGGGAGCTCGATCAACGCCCCCGCCCACGCCCGGGGACCTCGATGAGGGGCTGCAGCAAGGCCAGGGGATCTACATTCACCCCTCCCTTCTGGGTAGCTCCAAGGAGCAAGGCTACAGGGAGAGGGCTGCTCCATGCTTCCTCCCCTCTGCCCCACGAGCCCCGCCGCCCACCCCCCTCCCAAGCCACCAGGAAGTTGCCGACAACCTCACAGCTCCCTTCACACCTGGAACCTGAACCACCTTGGGTCCTGAGAGCTAAGCCAATGGGCCTGAGGCCACTGGAAGCTGGCCACGGGCAGATTTCCAGGCCCTGTGCCTCCGAGACCAGCATCTCTGGGCTCCCCGAGTGTCCCGGGGCTCCTCCTATCCCAGCATCGGGCACCAAAGACCTGGGCATCTGGCAAAGGCAGGTTCCAAGCCACGAAGTCCCAGGCGGGGCCTGAGAACTTGCGTTCCTGGCCAGGAGCTGCTGCTCAGGGGATGGCTGTCTGGGAGCCTGGTCGCCACACAGGCACCCGCGGGCCTGCGGAAGGCGCGGACACGCCTCAGCCGTCACTCCTAAGCTCCAGGAGGCAGGGCTAGTCCCCGCCCCCACCCCAGCACCGGCCATGGTGCCCGGCACAGGGACCCCCCCCCGCAGCACCCCGGGCACTCACAGCTGAGGGCCAGCAGGCCGGCGTCGGTGACCGGGGTCTCGCACAGGTTGAGCACCTGGAGCATGGTGAGGTGTTCCGACAGGAGCCGCAGGCCGGCGTCTCCAAACTGCGGGACACACGCGCGCTCAGCCCTCGCCAGGCCCCCCGGGAAGTGACCCTGAGGCTGGGGCCAGAGTCCCACACCGAGGCCCACGGCCTCAAGCCTCGGGATCTGAGCCGCTCTCTTCCTCCCTGACCTGGGCTGGGCATGCGAGGCGGGCCCAGTTCTGCTGCTGGGCGGGGCAGTGGCAGACGCGAGGCCCCGCAGAGAGCAGGGCAGCTCAGTGGACCTCCGGCCGGGCTCGGGGCACCGGGCATTTCTTGGGTGCTCGTCATGATGACAGAAAGGCCCTCGGGCCACACTCCCGGGCCGGGGTGGGCGAGGCAGCAGCACCTGCTCCACCGCTCAGCCCCGTGGGACGGCGGGGCCTGTCCTCACCTGGGCCTCGGCATTCCCAACTGTGAAATGGGCGTGGGGGCTTCCTGAGCTCCTCAGTGTCCTTTGGCCTGGGGCAGGGGTGCGGGAACAAGGAGGGGCCCCGGGCCGGCCTCGGCGGTACCTGAGTGGACCACAGGTTGAGCTGCTTGAGAGAAGGCAGTTTGATGAGGTGCTCCGCGCAGGCACTGGTGACGTTGGTGAAGGCCAGACTGAGGTTCTCCAGGTTGCCGAAGGAGCCGGAGCTCAGGAGACGCGCCAGGTCAGCGTCCTGCAGGTGGGCGGGCAGGGCGCTGGGGCGGTGCCGGGGCTGCGGGGGCCACAGCCCTCCCAGCCCGGGCCTCCAGAGACCAGCAGTGACCATGAAGGGCAGCTGGTTGCCTCCACGCCTGTGGACGCAGGGGCCGGCGGGGGGAGGAAGCCTCCAGGGCCGTGACTCACGCCCTGAGTCACCGAGCCGGGTGTCCTCCCACGAGCCCGTGTACCTGACCCACTGCCTTGCTCTCCCAGGCGGCAGCGTGTGCCCATTTCTCACATGAAACACCGAGGCCACCCTCAGCACTGCCGGAGGAGTCAGCGCACGCCTGAGCACTAGGCCTGAGGTCAAGGGCAGTATCTGTTCTCCTTTCCATCCAGAGTTTCAGTGGCCACCTGGCTGCCCAGAATTAAGGCTCATTTCCCATGCTCCCTAGCAGCTAAGTAGGGTCACGTGTTCATCCGTACAATGAGATATAAGCAGACATGCCTAGAGAACGTCTAGTAAAGTTTTTTCTTTTCTTTTCTTTTTTTTGACAGGCAGAGTTAGACAGTGAAAGAGAGAGAGACAGAGAGAAAGGTCTTCCTTCCATTGGTTCACTCTCCAAATGGCCGCTATGGCCAGAGCTGTGCTAATTCGAAGCCAGGAGCCAGGTGCTTCCTTCTGGTCTCCCATGTGGCTGCAGGGCCCAAGCACTTGGGCCATCCTCCACTGCACTCCCGGGCCACAGCAGAGAGCTGGACTGGAAGAGGAGCAACCGGGACTAGAACCCGATGGCCATATGGGATGCTGGCGCCACAGACGGAGGATTAACCAAGTGAGACACAGCACTGGCCCTTGTAAGGTTCTTAAAGGAAGGGGCATGTACTTCTTTGCCTTTTCTTTCTCCCTGCTGGCTGGAATGTAAACAAGATGGCTGGCGCTCGAGCAGCGTTACTGGTTCATGAGGTGGAAGACAGAGGTCAGTGACAGTGTGGCAGCAGGAGAGAAGGAAGTAACACCCCAAAGGCCTGGTAAAATGGGAATGGTGATCACACACTCCCGGGGGTGTAGAGAAGGCACAGTGAACAGTGTAGTGTCCCGCCTGTCATACCAGGCACTAGCACCACCATCACTAACAACTGGCAACTGAGACTCTTGGTCTCATCCACAATCTTCAACATAATGCTTTAATTTTGTTTGTTTTTTACCTCTCCCCAAACCCCACTACCTCCTGGAGGAGCTGCCTGTCAGTGCTGGGGTCCTAGTTCCCCTCCCCGCCAGCAGCAGTCACAATGCTGCCACCCCCCACAGGGAGGACAGACCCACCGCCCTCCACCCGGCCCTAGGGAGAACGAAAGCAACTCACTGTGGACTTGGAGGGCAGTGTTAGCCGGGTGGGCCCACCTTTCCTTTGCTGCAACAGAGATCAGGCTGGTCAAGGCGGCGGTTTGCCATCCCCACCCTGCGCTCCCCGCTCACGCCACTCCTGGGACCACTATCTTGGTGGCAACAAGGTGGCCTTGGCCTCGGGGCAGACCCTCAGACGGGGTGTGAGCTCAGGAGTGCAGCGGAGAGGCGACCACACCCGCCATGGCGGACGCCCTGAGCAGGAAGCCAGCCGTCTCCCGGGGCTGCTGGTGTAGAGCTGCCGGCAGCGAAGTCTCGGAGTTACCCCACCCGAGCGGGGCGCTGGGCTGTTCCAGCGAGGGGCGAGGGTGCCGGGTGCGTCGGTCCTGCTGGGCGTGGCCCCGTGCACGGCCGCTCAGAGCAAGCCCTTTGGCAGAGAAGCGCAGGTGCTGGCACTCAAGGCGGGGGGCCCTGTGCTCGAAGGGACGTAGGGGAGAGAGGCTGGACACAGGCAGTGAGACAGGACCCAGGCCCCCGGGTCAGTGCCTCTCTCTGATGGCCTGCACGGTGCAAGTGACAGTCCCTGGGCCCGGCCCTCCCCGCCCCGGCGCGGCCCGGGCGCGGACGCACCAGCTCCTTCAGCTCCCGCTGCCGGTCGCACAGCTGCTCGTACATGCGCTTGCCCACGTCCGTGCTCTCCAGGGTTGAGATGATCTGCAGCTGCGTGTCGTTGTTGTCAATGATGTTGTACTCCAGCATCAAGCACAGGATCTGCCACAACCACACGGTTACACCGGCCTGCGACCCTCGGCCACGCCGCTGCTCGATCGCAGGCAGCGGCGAATCCTCGGCTCGGTGCGACGGACCCCCCCCCCCGGCCCCCAGCACCGAGGTCACGTGACAAGCGCAGCGCACCGTGCACCCCCGATCAGCGCGCTGCTCCCTCTTTCTGCCCTCCCGGCTGTGTGAGCCTCCCATCTCCACAACGGGAACCCCAGCGTGTGCAGCCAGCGTGGAGCAGGCCCGCGGCAGATGCACACTGGGACTGGGCCTGCCAGGACCCCAAGGTGGGAGACCCGTCTATGTCCCGTTCTCCCCTGCGGCCTGGCCCACAGTGAGACTGGCAGGTGGAGCTGGAGCCCCGAGGCATGGCTGCACACGCCGCTAACACAGTGGGTCATGGGGCTGCACCCGCTGCCCTCCTGCCCCTGGGCAGCCCTGGCCCCCGGCAGGGGCTCGCTCGACAGGACCCAGGCACTGGGACGGGCTCCTTACCTCCACCATGGTCTGGTTCCCCCTCAGCGCCAGGAGCATGCAGGGGCCCAGCTTGTTTTCAGCCAGGGAGAGCAGGAATTTTTTGGTCTTGTAACAGGAGCCCATGAGGATGTGCACCTGTGGGTGAGGAGACCCATGTGAAGGGAGAGACTTCTAGGGCGCCCGGGGCCATGGTGCCGGCCTCCCAGAGGGTGCAGGAGGCCGCCGAGGGACCCGTCCCAAGCTGGTCGGGGGTCACCTGCTTTGCCCTGCCATGCAAGACACCCTCCGCCACGCACTGTCCAGTGTGGACACGAGCTGCTCACGGAAGAACAAACACCACATTCCCCCTCTTAAGCGGGGTGCCAGGGACAGGGACACGCCTGGACAGCACGACAGCGGCTGCCCGGGCCCCAGGGCCAGGGGACGGGAACTCGTGTTTCATCATGGATCTAAGTTAGGCTGGATGGCGACGGGCACATGGTGTGAACGTACCTAATGCCCACTGAAGATGCATGCTTGAAAAAGGCCCAACAGGAACTGCTGCTTCACCACCACTGTGAGACCCGCCCCTCCTCGGCTCCCCCGAGGGCACGGCATGGCCGGAACCAGGTGGAAATGACCAGGCCGCCCGAGGGTGTGGGGTAAGGGACGTGACACAGCCCTGCCCGGGCGCCTGGAAGCTGGGCGTGACACTTCGGGCGATGGCTCCTCCCAGGCTGCTGTGTGCAGCAGCCTTTCTTCCTGGTGTGTGGGGGGGGACCCACGGGCAGGGGTCCCCACACGACAGAGCTGGGGAGCCCCGAAAACCCCTTTGTCTCCTCCCGACCACACACAACAATCAAGGCCCTTCCAAGGCTGGAGATGGCAGCTGAATCCAGGGACCACTGCCCAGCCCCGCCTCCATGGCAACGAGGCATTTGCAGCCCAGGGGTTGCCTGCGTCCTTCCCCACCTGTCTGTCTTCGCTCCATCACTAAGGAGTCTGGTGTGCAAATGGGGTCTCTCCGCCTGGGAGGCTGCCAGCTCCTCCGATTCTCCCTCACACTGGGAGGGGCCAGTGAGCATTGCCATGGTGATGTGGTGACGTCAGAGGAAGCCCGAGAAGTGATGACAAGCAAGAGAGGCAGCACGGCCAGGCAGGGCTGGGCACGTTTCTGGAGTGCACAGAGCACTCCAAAGGGAGCCGTGTGGCAGCAGGCAGGGAGTGGCGAGGGCATGCGTAAGGACGGGGGCCTAAAAATAAGTCCCTTTCAAGTGGGCTCAGAGGCCGCACCTTGTCATCACTGCGCAACTGGCCCTGCCAGGCTCTCGGAGGTGAGCTGCTGCCCCGCTGCCTGACCGTGATGAGAACGGCCACGGCCGCCGGGGCGCCTTGCAGCTACCGTCACCGGCAATCGCCATGGAAACCGCCAGAGGCCAGAACCAGGCCCCGTTCCCAGCACAGGAGGAGGAAGCTCAGAGGGGCAAGGAACCGCGCCAGGCCAATGGCCAGCTCACACGCGGGCTCAGCTCCGAGCCCAGGCTGGGCCGGCATCCACGCTTCCTCGCCGTGTGACACGGGGACTGCAGTGACTGCGGCCGCCGGCTGCTTGGGCACAGCACCCGTCCCTGGGGCAAGAGGCAGCGGGGGCCCTCTGCTCCGGGAGGAAGGCAGCCCCCGGGCAGGAACGGCTTGGGAAGAAGCCCGGGTGACCTCAGGCTGGCCACCAAGCCTCTGTGGGCCTCTGTTTCAACACAGGTCTCAGTGGCATCGGGGCTGCGGGGAAGACGAGGGGGAAGGGCCTGTGACATGACTGACACAGCAGCCAGGGTAAGGAAGCGCCGGCAGTCACGGGGTGCGCTTCTCCGTAGGCAGGGAGGACCCCCGATCTCGACCTCATTGTGAGAATGCATGAGCCAGAGGACGTGCAGCGTGCTGGAGTTCCTGGCGCAGTAATACTGGGCACTCAACGCCCTGTACGTCAGCACTGCCACAGCTCACTCTAGCGAGCCCCTCAGTCTTTAGCTCTCTCATCTGTAAAATGGAGCCACAGCCAGTGTCCCCTCCTCCCAGAGCTGTGTGAGACTGAGCGAGTGGGGAAGGCTGAGCTCCTGGCTCAGAGCCTGAAGTGACAGCTGTGGCCACCGTCACCCTCCCCTTCTTCTGGCCTGCAACCCGCTGGACACACCATGGTGGACGGGGTGGCTGTTTTACCCGCTGGGAAACAAACGGGGGGTCATTGGAGGCTCCCGAGGAGGGCCCACGTGGCGTACCATGCTGGCGAAGAGCTCCCCGTCGTCATCACAGGCCACCCCTCCAGGGCTGTAAAGCTGGAACCAGCCGTCCTTGCCTGCCCGCACGCTCAGCAGGCACGAGTGCACCTGCGGACAGAGGGGCGCGCGCTCAGCTCCACGCGGGTCTGCTGACAACAGAGCCCTGTCCATGTACACACTCACACACACACACACACACACACACACACACACAGGCCCCGCAGAAGCCCTGCAGCTGGACAAACTGGCCCAGCAGCTCCCAGCCTCCTCTCAAACGCCATGGGACAACCTCTGGACAACGCTGGGGTCTCCCTGCACCAGGAACCATCTGCCATCAGCTCCTGGGCTGTGCCACGGCAGGGATGCCCAGAGCACCCCAGATTCAGCCCCTCCTCCCGGGGTCCCCTCCTTCTCTCCTGTCTCTAACTCCCCTCTCTTGCTGGCTGCTGCCCTTTCTCTGTGTCTCGGCCCCTCTCTCTTGGGGGCTCCACCACCCCATATCTGGCACTTTCTCTCTGCCTTCTCTCCCCAAGTTTCCTGTCCCAGCGTGCGTAGGCGCTGTCTCCCTTGCTAGGTCTCTGTCCTGCCAATCTCTGTGACTGTACTTCCTTCTCCGTGTCTGTCCAGGCATGTGTGTGTGCGCGCGCGCGCGTGTGTGCATGCATGTATATGTGTGCCAAGTTCAGGGCCCAAAGCATAGCTCTCCAATTCCCTTCCAGAGCTGTGAGGCTGTTAGTGCGTGTGCGTGCACACGTGTATGTGTGTGTCTGGAACTCCACAGCCATTCCTCAGCCTCCCCCCCACCTCGCCCCGGCACTGACTGCAGAGGGAGGGACAACGAGGGCAAGAGGAGCAGAGGCCTTGGCCTGCCTCCCCCATCCTCGGAAGAGACGAGAGGGGCCATTGCTGGTGGCGGGGGGGGGGGAGGGGAGGGGCCGTTTGCTGCCACGAGTCCCTCGCTCACAGCTACGAAGTGGATCACAACCCACACACAAGGAAAGCAACAACAACGGCGGCAGCTTCTGTTTGTCATTCCCAGCCGCGAGAACATGACGCGGTAACTCCGCCCCTTCAGATAAAACGCTACTCAATGAACACAGCGAAGAACAGAAGAGCAAGCCGCTCCGTGGGGAGAAGAGGGAGGACAGAGAAAAGTGAGCAGGGGAAGAGAAAAGTGAGTGGGAAACCAGCAGAGCAACAGAAAGGGGAGAACGGGAGAACGGGCTGCTGGGGGCGGGGCTTCCCGCCTCCGCACGGGCCACCTCACTTGGAAATCCCCTCCCAGCAGCTGGTTCTGCCTGTCCGGGCCTGCAGCAGCTGGAGCTCCGTGTATTCGCCCAGCTTGCAAGTCTGTTTGGAATCAAGGCTCCCTTTTCCAGGGGAATTCTGAGAATCCTCCTGCACACGGCTCGGAATGACGCGGGTCTGAGGACACGGACACACACGGACCCGGACCATTCAGAAGCTCCTCGCCTGCTTTCCCAGCATGCCCGAGGGTCACTTTTGGAATCAGTGCATAGAATCATGGAATTTTGGACGTCGATCTTTCTAGATCCTTCTAGAACTACATTCACAGTGTGGCCTAGAGAGCACAGAATCACTGGACGTTGGCTCTGAGTGCAGGTTCCAGCTACCCAGAGCCAGCGGAAGCCCTGTAGGGGAGCGGGGGGGGCTGCGTCTTATACAAGCTCCACTGATAATAAAGTTTGAGAACTGCTGTTTGGGACGTCCAGGCTGAGAGTGGGACACGCAGGGCCCTGGGACAGGGAGGCCGGCAGTGGTCGCACATGGTGAGGCCTGGGTGTCGATGTGCCCTAGACTCCACTCTCCTGCTCATACGTGTGCGTGTCTGGGAAACTGTCTTTTCAGGCCCACCGCACAGCTTACAGCTCAGTCCAACCAGTGCAGTGCCACCTCCTCCAGGAAGCCTCCTTGGATGGCTCCATTGAGAATGACTTGCTCGCTCCCTTGCCCATCGTCTTCCTGCTCTGCGAGTGACACAAGTGTCCAGGTCTGTCCCCGGTGGGGAGCCAGGCTTCCTGGCCCTGAATCCTGCCCCGGCACAGGGACGGTAACAGGACCTGCTGATGGGGCTGCCGTGAGCGTCAGATGAGAGCACGTATGGGCCCCACTCAGGCAGAGGCTACACGCATCTGCTGCTGCCACTCTCACTGGTGTCAATGCGAGGAGGGGAAGGTGGCGGGAGGATCCCAGCCCACGTCCTTGCTGGTGCACCCGGGCTCGGGTGAAAGCTGTGCTTCTCTGATGGGCAGTGCAGCCCCTCAGGGAGGGCCCCGGCCACCACGCCCGGGGAAATGAACACCAGCTCAGACCGCGGCTAGGGCTGCTCGCTTAGCCTGCTGACAGTGGCGCATGGCAGCCCAGCTCCAAACCAGGGCCTGGCCCAGCACGTGGAGAGCAGCGTGTGCACGCGGCCATCACAGGCCCGGAGCCTCCGCCGCCTGCTCTGGATGCTCACCTCTTGTCGCGGGTCCTCGGCGAACCTCTGAATGACGTACTTCAGCTCCCTGCAACAGAGCAGCGGGGCCGAGTCACTCTCGGGCCTGCGGGAAGGGACTGGACGGGGCGGGCGGCGCGGGCTGGGAAGGGGAGCGGGCAGAGCCCAGGGGTCAGGGCGCAGCCGGTGTCTCCGCCCTCCGTGCACGTGAGACGGGGCCAGGGCCAGGCTGGCCGTGGAGGGCTGCCCTCCGGCCAGAGCACGTCTGTGCCGGGACAAGGTGACCTGGGCGTCGCCCGAATACTCACTTGGTGAACTTCTCATGCGCGAGGGCTCTGTGACAAAAACAAAGGGAAGGGGGCAGTTAGCCGGGGCTCGGAAGCCGCACAATGTTCCCAAAGTTTCCTCTGGGGACGCCCAGACTCCGCGTCTCAGTCCAAGAATGGAGGGGAAGTTGAGAGGGAAATGCTAACGGTCTGTCCCTGCCCCAGGCTCCAAAACAAAGGCCCCCTGTGCTAGGCCACAGAGGCAGGGACGGGAGTGAGCCAGCCCCAGCCACGCAGGACCACACCGCAACAGGACCGGTGCTGCCCGGTGTGGGAGCCCGCTCGGGCGCCCCCGGGCTCCAGGGACCCAGGTGTGTTCGTTAATTGTTCCACAATTAAGGCGCGGCCGCACTAATTACTGCCACACGGCAGCACAGCCATCAGGGACCAAGCTCCAAGCGAATTGCATCATGGGCCGCTGGCAGATGCGTCCCCAGGCCTGTGGGGACGGGGCTGCGGCCAGTGACGCCACTGCTCTTGGGAGACCAGGGCGGCTCCCAGGAGTCAGACTTCTCCGGTCTCCAATGCTGAGGGCCAGCAAATGGGGCAATTACCAGGTGTAATGCCCGCCCTGGAGAGCTACGGTTCATAAACACAGGCTCCGTAATGGGCTCCTGAGAGAGCCCCCCGCACCCCTCTGACCTGGCTTCTTCAGATCCATCAAAACAGAGCCCTGGAGGCATCTGCGGGCCTGCTTATTTGGACAAAGCTCTCTCTGGGTCATTATCCACCAGACAGCTTTCTCCCCATTTCCCTGGGATAAGCTGGACCCTGGGGGACAGGTCAGCGGGACAGGGACGGAGGGGTCATTTATGGCCAGCTTCATTGTGGAGCTCCAGCTGACGACTGTCCTGGGCCTAACAGGTGCACCCAGCAAACCATGGCATGGGCTGCGAGCGGCCTCCCTCCCTGTATACCCAGAGCTCTCTGCCTCCCATCTGAGGCTAACTGGGCTGTGTACAAGGCACTGTGGGGAGGACTCGGCTCTCTGAGCTCCTGGATCTGGGGAGCTCTGCAATGCAGCCCCTGGATCACCCCAGTTTACATGGGGGGTGGGGGCTGTGCCTCTCCCAGGACTCATGACCGAGGGTGGGGTGGGTCCAGGGCCGGCATCTCCATCTGTTGGCTGTCAGTCCGCGGTGGCTCCATGGCTAGGGTTTTTCTCATAGGGGTAGGCTCAAGGACAGCGCGGGACTTACTCTTTGGGGAACGGAATGGGTTGAAGCAAGCTGGCCAGCGACGGCCTCCAGTCATCGTAGTCCGACCTAGGAGGAGAAGGGGCAGCAGTTAGGTCAGGTGTCCCGGAGGGAATGGCAGGGGCCCACGGTGCCCACTTCCCCTTCTGGGAGGCCTCTGGGGTGCATGAGCATCTGAGGCTGGCATCTCCCGGCCAGGGCCAGCCCACGGGCCTCGCTATGGTGACCGAGGTGGCAGCAGGCTCCCTGCCTGGACTTCAGACCCTCAGGCCTCTGAGCTGCTTCAGGTGGGGCCAGGACAGGATGCACTGTGTCCCCATGGATGTCGCTGCTGAAGGTCTGGCCCAGAACCCAGCATGACTGCACTTGCCTAGACTACAGTGAGGCCGTTAGGTGGGCCCTGACCTCACGGCTCCACCCTCCAGCACCGAGCAGGACACCTGCGTTTCTGGGGTACAGTCGGCAGCCCCGGCCAGCGCACCAGGGAGGTGAGCTTGGGCTGGGCCTGGAAGAGCCGCGGGAAAATAGAAGCGGCAGGATGCTGTGTCCCTGCACATCTGCTTCTCCTTTCCTTCGATTTCCGAAGCTGATGCCAATGACGGCAGTGATACCGATGATCACAGCGAGGGCAGTGAAAGACAACGGCGGCCGTGACTTCACCAGCACTGTCTACGTGAGCTGCACGATGAGAGCCACGGCTTGGTTCCCTCACTCATCTCCAGGGCACAGCGAGGAGGAGGCGATCAGCCCACTGAATGGATGTGGAAACTTGAGGCCCAGCCCCTAAGCTGACACTGCTGCAGCTGGGGAGACATCCAATCTGGGCGTGTCTGGCTCCACAGCCTTGCCTCTCACAGGCCCTGCAGACTGGGGACCTTGGGTGGGGAGAGGGGACCCACCCCAGGCACAGCAGGAGCAGACAGCGCCATACATGCAACCTTGCAGGAGGGGGCGCTCTTCCTGACTATGGGCAGAGCTGGGCTATTCAGTCCCCACACAGCCAGGCATGGGGTGAGCCAGGACTGCTGGTCAGGCCCTTGCAGCTCCGCCATCCCCCAGGTGTGAGAGTGTCACATGCCATCGGGCCCTAGGAAAGGAGCTGTCCCATACAGAAGCGCTACCACTGACGGTGGCCCCGGCTCCAGGATGCCGAGCCCCTGAGCGAGCTCCAGGGATCTGCCCCACAACCCCAGGTGAGCCCCGATCACAGATGAGAAGCCGCTGATTAAAGCCCGAGGGGTGACCTTGGGGCTGCGCCCCGAGAGGTCGCAGAAGGGAAGGACAATGCTTCAGAGGTCTGTGTGGGGTCAGCGGGCTCCATGCTCGCCACCGGCACAGCTCAGAAAGACACAGGACGCGCGGGGCCTGCCAGAGATGATGGATGGCCTGCACCGTGCGCCGAAGCACTCCCAAGCAACCCCCATTTTACAGATGAGGAAAATCAAGGATCTGAGTGCGATCTGTCACAAGATGCCAGTAGGTGGCTGAGGCTGCCCCTCGGGTGTGTCTGTATCGACTGTATTTATAACCAGTTCTCCCACCTGGGCCCCCATCTCTGGCTTTGGGCACTGCTGACAGGTGCCGTTCCAAGCTGCAGTCCCAGCTCTCTGAGGTCCCAGAGGTTAAACCCTCCCCCGGTGTGGTGGCGGCCCCTGCACGCCTTCCTGGGGGGGGGGGGGGGTTCTGGTGCAGTGCTCGTCTGGCACCCTGTCAGTCCAGGGCAGCAGCTGGGCCTCATCTCTGCAGCCCCCACCACTTGCATGGCACCGGGCCCAGCAGGTGCTTGGTGCTCACAAGAGGGCTGCTGAACCCAAGGTGACACAGCTCAGCATCTGCACTGCACTTGCAGGCAGAAAGGGTTGTTGGAGAGTCTCCGTGGGACAGCGAGTGCCCCGAGTGCCACCAGGAGCTAGGCCCCAGTGGAGGTTTCACCGAGATCCTGTCTTGGCATGAGAGTGGCCTGCAGGGGCAGTGCTGCAGTCAGACGCCCCATGGCACCTGGCACCGCCCACAGGAGAGGCTCAAGGGTGCCAGCACCCGGGCTGGGCAAAGGCACGGCCCCAGGACCCCGAGTAAGACTCCTTTCTGCTCAGAATTCAGGGTTCTGCATACTTCGTTTCCTCGTCCCTTCCCCCCAGGGAACCTTCTGGGCATTTTCCCCAACTGCTACCCCGCCCCATACACGCGGAATACCCCTGGCGGACGGCGTATCCCTTCATAAGCTGAGTCACCCCAAGACAAACGTTCCGTCGGTCACCGACAACGCATGGTTTAAGTGATCCCTAGGTGAGGGCTGTTCCGCCCCACAAAGGGGCTCCCCTGGGCCCCAGATCACACCCCAGAAGGTCCTAGGAAAGGCCCGGATGCCGGGCGCGTGGGAGGAATCTGAAAGGCCTGGAGGTCCGAGGGAAGCGGAGTGGTGACGCTGGCTGCCGTTCGCTCAGCACTTGCGGAGCCCTGCCACAGGCGTGCATCTGCCTGCACACGGACCAGGAAACCGGGCTCGGGCAGCGGGGAGACACAGAGCCGGATCTGGAGCCTGAGGCAGGTGGCCCCTGTGCAGCCGCCTGCGGGTCTCGGGGTCCAGGAGGCCCACAGCAGGAGGCAGGGGCTCCTCCACGGCCCCAGCCACTCGCTCCTCACAGGGCATCCTCTGGTGTGCGGCTGGCCCAGCCTCCCCTCTCCTCTCCCTGCCCCTCACTGACTCACTGGTATCCTGCACATCTACCTGCGGTGACAGCCACGTGCCGCCTGCTCTTCTGCACAGGTCTCCCGGCAGCCTGGTCTGTAGGTGCTCCCCATTTTACAGACGGTAAGACAGACGCAGGGAGGGCAGGCTCTGGCCCAGGAGCCCAGTTCCTGCCAAATGGCCCACGTCTCACAGGTAGGCGGCCCCGCTCCCACCCGTGGAGGAAGACTATCTCCCCGATGGAAAGGCCGTCTCTTAGCGCTTTTCTTCTTCCTATATTAAAACCTACATCCAATGTGAATATGTCAATCAACCTAAGCCCTCCAGGGAGTTTAAGTTACCCACGGGCACGGGGGACTCAGGAGGCAGGGCTGGGCTCCCTTGGGTGCCATGGGCCTCACAAGCAGGTGCCCCTGGGCTCCTGGGCAGCCATGCAGCCTGCACCCATGGACCTCTGTGGGTGCTCTGTGCCCTCTTAGCTCCCAGGGTCCAGGCTGGGCCTGGGCTGAGGCTGGGGCACAAGCCTTCTCGCCAGTCTCCTAGCCAGGGGCTCGGCTTCTGGTGGCTCCCTCATGGCAGCTCCCACAGGCCCGAGAGAGGGGTGGCAGGTGCAGAAAGCGGAAGAGGGCAAGCAGCTTCCTTCCTCACCTGGCCCAGTCCTGCCTCAAAGTCTGTGGTCAAGCTGCTGGCCCTTCTCCAGTCTGAGCTGTGTGGGTGGGACACCGTGGTACACTGGCCAGAGGCTGGGGTGGCTGGCCCCTGAGGAAGGGGACAAGGGATCCTTTGGCGGGTGGGTCTCTCCCTGACTGGCCCTGGCTCAGGCTCCGGTGGCCAGAGTACCTGCTGTGAGCATTCGGACAGCAATGCCGGCTCAAGGCAGCCAGCGCAGCTGCCTCTGCCCACCAGGCCACTCTCCCTTTTGGCTAAGGCTGGCCTGGGACAGGAGGGAGGGCAGCAGGCAGGGGTTCTGAGGGGCCTGATTGGCCCCCTGGAAGGAGACGGTGCTCCCTGGCTTGGGGAGGCATGGGCAACGGAAGGCAGGCAGGCCTGGGAGTGCCCGGGGTTCAGCCCTCTGTGTTATGGGGCCCTGCTGGGTTCAGGACCCCAATTCACAGGTGCAAAACAGAGGCCCGCAGAGGTTCAGACACCCCCAGAGGTCGCAGAGCGAATGAGGGAGAAGCTGGGCACGAGTCTCTCTCTCTGGCCAAGATTCTCACCTGGCTCGAAAGACGTGGCCAGATGCTTCCTTCTGGCCCCACCCTGGCCTCCCGACTTCCAGAATCTGCTGCAAAGCTTGGGGGGAACGCAGCTGCCTCGTGGCAGTCCATGCTCACGGAGGCATGGTGCGAGGAGGCCTGAGTTTGGGACGTGTTTCAGACCACTGTGTCCCCGCCACGCAAATCGCAGGCGAGGGATGATCAGGAAAGAGCAGAAGCGCATCCCGTGGCAAGGCGCCCCACGCTGTGCCAGAGGCTCCCTCTCTCCACCCCACGCCACTGCTCTGGGCGCCGGCAACTCTCAGACGCACAGGGACCCCGGCGTTCTGCACAGGACTCGCCCCGATGTGCATTCACTGCTGGATGGAAGAACGAATAAACAGGTGGACGAGACACGGCGCACGCAGGCACCCAGCAGGAGACCTCGGCACACCAGCAGCTCCTGTGGGCTCCAGTCCCCTGGCCTCCCGTCACACGACCCGCTGCGCCACTTGGGTGATGCTTCTCCACCTCAACCACACCCTGTGTTTGGAAGCTTTCCTTCCCCTTCCCCCTTCCCCCTTCCTCCCCTCTCCTCCCCTCTCCTCCCCTCCCCTCCCCTCCCCTCCCCTCTCCTCTCCTCTCCTCCCCTTTCCTCCCCTTTCCTCTCCTCTCCTTTTCTCTCCTCTCCTCCCCTTTCCTCCCCTCCCCTCCCCTCCCCCCTCCTCCTCTACCTCTCCTCCCCTCCCCTCCCCTCCCCTCCCCTCTCCTCTCCTTTCCTAAGGCTCCAGGGAACTTCAGTGGTGTAGACTACTTTCTAAGGCGTCCGATTCTAATGGTGCCAGGGCCTCCCTCTGGGAACACCTGGCCACACTCCAGGAACTGTGCCTTTGAGACACTGCCCTCTGCCCTGCACTGGCCGCAGGGTGGGCTGAGCCGACCTGTGCCCCCTGGCGGCAGCAGCACGCCCTCCAGAGCATGGGATGGACCAAGCTGGGCCAGGCCTCCATGACCTCCCTAGCCCCCCCAGCCCTCTGAGACTCTGCACAACATCATCTGCTTCTCTCGCCTTTATGCACAACCCCTACTTGGAGAGCCCCTCAGTAGTGCAAATGGCAGTTCACTCCGAGCAAGGACCAGCGGCTGAGCCCGCCTGGGACATCTTCCACATCCTCGGGTTCTCACAGTGCTCCTCTGAGGAAGGCAGCCATGATAGAGGCAAGGAAACCGAGGCTCGGCGCAGCCCAGCGCGCCGCCCACAGGGACACAGAGGAGCCACACGGTCACATTCCCCCAGTGTGCAGACGCAGGCTTCTCACACACCAGTGCACCTGAACGCTGCTGTTGCCCTTTTTTTCCTCTCTCAAAGCTCTCTATCAACGATGCACGCCTCTCTCAACACTATCTTTAAAAAGAGCAAACACCGTGCACCTGTAAACGGGGGTGATGCCCTCTCTCCAGGAGTCCACCTCCTGGAGGCGTCTGCTCTGGGCGGGGGGTGGGGGGGCTCACAGCCACGCCCCCTCCACCTCCCAGCATGGGAGCTGAGGCTCCGAGGGGTCATGCAGGCCCGGAACCCGGGGTGGCTGCCTCTGGACCTGGGCTTCCCCCCTGTCACATTTGAGGACTTTAGAGCTCTGGCCTGTTTGGATCCAGCATGTCTGAGGCCCCCAACGAGCCAGTGACCTAAGCAACCATCTGGGTTAGACAAGGAATGTTAGAAAAACAAAGTTATTAGGCCCAGATTGTGTTCTGAGCTCTCCCGGTGCAAAAGAGGCTTCCGGAAGTCTAGCTTGTGGAGAACTCAGCTGGGCGTGAGCTGCTGCTCTGAGCAGGAGGCTGCTGACCCCTGCCCCAGCAGGACCACCTCCCTGGGGGCCCTGGTCCCCCCACCCCCAGCCCCTGGCAGCTGGGCTGTGCGGGCAGGCAGGAGGTCTGGAAGCAGATCAGCGAGAACAGGGCCTTCATTCATGAGTGTGTTTATGAAGAAGGAAAAAACATGTGTGTCAATTGCATGATGAAACTGAAACCCCCAGCGCTTAATGAGAAATATGAGTCAGGACCCAAGACAGCAGAGGCCTGGGAATTCTCGGTGTTTGCAGAAAACAGCTGGAGCCGGGGGCCGAGGAGCAGGGCAGGGCCCGTCCTGGTGGGTCGCTGTCCCTCCCATAGTGGGGAGGCCCTCTCCAAAATCCTGGGGTAGTGTGAGACCTGCGCGCTCCGTCCTCTGTTCCTCTGAGGGCCAGGGAGCGGCCGAATGTGGTGATGCCCTCACCTGGCCTCAGCTGCTGCTGGCAGCATGGGCCGAGGCTGGTGCTATCCCTGGGGCAGCCGTGCCCTTCCCTCTCCAGGGCCCACAAGGAAGCTGGCTGGGATGCTGCCTGCTCCGTGTCCTCCTTTCAACCACAGGGAGCTGCAGTGCAATGGCGGGATGCAGGTGCATGCATGCATGGGCGTGTCCACCTTCCCCGACACCACAGGCTCTGTTGTGAGCATGGGGCACCCCGAGTACTTCCCGGCTGCTGTCACTGGCTCACTTGGCCCCAGAAGCTCCCTTCCACCCCTCGCCACGAGCAAAGCCCAGCAACAAAACGGCCATGAAAGATGGACATTGCTACCCACCGCAGCCGTGTGGTGACCACCACACAGGGACTAAGCAATCCCCCCACCTCCACCCAGCACACCCTGCCACCACTCCAGGGCTGGGCTTCCAAGTCGCCTCCCCCAGACAAAGCCCCTGGTTTTCCACAGGCTCTGGTGGAGTGAAACGTGACGGCGCAGCTCTATCCCAGTCCATCTGAGAAGTCCAGCAACCACCACCGGCCATGTCTGGACACAGAACTTCTGGCACTGGGTCTCCCCAGAGTGGGCTGAGCTCGGCTCAGCAGGGAGGGAAAGGAGGCACTGTGAGGGTCCCTAGACCTCGCTCATCCATGGGAGCTAAAACTCTGCATGGGCATGGGGAGCAGCCTACAAAACCCTCAACTTGGGGCAGTAGAGAGTGAATGATGCAGCCACATAACTGAGACTCAGGGAGGGCCAGGGCCAGGCCTCAGCACCCGGCAGAAGCGGCCTTGCCCAGGGCCCACCCGTGACCTGTCTCCTCGCTCCCTCTCCACAACTTTTCGACCAGTCCAAGTCACACCCCTGGATCCCAGCACACCCCAGAGGGGCAGTTTTCCAATTAGATAATCCCCTTAGGGAATGCTTCCACATGTGTGCACACAGATACCTGTGCATACATGCTCCACCGTCAGTAGACACACACACAATTCCCCACACCAACCCACACGTGCATGTATGGCTCACATAATGCAGAAACACATATGCTGTCTCACAGGCACATGTGCATACATGCAAAAAGAAACACACGCCCCAAATCCTGTGCATACACGGTCACACACACAAATACATGCCCACACTTATGCATGTCTCACACAGACACCAAAACATAAATACAGGTTTCTTCTGAGAGATCCACCCACAGGCCTGTGTCCAGCATCCCTGCGCTCCTGAACACTCTGGAAGTTGTGGGTAGACACCTGTGTATACACATGCTTGTTCCTGCACCTACACACGTGCCCAGGAACCAAAGCATACATGCACACAAATGACCATGCCATGTAGCCACACATGCATGCATGCATGCAACATAGGCTCACAGGGATGCAGGTGCACTCTCGTGTGCCCTTCCACACTCACACATGGGCTCACACCCCTGCATCCTGCACACACACGCTCACCGCCTTAGCTTCTGCACTTCCTCACACCCCAACTCAAGTGTGCACCTCCACACATGATCCTCATCCTGCCCACAAACACAGCTGCAAAGCTAAGCAGAGACGGGCGGTGGGCTCTTGGCGGGGGACACTCACAGCAGCTTGAGGATTTCCACGTAGCAGCCGAGTGTGCGGTCGGCCTGGGGGCCCAGCTCGATGCTCATGGTGCTGCAGGCGGGGCTGACCATGAGGCAGTCGATGAGGTTGGGCTCGCTGTCGTTGCCCGCGCTGGCCGTCAGCGCCGGCTTGGCAGTGCTGGTGCGTTCCACCTCCACGTGGATCTCGCTGGAGGCCACGACCACCGACTTGAGCCGCGCCTCGGACAGCGTGGCTTCCTGAGACACCAGGTCCGGGCTGGGGTGCAGAAGGCGCAGAGGTAAGGTGGGCTTCCGGTCACAGGGCTGCTGGCAGCCGTTCCGGATCTCCTTCAGGCTGGGGGAGTTGTCGCGGCTGCAGGAAGAGTGGGAGAGGGCCCGTGAGCACGGCACCGGCCCGCGACGCTGGCCAAGAGCTGCACCATGCACCGCCATACTGCCTCTCTGGGTTCCCGCCCCCTCCCTAGAGGTGAGGAAACAGAGGCCTGTCCTGGGTCTTGCAGACAGGAAAAGGCTGCCTGTCTGTAGAGCCCATGCTGCTGCCAGCACACTGTAGGAGCTCCGTATTTGGTGACCACGAGTGTCAATCTCTTGGCATCACCCCCACTGACTGTCTTCCGGACACACCCATGAGACCTACTAGGTGACTTCTAGTTGCTTCCTAGGGTCCCTCCACTGTTCTGCCCGGACCTTCATGTCACAGAGTCCCCTAGTGCCCAGGTCCACTTCCCTGGAGGGTGCAACAAGGCGTTAACTAAGAAGACTGGTTTATGTCGCTGGGCCCAAGACAGGATAATGAGGCCCCTTGCTGGCAGCACCTGTGGGGGCCTTGACCTGGCTAAAGCCCTCCCCTAACCAAGGGGCTCCTGGGGTCGTGCAGGCTAAGGGGCAGCAAGGCTGGAACTGGTTGCCCCTGCAGGTTCCCGGGTGCTGACACAGCCCAAGTGCTATCACACGGATTCTCCCAGGGGTTAATGACCTTCCCATGAGAGGAGGGGGCTGGGATGTCTCTTAACTGCAAAGCCTAGGCTCCTTCCCATGAGGGCAACTTCCAAGATGCTTACTCATGGTCTTTCATTTCTTCTTCTGGTCCCTAAATCCTTCTAAACCAGAGCTTCCCGCCCCTGACGGACACCAGGATCCCCTGGGGGCACTTCTAGTCACACTGAAGCCAAATCAGATCAGAATTTCCGGGGTGGGGCTGGACCTGAGCAGTCTTTAGGGCTCTCCCGTGCGAGGTCAAGGTCGAGAGCCACTGCTCTGAGCACAGTCGCATGATTACAAACAGCTGTTGCTCCAGCCCCCGCTGAATGTGCCACAGGCAGGCGCCCTGTGCCTGCAGAGATGCGGACACTCCCAGGGACCGGCCTGACCCTTGTCTCTGGCGCTTTGCAGAGCTCAGATGAGATGCATTCGTGAGGGTCCGCACTGATCTGGCGCAGGTCATGAGCCGAGCAGAGCAGAGCCCACCAAGGGTGCTTAATAAACGTTAAACTTCGCTGGCGTAAAGAAACGACCCACTGGCTACAATCCGAGAAGGCTATGGCTGATGGGAAATTGTGTGTGGTCCGGGGGAGGGGCAGCCTGACTGTCTCCTCTGGTTCAGATCTCATTTGCTCCCCAAGTTCTCAACACTCCACTTGCCTTTGTTTGCCTGTGCTGGGATTTAGGAACGGGCGCTTACAAGGCTGTTTGGCTCCGATGGGTGATTTTCCAGAGAGCCATGCTAACCTGGGTCAAGCTGTCTGTTCTCTGTAGTGTGAGTACATCCTGTGCCCACCGGAGCACCAGGGACAGCCTGGGGGACGTCACGGCCTTTATCCTGCGGGGACTGGGCGGTGGGGGCGTGAGGGACCTGGACCGGGAAACATCTTGGCAGCAGATGACACACTAGAGGAGCTCGTGGCATCAGCCGGGCCGGCTGGAGTCGGGGCCGGGGCTGTGCTGTCCTCGCCAGGCTTCCACCTAGCACCTCACTGCAGCTGCCACCTGGTAGCTGCCCCCCCAGCCACGGCAGGCTTGCCCCCAGCCCATGCTCCACCAAACAGCAACAGGGGGAGCCTGGAACTGAAATCGCATCCTGTCCCTCTTGTACCTAAAACCCACTGCAGACTCTCCTATGTTTACCAAACAAACAAAAATCCACCACTGAAACACAGGTGCAGCCCTGCTCTGCAAAGTGTGGTCCCCAGCAGGTGGCATCGGTGGGGAGCTGTCGGGATCTGTTGAATCCAAACCTGCAGATCAGCACTGCCCCCAGGAATCTCAGGCAGACGGCCCGGCCCTCTCAAGCCCTCTGCTCTGGCCACACTCAGCTTCGTTCAGATCCTCCCCTGGGAGGGCCCTCAGCTTTGGCAAGTAGCAGAATCACCTGTGCAGTCGGCAAAGAATGCAGATTCCTGGGCCCTGGCTCAGAAGCACCGCATCCAGGAATCTGCATTTCTGAGGCCGGTGTTCAGGCACCAGAGACAAAAATCTTGTGACTGGCGGTAACTCCAGCCGTCCCTGCCAGGCCCGTGTGCACCTTCTCTCTGCTTGGAGCGCCGTCTGCTGGTCTCACCTCCCTGAAGGAGCCTTCCCTAACACCCCCCCTCCCGCACCCCGCATCTTTTTCTCGTTTTCTTCTCCACGGAGCTGCAAGCTGCAATGTGCCAATAGACAGCTACCAACCACGTCTCCTGACTTTGAATGTCTGCCTGTGACCGAAGTCGGGCTACCAAGTCGGGGGGAGGTGGGCTTCCAAAGGTACGTAAGTGCTGAGCAGGCCGCGTCTCACTGTGGTGCCACTTGAATACAGTGACGCGCGTGACCCTGGGCTGGGGCATGGCAAGTGTTACAGGAACGCCAGTGCAAGAGCCCCGGGCCAGGGTGCTTCACGTGGGCGCCGTGGACGTTCTGGGTCTGGGAGTTCTCCGTGGTGGGCGGCTGTTCAGAAGCTTCCCTGCCTCCTACCCCACTGGAGGCCAGCAGTGTTGTGTGGCGACCAAAACTGTCTCCGGTCATTGCCAAATCTCCTCTGGGAGGAACGCTGGCCGTGATGGAGACATGCTGATGCACAGCAAGATGACAAACGCTTCCAGGAACCAGGAGGCCTCTCGTGGCCCTCCCCCAAGGTGGCCGCTCTTCCGGCCTCTGTCACCACAGCTGGTTTGTCCAGGCCTGAGCTTCCCTTGTGAGGAAACACAACAGCACGTATCGGCTGGCCCTGTCCGCTCAGCAGCATGGGTGTGAGACGTGCTCGTGGTTTGCTGGTTGTCCTAGCTCACTCATTCCCGCTGCCACACACGGGTGCTGGGGCAGCGTCGTGGGGTCGGCCTATTTGTGTAGGGCTCCATTTGTGCGTCCCTCCCACGGTGCTGGGAGCAACCACAGAGCGAGCAGGAATGCTGGAGCTGGGGCTTCACAGTGTGCTTTTTAAAGCTCCTCCCCAGGGCACCCCAACACGCCACCAGGGCAGACTCCTGTGTCCTACATTCTGGGTCCCTTCTCGTCACCTGGATTAAAGTGCGCAGGAGCCGCTGACTCCACCGTGCCCTCCGCCCTTGGCCCTGGGAGGGCAGGGGCGGCCCGGCGGCTTCCCCTCTGTATCTGCAGCAGCCGGCACAGCCGGGTCTCCAGCTGGGAGCAGGCAGTAAGGCCAGGGCTGCCGCCCAGGCTGTGCCATGGAGTGCGGTTCCTAGCCCTGGTCCCCTCTACCTCTGACTGCTCCGGTCTCTCTGTCCTCTGCTCCCTGCTCCTGGTCCTGGTCCTGGGAAGCTGGCGCCAGGCCCCGGGGAAGGGTCTTGGAGCCTCACAGGAGCTAGATGGCCCCCATCCCAGCTAGGGGTCCACAGAGCAGCCCAGGGAGGCAGAACAGTCACAGGAAAGGAGCCCGGCTGGGTGGGTGCCTGGTGTGTGTCTCTGTGTGTATTTTTGTCTCTGTATGTTTGTGTCTATGTGTGTGACCCAGATGCCACAGCAGAAAATTCTGGACAAACCACTGGCATCTGATCCCAGGAGTGGGCCTCGCCCAGTGAGGGGTGGGAGCTGGGAAGAGCCTATCCCAGTGTCGCAGCCTCAGGGGACAACTCCGAGTCACGGGGTCGGGGGTGGGGTTGTCCTGGGGAGCAGCAACAGCTCACCTGCTTACTAACTCACACCTTACTGCCTGTCTACCCGCCCTGTCTCCTCCGGGGCTTCCTGGGAGCTCTGACTTCCCTGGTAAGCTTCTCCACCCCAATCCTGGGCTAGAGTTTGCTTTGGGGGGACCCAAGCCCAGGCAGTGGCCCCGCCACGACCTCCTCTGGTCACGGCCTACCGACGTGACTGTTTAAACCGCGTTTCTCACCAAGCAGCATCACCTTGCGTGCCCACCTTGTGAGGGACCCCACCCATCCCCACCACGGAATTTAAGCTCCCAGAGGGCAGGAACTTGGGACTGTTCTCGCGGTACCACCAGCAACCGTGCCTGGCCACAGCCAGCTCAAAAGAGAAACACGCAAGCCATGGGCAAGATCCTGAGTTTGCAAAGGGCAAACTGTACCACCTGGCCCCTGTGCCCTACACCTTGGCAAAAGGTACATGTATATGCACGCACACACCCACCCACACGCGTGTGCCCTCACACCTTCCACACACGCACACGTGGTATGCAGAGTCTCAAGTGCAGAACATACTCCCCCAGGAGAGAACCTTCAGCACGCGGCACAGCCTCCACAGCCTTGCAGTGCTGGCGTGGCTTCAGGGTTTGCTGCTCCAGCAACAGCCCTGGGCTCTGAGGCCCACATCACGGGGCCCAGGGCAGGTGGCAAACGCGTCACGAGGCTCGCCCAGCAGAAGCCGCTCCACCGCCCCAGCCCAGCCCTTGTGGCGGCTCGTCCCCACAGTGGGGGTGGTGGCACACCCTTCCCAGGCCCTCCAAGGTAGCTGACCTGTTGATGAACTCTTCGTAGCAGGAGTAGATGGCGGCCAGGCACACAGCCACCAGGTTGGGCAGGACCCGGGGGTGGGGGCAGTGCCCGGTGGGGCCGTGCATGCTGGAAAAGAGCAGAGGCGCCAGTGAGAAGGTCCCACGGGTGGGCGGGGCAGAGGGGCTGCCCCGGGCCTCTCACAGCTCAGAGGGGCCTCAGAGCTAGGGCTGTGCAACTGTGACACCAGGGTCCCAGCTGTGCCACGTGCATGCAGCGGAGAACAAAGCTGCAGACCCAGTGTGCCTGGGCTCGAATCCAGCTGAGGGCTGGCAAGCTCGTGCCTCTCCAGCCTCAGTCGCCCTAGCTATACGGTGAGGGTGACAGCCCCTCCCCCTCCACAGGGCCACTATCCTGGGACAGTCTGGTTTACATCTGGTGGTTCTGGGATAATTATTCACGACACCCCACTGTACTCTCCAACGTTCCTTGCTTTGGAACAAAAATTATGTGGTCGTCGTAGCTCAGCACAGGGTCTGGGAGAGTCACTATGTTCTCACAGTGACCGTCGTGGGGATCCCTGAGCCTGTTTTCCATCTGTAAAATGGGTTGGCTGTGAGTGCGGGGATAAGACCACAGTCCTGGAAAATTATCATTGTGGCTGCTGTTGCCAAGACGTCTCAGCTGACAAGGCTTTGCAGATCACAGTGGGTGCTCTGAACAGACCCGAAGTCCCCAGGGCCCTGGAGCAGGGCACACTGGGTCCACAAATACTTTGTGAGTTCTGGGTGGGGGTGGGAGCTCACTTTGGAAATCTGTAGCTTTGGAACTGGTTTAAACAGGTTAGTTTGATTTTCATAAAAAAACAAGAAGAGTAGGAGTGGCAGGCCACTCTCCCATGGCAGGCTCAGCCACGTTCTCAGCCTGTGGCCTGAGCCAGTCACATCCACACTGCCTGGACGAAGGGGGAACTACAGTTCTCGTTATGCAGATGAGGGAAATGATGCACAGAGCAAGAGGTTAACAGTGAAAGCAAAGCCAAAAAACAGCCCCAAGCCCAAGTGCCGGAAGCCACTCAGAACAAAAACATTTGGCTTCATGGGGTGGGCGCTTCGCACAAAAGTTAAGTTGCCCCTTGGGACACCCACGTCCTGTATCAGAGTGCCAGGTTCAAGCCCTGCTTCCCACCTAGCTCCCTGACAGTTCGCACCCTGGGAGGCAGCAGGTGATGGCTCAAGTACCTGGGCCTCTGCCACCCTCGTGGGAGACCTGGATTGAGTTCCAGGCTCCTGGCTTCGGCCTGGCCCAGCCCCAGCTACTGGGGGGTATTTGATGGGACTTCTCGGCCCTTCATATAGAAATGAAAATACATACTACCTTAAAAAGATCTGGCTTCCTCTTAGCCAAGCTTGGGGCAGCGTTGGCAGGGGCATAGTTGTTCAGAACCCCAGGGATAACTGGGAGCACCAGGGACAGAAGCCATCCCCTAACACCTGGCACCCAAGGGCTGCAGGCACTCATGGAAGTGCTGACATCTCCTATGGCCTTTACAGCATCTCAAGTTCCTACCCTGTAGCATGCTAGAGGCTTCCTCATATAACATCTCATTTAACTGCACAAAGCCCTCCGTGGATGGCTGAGGAACAGGGACCAGGGAGGTGCAGTGACAGGCCCAACGTCACACAGAAATCGAGTGGCTTGGGCCACACTGGGGCATCCAGTGGAGTCCCATAGCAGAGGAGACGCTGGGGCCTCTGGTCAGCCCTGCGGCCCTCGCTGGTGGCTGTGGGATGCAGAGGTAGGCTGGCGCCGGGCCAGGGCAGGGAGGCGTCCGGCAGGAGACTCACCTCTGAATAAACTTCTTCACCACCTCCATCCCCGCGTTGAGCTCGTTCAAGGCAAGGATGTACTCCTGAGTAAACAGCCTCAGTCGCGGGCACTTCCCAAAGTCCTGCAGGGAGAGCACAGGACAGCAGCTGGGCAGGTGCTGGCGGGGCCAGCGCAGTGGGCACGGGGCAGAGCTGCTGGCCACAGAGCACACCGAGCACGTGTCACTGCAATGAGCCGGCACCCTCACACCCTCGCTTCCACGCTGCAGGGGCTGTCCTGGGAGGCCAGCAATGGCCTTGCACAGGAGGTCCATGGACACCCCCAAGTGTCCTCGGGAGGGTCAAGGGCAGCCTCTCTTCTGTGTGACCACGAGGGGCCTGCAGACGTCCAGCCCAGCTCCGATAACCCTTCAGGGAGCTTGAAATTCTCACGAGGCCTCGTAGAGCTGCTGGGCCTCCTGCTTCCTGCAGGCTGCGGGGTGAGGCTGGAGGGGTCCTGGCATGGGGCCACCAACACTGGGGGGCAGGGGTACGCCCGAAGCAAAGGCAGTGCTGGGGGAACAAAGCCCCAGGGCCCGACACCACTGTGCTGAGAGGAGCTGTGGTCCTTTTCCTGAGTAACGCAGGGACAGGCGGGAGGGGCCTGGGGCAGGCTTCCCGGTGCATCCTCCCCTGCCGCCCGCCTGTGAGCTCCACCTGGACACATGAGCGTGTGAGGACTGCGGGCTTTCAAATGGCATGGGAGCTACAAAAAGGCAGAGGAGACAGAAAAGCTGGACAAGGGGTGTGTGCGAGAGGCGTGGCTTGAGAGGTGGGCAAGGCGGTAAGGGCACATGTGTAAGGACTTGGTGTGTGTGTGTGTGTGTGTGTGTGTGATGGAGTGGCTGGGCATGTGAGAGGCGTGGGGGAAGGTGGGTAGAACACACACACAACGGATTCTCTGAGAGCAGGGAGAAGGCAGGAGGTGGCCACAGCTGTGGGCGGGACAACTGGTCCACCCTAAGAAACTGGCAGCCCCCAGCAGCCCAGGGAGCTGCAACTTTGGCTGAGGCTCTTTTAAAGGACATGGGGACCCCCCATGCTACAGCTGAGTGACCGCACTGGAGACCAATATGTTCTCAGACCCGTCAATAGATGAGTGACACGGCTTGGGGAAGACAGGAGAGGTGGGCCCACGACCACCTCTCAGCACAGGTGCTGGGGACTTGCCCAGAGAGCAACAGGTGATGCAGGACACAGAGGCACGGCTGGGAAAGGACCCTTCCCTTGGGGCCAGCGGCACTCACTCGACCATCATGGTTAGGGCGGGGCCAGGGAGGGGCGGGGCCTGCCAGGCCTGGAGCTCAGCCCCCTTCCAAAGCCTGTACCTGTGCCTTCTGAGTACCAGGAGTGGCGAGGTGTGACCTGGTCTTTCCCACCTGTGTCTGGGAAGCTGGTGGGTTGACCAGCAAGACGACTGATCTGTCTCCCTACCCTCCCCTACGGTGGCCACCACGCCCCTGGCCTGGTCACTCAGGAGCTTTCTTTTTTTTTTTTTTTTTTATTTTTTATTTATTTTATTTTATTTTTGACAGGCAGAGTGGACAGTGAGAGAGAGAGACAGAGAGAAAGGTCTTCCTTTGCCGCTGGTTCACCCTCCAATGGCCGCCGCTGCAGCCGGCGCACCGCGCTGATCCGATGGCAGGAGCCAGGATCCAGGTGCTTTTCCTGGTCTCCCATGGGGTGCAGGGCCCAAGCACCTGGGCCATCCTCCACTGCACTCCCTGGCCATAGCAGAGAGCTGGCCTGGAAGAGGGGCAACCAGGACAGAATCCGGCGCCCCGACCGGGACTAGAACCCGGTGTGCCGGCGCCGCAAGGTGGAGGATTAGCCTATTGAGCCACGGCGCCGGCCGACACTCAGGAGCTTTCTGGAGCCACTGCCCCAGGCTCCTTCACCCGCAGTGGAAGGCCTCGTGTTGCTCCCTGTGTGCCCGCGAGGGCTATGCCTTGCTGCAGAGGGCAGCAGAACCGCCACACGCGTGCACATGCCCCCACACACGTGCAGCACTGGGCTGCGACATCAGAAGACTGATAGTCCCGGTCTCCTGGGAAAAGGACGGAAAGCTGGGCGGTGGTCCCGGGAGGCCCCTGCTGCCACAGCTGGGGTTTTAAGAATCTAAGAAAACTGCTTCCACAGGGCTTTGTTAAAGGAAACACTGGTTACCTTTGCTAACATATTTCTGCATATTCAAGGTTGTTTCCTTGGAAATAAATACTACGGAGGAGTCTGGTCTTTGAGAAAGTCACACACGCTCCCCTGAGGACATCGGGGGTCCACGGGAGACCACAGCTGCATCTCCTGGCCTCCTCTGCCACAAAGACGTCCAACGAATGGCAGGTCGCCCCAGGGACACACGGTCACTCCGGAGGACACACCTGGAGGAGGCATCTGGATGGAATCTCCGGGAAACAAACGCCTGTGCCTCCGTGTCTGAAGCTCCACGCTGCTCCAGTGAGGAGCACGCTTGAGACTCTCTAGGCTTGGGATCGCTCCTCCACAAAATGGGGCACACAAGATACTTGCAAGAGATGCATTCAGAACAGGGGATGCCCCTCAAATTCCAGAGCACCACTGCAGGGTTTGATCTCATTTCTCGAATGTTCCTTGGAGCCGTCGCTGTCTACCCCAGCACGCACACGGCTGGCAAGAGGAGAGGCATGCTGGCTAGCCACTGACTCAGCCTGCCTGTATCAACAGAAAGGCCCAGCTCCACCACAGGGCCATCAGCCCACAGCCGGTCTCTACACCCCAGGGGACTTCTGCCAAAGCCAGGGAGTGCCCCTCCCAGCGACTATTAGAGCCCCAAGGAAGGCAGACCCCCCACTCCCCACCCCAGATGTCTTTGCTTTCTTGGAGGAAGAATCACACAGGGCATCCCTATTTCATCTTTAGAAAACAAGAAATGAGTTTACTCCAAGGCTAGGAGGCTTGCAAATCGCTCCTGGGGGAGAATGGGAAATAGAATCCATCATGGCGCCAGTGGTAGTGGCTGCCTGGATCGCTGTGTGGATGGATAGACAGCTCTGTAGGAAGAATGCTGTAGTTGATTATTGATGTCTTCCAAGAGCATGGGATGGGGAGAGAAGGGCAGGTGTCCCAAACTTCCGCTCCTCATGGGGGAAGGGGTGCAGGGTTATAGCATTCTTCAGGGCACAGTATGGAGATGGGGAAGCCACATCACGGGTGACAAGGTTTGCAGGTCATGGTCACTTTGGGGCTTGTCATGTGCCCTGGTGACTTTAAGTCTGTGTTGGGGGCTGGCTCAGGCCCACATGCAGATGGGAATGGGCCCTGGTCTCACATGCCTGTTCCCTGCTCCCCTCATGGGTACTCACAGCCACCTGTCAGACCCCACAGGACCTGCCCAGCCTTTCTGGGTCTAGGCTCCCGCTGTGGCAGGACATTCCGGGCTGGCTCTCGGGAAAATGGCCTCCCACACTCAGCATCACACTGCTCCAGGAAGGTGACAATGAGTACCCGTGAGTACGTGCTGGTTATGCGGAGTCCCAGCTGTGGCCCCTGTGGCCAGTCAGTGGAGCTTGCTCAGCCTCAGTTTCCCCATGGAGAAAACAGTGTTCACAGTTCTCGATGTGAGGAGAAAGCATGGAACTCCACGAACTGCATGTACCCAGCCGACTGGAGCTGCTGTAACTGAATTCTGTCTGCCTGCTCTTGCAAAGCTAGCTTCCCCCAGAGTCCTTCACTGTCCAAGGACACCACCCAGGATCCCACCTGGCATTTGGCCACCAGGCTTCCTCAGGCCCCTTGGGGCTGGGGCATTTTCTCAGACTTCCCTGTTTTTGATGAGCAGGGCTACTTTGAGGTGTACTTTTTTTTTTTTTTAATTTATTTACTTATTTATTTGAAAGGCAGAGTTACAGAGAAACAGAGGCAGAGACGGAGAAAGATCCTCCCACTCCCTAAATGGCCACAATGGCTGGGGCTGAGCCAGGCTGAAATCAGGAGCCCAGAGCTTCCTCCAGGTCTCCCATGTGAGTGCAGGGGCCCAAACACTTAGGTCATCTTCCACTACTTTCCCAGGCCATCAGCAGGGAGCTGAATCAGAAGTAGAGCAGCCAGGACCTGAACCAGTGTCCATGTGGCATGTTGGCACTGCAGGTGGCAGCATAAGACGCCACACCCCAATGCTGGCCGCTGCTTGGGTGTTTTGTAGACCATCCCTCTGCTGGGATATGTCCACTGGCTTTCTCAGGATTAAACTGGAGTTGTGGGTTACCAGGAGGAAGACCCTGAGTGCCACGTTTATCACGTGGCTCATCACGGTGAGGTGGCTGTGGCCACCCGGCTGGGGTGTGTCTGTCAGGTCACTCCCCGGGCAGCTCATCTCGGCTGCTCCTCTGCACTGTGCTCCTTGGGCAGCAGCTGCAGTACACAGCCCACACTGCAGGAACCACAAGTCCCACTCCATGCCCAGAGGCCGAGGATCCAGACAGGCTGGGACTCTGCACGAGACCCAGCTGCCCTCCCCCAGCCACCGGACTTTGCCATGCTGACCTACTGCGGGTGTGGCTGCATCAAACTCCCCAGACCCCAACTCACTCCACGCAGGAGGGTGAGGCGCAGTGGCCGGGCGCCGGCACTCACCATGTTGTGCTTGAGGATTCTCTGGACCACGGGGGTGAACACCTCGATGACCACCATGGACCGGGGCCGCTCCCTGCAGTGCTGGAGAGAGAGGGGAGGTCAGGGTGGGTCAGTGGCTTCCAGCAGGGCTGGGGACAACGCTGAGCTTGCTGGCAGCTGGGGCAGGGGGCTGGGCTCCTTGACGAACATAGTTACAAAGCTTTTAAAAAACAGACCGATTTATAGAGCAGTTGCAAGTCCACAGCAAGGGAGAGGGGAAGGGAGAGATTTTCTGTGTGCGCCCTGCCCCACCTCCCCAACACAGCAACAGGACGTCTGCCACACTCAGCGACTGCCACCCAGAGTCCACGGGGGATGTCAGCATTCCCTCGTGGTACTGGACAGACTTGTAACGGCATGTGTCTGCCCCTGCAGTGTCACAGGGAGTGGCTTCAGCTCCGCCTGCCACCCCTCTTCCCTCAACCCTTGGCAGCCACTGACCCTTGTTCAATTTATTTCTTCATTTAACCCTCAACAAAAGTATTTATTATCATTTTATTTGCAGAGACAGAGAGAGAAAGAGGCACGGAGATGGTATATCCACTAGTTTACTCCTCAAATGCTTACAACAGCCAGGTCTGGACCAGGCCAAAGTGAGGAGCTGAGAACCCCATCTGAGTCTCTCAAGTGGGTGGCAGTGACCCAAGAACTTGAGCCATCACCTTCTACTGCCCAGGATGCACATCGGCAGGAAGCTGGATTGGGAGCAGAGCTGGGATTTGCAGCAGGCACTCTGATGTGGGATGTTTGTGTCCCAAGGAGAGCTCAAACCACTGTGCCAAAAACATGCACCCATATTTTACTTACTTGAAAGGTAGTGAGACAAAGAAAGAGACAGACAGAATGATCTCCCATCTGCTGGTTCACACCACAAATTCTAGCCAAAGCTGAGGCTGGGCCAGGCCAAAGCAGGAGCCGTGGGCTCCAGGGGGGTCTCCCATGTGAGTGGCAGGGATCCAGGTACTCGGGCCGTCACATGCTGCCTCCCAGGGTGTGCATCAGCAGGCAGTGCAGTCAGAAGCAGCGCTGGCCATGGAACCAGTCACTTCGACAGGGAATGCAGACACCCCACCCACGCGGCCTCCTGCCCGCTGTGCCGAATGCCTGTCCCAACCACTGATCCTGTTCTGTCTCCACAGCTTTGTCTTTTCCCAGAGGTCCCGCCGTGGGAACCACACGGAAGGCAGCCTTCTCAGTCTAGCTTTTTTTCAGCAACAGGCGATGAAGGCGCCTCCTTGTCTTGAAAGATTGTTTCTTTTGAATGTGGAATCGCGTTTCATTACCCATTCACCTAAGGACAGAGATCTGGGCTGTGAATAAGGTGCTACAAACATCTGTGTGGGCTGGCGCTGTGGCACAGCGGCTTAGGCCGCCACCTGCAACACTGGAATCTTGTGCAAACGCCAGTTTGCTGGCTGCTCTACTTCCCATCCAGCTCCCTGCTACTGTGCCTGGGAAACCAGCAAGAAGATGGCCCAACTACCTGGATCCCTGCCACCCATGTGGGAGACCTGGATAGAATTCCAGGCTCCTGGCTTTGGTATGGCCCAGCCCTGGTTGTTGTGCCTATCTGCGGAGTGAATCAATGGATGGCAGATCTCTCTCTCTCGCTCGCTAACTGCCTTTCAAATAAATAAACCTAAAAAAGAAATCCGTGTGCAGGTTTCTGGGTAGATATAAGTTTGTAACTCAATTGGGTAAATACACAAAAGTACCACATTGTGGAGGGAACAGGGGGAAAGGGAGGAATAAAACAGTGGACAGGGTGGGCTATTTCACTCGCTTTTGTTAGGATCTGAAAGTTGAAGACAGTTTGCAATGGTTCACATGGGTGTCCGGTCTGACAATCCCTATCTGATTTACGATGATACATGCAGAATCGAAACGCAGCAGGCCTGGTCTGGCCGGCCTCCGATACCCAGCCTGAAAGTCCCCCGCGGCTGACAATGCCGTCTCTGACTGTCTGCGGCAGCCTGCAGGCTGAATTCAGCCTGGGTGTGCAAGGACCCACACCCTGCACCATCACACACACATTTATTACTTGCACGGCCCCTGCAGTGGGCCTGGGATGTCAGGGGTCAGGACTTTCCCAGGGAGACCCAGGTAAATAAGTGTTGTTCACATCTTGAGATTCCAGGCCCCCACAGGGAAGGCTGCCCGGTGTGCCCAGACAGCTGTCCCCAGGTGGGTCCAGAGGGAAAACGGGCTGCACACTCACAGCCCTTGACACCCATGGAGAGCCCAGCACGGACAGTTCCTTCACCTCACCCTTTCTGAAACTGCTGCCAGGACCCCTGGCCCACTGTTCCAGAACACAAGTCTGAAAATCACAAGGCGGAACCCTAAGCTGAGAGGAGGGCCCGGGCAGGTCTGGGCTACGCTGGATGGAACCCTGATGTCCTGCCCTCAGGAGCCCCAAGTCCGGGATTATCTGACTCTGGCTGCCGGGGTGGGACTTTCCTCAACGCTGGGACACAGAGGCTCCTGGTGTGTGTACACTGCACACACCACTAGGAAGGGGTCGGGGCTCCTGGCACTGAAATGTACCCCAGGTGCTCAAGCCAGTGGGTGTATGGGCTGCTGAAAGAGTCTCTTGATGCAGACAGGACCAGAGAAGCCAACAGGATCCTGTGTCTCCTTCAGAGCTCCTGTCTCCTGACCTGCACACGGCTGCGGCTGGGGTGCGGAGGGCCAGGCATCCAGTCTGTACCGTCCAAGTGAGCTCTGCCGCCCACGAGCTCGAGTCGCTGGTGGACATGGCCTGCACCTTCCACAGGACACTGAGCTACCAAGAAGCTGGGGTCTCACGTTCTCTTGCCCACGGGAGCCAGGTGGGAACAAGGCCAGGGAAGGGAATTAGGGGAAGAGGAATGGGGGGAGGGGCAGATGTAGGCTATGTGTCTTTCCAAGAATGTCAAATTAGGACAGGTAAAAACCCACACAACAAAGAACTAAACAGATTTGCTGCCTTAGGCCTCGGTCTGCTGAGATGCACCAGGGAATGGGGGCTCCTGGGGTGCCCTGGGTGTGCATGGGGTGCAGCCTGCTGTGCGGTCAGTGCTGGGTCCCTGGCAGCTAACGTTCAACTCTGCGCTCCCCCATGCTAACCTGGCCCGGCTTCCCAGCCTCCCCTGGTCAGGGAAAGCCCCATGGCTGGGCCCCAGCTGGGCCCCCACTGGGCCAGCCGGTGCTGGAGCAGCCTGGGCTAATAATAACCTAGCCTGACGTCAGAAACCCAGGAACCTGCTGCAAATGGCCTCGAAGAACAGCCACAAAGTCATTCCACAATCAAGTGGGGACCCTGGCACCCTGGATCTTTCTTAGCCTATATCTGCTAACGGGTGGCAGAGGGGGCCTGTGGTCCAGGGAGCGGATGCCCATTGTGCCCCCAGCCTGTGCCTGGGACCCTGATCTAGGGTGGTGGGGGCTGGGTTTCCCGCTGTGTGTGCACAGAGAGGCCACTGAGAACGGCCCCACTGCAGCAGTGCGTACCTTGCAGAAGAATTCACAGAGATCCGGCGGTGGATGGTTGTTCTCCAGCAACGGGGCGATCGCCTAAGACACAAGGAGCAAGTGTCAGAAGAAGCACGCGGCAGGGCCAGGGAAGGGAGCTGGGGCTGTGTCAGGGAGGGCTGGCCCTCGGGAAAACCCGGCCTTGCTGCAGGCCAAGGAGTCCACGGTGGAGCTGATCAAAGCTCCGGGCTGCCCACAAGGCAGACACCCACAAGAATGCATTTAACTCCGGGGGTCTCTGGACGTGGGGACATCCCTCCAGCTGCCCTCAGATCAGCAGCGCTGACAGGGAGCGTCCCAGGGGGCAAGGGCACAGCTGGCCCTGAAGACCTGGGAGTTCTGTATCGTGGGAGTCAAGTGCCCGCAGAGCGAAAACAACAAGCACCCCTGCCTGCAGCTGTCCTACACCTTTCCCCTTGCTGTGCCCCCCAGCCACGCCGTCAGCAGCCGTTCACCCAGGATGTGCGCGGCAGTCCGCATTCTGAGCAACCTAGAGACGCTTGAAAGGGCGGCCATGTGCGAACGCGACAGCGTTTTCTATCAAGGACCTGAGCGACTGCAAGTTCTGGTATCTGCAGGGAGGGGACACACCCCCCACGGTAACAAGGGACATGTGCACAGGTAGACGGGCAGAGGCCTGGCGCAAATCCTGATCTCGTCATCTACGAGTGGGCTGGCCAGGGTAGCGAGTCACCTCATCTCTCCTAACCCTGCCCCCACCACACACACACCTGGGCTGGCCAGGGTAGCGAGTCACCTCATCTCTCCTAACCCTGCCCCCACCACACACACACCTGGGCTGGCCAGGGTAGCGAGTCACCTCATCTCTCCTAACCCTGCCTCACACACACACACCTGGCAAAGGGTCTGCAGGGTCACAGTGAGGGGGATGTGATGGGCCTTTGTGATGGAGGCCGTCCCAGGCCCTGCAGGACATGGAGCAGTAGCTCTGGCCTCTGCTGGCCAGGTGCCAGGAGCGCCCTTGCCCTCTGTGACCGTCCACAATGTCTCCTGCCCTTCCCAGCAGGCTAAGGGAGAGCAGGACCAGTGCTCCTTGGATCCTTCCTCTCCGGGCCTTTCTAGGCCAGCCGGGTGAAGGCATGGTGGACACCATGAAGAGGGGATGCCAGTGCAGCGGTGCATGGGGCACAGCTCCAGGCAAAGTGAAGCCTTGTACACTGAGCACTGCTCCCCAGCGCCGCACCCAGGCTGCCTGCAGAGCTGCACTGTGCAACGGGGCAGCCTCAGGTGCCAGCTACAATTTTAACCTACACGAAACAGATTTTACATCAAAGAAAATGAAGCCCGCAGTTGCTCAGTCGCCCCAATCCCCCTTGCTCCCCACGTGCATGGGGGGTGCACCTACTGGGCTGCCGGGCACAGACCGGACACGGCCAACCTGGGAAGTGGGCAGCATGGGGGAGGAGCTGGGGGTGGTCCTCTAACGTCACACTTGGCCATTCTCTGTTCAAACACAAGCCATGCCAGTCACAGGGCTCCTGGCTCCCGCAAGGGGTGAGCCTGCCATCCTCACATCCCATGGCCACACGGACCAACAACCCAACAGCCACGCAGGAAACGGGACTCAGCAACAGCGTGCACACACAGTCGCACTCTGCGCAGGGCTGACGGCTCCATGTGGTGTCATCCTCACCATGTGTGGGGAGTGGGCATCGATGCCCACCTCCCCTCCAAAGGGGAAACTGAGGCCCCAGAGAGGGGCTCAGCTACTCAAGGTCGCAGTCAGAGTGTGGCAGAGCCAGGACTGGGACTCGTGCGTGGCTCCAGAGCTCTGGCTGTCCGCACGGCCAGGACACTGAGTGGCTGTGCAGTGCCACAACTACAGCTGAGGAGAAACAGGGCGATGGAAGAAGCAAAACCCCCAGGAAGCAGCCGGGCCCGGGCTGCTGTGCGGCTCTGCCGGAGCCTCACCCCGGCCCACGTGGGCCTTCTGCTTCCCTTTCCCCCGCCTGTGCAGTGAAGCGGCTCATGCCCGCCTCCCCGAGCTACCAGGCAACCTGGCGTGGACACGGTAAACACAGGAAGAGGGCAGGCCACAGGAGTGACAGGGGGATGGGGTAGCCCCTCCCTGGCTACTGGGCGCTACCTGGGTGGGCTGGCTCCGCCACCCAGACTGGACTCTGGGACCAGGTGTGGGGGAGGGGGGATCTAAGGCAAGCATAGAGCCCAGGGTGCAGCCCTTTTAATCCCTGCATGGCAGGACCCCCTTTGAAAGGGGAATGAGTCTCCAGACAGAGGGGTGGGATGAAATGGGCACCCACGGTGGGTGTCAAGGTTGTCCCGGGGACTTCATGGCTCTCGCCTCATTTCAGCTCCTGGGGAGGTGAAGAGGCAACTACTCGTGTGTACAGATGAAATCACCAAGCCCGCCTTGCTCACAGAGTGAGGACAATTTTTAATGGTAAGTAATAAAAAGAGCTCACTTGTTTTGGTGGAATCTCTCACAGACAGGCATGCTGGGGGCACGAGCTCACGTCAAACCCCACCCCGCAAGAGGCAGACTGCTACATTCATTTCACACATGAGGGCGCTGAGGCTTGACCTGCTCAAGTCAGCCGAAACACGGGCACCTGGAGCCACGTGGAAAGAACGGACGGAACAGTGCTGCTCAGGCCTGGGAGACTTTGCCTGCAGGGACTATGTGGCCTGGAGACTGCTCGGCCCCAGAGGGGTGCTGCTGGCCCCCAGCGAGCCAAGGACACACATACCGCAACACCTCAGAGAAAGCACAGGACAGCCTCACCAGCGCCTAGGGTGAGAAGCCTGCACCAGACACACCCAAGGAGATGGGAAGAATCTTCTACACCCATGGTCAACTGAAAAAGCCGACGCAGAACCATGAGTGTGAAAACCAAAATCGCAAACCACAGCCATGTCCCAGAGGCTCTGCCACCACCTGGAAACCGGAAGGGGCTGGGCAGGGAGCTGGGCCGGGCGAAATCTCCCTGCACGGGATCTGACCTAGGTCCCGGCCAACTTCAGGCTGTTTCAAACAAAATGACGAGTCCTCCTGTCACTCGCCAAGATCAAGGCTAACAGGAGTGATGTCAGCCCAGAACCTGAACCCACGAGCAGCTTTAAGTCCCAGTGCTTCCCCATCACGCTGAGACCCTGCAGTGAGTGGGACCTAGGCTGAGGTGTAGACGGGGTCTCCCCGGGATGCCTGCTCCCCATTCTGCCACCTGGCAAACACCTACTGGCCCTTCCGAGCCCAGCTCGGCCGGCACTGCCCCTGCCGAGCGCTGAGGCTCATCACCTTATCTCGGAGGGGATCACGTCTGCCTGCCGACAAACAGAGGGAAGACCCAGAGCTGTTGGGGTCACCTGCCGGGTCCAACACGCTGCCCAGGGCCTGGCGCCCCAGCGAGGCGCGTTCCAGTTGTCAAATCACCCCGAAAGGTGCTTTGCCCAGAAGATGCTGACGTCACAGCCGACTCTCAGCAAACATCAGCTCACGTTCTGCATCATGGGGAAGTAAACCCAGGTTCTATCTGTGCATTAATTAGCAGACAAGTCCTGGAGCAAAAGGGAGACCGTTTGCCTGTGCCTCTGTGCACGCAACATGGTCTCGACCGTCCCCTGCCTCCAGCTTCCTGTGGCAGACCCAGGAAGGGAAGATGATGAAGACCCACTTGCCACAGACCTCAGACACGGGCAACTGCAGCCTGCCACCCACCCCCACCCCCACCCCCACCCCCGGGGTCAGTTCGGGCTCTGAAACATGCAAAAGCAGAGAGCAAACAGTGGCCGGATGGAAAAGACAGAACTGAGCGAGCACCAGTGCCCATAGGTTACACCTGTGCTTCCTCAAGGGCCTCCCGTTGGGGAAGGGTGTGGCCCCAGGGAGGGGCAGGGAGGGGCCCCAGGGAGGGGCAGGGAGGGGCGGGGGAGCACCAGGCACTTACCACAATGATGTTTTCATGCTCCTGGGTGGTCAGATTTGTGTTCTAAAGGGGGCAAGGGAGAAGGAGGAGGAAACCAAAGAAAACACAATTCAGAAGGGCAGCACTTTGCTTCCAAGGTTCCCATGATCCAGTCGTCTCCAGCCCACGGTACCCAGTGTGGTCAGCACAGCCCTTGTCCCTGTTCCACCACCTGGGAGCGAGGAGACCTGGGATGAGGCGGCTGGGACAGGGTTGGGCCCTGGTCACAGCAAAGCTGCCTCGACTCCACACCAGGTGAGCCTTTTAGGAGCGGTGTGCACATGATGTCAGAGGCTCCCAAACTAGGTTCCCCAGGGAACACTGGTATTCCATGAGCCGGTGCAAAGCGTTTCCGCTAAATTTAAATTCTACTACTTGGCTCACAAATCCAAAACCAGGCCGAGAAGTCAATGCTTCCTTCTCCCTCCAGTCTGGGATTTTCTGAAACAACTGGCCCTTGCTACCCACCATCCTGTGGCTATGTGAATGAGGAAATGGATAAACAAGGGATGGTGGGAAAACTCAAAACGGCACTGTTTTCTTTTCTGCTGGTTTCTGGTATTTTGATGTCTGTTTTGATAGACACAGGCTTTCACTGGTGGCAACTTGCACTTCCTAACAGAGCCACACTTGCTGCTTGTGCAGCGACAGCTCACTGTAACAGCACTGGCAAGATTGACTCTTCTAGAAAGAGCCTTGGCTGCCACCACTGCAACAGGTTCACGGAAGGCACAGGTGGCTAACGTGGTCACATCAGCTAAGGCCAAAGAAAAGCTTGTGAGAAGCCAGCATTGTGGCGCAGTGGGTTAAGCCACTGTCTGCAGAGACAGCATCCCATGTGAGTGCTAGTTTGAGTCCTGGCTGCTCCACTTCTGATCCAGCTCCCTGCTAATGCACCTTGGAAAGCAGCGGAAGACGGCCCAAGTGCTTGGGTCCCTGCCACCCATGCAGAAAACCTGGACAGAGTTCCAGGCTCCTGCTTCAGCCTGGACTAGCCCTGGCTGTTGTGGCCATTTGGGGAGTGAAGTAGTAGATGGAAGATCTATCTCTCTTTCTGTCTCTCTGTAACTCTTTCAAATAAATAAAAGAGAGAGAGAGAGAACAGCTCGTGAGCCACAAGTGGCTCCCCGAAGGGTATGGGTGGGGTCAGCCCCAGGGCCAGTGTCTGGACAATTTAAGATCTGAATGAGGACTGACCCACGCCACCAAGGGTCACGTGCAAAATGCTTCTTGGACTCTAACACCCGCCCCTTTCGCGGACACTGGTGGAATGTGAACACCTGGACCAGGGACGAGGAAAGCTGACTTCGGCTTTTCCTTGTGACTCTGGCACCGACTAAGGTTCTGTTGTCTCACACCCGAGCCCTACCGCCCCACTGGCTGACAGGTGACCCGAGACACACAGGACTCAGTCGCTCACCTGGTACATGGGTAAGAGTGACACAATGGAGTCTGAACACCTGTCCATCCTGAGTCCAAAGCCTTTGTCTCCGCCCACCCAGCTGTGCACTTGCACCTGGGAGCAGCGCCGTACCTCAGGCTGCCATGTGCAGCTCTGCAGGGACCAGCCCATGCTCGCCCCACCCACGTGTTCTCCCAGGAAGTCTCCGGCGCCCAGCCACAGGGCAGCCTTCTGCAGGGAAAACCCTTCCCCCACCGGGGTGCAGCATGCTCCCCACAGCTCCTGCACTGGAGAGGAGGCTCAGAACTCGCTCTAAGACCCACGCTGTACTCTCAGCTCTGCAAAGGCCTGGAGGTCAGGCACGGCCAGCCTTGCCCTGCCAGAGGACACAGTGTGCTTTCTCAGGACCGGTCCTCCCCTGCTTCCAGAACCTGCCACCTGCCCGGTGCTTGTCATGTCTGGAGCCCCTCTGGAGATGGCCCTGGAAACCAGCTGAGGCAAGACATGGGGAGGGGCTCCAGCTCTGGGCATTCCAAACAAACACAGGCAGCACACTGGGAGGCCGTCTCGCTTTTCCAGCCTCTGGAGGCCTGGCTGAGTATGAGGAAGGCGGGGTGGGGGCCCAGATCACAACCCTTTCCTGTGACAAGGAGGAACATGGCGTCTATCAAAGGCTCTCACAAAGGCCACACAACTCCTACGTTTTTGAGCATCTGATTCCCAAGCCTGTAAAACAGGCAGTGGTAGCTCAGCCCTGATTTGCAAATGAAAACCGGGTTCAGCCAAGGCCAAGGAGCGCAGAGGGCGGGGCCAGGTGTCTGATCCCTCGGAATCTCTCTCTTAGACAGTTTCCTCTCTCCACCTGCCAGACATCTGGCCTGATCCAGGTTTAGGTCACATCTATGTCACATCTGTGTGCACCTCACAACAGGGCAGGCCTGGGTGTGCGGCCCAGCCCACCACATATCTGAATGGTCCTGGACAAGCTATTAAACTACATACATTATTACACTTGCCTGTGAGGCTCCTGGGAGGACTTTTTGCAGGTCTGGGGGCTCATCCAAGTGATTGCTGCTTGGAAAGGCAAAAAGCTGAGGCAGCCACATGCCAGCTCTCAGCAGCAGAAGGGGGCAGTAACACTGAGCCCTGGCCTGCACACAGTAGGTGCACAGCACAGGGGAGCTTCTTCCATTTGCTTCCTTTTAATGTCTTTAGCTCCACGTCCTTGAGTTTGGCGTCAGCTGACTTTAAGATCCTCGAGATCCATCTACTGCCCTGGCCACTGTCCTGATTAGTGATGGTTTAGTGGTGGCCCAGCCTGGCGGGTGGACAACATGGTCTCCAAACGAAAGAGGTAGGAGCCCCAGGGTGGAGTTCCCAGCCCACTGCAGCCCGCTCACAGGAGCCAGACAGGTCCCTGGGCATCTCTGGCCCCTGCTTCCTCAGGCGTGAAGATGGCCGTGCGTGGATCCTGGCACCTCCGGTCTCCCTCTTCTCTGGATGAGAATCTGAGGCCTGAGGCTGGACGCCAGGCACTTGGCTCTGCAACTCCCAGGTTTTGACCATGGTGCATCTCACAGCCTCCGTTTCTCCTCTTTGGAAAACGCAGCCTGTGCACCTCTGCCTGTGACTACTACTGCCAATCACTCTCCACCTCTGGCCACAGCTCCTCCTAGGAGCTGTAGGACCCTGTCCATTCAGCAGCCTTGGAGGGTCTAGGCCAAGTTCCTGGCTAACCTGGGCCTGGAGAGAGAGGACAGTGCTCTGAGTAACAGGTGCTTATGTGGAGCTGCAAGGGGGCATGCAGAAGCCACCCAGGAACTGGGGGCTTCTCTCAGGGGAGCAGGAAGAAGCACCCTCTAGCAGCTACGCCCAGTTTAAAGCAGGAGTCATCGATGCCCGTGGCTCCAGAGGCCGGGCCTGGGAATATGTGGGGGAAGCATTAATATTTGCAAAGCGCTCAGAATAGCGTCTGGAACAGAATAAACAGAAATATGCATGTTTCCGAGGCGCCTCTGGCCTTGGAACCCACCACGGGCTGGCTCACCGATGGAGCTTCCTGTTTACTGCCCGTCTCCCTGCTGGAGGGCAGGGGGCAATCTTTCTGCCAGTGCCCAGGCTGGTGCCTGGCACGCAGCACACACTCCTGCGTGGGGCGGCCCAGCAAAGCCGACGGCGCAGGCCCACCAGGGTAGTGCTCAGTGGCACTGGCTGCACATGGTGGCTCTCTTTTCTGATTATTTTTTGGTTAACTTGGATGTTCCCACTGTATTGTGGAATCTCCTGTGAGACTGAGAGGAGGTCATCTGTTGGTGGCTTAGGATGGCAGGCACCTGGACCCCCAGGGCTCAAGTGGACCAGTGCTGGGCTTGTCTGGGCGGGGGGGAGTTGGGAGGAGTCCAGATGGGGCACCTGCCCCAACCACCACAGGGCAGGAAGGAGAGGCCACCTGGGGCGTGACCCTGCGTGCTGCTCTCGGGAACGAACTGGACAGTTCCAAAGGCAGTGCTGGGATCCACAGGCACAAGACCAGTGCCTGCCATCCCCCATCCCTGCTAAGATACTGGGCAGCTCCGTGGGCAGCCTCAGGCGAGCCTCCCTCTCTGCTGGGCGGGGAACTACTCTCTTCCTCCAGCGGCAGCGAGAGCACCCCTGGTGACGGCTCCTGGGCGGGGGTCCGCACTTCGCGCACGGAGGACAGCGCAGGTATGGGGGGGCGGGGCGCGCCTCACCTCTGAGAGCAGTTTGGAGACGATTTCCAGCGGCGCCTGGTTGATGGAGTCATCCTGCAGCGGGGACGTGAGGGCCATGTCCACCAGGGTCCGGATCTCTTTCAAGACAACCTCCCAGCGGCTGGGGTTGCTGAGGACTTTCTTGTACTTGTAAATCTTTTTCTGGGAGAGACAAAGAAGACAGGCTCGATCACACCACGGAGAACACAGGAGCAGGAGCCCCGATGATCAGAGCCAGACGAGGTAGGGTGCACAGGGGCCCGAGGAACTGGCCACACGGACCCCTCCCCCGGCTGGGGAACCGACGCCGAGGCGAGCCGGAGCACTGTCCAGAGCCACCAGGCGCCGGTATGACAGCCAGGCCGGCGCACACAGGCAGAGGAACTTGGCACAGCTTCCAGGGACTTGAAAGAACTGAGACTTCTCTTCCCAAAGTGTCTTCTGTCAAGCGCCCTCCCCGAGAGGAAAGCGTCACCTGCTCACGGCCCATAAGAGGCTGTGTGTCTGCACAGGCTGAGCCCAGCAGGTCCCTGGGACTGTGGTGTTCAGCTGAGCAACGCAACAGGCAGGAGTGGGCTGGGAACCCAGCCTGCGATGGCCCCTGGGAAAGCCACGGCGGTCTCAGCATCTACCTGGCGGGGAAGACAGGCGCCTCCTCCCCTTCGCTGGGTGCCGCACTGAAAGCCAGACAGCGGACAGGCAGGGGCTGCTGCCTCCCTCCACTGAGGTCCGCCTCTCTGACATCATGGAAACCACGCTCCCTCCCGGCTCCCGCTCGGCAGCTGCTCTCTCTAGCTGGATGCACTCCTTCATTAACCGCTCTGCTCCTTAGGGAAAGCCTGATTTTGGTGACACAGTGCCAGCCTTCAGCTGGAGTGACATCTTACAATCGCTGAGCTGAAGTCTGGATGAGGGAGGAGGCAGGAGGGGGGCAGGGTGCCCTGCTGGGTGCCGAGAGGCACTGGGGTGGCACCGCTGGTGGGCGCCGGGGTCAGAGTTGGCTCGTCCTACCAAGTATCCCACCCATTGGGCCCCACCCTCCCTTTCTGTACCTGGGGCACCATGAGGCCTCACTGCCGATTTCTGTGTGAAACAGTTCCCACCCTGCACCACATGGCCAAGCTCTGAACAGAGAGCCCAGACAGAGCGGCCCCCACCAACAGACAGAGAACCCTGGCACTTTACTGGTCTCTTTAGAAAAACTCAGCACAGGATGAAATGCACAACCCACAGCATTGCAACTGGTCCCCCGTCTCCCTTCCCTCCACCTCTAACTCCCCATGCTTTTCTGGGGCTTCTTATGGCTACTTCCGCAGCTGTCACCCCTGCCTGCCCACGTGAACTCGCACTGCAGGCAGTCTCCAATGTCCCCTCTCGCCTCTCCAGGTCTTCCCCATGGTCTCGCCCTCTCGCTGGTTCATCTCCCTCCCTGCCTGTGTGGCCCTGTGAGGGCTGGCCGTGTTTTGCCCACTCCCCCGCGTTCTACATCAGGGACTAAGAAGCTAGCTGGGAAGTGCAGGCAGCAGTTTGTATCCAGCAGGAGGAAGGGGAAAACCGGACACAGTCACTGCTCGGTCATCTTAGATCCTTAAGGACCAGCAGGTCCCGTCCAGGTGGGTGTGCAGGAAATGAGGACATGTACCACGCACGATGTTGACAATGAGCACGGGTTCAACTCCTGGTTACTTTAGCGGCACAAAGCACACAGGGCACTGAAGCTACTCTGAAATTCGAACCAGCCCCTAGCCTGGTCCTCATAACTGAAGCCCCTCTCTGCCCAGTGCTGGGAGCAGGCGGCCAGTGCTGCCCGGACTGCACGCCCGTGTCCCCGCACAACACCGAGGCCCTGCCGGGACACTTCCTGCTGTGAGCACTCAGCCCTCCAGGAGGGAAAGGCTCCTTTGAGCCCTGGCGTCTGTGGTTTCAGTCTGGACCCAGGGAATTGCTTACTTTTTCAACGACCATGAAATGATCACAAAAAAGCTCATCGCATCCGACGGTCCAAAGCAAACCGCAGCGCTGCACACCCCGTCTGCGCTCAGCACACGCTAGCCTGGAGCATGCACCGAGCTGTCTGTGCCCTCTCGCATCAGCTGCGAGTTATTTACCTCCAAAAAGATAATGGCTTTGTTCTTTTGCTGGAGATGATGCACTTTCATTGTACGAAGTTTAGACCACACCGAGAAGCACAAAGAAGAGGAGAGGTTTTAAAAGGGCCTCAAGAATCCCACAACCAGAAATAGCTACCATTAATACGTGGTGAACACCATTCTGGCCAAGCCCCACTTACACTTTGCAAAATGCAACCAGCCCGTCTCCTGCTGTCCAGAGACATGATGGAGACACAGAGGTGAAGAGTCCCTATCACCCTTGTGCACCCAGTCCTGATGGTGCCCAGGGGCCCTCCGCACTGCCACTTTCCACTGGGTGCCCAAGTCCTGGCTTCAGAGGTATGCACGAGAACAGGCTCGCAGACACCACGTTCAAAGTCAGAAGGTGCCACTGGCTGTAACCAGGGTAACGTTTAATGAGCACACCCCACGCCAGGCCCTGTGCTAAGCTCGGATGAACAGGGTCTCATCCAATCCTCACAATAACTCTACGAGCTGGGGCCCTGTCACTGCTTCAACAGCCTTGACTGCAGACTCCAAGACAAAGAACAGAGCTGAGACCTGACTGTAGGAGACAACGATGGAGAGCAGGGCAGTGAGACGGGGAAGGGGAGGAGCATGATGGCGAGGCCAAGCGGTAGCTTTACCCCCTGCCAGCAATGTGGGCATGGCCCTGCGGGCACCCTCGGAGACAGTGCAGGCCCTGTCTTAGAGGACACACCCAAGGAACAAGGGAACTGGGCACCTGCCACCAATTCCCTTGAGTCTCCGAAACTTCCTGCTGCCTGTGTCCATGGTAAGAAATCCCAGAGCCAGCAACCCATGTGCTTGGGCAGTCTCGGGTGTCCACAGCCAGCAGCCCGTGGCCTCGGGTGAGGCCGCTGGGTGACTGTTAGGACTCTCTCTACCCCGGCAACTTCCACGACCCACACAGCGACATGACTTGCCCCAAGTTGGGGTCGAGGGTGGCTCTAAGCTGACTCCGAGGCTCCCCTTCTTCCCATCACACTGGTCAGGGCCAATGCAGCAGGTGGAGGGGAGGGAGAGATCTGTCAGGAGACACTGAAGAAGGCGGGGGGAGGGTCAAGAATGAACCCGTGAGGCTCTGAGAGGTCATGGATGTGGGCTGCGGAGCGGGCCACGTCGAGCCCCGGCACAGGGCACTCAGCATGGGGCCGGGGAGGCCTGCTCAGGCACACAAGGCCTGGCTGCTCCTCCTCAGGGGACAAGTTAGGGAGTCTCACGCAGGAACTCCGCCGGGCTCATCTGTGATGAATCGGGTGGGGCTGGGACTAGGACACCTCCGGAACCCCGACTCCAGGCTCGCTGGAGCCAGCCTCCAGCTGCAGTAGGATCCTCCCACTGGGTCCTCTCTGCCAGAGGGGTGGGTGGCCTAGTGGTTTGCTCCATGTGGACTCCATGGGCCACTGGATTCCTTTGAGGGGGGGTAGACAAGCTCTGGGAACTGTCTTGTGGCTGGACATGTGACTGGTGTTACTAAGAAAGGTCTTGAGACCATGAAACCAGGAACGGCCTCACATGTTTTAAGAGCTAGGATGCCTGCAAGGGTATGGAGTCACTGGCAGCCACCAGCCTGGATTCTGGGATGGCGAGCAGCTGCAGGTACTTTGGAAGATGGGTGCACAGTTTCTTGCAACGTCAGGTGTGCACTCCTCACATGACCCAGCTGTCCCGTTCCTAGAAATCTTCCACAGAAAGCAAAGCGTACTCCACACGAAGCCACGCACATGAACGCACAGAGCAGCAGCATCTGTAAGAGCCGCCAACTGGAAACAGCCCTGATGCCCACCCAGGGAGGGACGGATAAACAAGACCACATACAGTCAGACAGGCACAGTATCTGACAGCCCAGAGAACTGAGCCACACACACACAGCAGCTGGACGGACCGTTCCAGCACGCGCCCAGCAAAGAAGCCAGGCACAAGAGATGTATGGCACCGTCCAGCACAGGCAAGGCTGGGGCTGGCACTGTGGCGTAGCGGATAAAGCCGCCGCCTACAGCACTGGCTTCCCATATGGGCACTGGTTTGAGTCCTGGCTGCTCCATTTCTGATCCATCTTCCTGATAATGTGCCTGGGAAAGCAGTGGAAGATGAACTGAGTGGGAGATGTGGAAGCTGTTCTTGGCTTTCAGCTAGCCAGCTCTGGCCATTGACCATCTGGGGACTGAACCAGAGGATGTTAGATCTCTCTGTCTCTCTCCGTAACTCTGCCTTTCAAATAAAATAAATAAATCCAAGGAAAAAAAAAGAAAAAGAAAAAAAGAAAAAGCAAGGTTGCAGGGACAGGCAGTCCAAGAGTCACCGCTTGGGGCTGGGGACTGGCGACAGGAATCCGACTGCCACCAAGCACAGGCACATCTCTGGCATCAGTGACGGCTGCACAACTCAACACGCACACTTACAACAACTGAATCTTGGGGTATAAAAAGCATACTTCAGTCAAGCTGTACTTACACAATGTCATCCTAGGCAAGTGGATAGCAACAGCCATGACAAAGAGCACAGCCCAGGGGGAAGGACCCCGGATTCACATCTGCAGACTGCAGCTCAGATGGAACCGCCCCCCACACCCACCATCTCATCCATCCACCCACCCACCCCCTCCGTCTGTCCATCCGTCCCTCCCCCCAGTGACCCCACAAAGCTGACTGAGAACCATCTATGACACCGTACCACACGTGGCACTAAGTACCAGGGACCCACACGCAGTGAGCAAGGCAGACAGGCCCTGGGGCTGCTGAACTCAGAGTCTGTTCCCCGTGCCTCAGTTTCCCCACCTGCAAAGCAAGGAAGGAACCAGCACTGTCGAGGGCTGCCCGTGCCTGTTCCACGCGACAATGTGCAGAGCTGCCAGCTATACAGCAACTGGAACCATCACCTACTGAGTCCTGGGAGGCAGCGGCCGGGGCAGGCAGGCCTTGGGCGGGCTCCCGGCACCCGTGACTAAGCCCCACTGGCTACCAACCGATGGAGCCAGCAGATCTCTGCTTGCCGTCTGGCAGAACTGCCACTCCATCGCCACCCTCGCTCTCTGCTTGTCGGGGAAGGACGTTACCTGGGCAACACCCGCCATCTCTCTGGTAACCGCTCTCTCGGCAGAGGCAGGCACTGACGCCAGGCTTCTCAGGCCTCTGGGCTCCGCCATGGGAGACGAGCTGTCACCGGGAACGCGCCCCTGCGAGGAGGGGCTTGGCTCGAGAGGCTGGGCTGCCGCCTTGCTGCCCACTGCAGCCGCCGAGGCTCTCACAGCCACAGCACGCATGCTCCCCACCACCTGTCACGGAGAGCGGAGCCGCAGAGGCTGGGAGGACCCCACAGAGACAAATGGGCCCTGCAGGACGCGGAATGGCCTGGACAAGCGTGCAGCAGCAGCTCCCGGGGTGGAGCCTCCTGCTCACGCTGAACTGAATTAAAACCCAGAGCCTCGGTCATGCTCTCACGGCACCTGCCAGCGGCTGTCATACTGGTGGAACGTCTTCGTCATCGCAGAAAGTTCAAACAGCACTGCTGTCCCCTCTGTCACCTACCTCAGAGGCCCCGCAACACACTTGGCCCCTCTCCCCCAGTCACCACTTAGCACAAGGAGCTGGCTCCCACCTGCCTCTCCCACAGGAGCCCCCACCTCCCCGGGACCCCATCTCCGGCTTTGCCCCTGTGTTGGCAAAGCTGCTCACAGTGGCCGCCTGCTGACCTCGCTGGGGCCTCCCTGACCCAGGACTCGCCACGGCTGCAGGGCCCAGGACACTCGGACAGGGCGGGGACTGAGGCAGGGGTGGGGGAGGCATGGTCTCTCTAATCCTGCAGAATGGCTTCCTTATTAAACCTCTGATCACCAACCGTAGCCGTTTTGCCATCACACACGACACGGGCCTGGTGATTGTCTCGTGTCTTGCCCCTTCCCCAAACCACCTCTCCAGCCCCCAAGTCTTCATCGCCAGCCCAAGGCCAGCTCCTGAACTCCCAGGCCTTCTTTGTGACTGCACGGGAAGAGTGAAATGCAACTCCCTGCCCTGCACCTGTTGCCTCTGACCTGCACCAACTCCGCCACCAAGTCAACCTGGGGTCTTTGTCGCAGCTTCCACAGAGAAGGGGACGGCACCCCCACAGGCTGAACAATCCCAGGACCCACACGACCGGAGGGCATGCACAAGCCTACTTACGGGCTTTAAGCTCACCAAAAGATACTCAGCTTAAATAGAAACTGCACTGCGTTTAATCTTTTTTAAAGATTCAATTAATTTTTTTGAAAGGCAGAGTGAGAGGAACAGAGACAGAGAGGGAGGGAGGCAGAAAGCTCTGCCATCGCTGGTTTACTCCCTAAATGCCAGGAGCCTGGAACTCTATCCAGGTCTCCCACATGGGTGGGGCCCGGATACCTGGGCCATCGTCTGCTGCCTTTTCCAGATGCGTTAGCAGGGAGCTGGATCAGAAGTGGAGCAGCCAGGACGCAAACTGGCCCTGGGACCTGGGATGCCACAGTCACAGGCAGCGGCTTAACCTGCTGTACCACAACAGTCCCCAGCACCTGACTGTGAAAGAAATACTGTAAATGCACGTTTGCTTCTGTTACAGATCAGGACGGTGGGGCCACGAGCTTCTGGGATGGGACTGACTACTGCTTGATCCTCTTCCCAACTGGAATTCTTCCCTTGCCTCAGGCTTGCTGGGGGCAGCTCCTGAGTGCTGCTGGGAGCCACAGGGGTATCAGGGGCAACTGCCCATCACCCAGGTCTGCTCAGGGACTCCAGGCTCGACAAGCAAGCACTGCAAGGGACCAGGCTGCTGTCATTGATAAGACTCACATCCCATGGTCATTTGAAATTTGAGGCCATTTAGAAGCATTCGCAATGTGGTGCAGCAAACCCCTCTATCAAGTTCCAGAAGGCTCCTGTCACCCCAGAGGAAACCCTGGCCCGCCAAGCAGCCTCTTCCTCCCTCCCCCTCCTCAAGCCCCCAGACGCACCCATCAGCTTCCTGCCTGGCTCTGTTTTGGACATTTCATCCAAACAGAATCACACACAGAATGGGGCTTTGCGTGTCTGGCTCTCCCAGCAGGCAGCACGTTCCCAGGTCCCTCCATGTCAGTGCCACACCCTTCTGGTGACTGCACAATGATGTCGTGCATGGATGTGCCACCACCGGTCCATCTGCACACACACTGCGGGCGCCAGGGTGGGCAGCGCCGCCCTGCCTGCGCATTGCTGCTGCTTTCTGCCGACAGCAGGATGCACGCGGCCTGCACTGCATTGCCTCGGGACAACGCTGGGTTCAGTGGGTCTTTCAGGAGATCCCAGCATAGGCAAGATCAGCCCTGCGCCCTGTGACGGACAGGCGAACGCATCAGGGAAGACCCTTCGAGGGCGCCTGATTTCAGATGGGTGTAGGGATGTCCAGTAGGAAGCTAGAAACCAGCCTACGTGCGAGAGAGGGGCCCGAGGACAACAGCGCATCTGCAGGAGCTCACCGTGGACGCAGCCCGGGACTTCACACCACAGAGTCCTGCCCAGACCCTGGTCACTTTACAGGGCTCTCAGCCTGCCCCCAGGACAACCTCTCCTCAGCCCCAGATGGGTTACCCGGCCTGCTAACCCAGGGAATAAAACCTTTCCATCGTTTCTCTAGGGCAGGCACCTAGGGGAGGCGCCTCTGCCCGGGGCCAGGTGGGCTCCCCAGTCTGACAGCACCGAGCAGAGAACCTGGGGAGGAAGTTCACTACTCACACCAGCAAACGCCGCCCCGGAGGGGGAGGAGGAGATGAAGGAGAAAGGGCGGGGAGAACCAGACCTCTCTCCCCTATAAGCCCCAGTCTGTCCCCTGAGGCACCCACCAGGTGTACTCCCTCCACTACACCATGTAACCTTGCTTTCCCCAGACTGAGGGGGCACTCTCTCTCTCAGATGCTGTCCCATCCGTTTGACCTTGCTAATTTGCTTTCCACCGCTCTCTGTCTCACATCTGAATTCTTCCTTGCGCGAAGACAGGTACCTATCCCACCCATCTCCGCTAACAGGGCCGCTCATTCTGCATGGTGCATTGGCTCTACAGAGGAGCAGGGAGTAGAAGAGACAGCCCGTCTCTCTCAGGAGCCAGGCACGCCACAAATCACTCTAGAACAAAGCAGCTGGGGACGGCGACAATGCCCCCACCTGACTCCACAGCAACCACTGTGCACGATGGGTTATGACTGGTGACCTGGCAGCAGGGTAGGGACCAGTTCTGGAGGGCTCTCCATGGGCTGGGCCCTACACCACATGCTTCATATAAGATAATCTTTGTAATCCCAACAGCCATTCAGTGAGGTGAATGGTACAATCAGTCCCATTTGACAGATAAGAAAAATCAAGGCTGGAAAAGGTGAAATCACATAATTGGGGAGAGGCAGACAGAATTGGGACGCAGGTATTCTGGGTCCAGAGCCAGAACCATCACACCACTCGGAGACGAGAGTGCCTTCTGCGCCTGGCTGAGGCTGTGGCTTCCTGCCCACGGGGAGCACAGTGGTGGTCACAGACCAGTGGATGCTTAGAGGAGGAACAGGCACTCGGTCCCCTAAGTGCCCACTGCAGCCAGCCCCCCTGCACTCATCACCCGCTGTCAAGGAGACAGCGGGACTCGGGTGGGTATCCTGCTCTGGCACTCTGGGGGCATGGGCTCGTTGCCAGGGTAACTGCAGGTCTGGCTGGCGAGATGAGCTGGCCGCGGTGCCAGGCGCCCATCTGGGTGCCACACTCCCCACACCGTAGCGCTGGCTGCGCCTTGGGCTCGAGCGCATTCACGATTTGTGTGTGTGGCATTGTCTTCACTGAGCTGTGAGCTCCCTGGGGGCGGAGACCTGGCTCAGCTGTTTATCTAGTGTTTCCTGCAGTGACTGGAGCCTTGCAGGGTGTGTGGGTGGTGCTCTCGGTTTTTGTAAAAGGTGGGGGCAGGAAGACAGGAGGACAGCGGTCAGGAACAGCAGCAGCTGTGCATTAGTGCTTGGCCTGGCCCTGTACCCTCAGCCCACCCAACGCTACGGGCACTTGCCTGGGGGATTCTGATTCCCTGGAGCTGGGCAGGGCCTGGGAATATGCATAAAGCAGCCTCCAGGTAGGACTGGTGTTCCTGAGCCCTCTACACAGCAAAGCTCCGACCTGCGGGCCTGGGGACTCTGCTCTGAGGTGGCCTTGCCTGTCCTGTCTTGTTCTGGTAATGGAGAGAAGATGGTGGCAGTGAGGGATACTGCCTTGCCCAGGGTCACACAGCTGCTTTGTCAGTTGAATCTTGTCTCCCCAAAATGCCTGATCCAGTCTGAATCTCTGGCATCTGACCACGATCTCACTTGGAGACAAGGTCTCTGCAGATGTAACCGAGTCAAGATGACATCACACTGCTTTGGATGGGCCCTCATCCCACAGCAGAGTCCTGATGAGAAGGCCACGTGGACAGCCAGCATAGGGAAGCAGTGGGTTAAAAGCTGATCTGTGACACTGGCATCCCATGTCAGAGTGCTCCACTTTCAACCCAGCTCCCTGCTAGCAGGCCAGGGGACATGGCAGAAGATGGCCCAAGCCTTTGGGACCCTGCCACCCACATGGGAGACCTGGATGGAGACCTGGGCTCCTGGCTCCATGCACGCATAGTCCCAGCTCTTGCAATCATTTGGGGGAGTGAACCAGAGGATGGAAGACCTCTCTCTCTCTCTCTCTCTCTCTGTAACTCTGCTTTAAAATAAATAAAACTTCTGTTTAAAAGGGCCATGTGGAGACACACACACACATACAACACACACACATGCAGGAAAGCAAAGTGAACACAGGGACAGATGGGAGGGTGGTGTTGCCTGCAGGGAGTGAGCCAAGGAGCCCTCCCCGGCATCGCGGAGGGGACGCAGCCCTGGACACACCTGCCTGTGGGCTTCTGGCCTCCAAACTGTGAGAGAACAAACTTGTGTTGTCTGTTACTTTCTGACAGCAGCCACTGGAAACACACACAGCTGGGAAGCAGTGACAAGGACCAGGCGAGGGCCAGGCTGCTCACTGCTCTGCTGCCCGTGTCCAGACCGCTTATTTCAGGAACATGATGGGGACGGTGGGTCGGCCCTTCTGGGCTGCGGGACAGGAGCCATCAGCTCTCAGTGTAACCTGGATTTGGAATCTGTTGTGCTTTCTTCCCCTGGGGAGGAGCTAATGTCCGGTCCCTTTCTGCTCGCAGGAGACAGAAATGCCGACATTTTCCCTAACAACGCCTGCCCCAGCCTGCGCACGGATTGCATAAGCCCCTGCGCTGATTGGGAAGAGCTGGGCGAGCACGCCCGCACTCCTGCGCACCTGCATCACCCGTGATGTCAGAAGGGGCCACCTGGGGACCCAGGAGGCTGCAGAGGAACTTCCAGGAGAATTCAGGCAGGGAGGTACCCGCAGGGCTGACGTAGGGGCCTTGGCAAAGAGAAGTCGTGGGGTGGCTCTGGCCCAGAGCTTTCTCTCCAAGAGGGCCGCACAGCAGCCAACCCCGCGGCTGCCACCACCTGGGTGGCAGCCTGGGCCTCCCTCGGCTGGGCACTGTGTTCACACTCACCACAGACAACCCTGTCAGGTTCTCAGTCCTGGACATATACTCGGGCCAGCACAGGGGCTTCACAGAACCCCATGCTGGAGTCCAGTCTCGGGTTCCGTTGCACTGGCACGGGGGAGCAGGACGAAAAGAGGCACCAACACTTTAGAGAGGGGCACATTCGTACACCCATGTCCACAGTCCCATCATTCACGATGGCCAAAAGGCGGAAGCAAACCACGTCTGGTGATGGACAAAGCGTGGTGCACAGACACCACAGGGAACGTGGTCCAGCCTCCGACGGGAGGCAAATCCGACACCTGCTACAGCAAACCTGACCCTTGTGGACATCACAGTGAGCGCAATGCACTGCCATAGAGGACAAGGCCAGTACTAGTCCAGAGTAGGCCAAGTCACAGAGAGACGCGGCTGTGCGAGGGGGCACAGGAGCTGGTGTTTAATGGGGATGGAGTTTTAGTTGGGGAACGTGCAAAGGTTCTGGAGACAGACGGTGATGATGGCTAATTAGAATGTACTAAATGCCATTGCACCACCTCTCAAAGGCGGCAAACACAAGCATATTTAAATCCCCAGGGGTCTGACCGTGCGGCCAGGGATCCACAGAGGTGCCCCCTTCAATGACATAAGAACGACCATGCAGGGGGCAAAGGTGACCTGCGGGGTCAGTGCCCTTACAAAAGGGACCCAGAGAGCTACCCTGCCCCTTCTTCTACAACGGGTCTCGGTGAGAAAATGGCCATCTACGGCCCAGGAAGCAGGCCCTGGCAGAGAGCCAACCTGTCTTGGTCTTGGACTTCAGCTTCCAGATGTGTGAGAAAGACATTTATTTCTTTAGTATAAGCCCCCAGTTGAGAGCCTGAACAGACTAAGACACAGAGGAACAGCTGGAGTCACAGGAGCTGGGAGAGGCAGGGAGTGGAAGGATCTTCTCCAAGAACCCCTGGAAGAACGGGGCGGGGGTGAGTGTGTGTGCCTGGGGGTCTGCTGCACCGTCCCAGGACACTAACTCAGCGCGGACACGCCTGGCTTCCTCTGGGCCCAGGCCGCAGGCCCCACCCAGCCCTCACACCCTCCTTACTCCTCGCTCACTCGGAGCTCCGTGGGCCACCTCGCCCCAGCCTCGCAAGTCCTGGGAGCTGCTCTCCCCTTCGGCGTGTGCATTCTGACAAACTCGAGAGGGGCAGATCCAGGCGGGGATTGCTTGTCTGCTGCTTTTTTTTTTTTTTTTGCCTGCGTTGCACAGCCCCAGGCAAATTATACTCCTGCTCCCTCTCTGGTCTCAAGTTTCCTTGTCTGTAACCTCATATGAATTTCACACACAGGCTGGGGCTCTGGGAGGCACGCACCAGGGCATGGAGCTCAGCTGCATCTGAAACATGTCCAGCTGTGAAGCAACATCCATGTGCTGCACATTCAATAAGGGGGGGAACTGCCCCGAATTTCAGAAACTGAGGAGCCGGCGACGGTAAACACCTCCCACAGAATTCCCAGAGTGGCCGGAATCCCACGAGATCCTGTCATTCTGACGTTTTAGAGATCTGGCTTATCTAATGTTTGAAATAGCATGTGTTCTTTGAAAAATGACGATTGGACGGCACAGCATTCGGGGAGCGATTGAAGTGCACAAGAGCTGTGTCCTGCGGGACTGACTCTTGCCCACCACGTCCTGCTGGCCACCAGCGTGGGCACACACACCCACCCCAACGTAAAACTGACACACAAAATGAGGCCACACCACAGGTGTTGGTCTCCCCACCCTCACTCCAAATCCACCGTGAAACCAGGCTGTAGGTCAGGGCGCCAAGAACACGTTCCCAAGGAGCAGAGAACAAATACTACCCCATGCTCTGCAGGCCGCTCCACGGCCACGCTCCAAGACTTGGCTGTTGTAGCACCAACAGGCAGGGCTGAGTTCCCCATGGACAGGAAAAGGTGGCGGCCAGGTACTGTGCAGACCCCTGGTGCCTGCCATTTCATCTGTCTCCAGGGCCTGACGTACTCAAATATAAACAGACAGAGGTTGCTTTTGGTCCCCCTTTTGTCTGACAGAAGAGGCATCCCATTTTGCATACAACTGTACACCTGCCCTTTCTCCCTTAAGGTCCGGTGGGAGTCATTCCAAATCCTCTACTGTCAATTCTCCAGTGGGGGTGCAGGGCAAGGCACCCCCAAAACCACCGGGCACAGCCATGAGACGTTTCTAAACAATGGAAACAGCATTCACAGAAGCCTGCCCATCTGACTCGGCGCCGAGCACCTGTCCTCTCTGGGGTCTTCCTGGCACAGCCCCCAGTCCCGCTCAGTGACTGACTGCGGCAGCCCAAGAGCTCTCTGCACCCCACAAAGACTGTACTGCGGACCGCATTCACACGAGATGGTATTTTCTGCAAAAATACTCCTGATTAACAGCAACCCATGAAATAAATAAAAAATTGCAAATACCATACTGGAGGCTGTTCTTCCTCCGCAGCGCAGCGTGCAAGGACCCGGCCCGGCCCAGCCAGCTTCCCTGCCCGAAATCACAGGGAGCCGCCCAGGGCTGTTTCCTTTCAGCCCGATAAAGGGAGCCCTCCCTGTCCCAAATAAGGAGGTCCCTAGCTCGGCCTCCAGACAGTAGCATCTCCGCTGTGGCCCCGGCTGTTTGTTTTACTAAGAACTTTATCTAGCGCTCAGCACTTCAAAGGGCGCCTGATGTGCTCAGCCCTCTGCCTGGAGTCTCCGTTCCTGGCGTTCCTGGCTGCTGCTCCAGCTGCAGGCAGCGCTCCCACAACGCAGGGCCTGGGTTTACGAGAACCCTGGCAAAGGACCTGGTCCCCTGATGAGTTCACCCACAGTGGGTTCCCTTAGTGCCTCAAGATGAGTCAAGATGTCACACTTGCACACGGCACGCTCTATCTTCCCCAGCTGGAGGCCACAGCCTCTTCCGGGAGGAGTTGCTCAAACGGTCACACTGATAGCGCAATAGGGGTGGCTCGAGAGGAATCCTGGGAGAATGAGTTCAGTGGTGCTCATCAGAGTGAATTCCGTGTCACCTGCGCAGATGGTGGGGCCCCCCAGCAGAGCAATCCCAAAGCTGCGAGCGTATTTCGTTGCTCATGCTTGACCTCAGGCTGCAAGGGACCCAGTCCCAAGGAGGCTTCAGACCCAGAGTTTGAACTCTGGCTTGGACACGAGGGAAAATTCTCTAGTCTGAGAGTAAGTTTTCCTGTCTGTAAAATGAGGATGTAGGGGCTGGCACTGTGGCGCAGTGGGTTAAAGCCACAGCCTGCAGCACTGGCATCCCACATGGGTGTCAGAATGAGTCCTGGCTGCTCCACTTTTGATTCAGCTCCCTGCTAATGCACCTGGGGAGGCACTGAAGGATGGCCCAAGTCCCTGAGCCTCTGCACCCACGTGGGAGATCTGGAAGAAGCTCCTGGCTTTGGATCAGCCCAGCTCCATCCTTTGCAGCCATTTGGGAAGTGAACCAGCGGATGGAACTCCTCTCTCTCTCTGTCTTTACCTCTCTTTATAAATGTCTTTCAAATAAATGAAATAAACCTTTTAAAAACAAAATGAGGACGTAATACTCTCTTCTTAGGGAACCCGAGAACCAGAGCTGGATAACATGAAGAGGGTAATAAACAGTAGGTGCTCAATAAATGCTTACTGCACTCTCCTCTCTCCTCAGGCTGCTGCAGTGCTTCAGGATCACCCAGAGGCTGTGAACAGCTTGCCAGGTTTATGAGATGGGAGACCCGCATATCTGGAAAGTTCTCATATCTGGCACAAGTGCAGCTGGTCTGCAAACCCCACCTTGAAAACCACTGAGTTACTGGCTCCATATCCGGGCATGCAGAAGCCCAGAGGCTGGATAACAGGAGGGCTCCCTCGATGGAAAAACAGTGTGGACTTAGACAAGCTCCTCCAGAGCTGACCACCACGAACAGACAAGCTGCTCGGTCTGCCCCGGCGTCCTGGTGTGTTTTTTAAGGTCCTCTGTGCTCCTGGACATCTGTCCTAGATGAGGGGTCCGACTCAGCCCAGTCTTCCAGGGGCTCTCATCCATGCACCTGCCAGGCCCCCGTTTTGCCAGCCCCACTGGGCAGGAAAGTAAGCTGGCATTCTGCTGCCCCAGGCGGTGGGCTTCATTAGCAGGGACTTCCAGTGTCTCAGGGCTTCTTGCAAAACTGACGATTGGTCCTAAGGGTACGCAGAGGCTCCTCGGGGAGCAGGACGCAGGCCAAGGCCACCAGGGCCTCACGGTTCTGGCATCGTCTCCCAAACACCTTTGCTGGCTGACTCTGGGGTGAGGCGGGGGCCCCATTCCTCTGTGGGCACAGGCGCTGCTCTTTTCAGTCTCCGCGTCAACGGGCATTTGAGCAGTGGGCCACCCTTCCCTCCTGCGGGCTACGCTGCCCTGGTGCCACCCTCACGGTGGCTCCCTGGCCCTCCACTGGCTGGGCCGGGAAGGGACCGACTGCAGGTTTTTGTGGAACAACAGGTCTTGCTGGTCGAGACACTGCCTCCCATTTATGTTTAGAAAGCTTGTCTTTCAAGGGGGAGGAAAAAAAAAAAAAAAGAAAAGAAAATTCTGCCTTAAAGGGCAGAAAACTAGTTCACCCGCAAGCCGTTTACGTGAAAAACTTCCTTGTGTGGCTCAGTGACTCATCAGCCCCCATCAAAGCGTGCGCTGGATGACACATGGAAGCCTGGTGCCCACTCCATTGCCTGGAAAAAAAAACCCAACAGCCCACAAATGTGACTTCTTCCTGGCCGCTGGGAGAGCTGCTGTAGCCATTCCTGAGGCCGGAAAGGGCCAGCACATGCAAGGTGGAGGTGAAGGCGTCTTTATTTTTAACATTTAAAAATGCTCATTTTATATGAAGGGCAGCCAGAGAGACAGACACAGAGAGACCTTCCATCTGCTGTTTCACTTCCCAAACAGCTACAACAGTCAGGGCCAGGCCAGGCCCAAAGCCAGGAACCTGGAACTCAATCCGGGTCTTCCACATGGGTGGGAGGGAACCAACTAGCTGAGCCATCATCTGCTGCCCCCCAGGGCGTGCAATCCAGGAAGCTGGATCGAAGACAAAGCCTGGGCTCAAACCAGACACTCCAATAAGGAACGCAGGAGTCCCAAGCAATGTTGCCACTGCTGCACCAACGCCCACCCCTAGGGGGAGGTCTGGAAGGTTCCCAAGGCCTAACTCCAGCTCCCGGAGCACAAGGAGCCCTGGCAGGGACAGGAGGAACAAGCAGAGCCAAAGTGGCTCAGACACATGGTACAAACCAACCTCCCCCGCTACCCAGCTCTGCAAGCTGGGCAGGTCACTCCACCTGGCCCCTGGGCTCCAGCTGCTTCTCCTACGGCATGAGAACAGTGACAGGGCCCCCAGGGTAAAGGCTGGGCGGCTAAGTGCCTTGCTCTGCCTCTGGCCGCTAACAGTGAACCCTCTCTTGTTTGAGGAACTCCATTTCCCCACGTGGACAGTGTTTCACTGAAAGCTGAAGTCGCACCCAGCTTGAACCGGGTCTCAACAGAACACAGCAGTCCTCCTTATCCGCAATGCCACTTGGCACAGCCTCAGTGTCTCGTGGTCACCCGCAGTCTGAAACACAAGATCCCAGAAACACACAATTCACGCGCACCACACTGCACGGGACGAAAAAAGTTTCACACCCTCACTCTTCGTATCAACGCTCTGTCCAGTGTGTCCATGCCTTACGTGCTACCTGCCCGTTGGTCGCTCAGTAGCCATCCAGGTTATCAGACCACCTACTGCAGCATCACAGGGCCCGTGTTCAAGCCACCCTTGTTTCAGGCGTGCAACGGTGCCGGGCATGTGGGAGGAGCCACTGATGCAGTTCCCAGCATGCCCTGGGGGCCTGGGAACTGATCCCCACAGGAGAGGACAGACCACAGCACTTCGAGCTGTGACAAGCAATGCGACAAGGGGGTCTGCAGACACAGCAGCATAACTTGTGATTGAGACAGGGCAAGGAAGGAAGGCGTGGATCACAATCTGTGTGGTGCTTACAAAGGCCCTGCCAGACTCTCACCAGGGCTGCCCCAGGAACTGAACTTGAGGGAGGAGGTGCTGACACTTCACACCTGTCTCTGCTTTCAGGACTGTCATATGCAGGCACCCATTTCATTTTTCTTAGATGTCTGGCAGGGGAGACGCCGGCTGCAACGGGGGCATTTTCTGGCCTGACGAAAGCCCAGGTGTTGTTTGCTTAGATGAACACAGCAGTGGAAACTCCACACACACCACAGCAGAGCCCGGGTTTGAGTTCAGCCCTGACTCCTGACTCCAGCTTCCTGCCGGTGCAGACACCTGCCAGACCCGTCTCTCAAGTCAATCACAGAGTTTCTAAGACTTAAAACTTCTGGGGCGGGCTTCTGGCGCAGGGGTTAAGATGCCCGTGCCCTGTATCGGAGCACCTGGCTTCGCTCCTGACTCCAGCTTCCTGCTGATGTGGACTCTGGGAAGCAGCAGTGATGGCTCAAGTGACGGGGTTCCAGACACCTGCACGGAAGACCCAGATGGAGTTCTTGATTCCTGGGGCGCCTCTGCAAGTTATTTAGAAAGTGTATGTATGTATGTATGTATGTATTCTGATTAGAAAAGCAGAGGCAAGGGGAGCGCATCTTCCACCTGCTGAGTCACTCCCCGAAAGCTCACTCAGCCTCGGCTGGGCCAGGCTGCAACCAGGAGCCAAGAACTCCATGCAGGTCTCCCACGTGAGTGGCAGGGAGCTGAGGAGCCGAGCCACCGTCTGCTGCCTTCCAGGGTGCGCATCAGCAGGAGGCTGGAACTGAAAGCAGAGCCGGGGCTCAGACCCAGACACGGTGATGCGGGATGTGAGCATCCCGAGCGGCACCTTAACAGCCGCGCCCAATGGCCGCCCCAGGTAAATCTTCTAAACAGAATTTCTAGCCAAAGAGATCAGTCACAGAAGAGCTAGGATTGTATGATTTCACCGAGATAAAGCTCAAATGCAGGAGGAACGAGTCCACGCTGCCAGCAGTCGGCACACAGGAGCGGGGCTGGGGGGCCCGGGAGAGGCCCCTCCCCGCTTCTTGATCTGGTACTGGTTCGGCTTGCGAGGATTCCCGCTTCTCACTTGTGCACTCTTCTGTATGTTTATTATCCCTTTAGGGAAAGTTCTCTTTAGAAATGGACCAAGAGCGGTTTCCAAGAGCATCTGCCTGGGGACGGTGGGGGCCGTGCAGGCTCAGCGACTACCTGGCCTGCACCCCTACCTCTCCAGGGACACACCTGTACCAACTCTGAAGCCGGAAGACCCACAGGTCCCCTCAGCCAGGCAGGCTGGGGTCCCCTGCACCCCATGTTGGGGCTCCCCTCAGTGCTGGGTTCAAATCTCAGCTCTGCCTGTGTCCAGCTGAGCGACCCTCAGGTTCTGCTGCACGAGGCCCCCATCAGGGGCCTGAGACATGGTGCAGCAGGGGAAGCCACTGCCTGCAACACTGCCACCCCCACCGAAGCCCCACTCTGAGTCCCGGCTGCTCTGCTTCAGGTCCCTCTCCCTGCTAATATGCCTGGGAAGGCAATGGAAGGCGGCCTGAGGACTCAGAGCCCTGGCATCCAAGTGAGAGACCCCGTTGGAGTTTCTGGCTCCTGGCTGCAGCATGGCCCAGTGCTGGCTGCTGTGTCCATCTGGGGAATGAGCCAGCAGATAAAAGCATACATGTTCTCCCTCTCCCTCTCCCACTCTGCTTTCACATAAATAAATCTTAAAAACAAAAACAAGCGGGCCTCAGCAATTGCAGTGGTGTCACGAGATGGCGCACAGGGAAGCCCCCAGTAGGGGCCCAGCAACTGTTTCCCTCTCCGTCTACTGCAAAGAAAGCCTGGGGGAGCAGGAGCTCGCCTCCCCAGGGCCACCCAGCCCTCTGCCACTTGTTAGTTTCAATCCCCAACGCTCCACTTGTCACTAGTTACAGGATCCCCAGTGACCCAGTGAGGGGCCCAGCCTGCGGCAGGGAGACCCTGAAGACTGTGGCCTGCCCCGGGAACCAGCAGCTGGGGCCCCTGGTGACAGGGCAAGCACCCAGCTGGACCCCAACTGGGCCTGTGCTCTCTGCGTCTCAGCTGCAGCCCCTCCAGCGGCCTTGTGGGGAAGCCCCTCCTTCCCTGGCTTTCAGCGGACGCCCTCTCATCCCCCTCTTGAGAGGTCACAAAGCTGTCTTTGACTGAGTGCCAAGAATTAACCTGCACGCAATTCCTGCCCTTTCCACCGGGATGAAGAGGGCAAGCACCTGGGCCCCTAGGATGACAGAGGCCAAGTCCTGCCTGGCCTTGCCCGGCCGCCTGGCTCCAGCTTCCTTCTCAGACCATCCCACGTGGGGCACATCTCGACCCGGGGCACTGATCTGGAAGCTCCACCAAGGCTGCCACAGGGCCCAGCCAGTGGCATCGGGCCTGGATCCCTGCAACACTCGAGGACGCACAGGCCTAGGGGCCACGACAATGGGCAGTGGGGACCTGTCAAATGAGTCAGCAGAGTTCTGACACAGCAGAAGATGTGCAGTGACTGATGAGACATCTGCCATCGTCACTGTGGTTGGTGGCACATGTGCTCTATGTGTGCCTACATTTCTTTTTCTAGAAACTTCTCTTCCTTTTTTTTTAAAAAAATTATTTATTTGAAGAAGTTACACTGTGAGAGAGGGAGAGAGAGTCATCTTCCATCCACTGGTTCACTCTCCAAATGGCTGCAGTGGCCAGAGCTGGGTCAGGTGGAAGCCAGGAGCCAGGAGCTTCCTCCCAGGTCTCTCCACAGGGTCCAAGTAATTGGGCCATCTTCTGCTGCTTTCCCAGGTGCATTAGCAGGGAGCTGGGTAGGAAGTGGAGTGGTTGGGACTCAAACTGGTGCCCACATGGGATGCCAGTGACACAGGTGGTGGCTTAACTCACTGTAACACAGTGCTGGCCCCTACAGCCTTCTAAGATCCTTCTACACAAAGGATTCAGAATGAACATGTACTGAGTGGCCACCACATCGCAGATGTTGCTCTAAACTCCACAGCTATGAGCTCTCGAAGACCTAATGGGCTGGGTTTTGTTATGAACCCCTCTTATTTGGAAGAACGGTCACTAGTCCACGGTGGCGAGCCAGGACCGGAACCCAGGCAGTCTGGCCGGAGCCCTGTCCTTCAAGCAAAGAAGAATTTTCTCCTTTGGAAGCAAACTGAGCAAGAGCCACCAAAAACCCCTGCTCTCAGGCCCGCTATCCACTCTTCTGGAAATCTATCCAAAACAAGTAATTCAAAAGTAAAAGCTTAGCTAGGGGATCCTCAACGGCATTATGCATAACCGCGGAACACGGTGGAACACCTCCACCATCGGGTGGCAGAGGCAGCCATGAGCACATGCACCATGGATACCTGCTGGAAGCTCACACTGGAAGGCTCAGTGCTAACGCGAGGTGGAAGCTGCCGAGACTGTCCACGCCTGGCCACAGCTGCCGAAACGCCCATGTCCAGCAGGGCGGAGGCTGCCGTGGGGCGTGCGGGGGTCAGGAGTTGCTGTCCTTGCTACGGCTGCAGCAAGGTAAGAGACGGGCTGAGGGCCAAGGAGACAGACGGTGGTCCTGAAGTGGTTAAGACATAGGGCATCCTGGACCAGAGGGGACAAGCCCAGCCAGCAGGGTTGGGGGCCAGGAGCGAGGCAGGACTGGGCACTCAGCACCCAGAGTGTGGAGCCCAGGGGTGCTGTGCCTGGGGCTGACGTGGAAGTGGCTGGGTCCTGGGCTTGACCTTCTGGCCAGGGAGAGGTGTCTGACGGTAGCTGGGCTGGGCTGTGCTGACGGAGCAGGACGGGATACACCACCAGCCCCTACCCGTGAGAAAGGGGGCCTTGCCAAGTCAGAGGTTAATTCACATAATCCTCACGGTGACGTCCGTGAGACTTAGGGAAAAATGTAAAGCTGTCAGGCGATGCCTCACGGGACAAAACCCCAGGCCTGCCAGCCGGTTGGTCACGAGTTCAGAGACTGCTGAGGTGTGAGACCTGCTTGAGGGTGGAGTGTGGCCACGCGCCTATGCCCACGGGTCTGGCCTGGCAGCCGCAGCCCACGGGCTTGAAGGCCCACACTGTGGACTCAGACTGCTGCTCACATCCTAGCTCTGCTGTTTAAGGACTGTGTGGCCTCAAGCGAGTGCTGTAACCTCCTAGCCTCAGCTTCCACGCTGTAAAATAGGAAAATAAGAGGACCTGCCCTTCCTCCCAGTTGTGTGGCTGCACTGAGGTGAAGCGAGGTGCAGGGACCCACCTGGCACAAGAGTGAGCACCTTATGACTGGGGTGAGGACCACCTGCTGCTCTGTGCTGGGGGCCAGGGCTGGGGCAAGAGCTGGGGAGAGGATTGGTAGACATGAGTCTTGGCAGTGGCTCTTCCCCAGGAAGGCCCCAGGCCTGGGAAAGGAGGAGGTGGGTGAGAGCCAGGGGACGGCACCCACTGGAGGGTCTTTTCCTGGGCTGCAGGCTCACTCCTCCCCCACCAACCGCTTCATGCACGGCCCTTGGCAAGGGTAACAAGAGGGCATCAGCTCGGGGCTCTTGGTCACTCTGATCTGGTCCCCTGGGAACCTCAGCCCAAGCAGGTGCCCTCCTCCCCGCAAGGGGTGAGCAGGAAGGGTCTTGCTTTCCCAAGGGCACGGCCAGGCAGGGAAGAGAGAACCTGGGCACCATCCCCGGCCCCCATGTGGAGACCGACCCCCCCCCCACAGTGGGCTGTTCCTCAGTGGTGCCTCCGAACAAGCTATGAGTGCCTCAGTTGACTGGGTGGAACAGAAGCCGTGATCTTGCAGGAGCCGGTGCCCTTGGCAATGTCCTTAATCCCCTTGGTGCCAGCTTCCTCACTGTAAGAGGGGCAGTGGTGGGGAAATGGCAGCTAGGAGGCTTGAGGGCGCACATGCGCACACAGTGCACGGGGCCTTTCCTGGGGTGGGGGGCTTCCCTCCTCGGCTCTCCCAGACCTGGAGTCCGCAGGGGCCTTCCGGCTGGGGCTGCGACAGGGCCATGAGAGGGAGGGGGGCTTGAGCCGGCTGTGCTCGCCGCCTCGGACTCCCCACTTCCCCAAGGCCCCGGCTCCTTCCAGGATCCCTCCTTGCCTCCTCCACAAACAGCATAGCATGGCTCTGGACCTCACAAGGACTCGGTGAGGGAGGGGTGACCATCGTGCCCATTCCACAGATGAGAACACTGAAGCCCAGGTAAACCTGTACACTACAGCCACCACCCAGCACTCACCCTCATGCTCGCCACTTGAACACACACACTCTCACACTCACCCTTACACACACGCAACACAAACCGCACACATTCACACACACTCACACATTCATACACTCACATACATTCGTATTCTCACACACACAGTCACACTCACATTCTCTCACACACGTAACTCACATGTTCTTTCTGACACACTCATTCACTCACATACATTCTCACACACACAGTCACACATTCTCACACACGTAACTCATGCACTCACGCTCACATATGCACACGTTCCTTCTCACACACACTCACACATTCATGCACTCACATACATTCTCACACACATTCTCTCTCATGCACAAACTCACATGCACTCACACATTCTCACACACTCACACTCATACATTCTCACACACATGTTCTCTCATGCACACACAACTCACACCCACATGTGTACATGTTCTTTCTCACACACACTCTCACACATGCCCACGACTCACACACCCTTCCCCACTGGTCACTAGAAAGACAGAAGCCTACACAGGGTGACCATGAGGCTGCAGTCGCCCCAGAGGGTTGGGAAACCCTGCTGGGGAGTGGGCGGCAGCAGAACTGGGGCGGACAGCCAGCAGGGACACCAGATGGGTGGGGACTCTCCCAAAGCCAAGCGCATGCCTCGGCCCCATCAGCCCAGAGGCAGGAAGGCAAGCCAGCGCCTTGGCCCACGACAGGCTGCTCCTGCCCCAGCATCCCCAGGGATGAAATCGCTTGGCTTCCAAGACTTCCGTCAGCAGCCCAAGGAGCCCCTCTCAGGCAGCAAATGGGCACAGGTACCAGAAGCTCCGCACGGCAGAGCAGGGGTCTCTGGCATCTCGGGGCTACAGTGGGAGCCTATGCCAGCTTCCTCAGCCCAGGACTCAGAGCCTGGGGGCCGGGGCTGCTGGCGCAAGCGGGCCTGTCCCTCACAGTGGGTGGCACTCGGGCCTCTTACCTCAGGCACAGACACAGGGCAGTGTCCTCAGGGCTTTGTGCACATGCACACACACACACACAGCCCCTCAGCCTGCAGCATGCTCCCGGCCTCGTCACACTACCTGGGCTGTCCCTTCACAGCCCCGCACACATGCAGAGGCCTGTCTCCACGGCCTCTGTGCACCTGTGCCGAGGGAGGAACCAGGCCTCATTAGTGCAGTGCAACTCGTTGTGTTCTGGGTCCTCCTGGAATTTGCCTCTAGGGCTGAACCCCTCAAAGCAAACAGGGCAGCCTCCCCAGGGAGCCCTCAGGACCTGGGGCTCTGCTGCGGTGGATGCTGGGAGGCTTAGCTCTGCCTGTCCTGGCTGCCCATAGCAACTCCACAGCCTCCTTCCTGGGGCCGGAGATGCCAGCCCTCCTTCTACAGGCATCCAGGGCATCCTTGAACCTCCTAACCACCATTTGCTGAGCTCAGGAGGGGCAGGTGCTACGGCACAGTGGACTAAGCCGCCACCTGAGATGCCAGCATCCTGTATTAGAATGCCAGTTCAAGCCCTGGCTGTCCCACTTCTGATTCAGTTCCCTGCTAATGTGCTTGGGAAAGCAGTGGAAGGAGGACCAAGTACTATCTGCAGACCCAAACGCTCCTGGCTTCAGCCTGGCCCAGCCTAGGCTGCTGGGGCCATTTGGGGAGTGAATCAGGTGAATCATTGCATGAAGATCTCTCTCTGCCTTTCAAATAAATGAAATACATCTTTAAAAAAAAAAAAAAAAAAGGCCAGGAGGAAGCACAGCAGCAGGGCCGTGGTGGTCACATTCCTCCCCATTCCTGGTGGCCTTGGGCAAGTGACTCACACGCACTGAGCTCAGATTTTCCCCTCTGCAGATGTCGATAATGGCAGCGTCTGCTCAGGGAGACAAGGTCACCCACAAACTACAGTGGCCAGGGAGCCACGGGGACACACGGACACGACGCAGCTCCGAGCAGAGGCCACTGAACAGCGCGCCCCGACATGTGGATGCAGGCAGGAACACGGCGTGGCAACGCCATAGATGCTCTGCCTCGTGCCACCAGGCGACCTGAGGCCCTCATGTCGACAGCACCTCCCCACCATCCCTTTCTGGAAGCTTCTCAGACACGCTTCCCCGTGTGCCTGCCTGGCCTCCCTGCATGACCAACACCAGGAACACCACTGCTGAGCAGGGCTAGCTCCACAGGCCTCAGACTGAGGTGGTAACCGAGATCTCTAAAGCCCCAGACAGCCTGCACTGGCTGCCTTGCGGGCCACGCTGCCCCCATGGGCAAGGCCCCAGGGATCCCAGCACAAGTCAGCAGATCGAGACAGCGGGAGCACCGTGCTGGAGGCGTGATGATTCCCAACCCGAAGAGCATATCCTGTGTGTGTCCCGCACCCGCAGCTGCAACAGGCCAACGTCTACTGGTGCAGGGGAAAAAAGCCAAGAGCAACATCTGGGGAATTTAAAAACTCAGGCTGAGGGTGAGGGCTATTTAAATATCCTTAATTCTGATCTTCTACTGAGTTTTTCTCAGATACAAATAGACAAGAAACAAGGAAAGGAGAAGGACAAACCCCAATGACAACAGAGGAGGGGAGAGAGCGGCCGCGGCCGTGTCCCGAGTGCTGAGCTGAAGAGTCCCAGTGTAACAGGCAGGCATGGTTTGACCAACAAGGAAGCAAGATGGCTCCACAGAGCTGGACTGCTATCTACTACGCACCTGTGAGACAATCACTTGCCTTCTCTGAACCCTGATTTCCTTATTTGCTGGATGACAAAGGATCAGAAAGCCCCTCGCCAGGCCTGGCACATCACAGGGACTCCATACTAGTTTTTTGTTTGTTAACAGGCAGAGTCAGACAGTGAGAGAGAGACAGAGAGAAAAGTCCTCCTTTTTCTGTTGGTTCAACCCCCATGGCTGGCGCTGCGCCGATCGGAAGCCAGGAGCCAGGTGTTTCCTCCTGGTCTCCCATGCAGGTGCAGGGGCCCAAGCACCTGGGCCATCCTCCACTGCCTTCCCGGGCCACAGCAGAGAGCTGGACTGGAAGAGGAGCAACTGGGACAGAACCGGCACCCCGACCGGGACTAGAACCCGAGGTGCCAGCGCCGCAGGCAGAGGATTAGCCTAGTGAGCCGCAGCGCCGGCCAGGACTCCATTCTTATACCCAAATTAAATGAGCACTTGCTGGACCAGTAAGCAACAGAATCAGGATTCAAATCCAGCTTCCCCAGCTCACCCACCTAGGCAGCAGAGCTTCGTGTTTCTCTGCCATTGTAACAGGAAAGAGAGCGTGGCAAAGGGTCAGAGGACTCATCAGGGTACAATACTGAGATACCACTGCCACCTGGTGGCAGCACACCTAAGTTATTGCAGGGGCAGGGGGCAACTGTAAGGGGTAAAGTGTCTTGTGTCCAGTGTCTTGTGTGTGCCTAAGACACAAGGCCATGCTTATACAGTGACCATGCAGCTAGCCTCCCTCCACCTGGCCAAAGGGCTGGCACGCCGCCAGGCAGCTGCCGGCGCCTGGACACCCCCGACTTAGGTTTCCTGGATGTTTTTTTAATTTAACTGATTAAATTTACCAACCACAAACAAACCGGATGCTGTCATAATTAAGTGCAGACATCCAGGTTTGCGTGAGACCTGCTGGAGACACAGGGATCCCGGATCCATTAGTTGCTGCAATCCCACAGGCTGTCTTGGACATCTGATGGTCATGAGCCTGGGCTTTTCAACCCAGTCAGAGTCCCTGAAATGCTGCCTTCTGTGCCCTGCTCTGAGCCATCCCTTGCAGCCGGGTTCACAGTCAGAGATTCCACAGATGCTGCCCGCTGGCTAGCGCTCCGTGGATGCCACTGAAGACAGCCTCCTCCACTGGTCTTGCAGTTTTAAATGGGGCATTCTCTCCAAGCCTGCTGTGTCGGGAGTGTGTCTGCCAGTCCAGCCCACGCCATCCTGAGCTAAGGAAGTCAGGCTGTCACTGACAGAGGACCCACACGGGGACACCACGGCAAACAGAAGATGCTCTAACTGAGCCCTGAAGGTCAGGTGACTCCCCTCCCCCCGCCACCAACGCCAGTGACATTCCTCGTTCTTGACTGCTCTGGTACCTAACTGATAGACGGCCCCAGCAGGTCCTGACGAGTGCCTGCCTGTCCCGTGGGCACCCTTGTACCTGGGCACGCCGAGAACCAGGCACCAGGGATGCTCCCCCCCCACCCCCGACAATGAACTCTTGGCAGCAGCTCTTGGTGCATCAGCAGGTGTGTGCCCCTTACCTTCTTAGCTGCCCCCTGGTGCCTTCCCACTCTGCTATATCCAGAAACAGGTACTTGAAGACCAGTGTGAACCCCGCCTTGATCCTTACTAATAAAAGGCCCTTGGACTCCACTTGCTTCACCTTTCCCATTTGTAAAATGGGAGCAATGGTGATGATGGCACTCATGAAGTTGTAAAGTGGGTGAGATGGACACGAGGCGCCTGGCACACACCCTGGCACGCAGCAGGGGCTCAGGACGTGCTAGTTTCTTCCCCTTTGCAGCCCCAAATTGGAGATGCCTGCTCTGCTTCTGGGACTCTGCCCAACAGACTCAAAGTGAGAACACGGGCTGCTGACCAGGAAGGCGTGGAGTGCCCCTTGGCAGGCCCAGGGAGACAGATTTCCAGGGTTGTCCTTCCACCCTCCGTCTGTTGTGGCAAGGGCCCCTGCAGAGGCACGAGGGGAATGCCGAGCCCCATGCGGGCCAGCCGGCCACCCCCCTCGGCTCTCCAGCTCCCTGTGAGGATGACAGCTCTGGACAGCCACCTGTCATTCCAGCCACTCCCTGCTGGCTTCACGGAGCCAGAGCCTGTCACAGCTTGTTTGGACCCATCAGAGGGCGGGAGTGACAGGCAGACAGGACGAGGACGCGCAGCTCGCCATGTGGGCTCCATGCTCCGGGCCCAAGGTCAGGGCCTAACACCAGGGCCCCGGAGCAGCACTCAACTCCCAGGGGTGCTCAGGGCCCCTGCCTGGGAAATTTCCCCCAGGTCTTGAAAGTCACTGGCAGGAGACTAACTCCCTCCCCGTGCCAGGTAACTCTGAACCATCCAGCACAGAGTTGGAACGGAGGAATGAGGCCAGAGAGCCAGACAACTGGAAAGAAGCAGACTATGGAACAAGGGCTGGGGTTTTGAATCTCAGGCCAGCTGACACTTGCTGTAGTCTTCCCAAGTTCAGGCAAGCCAGCATCTTGAGCCCCTGAAGTCCGGGCTCTCCAGCTCCTCAGGTCACCTCATTCCAGGAAGGAAAAGTTGCACGATCCTTTGGAAAGCAGGGAAACAGCTGGATGGCTCCCAGCTGGGCAGGAACGCCCGGTCAGCAGGCAGGGGACCGGGACCTGAGCTCTCCCCTTCCCAGCCCTGGGTAACACGAGCCTGACTCTCATGGCTGTGCTGCAGCTGAGCGGTAGAGTCAGGACTTACCTTCCACTGCAGGGAATGGAACCACTGGTCTCGCAGGTAGCTGTTCGCAGCCTGCAACGACAAGAACAGGACAGCAACGTGGTCACCAGCTTGCAGCAACTCCGAGCATCTCACAGGTCCAGCAAGCAAGCCCCAGCCTGCACACAGCCCCAGTTGGCTGGACAGCACTAACCGTGCACACATATCTTGACTTGCCCGGCATGGGCAAGGGCCGGGATGAAATGGCTGGGAGCAGGGCGCAGGTGACGTTGGAAGCTGGGGGGGTCTCCTTTGCGCCAGGCCTGCCCTAGCTCCCAGCCTTTGTTATCTGCCTATGCTCTCATCAGTTCTTTAGACACAGCCTTGTCACGGGCTTCCGTGACTATGCCCACTTCACAGAGAGACAAAGCAAGATCCCAAGACCTCACAACTAAGTGCAATACAATCCAAGGTGGGCTGGCTTCCAAGCTTGTGTGTTTCACCACGACAGGGTCCTGACAACCGCAGAAGTCAGCGGAGGAAGACAGGCCTTTGCTCAGGTGGACCCTGGTGAAAACCCACAGGATGGCAGTGACACCTGATCCTCCCTGCACCTTGGGCAACTCAGCCTAGGCTCTCCCGTCCGTAAGATGGGGACGACGACCTTGATCTTGCAGGGAGGCTGCGGACAATTCCTGTAGCAGATGTGGAGCGGTGCTGGGCAGCCTCCGTCGTTACTGTCCTCATCAAGCCCACTCGCCACCACGCGGCTTGAGGGAGCCACGGCCAGCCTGGTGCCTGCCACTGCTGCTCTCACCTTCCTCTCTAGCAGCCCTGCTAATGGCAACGGCGATGCTGTGTCTGTGGGTGCGTCAGACGCAGTGCCCGGCCCCGTGTGTGGCCTGGCTTGTGCAGTCCTTGCAGGGCAGCCCTGAGAAGTGGCAGGTGCAGCAGAGACTCACTTCAAACCCTACAGATTCGCCCAAGATTCCCAGTGAGCCTCACTGGGACACAAGCTCTGCAGCCACAGCTGAGCCTCCAACAGGTGTGGGTTCAAAGGCCTTCGACTACCCAAGCCTAGGACACCTGTCCAGGCCACAGAGGCTGAAGAGGGGAAGCAGCCCCAGGTGGGGCCTGACTCCTGGGCTTTCGCCCATTAGCACCGACCTAGCGTGGCGCCTGGCACGTGCAAATGTTCCATCAAAAGCGGCGTCAGTGGCAGCCGCAGCCGGTGTATACTGACCAGTGCTTGACAACAGTGTGCACCAGTTCCCTGGGTGTCCCCGAGCCAGAGCTGGGAGGCGATGTAAGGGCCTTTGCCCACAGCTGGCTGGCTCCAGTACCCCAGCCCTCAATCGCCTCTCCGCTTCTCACCAGCATGGTGGCTGGGGCAGTGGGGCAGGGGAGAACAAGCCATCCACATCTTAGTCGGCTGTGGTTAGGTTTCCTGGCATGGCAGAGACTGCAGAGGTGGGATTGAGCTGGGGCTCTTTATGGGTAGCTTGCTTGGATCATCCAGGGGCCCAATACAATCACAAGGGTCCCTGTCAGAGGTGGGCAGGAGGTCAGAGCCAGAGGCAAGCAGAGGGGATGAGCCAAGGAGTGGATGCAGCTGCAGAAGCTGAGTGGCAAGGAGAGGTCCTCTCCCAGAGCTTCCAGAAGGAGCCAGCCCTGCCAATGCCTTGGCTTCAGCCAGGCAGGACACGTGCTAGACTCTGGACCGCCACGACTGTGCTCTGTGTGGTTTTGAGTCAGTGGTCCTCTATCCCAGCAGCAATACGAGGTACTCAGGAGGTACAGCCAGGTGTACAGTGCGGACGTGAGCCATCCCCTTGACCCTGGGGGCGCAGAGTGGGCCTGGGCGGTGCCTGTCGGGTGACCCTTGTGGGACCCAACAGCCAATCAGGACAGAAAGGAAGAGGGAGGCAGAGGAGACCCATGCCCCTCCCTCTTCTGTATCCACGGACCCCACACACGGCCCGGAAAATATGTGCCTGTGGGACCCCACACCACAGGGGAGGGGACCAAGCACATTCTGCCTGTCGCTGTCCACCCTGGGCCTGAAGGAATGAACAAGTGAGTGGGTGGGCTCTGAGCCCCTCGAGGGCTGATGAGGTAGGGGACCCGGGAACCGAGGAAACACAGAGTAAGAAGCAGAAAAGCCACGTGGACCGGGCAGCAGGCGCTGACGGAGACTCCCAGCCCCGCCTGGGCAGCCAGATCCACGCAGACCTGCCCTCCCGCATGGCTGAGCCCTGCCCTTCCCAGTCCTGGGTCTCCCAACTTCCGAGTCTTCACCGGGCCTTGCAGCCTGCACCCAGCAGACAGCGTGTGACAGGTCACCAGGGCTGGGTCAGGGGCTTTGGCTCTTGAGCAAGTGATGTGCAGATGGGCCAGGACTAGGTACTACCCCACTCCCAGCTACCGTGGCACCAGTCCATCACCCAGGTCCCGCCTCCAGGCCCCTCCCATCTTCCCAGTGCATTCTTCTCCCCATGCACACCTAGGGCACCTGGCCCTGCCTCGCCCACAAGCTGACCCTCTCCCGATCCCCATCTCCTCTAGTCCCACAGCTTCTCAGAGCCCCTGTTCTACAGCCCGCAGAGACCACCCACAGGCCTGGCAGTGTGCAGGCAGAATCCACACAGGTCTCAGTGTACCTGCCAGAAACCCAGGGAGCTGAGTGAGCCCCCTACACGTGCGGCAGGCCACACAGATGTTGGCCACAGAGAGGGCCTGGCGTGAGCCCTCCTGTACCTGTCCCCAGGTGTGCAAGCTCAGCAGGGTCAGAGGGTCCTTCCTCCTCCCCGACGGGCAGACGCCCCGGCCAGGTCTGTCCACAGCAACGCATCCGAGACACGGAGGGGCTGTAAGGATCTTCCCGCCCAAGGGCTCAGTCTCTCAGTTTACAGAGCTGAGAACCTGACAAGCTACAGATTCACACCCAAGCAATGTGCACATTTGTGCAGACACCACACACACAGATTCTTACACCCGCAGACACTCACATACTCCACACAGATCCCCACGTAGCCAGATTCACACTCATGTTCCACACAGACCCACATGTACACACTCACACCCCTACACACACACATACACAGAGACCCATACATACCCACAGACTCCACACAGACCCACATGCACACACTCACATCCCTACACACACACACAGACCCATACACACCCACAGACACTCACATACTCCACACAGATCCCCACGTAGCCAGATTCACACACATGTTCCACACAGACCCACATGTACACACTCACACCCCTACACACACACACACAGATACACAGAGACCCATACACACCCATAGACACACACATACTCCACACAGACCCACATACACACTCATACCCCTACACACACACACAGATACACAGAGACCCATACACACCCACAGACTCACACACACACTCCACACAGATCCCCACGTAGCCAGACTCACACACACACTCCACATAGACCCACATCCACACACTCACCTCCATACACACACACACAGGGATCCATACACACCCAGACTCACACACAGACTCCACACAGACCCACATGCACACACTCACACCCCTACACACACACACACACACAGAGATCCATACACACCCACAGACATTCACATACTCTACACAGATCCCCACATAGCCAGACTCACACACGCTCCACACAGACCCACATCCACACACTCACACCCATACACATACTCCACACGCACACTCCACAGACCCACACACAGACTCATAGCTCCCCAGATCTACATGCACACACAGACTCACCCCTAAACACAGAATCACACATACCCCCAACACAATCCACACACGACGACACCTCCAAACACACACACACACACATGCACACACACTACACAGCCACTGTGCAGGCAGCTGTGGACTCTACTAGCTGTGCAGGCCTGGGCGTACCGGCAACACTCTGCCTTCACCCCACCGACCAGGGCCTACCCACGTCCCACAGGCCAACCCCGCAGCCCCACCTGAAGCACCACCTCACCAGAGTGACTCCTTGCAGGTGCCTTCCCCTCTCCCTGCCACAAACCTCACCTCTCATCTCCCAGCCTGGACTTGCCTGTCTCGTCGTCCTCCTCACTGACTATGAGCCCTGGAAGGCAAGGATCACACGGGACTTTTGCACACTGAGTCCATGAAACCGGCGAGCCTGGCTGACGTGTTCAACAAATGAATGACGGGCAGCATGGACACAAGGGTGACAGATCCACCGATGCAAGATGGGTAGATGGATGGACAGATAAGACCAAAGGACAAACAGACAGTGGAGGACCGTATATCCATTCTGCTCCCTGAGGTAGGGCTTCAGAGGAACTGTGCATCCCCGACGCCCTCTCTCCCCCAGCCTAAATCTAAGGCTCCAGACACAGGCATGGCCACGCTCTCCCGGACACCTATCATGCAGCAGGCATGGTGCCACGTGTTGACATAGATTCTCATCCAATGAGACAAGTATTGGGTTTAGTTCACCAAGAAAGCAAATGAGGCCCAGGGCCAGCGAGAGCTACAGCAGGTTAAGCCACCACCTGTGACACCAGCATCCCATGTCGGCGCTGGTTCAAGTCCCGGCTGCTCTGCTTCCAATCCAGCTCCCTGCTGATGCACCTGGGAAGGCAGTGGAGCATGGCCCAAGTGCTTGGGCCCCTGTCACCCACGTGGGATACCTGGATGGAGTTCTAGGCCCCTGGCATTGTGAACATTTGGGGAGTAAACCAGCAAACAGAAGATCTCTCTGTCTCCCTCTCTGTTGCTCTGCCTTTCAAATCAATCACTCTTTTTAAAAAGAAAAGAACATGAGACTCATGGAAGTTCTTCCCGCTGCCTAGGGTGACTCAGCCATGGTGGTGTCTTCGAGGTACGTGTAGATTCAGGCTGGAACCCAGACCAGTCTGGCCCCCAGGCTGCTCCCTGCACTGCCCACTCTGGGACACGGCCAGTGAACCTGAGCTCCCCTGGATGCCCATGACCAGGGCTGGGAACCAGACGGCATTATGACCACACTGTCCCTGCAAGGTGGCGGCCCTGACAGGAAGCAGGGGAGGAGGGACTTGGCCCCCTTCTGTGAAAATGAGAGGGTGGGACTGAGCGCTCCTCCAGACGAAGGGGCTGCCGCTGCTGCAGCCAGACTGCGACCAGGCGGCCAGGCGGCCGTTTCTCCCTCCAGCTGGCCTGGTCTCTAAGGAGAGAGGATGCGGGCAGGATGCTCTGCGGGCAGGCACCTCAGAGCGGCTTCCAGCAGTGGGCGGCCCCGGCAGGGACAGGATGCTTCCGTCTCCGCACCACCCTGCTGGCGGCTGAGCCAGGGCAAGCCAGCGCGGCAGAAACAGCAGGCACAGCAGTGCCCCGAGGTCACTTCGAGGAGGACCGCCTCATCCCCAGTGCCCATACTAGCACAAGCGTCAGGCCTGCTCGGACCTCCTCCCCACTGCTCCTGGCGATCGGTCTCTCACAGTGAGGGCCTGTTTGCAGGCAAATCTGCCTCATTTCCTCTTTGAAAGTTGCCAAGTTCTCTCTCATTGTTGCATTGTGTGGGGAAGTGAGGAAAACAGCCCAGGGAGCACTGGGGGGCACCGTCCCCAAGTCCCCTTCCCCGGTCCAGCTTCGCAGGGAGGCACAGCGCGTGCTGGCAGACCGGAAAGGTCTTTCTGCACGGCTTCCAGTAAGAAAGGAACCCACCCAGTCCCCGCCTTGCTGCCAACACTCGGGGTACAAAGTTGCCTGGCCAGCCTCCCGCGGGGTTTTTGGAAACACGGCTGCCGAGCAGGGCCGGGTCTCTGGACCGGTCCCAGAAAACAGCAGGTGCCCCTGGGAAAGACGGGGTCTCATAATCCCATCTCGCCTGAGCCCTTGTTGGAGGAGTAGTAGGCTCTGTCCATCACCGCCAAACCCAGTGCTAAGAAGACGGATGGATGCGCTGCCTGCTCCCCTGCCCCTGGGGCCTGCAGGAAGCGCCCCCCAGGACGCCTCCCTGATGCCGTTTCCGTTCTCGAAGTACAACGAAGACGCTCGCACAAAGGGCATCAGGGAGGAAAGAAGCAGGACCTTACTGCCGCCAGAGATTCCAATGACATGGCATTAAGGGGAACTCCTGCTGAAAACACAAAGCTTCTAGAAACAGCGGCTGGATCCGCGGGGGAGGGCTGGCGCCTCTGCCCGCGACTGGACCTGCAGGCAGACTGCTCGGGGTCTCCTAGCGGGGAGAAGGCGCGAGTGCCTGAAACCCTCTTGGGACCTCCCTTGAACCATTGGGTCAGGTCTCCAGGAGGCACTGGTTCAAGTTCTAGCCAAGCAGGGGCTTTGTAAGGGGGTCCCTGGGAGACACAGAGGACAAGGTGGAGGAGGGTAGGGAGGGAGCGAGCAAGAAAGGGAACTGGTGATGCTCTGGCGTGGAGAGACACACGGGGAGAAGCCTGCGGAGGACACTGGGCAAAAGAGAAAGAAAAGCAGACAGACGGCAAAGGAGAAAGAGAGAGGACAGGAGATGGGATGAGAGAGAGAAAGAGAGAGAGAGAGAGATGGAGGAAAGTGTCAGAGATGCAGGGGGTGACAGGAAAAGAGCAGGCAGGCTGGGCCAGGGAAGGGACACCGGGCCCCTGGAGCCCCCTGCCATCGCCCCAGGTAGAGAACTCTGCCCACCCGCAGGATGGACACCTGTGGCGAAGCTGAGAAGCCCAGAGAGGGAGCTGGAGCCCCAGGCCAGGGTGTGAGACCCACAGGAGAAGGCCAGCGCCGCCCAGCGAAATCTTCTGTACTGGACATGTCCTTCCCCTACTCTGTCCACACAGCCGCCAGCGACACGTGCTCCCAAGCACCTGAGACTGGCCAGTGGTTTCAGGAAGTACCCTCTTAACTGGACTGCACAGGACTGCATTGGTCAGGGCATCTGAATTCCAGGGACACGCCGGTGACAGGCCTTGAGCCCCGGCACCCCTGGCTGCTCTCAGTCCCCTCCTGTCCTGGCCAGGACCTGGACTGCTCTGACATCACGGCTCCAGGTCCCAGCACAGCAGGCCCTAGGCCAAGCAAGACGAAGCAAAGACCACACCTCTGTCCCAACAGCATGTGGGCCTTACCAGCACCGAGCAGAGCTCTGCCCAGCACCCCTGGGGCACCAGGTGCCTCTCTATTCACCCACAGCGACCTCCCGGCCTGGAGCCCACCACCAGGGCAGCTCGGAGCCCTGAACAGGACAGGACAGCTGCACGGCACCCAAGAATCATGGGGAGGGGGGGCAGGAGAGAGGCAAATGAGGACAAGGAAGCAAGGCAGCAGCCGACCCGCACCGACCACCCAGCCCGATGACAATGACCACCAGAGAGAGCCCCGATGGCCAGCAGGGGCTGCACCCACCTGGACGCAGCGTCTGCTCCCTTTGCTCTGAGTGCAGCCCTGGGTCTGAGGAGCTGCTGGCTGCCGCTGCCTCCACCTCCTCCTCCTCCTCCTCCTCCTCTCCTGTTCCTGTTTCTGGCTGTGCCAACCACTGGAGCCAGGGGACAGTGAGCCCGCCCGCCCGGTGCGTCAGCACCGCAGGGGGAGCTCTGACGCGGAGCCACTGCTGGCCACAGCCGGCCAAGCCTGGCCGAACAAGTTATCACCGCAGGGCTTGCAACCGCGGCTCCGGTTAACAAGATCCCTCACGCCCAGCAGGGAAGCAAGTAACACTCTGGCCTTCTCTGGGGGCAGGGCTGCCTTCTCTGCCCACCAGAGCTCCTGCCAGAGCTGTGACCATCACGCCCGGGGAGGAGCTCAGGGCTGCCCCGGTGCTGCGGCCTGTGTCTCCTTGTCACTCACACGTCTAGAGTCCCTTCCATCCCTTAACAGCTTTCAGAGGCTCCCTACTACCCTCAGATTATGGTCCGAGGCTTCAGCAAACAGCGTGCAAGACCTAGCAGCCCTGACAGCCCTAGCTGTGCACGCAGCCTCAAATCCATCCCCCACCCTGGCACTGCAGCTACAGCAAACTCCTACACACTCAGGCTCGGCTCCCACAACCCCCTGCCCAGGGCATTCCCTCCACCCCCACACATAACTCCTACACACCCCTACAAGCCCAACACTAATGCCCATCCCAGGGCAGCCTGCTCTGGCATCCCAGGCCCTGGCAGCCAGTCCCTCCTCTGGGCTCCCAGTCCTCAGAGACAGACCTGTGTCCCAGTTGGTGTTTCGGGGATCACTTGTTTACGGGGATGTCTCCTCAGAGGGTGGGGGAGCTCTTCTAGGAGTGCCCACTCCCGTCCCCCCAGCACAGGGCCGAGGCTGGCTCCCAGCACTGCAGGAATGCCACGCACCCCTCACTCTCTCGCTCGCTGGCCAGGGATGCCTTGGTGGCCCACCCAGTCTCCCACCCAGGGGGCTGCCCTGGCCATAGCCATCAGACTGCGCTGTAGCCTGCGGCGGGGAGGCTTAGGGGGAGGGGGACCAAGTGGACCCTGCACTAAACAAAGTGGGAGACAGAGAAGACAGAGGAGGCAGGCACGGCTTCTGGCGTCCTCCACGAGCTGCTGGCAAAGACCGGGGCTTTTCTGAGTGCCGCTTAGTGGGTTCCCAGGGCCACGGAGCTGAGCCCCGCTCAGAGGCAGAGCCGGTACCACCACACCACCCAGGGCCACTTCGGAAGTAGGTCTGGGGGCATCTCTTTGGGCCAAGAGCAAACCAGTGTCCCTGGAGAGACACAGGGCTAGGAAGAAAATGCTCCTCCGAGTCAGGCAGAGGCAGATCTTTCTGCCGCCAGCAGGTGGGCAGGCTTTCCTGGACGAGGAGTCTCCGACTCGGGGTTCCTGACTGCTCCCTGATGCGACCGGCTGCGTGTCCCAGGAGGCGCTGCGGGAGCGCCCAGACCACGTGTCCCAGGAGGTACTGCGAGAGCCCCTGTATTTCGCCTGCCACTTCTTGCTGGCTCTGCCCCCGGGCTCCGCGTGGTCCTGGTAGGGCAATCAGTCTGAGCACATGTGGCCTGGGTGGTCACTTCTGAGATTTTCTAGGAGGTACTGGAGGAAAAGGGACCACTCTCTTTAAGGCTGCGAGCTCTGAGATGGCGCGTTAAGGCTGCTGTGCTGAGATTCTCCCTGACACAGAAGCGGAGCCAGGGAATGGAGGTGCTGCGTGAGAATGCAATGATTTGACCACGGACCCAGCTCCGCCTGAAGCCGTGGCTCGGACCTCCCAGTTGTTTCAACGGTCATGCCACGGCACGCTGTTTCAGCTTCCCTGCCTTGAGTAATGCTCGTGTCACTTCCAGCCACATGTCCTGACCAGACCACGCACACACAGGATGTGCGTCTGTTTCTGAGAAGACGGCGTACAGTTCCCTCAGTCTCCAAACACTGAGCTCAACGAGAAGGAAGAGACCTTCTCACTCAGCGCAAAGCCAAGGGCAGCCTCAGTTGCCCATGTGCTTTTCATGGCCTTCTGAGGCCAAGCAACCTGCCTGTGTGCCTCAGTTTCCCGATATGAAACACGGAGACCATCTACATGCTTCCCAGGACTATTATGGGAACTCAACGAGGACACATAAAGCTCCTAGACTGTGGCAGGCATGCACCAGGCGCTCAATTCATGCACAGTCCCTCTTTTTTGTCTCCAGCTGATGGCCTCTTCTCCTTGGGGAATAAAACGCGCTAGGCTCAACCCCCGCTCCTGCTGACAACTGGCCGCATCTCTCGGAGGGCGGGAGGAGGGCGCTGGCGGGGGAGGAAGCCGGGGAAAGTGCGTGTTCATGCTCACGTTCTGGGGCCTACCTGCAGTAGGACTGTTCCCCCGGGGATCGTGAGCTGTAAACAGTACTTCGGAGCATTCTCCCAGGACAGCAGCTGCACGTCCTCGATGGCGCTGTAGGAGACGGAGTTTTCCATGTACCCGGTTGGCTGCAGCAAGAAAAGAAAGAGACCCACATGGTTAGGAGGGCAGGTGTACGTCCAGGGCTCGAAGGGGGTCCCGTGAGTGTCCCCACTCTGGCGACAAGATGACAGGGCTGGCATGGAAACTCGGCCAACCCAGGGGACCAGGGAAAGCCTGGGGCTCCAGACTGGCAGCGGCCAGCTGCAGATGAAGGTGTTTCTCACGCACAAGACTGGAGGGGCAGTGGCAGGAATGGCTGGGCTGGAGGGAACATGGAGCAGGGGCTGAGGACCAGTCACAGGGCACAGCAGGCAGCCCAGCGGCTACCACCCACGCCCACCCAGAAAGCAGCAGGAGTGCACCCAGAGGGCTCCCTCCTTCCTCTGTCTCCAGATACACATTCCCCACTCAGCACGCAGAGCCGTGTTCCCAGAAGACAACTCCACGCTCCCACTCCCATGCAGAACATCCTCCAGGGGCTCCCAGAGGCCCAGCTGCAAAATCCACACGTGTGCTCCCCACACCAGCGGGCTGACAGCGCCTCAAACTCAAGAGCTCTTGGTCCAAATGGCCACGGCCCCACACCGGCTTAACAGCACCCCCGTCATGGGGAGCCCACGTCCTCCAGACCCCAGCACTCAGCCGGGTACAGCCTCCCTTTGGTGCTCACCATGCCCTGCTTGGTTACCTGGAGACTCGCACGCAGGACTACCTGTCCAGCTCTACCTCCTGGCCAGGCTGCAAGCTCTGGGTGGCCACTGCGCTGACCCAGAGCCTGGCCTATGGCAAGGACTCGACAGTGAAGGGTGGGAAGAAGGAGAAAAGCTATGACCAGTCAACACTGGGGCAGGGGTAGTGAGAGGGGGGCTGCGGGATACCTAGGCCACCAGGTCCCAGCAGCGTCCCTGTCCCTCTGTGCCCAAAAATCCAGACCTGAGACTCCGAGACACACCGACTACCATGTCCCAGGCCCTCCAGTGTGCCAAGCGCTGCCCTGGGCACTCGGTAAGCAGCGTTTCTCCTAATTCTCACCATGCTCTTGGGGAGCAGGTGCTGGGGCCACTCACACCGCAGATGAGGCCAAGGTTCAGGAGGTCAGCAAGCTGGGAGCGGCCTGGCCAGGACCGGGCACAGCCCTCCGACTGCAGCACCAGTGCCCTGCCCGCTACACTGAGCGGCAGGCAGGAGGACCATGCTGTCTGAAGTCCACGGACCAACACGTGAATTTCACCCTGCGACTGAGGGCCCCCGTGGGGACTTTCCACTCCAGTATCCAGCTGCCGAAGTAGAAAGGCGCAGGTGCAGCGCTGATGGTTTAAGCTACATCAGTTGCCTTTCTCTGATCGGGCACCAGGCTCAAGGAGTAAGAGTGACAGAGCAACTGATTTTTTTCCCTTCATCCCTTTTTTCGCTCATTCACTTGGTAGGTATTTACTGAGTGTCTACTGCATTCCAGGGGGCCTTTCTGGGGGAGCAGCAGTAAGACAAGACCCCAAACACCCACAGCAATAAACTTACACAGAGTGGCAAGTGCTGTGCAAAGAATCGATACAGGGTGTGGCGCCAGGTGGCTGATAGCAGCGGCCTCCAGGGAAAGGTGGAGGGAGCCTACTCCAGAGCCCCGTGCAAAGGCCTAGGGGCGCGACAGCTGGGAACGTTTGGGGAGCTGGCTAAGAGACACCATGGGGAGGCAGGCAGGCCCATGGCGGAGGGGCCTGCAGTTCCAGCTGGGGTCCAGATGTCACGGTCCCGGGGTGGAGTGTCGCAGGGCCTTCTGCCAAGTTTAACGCCATCCCTGGGACTGATGTGGGAGAACAGACCCAGGAGAAGGGTGGCAGAAGGAAGATGGCTCCAGGGGACTTGGTGGTGGGTGGGAGGAGGCAGCAGCCAAGCTCATCCCACCCTTCTCCCCAGGGTGTCGCTGACCCCTCGGCAAGGCCCCCAGGCTGCCAGTGCAGGTGGCTGCTGTGACCTGTGACACAGTGCACCCTGAAGTCGAGCTCAAGGGCCCGCCCTTCCCCTTCCTGCCCATCCCAGCAGCCCATGCACTGCCACGTTGTCAGCTCTCTGCAATCAATGACTCAGCGCTAACGGCACATCTTGTCCCAAGCACTATCAGTGAAAACCGGGGCTCGCTGGTTGGCTCCACGCTCATGTTCCTAACAACCACGTTCAAATATTGATCGTCTGTCTCCCCTGCTAGTGTCTCAGCGCTGCGGGAGCAGGGACGTGCACCTGCCCTGTTCCCTGTGCCTGCACGGCTGGCGCCTGTCACTTATTTTCTTAACAAATCCACGAACGTCGCACTAACCTAAGGAAAGTGGGCATCTCTGGATTACATATAACCAACCAGTGCCAAAGCACTCTCAGGAAGCCGCTTTCTTTGCTATTTTCAAAGATCAAAGTTAAAGGGGCCAACATTGTAGATCAGCAAGCTAAGCTTCTGCCTGTAACACCAGCATCCCGTATCTGAGAACTGCTTCGAATCCCGGCTGCTCCACTTCGGATTCAGCTTGCTGCCAAAATGCCTGGCAAAGCAGCAGAGGGTGGCTCCAGTGCTTGGACCCCTGCACCCACGTGGGAGATCTGGATGGATTTCTGGGGTCCTGGCTTCAGCCGGACCAGCCCCAGCTGTGGCAGGCGTTTGGGGAGTGAACCAGATGATGAAAGAGATCTCTCTCTCTCTCTCTCTCTCTCTCCTCTTCAAATAAATAATCTATCTTTAAAAATGTAAAGGCAAAATCCTATTTCAGGAAGCAGTGGCAGCTGCCCAGGGCCCCAGCAAGGCACCAAAGGCCTTGCCTTGGTGACTCCCATCAGCCAGTGGACAGGGGCTGAGATGTGGCTGCTAGCAGGTGTGGCAAAAAATCATCGCTGGACCACTAAGACACAGATATAAAAATTCATGCCCAGTCCCAGCAGTCGGGAGCGCGGCCGCAGCACTGCAGAGCGCAGGACAACCACGGGGCATGCGCTGGGTTACCCAGCCCGTGAGGCTGCTGGTCTCAGTCCTTCAGAGTTCCACCCTGGGCACCGCGCAGTGCCTTAAGGCTCTTACTGGCCACACGGCCTCCTGGGAGATATGGAGACATTTGAGGCTGCACACACCAACCCATGGCCACACAGCTGGTGACGTGAACACTGCCTACAGTTGCGTGTGCTGAGATGCTGCTCGGGAGGGAGCCCCAGGCCACCTCCCGAGCCTGCTTCTTTCTCGTGACCCTGCCTGAACTGCAACCAAGGCTTTTCGGGAAAAGGCTGGGTTACAAATAAATACACACTGCTTCAAAAGCGGCTTTCCCACTGCTGGAACAGTGTCTGGTCACAAATAGAGCTTTATGAAGGTCCAATAAGACCCGTGTTTGGGTCAAGTGCTGTGTGCCCTTAGGCAAGTCCTGCACCTCTCTGAGCCGCCTTCCCCCAACCGTAAAACGAGAATTTATTTAACTGACAGATTTATTGGGAGCACTAAAGGACATGCAATTTGTCAAGGGCTTGGTCCACCTTGTACACTGCTGCGTTCAATAAAAAAAGCAACTGTGAAAAAGACCAAGTTTCGTCTCTGGGGCCTTCCTCTTATTCATGCCCCCCAAAAAATCAAACCCCAGCTGTGGGTCCTCCCTCCAGACCCACCTGACCTGTGCTTGGCAAAAACAAGGCAAATCCAAGCCACCGTCCCCACCAATGAGTGAGGGAGACGGGACTGGCTGGGCCCTGGGACCCCAGGTGGGAGACTGGGACAGGAAAGGGACACGAGGTAACCCCCAGGGAAATCAAAAGCAGCCCTGACTTCAGTGACAACGGCTCAGTCCAGGCTCGCGGGCAGCACCCGAAGCAGCAGCCTGGGGGAGGGGTGTGCCACAGAGCAAAGTGTGCGTACCTGGGGACTCCACCCCAACTTCCTCACTTCTCCCCACACCCGAAACTACTCCACAGTAAAATGTTTATTAGGAAAAATTAACTGCTGCTGCCGCCACCGCCCTCAGCCTTCTCACTGGGCAGGAACACAGGAGCTTGCAGGAACACAGGGTGGTCCGGGGGTCAAGGTCCCTGAACCTGGCTGCTCTCTGGAGCAGGTGCGGCCAGCATGGAGCAAGGAGCCCGGCCGTCCTAGGTGCTTTCACGCTGTGGGGACAATTTGACAGGCTTATCCATCGATAAGCCCCAGGTCATCTGATCACGGCCACTGGAGCTGCAGTGGGAGATTCTTGCGTGGAGTAGGAGGTTCAGTTAGAGAGACTGAAAAGTTAATATTCTCCTCCACGAGGGAAGCTAGGAATCCCAGGGTGTTATCTACAGGGTGTGTCTCAGAGAACAATAAACAGATTAAAACCCTTTTCTAAATACAAGAGCAGCTCAAGACACACTGGATGCTTCCATTTATAGGACATCCAGGAATAAGCAAAATATATAAGGGTACTTCAAAAAGTCCACAGAGGGCCAGGTATTGTGGTGTCCCAGGTCACGCCACTGGATGAGATGCCGGCATGCCATACTGGAGTGCCTGGGACCCAGTCCCACCTCCACTTCTGATCCAGTTTCCTGCTAATGCACCTGGGAGACAGCACATGACAGCTCAAGTATTTGGGTCCATACCACCCACATGGCAACCTAGCCTGAGTTCCTGGCTTCTGGCTTTGATCTGGCCCAGCTCCGGCTGTTGCAGGCATTTAGGAATAAGCAGCACGTAGGAATCAACCAATCAATCGATCAATACCTCTCTCTCTGGCTGTCTTCATCTCTTCCTGGCACTCTGCCCTTCAAATAAATAAATAAGTCACTTAAAAAAAAAAGTCCATGGAAAAGGAATTAAAAGATAAGCTTATTTTGGTGCCAAAACCATCTGAAATGTGTGCACATGAGGTATTCTCCAAAAAGCCTTGGAAAATGTGCACTGTAATAAAACTACAAACAGAGGCTGGCACTCTGACACAGCAGGTTAAGCCACTACTTGCAATGCTGGCATCCCATAGAGTACAGGTTCAAGTCCTGGCTGCCCTACTTCGGTTCAAGCTCCCTGCTAATGTGCCTGGGAAGGCAGAAGAAGATGGCCGAGCACTTGGATCCCAGCCACCACAGGGAGACCCAGATTCAGTTGCAAGCTCCTGGATTCAGTCTGGCTCAGCTCTTGGAGGCATCTGGGTAGTGAATCAGTGGATGGAAGCTCTCTCTGTGTGTCTCTCCCTTTCCCTTTGCCTTTCAAACAAATAAAATAAATCTTTAAAAACAAAGAAAGAAACTACATGTAGATTTTTTTTTACACTCAAATAAAATTATCGCTAAATTCCACTTTTCCACAAGCTTTTTGCAGTATCTCCATATCTACAAGAATAAAGACATTAAAAACATGTTTAATGGAACTGGCATTGTGATGCAGCGAGTTAACCCACCACCCATGACACCAGCTTCCAGTACAAACATCAGTTCAAGTCCTGGCTGCTCCACTTCCAACCCAGCTCCCTGCTAACACACCTGGGAAAGCACTAGGTGATGGCCCAAGTCCTTGGGCCCCTGCCACCTACGCAGGAGACCTGGAAGAAGCTCCTGGCTCTTGGCTTTGGCCTTGCCTAGCTACAGCCACAGTGGCCATTTGAGTGAACCAGTGGATGGAAGATTCTCTCTCTCTCTCTCTCTCTGCCTTTTCCTCCTCTCTATATCTCTGCTTTCAAATAAAATAAATAAATAAATCTTTAAAACATCTTTTTCTAAACACTGGAGCAGGACACGACCTACCGTGTGGCTATGTTTATAGGATGCTGTGGGACATGCAAACCACAGGGGCTGAAGTGAAACAGCCAGTTGCCCACAAAGGGGGTGGGGGAGGGGCCCAGTGGGGGTGATGCATTCTCTGTCTTGCCTGTGGACTGGGGCTCAGCCGTCCACACCTTTCCTAACGCCCAGATCTGCGCACCTTTAAAAGGGAGAATCCCTTGCAAGCCACGACCCAGACCTGACTGTGAAGGGCAATGATGCTGAACTGTGTTAAATCTTCCATACAAAGCCCACCAGGACCACTCCCGGGCGCGTCTGTGATTGCCCTGTTGACCATTCTCATGCGTTTTTACAGCGGCAATGTCACACGTGCGTATGCTTTCATGAAGCCTTTCTTCCCATTGCATCTCACGCCGCCCCGTCCGCCAGCAGTGACCTGCACTGGTGGGCATCGCTGCAGCAGCTGGCGACCGCAATGCCAGCACCTGTCTTCTCTCTGCTCCTGCCCGTCCCCCAGTGGACAGCACTGGCGTTTCAGCTCTCGCTACTATAAACAACTCCACGGTGAACATCCCGGTGAAGCATGTTTTTCTGCCCTATATTTAGGATTATTTCCTTAGGCTAGATTCCCAGAAGTAGAATTAGTGGGACAAAGGCTAAGAGCATATTTTACGCTGTTGCCAAATTGCCCTCATTAGAGACATGTTAAGGAGAACTGGGGGGAGTCCTGGGGCGGGGAGGGCTGCGTCTCGGGCCACAAGCTGGACTGGAATGTTCTAACCCAAGCGAGTTCAGTGTGACTGCTCAGTAGCCAGGTGCCCACTGTGGGGTGCTGGAGGCCACAAAGTCTAGCGGTCAGGGTGCTCTTGGCTTTGGGGACACTGCCTTCCCGTGGGAGTCACAACACAGATCAGTGAACCGTGCTTCTCCTTTTGTTTCAGGGACTGATGTGGTTTTGGGGTCTTGGGTTTGCCAGACTAAGAGAGCAGTGCCCCCACCTTTGTTGCTGCAGTGAGCTCCTGGCCCATTAACCCTAAAACTTGGGGCTACAGGGGCCTTGTGGAGCTCCCAGATGCCTTCAGATCTGACATTCCCAACTGTGCCCCTCTGCTGGCTTCCCACTCAAACAGGGCTGGGATGGGGTGATCACCCCCTCCCCCCACCAAACAGCTCCCCATGGAGGCCCTGATGCTGGCACGAGGCCCTCAGCTTGCCCTCCCCCTTTCTGGGGAGCTGGCTCCCTCTGTCTCGTACTGCCTGCTGGTTCCCATGGGGATTTCTCCAGAAGCCACTGTGAATCATGGCTCTGCAGCCCCTAAAAACAGAAGCGCTCTAGAAAATCTCTCCGTGGCCTTGGATGTGGTCGCCACAGAAGCCTCACCCAGCAGCACAGCCGGGAAGAGCAGGGGCAGTCACAGGTGTGCGCGCCCCAGCAGCAAGAACAGCCCAGGGGACACCCACGTGGTGCAGTGGCCCCAAGGACAAGCAGTCCGATGGCGGGGGCCTTTTCAGCCTCACCTTGCCATCAGCTACTCCGACGGTGCTAACAGGAATGGAGACTCCATTACCTCGTACTCAGAGAGGGACCATGGACCCGGCCTAGAGGGGAGTGGGCCCAAGTCTTCCTTTCCTCCTGCTGAGTTCTTTTTTTTGACAGGCAGAGTGGACAGTGAGAGAGAGAGACAGAGAGAAAGGTCTTTCTTTGCCGCTGGTTCACCCTCCAATGGCCACCACGGCGGGCGCACTGCAGCTGGCGCACCACACTGATCCGAAGGCAGGAGCCAGGTGCTTCTCCTGGTCTCCCATGTGGGTGCAGGGCCCAAGCACCATCCTCCACTGCACTCCCGGGCCATAGCAGAGAGCTGGCCTGAAAGAGGGGCAACTGGGACAGAATCCGGCGCCCTGACCAGGACTAGAACCCGGTGTGCCGGCGCCGCACGGCAGAGGATTAGCCTAGTGAGCCACAGCGCCAGGCCCTCCTGCTGAGTTCTAACAAGGTAGAGGTAGAAATTCACGTAACACAACATCGATCACTAGCCATTGTTCAGTGGTATATGGCACATTCATGGCACTGTTTCCAGCACCCCAAAGGAAGCCCACACCCAGTCTCTCCCTGCCCAGCCAGCCCTGGCCACCGCAAGTCTGCTCTGTCTCTGCAGACTCGCATGCGCATGCGTTTTGCAGACTGGACATCTGGCTCCTCCCACTTAATGGGTTTTTTAAAAATTAATTTTATTTATTTAAAAGGCAGAGAAAAAAGGAGGACAGAGAGAACTCTCATTGGCTGGTTTAATTCCTAAATGCCTGCAACAACCAGGAGCCAGGGACTCCATCTGTGGGTGGCAGGGACCCAAGTACTTGGGCCATCACCTGCTGCCTCCAGGGTGTGCCATCAGCAGGAAGCTGGAGCCAGCAGCAGAGCCGTGGAGCGGGCGTTCTGAGTGGCCTCTTAACTGCTGCACCCAAGGCCCTGCCCTTGCGTAGTGTTTTTGAGATTGCTGCAAGCTGTAGCAGGAATCAGAACGTCACTCCTTAGGGTAGCAGAATAAACGCCACCTATGGAGAGGCTGTGTTTTGTTTATCCCTCCACGGATGCCTGGGTTGTGTGCCTGCCTTCAGGCTACAGCGACACTCGGAAGAGCCCACCACACCTCTATCCTCACCAAGTCCCACCCACTCAGCAATACACAGGTGCCCAAACCATGGAGGAAGCCGCTCCTGGTGGAGCTAAGAGCCTGCATGGATGGCTTCCTTTAGCTTCACGGTGAGGCTGGGGGCGGGGGATGGGACAGGTCTGTAGGTCTGTATTCTCCCCCGTCTATTTACATGTTGGAGAAGGAACGGAGGGGCAGAGAGGGGATGGCATCTCAGAGGCACCTTGCTTTAAAGGCATAGACCCTGGATTCAGCGACACGGCCCCCAAGACTGTGACCTGCGAATTCTTCCAGCCAGAGGCCGACTCCGGCCCGTGTACCCGTGTGCACATGCACCTCCCATGCACAGCGCTCAGCAAGGAGCTGGGACTGGCACGGCGGTACCTCACAACCTGCCTTGCCACAGCCACCCAGCCAGATGGATCCACACGACAGCTCGGACAACGCAGCGCAGCCTCGGGGGCAGGAGCCCACAGGGCGCATCTGGAAAGGCAATGACCTTCTTCTGAGTCCCACAAAGGGAAAGATGGACAGCCAGAGCCAAGCGGCGAGTGGCAGTCTGCCGCTGGTCACGCCAGCCTGGGCCCCGGTCCCAGAGGAGATCTCTTCACAGGCCGTGCACACTACCCCCTTCGCAAACCAGATGATAACCGTGCCGTAGCCTTCCATGGCTGCCCCAGGGCCGCTGGTGTCACCGACATCCGTGACACTCTGTGTCCCAACCAGCAATGGCCCCGGTGCCCAGTGCAGCCAGCTGCTGCCATGACGCCTCGGCCCTGAGTGGAGACATCCTGACTTGGGCAGCTTCTCCAGCCGCCCTCCTGCTAACCAGTGGCTGCTTCCTTTCGCTATGGCTGCCAGCCTGCCTGCCCCGTGCCCTGCCTCCCAACAGCTGCTGCTCTGTGAACCTGGAGCGGCGAGCTGGTCAGTGATATGCACAGGAAAAGAAAAATCTCTTGTCAACAAAAACACAGCCCTCTTGCATTTTATCAGACCTCATTTGCTTGGTGATGACTCCAGAGTTCTCTGCAGCACAGGGAAGCTGGCACAGCACAGCAAAACGAAAGGCCCTGTGTGTGCACGGCCCGGGGCAGCAGTGCCTGGCACCACAATGAGCTTTGTGCAGCAGGAGGCCTGGATTACAACTAGGACTGGGTTTTCATTCACCTAACTGTGACAAGCCACGTGCAAGCAGGAGCTACCTGCCTGGACGGCTCAGCCCTGGACACCACCCTGCGCTGGCCCACGGCGCGTCAGCTTTACAAACACCCTCACTGACAGATGCGTTCCTCCTCACAGCCAGTCCCGGGGCCGCTCGCAGCTGCACAGAGGAGAGAACCGAGGTTCTAGAACTAGAGGGGACATTTATCTTTTGCCCCTCCAGGGCCCTCTATGGGCAAGAGCTGTCTGTCACCTCAGGACTGCAGTCATGTATTAACTCAACAAGCAAAGGCCTGTGTGTGACCCTAAGCCCGAGGCCTGGGGGCAGAGCAGTGACAAAGGGACAGGCCCTGCAATCACACAGGCGATGAGTGGCAGAAGAGAAAGATGAACCATGAGGATGGGGGCTCATGCGGGCAGGCACCAGAGTCCTGGGGAAAGGCCACTCTGCATCTGTGCTGTGGCTCACAGCTGAGCAACACTGACCCAGGAGGGACTTGGGAAGGCTGCCTGAGGGTGGGGGGACAAAAGGCCGGGCCCCTACTCCAGCCCCTGGGTGCTGCCAGTAGCACGGGCACCAGGCACCCCTTCCCCTGCCCTGGTGCCAGCCCTTCCCAGGCTGGGAGCACAGAGCAGCCCCGGCTGTTCTCCTCACTCAACTCCCACGTCTGCACAGCGGTTCCCCCTCTCCACTAGCCCTCCAGACCCTACTACCACCTCGGGAGGCAGGTACTGCCATTGTCCTCAAAACAAACCAGAAATGGAAGCTCTGAGCAGGTGCGCGACCTGGAAAACCACACGCGGCTGTTTGAGAGAGAGCTGGGAAGAGAACATAAACCTTCTGAACTCACATGCTGCCTTTGTCTAAACAGCCTAGTGGGTTAACACTCAGGGGTCTGCCAGAGCAGGACGCCCCCTCCATAACCTTCCAGCAAAGTGCTCCCAGGGAAGGCAGTGACACGCGCCGCCGTGGGTCCCCAACACCCAGAACACTCCCAAACTGCTGGTGCACTGAGTTCCTTACACCTCTTCAGCAAACTGTGCAATGGCGCCTGCCGAGGGTGTCCACACAGGTGGACAGTGGCTCCCCTCTCACGCAGAGATGCCTGTGTGCCTACTCCCAAGACCTGCGGCCCCTACTCCCCAAGCATCCATAACAAGAAAACAGAGAAACTGGGGTAGGCGCACCCAGCGGACACGCACACTGATGGGCGCGATGACCACGCATGGCACACAGCACACGGATGACCTGCATAGACCAACATCTGGCTGATGCAGCTGCACACGGAGGAAGCTGCTGCCCACTTTCCCTCCCACCAAGTTCAGAAACAGGAAACTCCCTGCGCTGGGAGAGCCCGTGCCCTGGTTGTCAGGGTGACCATCATCCGGTCTCCCTGGGACTGAGGGGTCCGTGGGACGTCAGATGTTCAGTCTCACAGCTGGGGAAAGTCAGGAAAATTGAGATGAGTCGGGCAGGACTAGAACAGGGCCAAGCGGGCGCTCTGTGGTTCCCACTCGGGCTGGCAGTGACCTGGGGCACGCTCTTTGTGAAAATCCATCAACAGATGGGTGGATTAACGAAACAGGTTCTGTCCGCAAGGTGGAACAGTATTCAGCCATGAACAGGAGTGAAGCATCCACACCTGCTACGACACAGGTGAACCCTCCAAACACGATGCTGAGTGAAGGAAGTGAGACACACGAGGTCATGCATGTGTGACTCCATTCATACCCAATGTCCAGACCAGGCAAGCCCCTGAGTGGCTGCCAGGGCTGGACGTAGGGATGGGAAGGGACAGCTGATGGGTAAGCAGTCAGTTGGTGACAACTAGTGGTGACAGTTGAACAACTTTGTGGATATAGTGAAAACCACTGAGTTGTACACCTTCACACGGGAGTGTTATGGTAGGCAGGTCACATCACAACTGAAAAAAGGCAAGAGCGGAGCACAACTAACTAGGACACTGTTCATACGGCACGTCCAGTGCTCCCCGAGTACTTGAGAGTATCGCTATGACGGTGCTGTCACCTGGGCACCCCAACAGGGTGTCACACGGAGTGGCCTTGAGAAAGCAGGCACATGGGACACAGCGAGGGGTGGCTTATTTATCCAAAGTCCAGTGAGTTCAAGGCCCGGCACTGGGCCAGGTGCTCAGCAGGAAGTCACCAAGGGGAGGCGATTCTTGTTAAGTTTCCTGAGAAAGAAGAGGGGGGCGCTTGGCTCAAAGGCTCACCGAGTTCCTCCGTCAAGCGTGGTTATTCCAAAGGCTGGCACGGGGGCACACTCCAGCTCGGTGTCTTCCCCGTGCACAGGGGCGACCACCCGGCTCTGCTGACAGCATGCAGGAGGCGCTGCCGATGGCCGGGGGCCAGACCTCTGACAGCACTGCAGGAGCCCGAGCGGGACAGCCCTGACACAGCCCCCAGGCTCTCCCACCTCAACCAAGCCCCCCAAACCAGTGCCCTCCTCCCTGGAGACTGTGGAACCACCTGGATGGCAGGAAGATCTCCCCTCCGCAGGCTGCCCTGCTGCCCAGACCTCAGCACAGCGGGGGCCCGTCCCAGGCTCCATGGAGAGGGCAGAGGCACGTTGTGGGCTCATTAATCATGGGTTCAGCTGTAACAGCTCCCCCCCTTTTATGGGCAAATGGCGCAAGAGGTTTAATAATAGAACCAAGGACCGATATTTCCATGTCAGATGCTTCCACCCCCAGCCATCTTCACGGGCATGAGAAGAAAGATGGACCCTGGGTCCCCTGGGTGTGACGTGTGACTCTCTGGCAGTGGGCTCCTTTGCCACCAGAGCAGTTGACTGATACAAAGCCGCCCTGTGTCGGCACCTGCTCCATGCTGAGGGCACATGTTTCTAAGGATGATGGCAACCAGGCTGCAGGGTGCGGATCCCACGGGCCAGGTCCTCAGTCTCACGGATGCTCCACAGGCACTCCAGGGAGGGACTGCCAGGACCCCCCTGTACAGGGGGGAACGGAGACTCAGGCTGGGGCACGGCTGGTCAGTGGAAAGGCCACACAGAAGCTGGGACTGTTGACTCAAGGCCACGTCTTTGGCCACTGAACCATGTCCCTGCCCGCTCTGCCAAGCACAGGACTGTGGGCCCCTGGACAGGAAGGGCATGAGGGAGGGGGCTTTGTTATTGGGACAGGAAGGCAGACGTGCACGGAGGAAATGAGAGCGTAGGCAATGAGCACTGCCCCCATGGAGCGTGCACAGAGCAAAAGGCAAGGAGGAGGGGGATAAAACTCTGTAAACACCACGGAAGCCCCAGAGGTCAGCTTTTAGAACGGGGGGCCACAGCTGTGGGATCCCGGCCTGCTGCACAGATGGCCCAGGAAGGTGCCTGGGGTGAGCCACAGACGAGGCCCAGCCCTCTACTGCCCAAATTCTCAAATTTCTGAATTCTCTCGTTCTTTTCTTTCGTCTCCCTCTCCTCTCTTTTTTAAAAAAGATTTATTTGTTTATTTGAAAGTCAGAATTACAGAGAGAGAGGAAAGGCAGAGAGAAAGAGAGAGAGAGAGAAAGAGAGTCTTCCACCTGATGGTTCACTCCCCAATTGGCCGCAACGGCCAGAGCTGTGCCGACCCGAAGCCAGGAGCTTCTTCCGGGTCTCCCACACAGGTGCAGGGGCCCAAGGATTTGGGCCATCTTCTACTGCCATCCCAGGCCATAGCTGGATCAGAAGTAGAGTAACCAAGTAGCAAACCGGTGCCCTTACGGATGCTGGCACTTCAGGCCAGAGCGTTAACCTACTGTGCTACAGTACCGGCCTCTCTGCTCTCTTTTTAAAACAACGTGTGAAGAGGAAAGCTCCTAAGACGGTGGTGTGCACGTACACCCCAGGGTGCTGCTGGACCTGCTGTCACACTTGCACTCCACAGTGCAGCCTTCAGGAACCCCCAGATCCCTGGAACCCCCCCGCACACACACACACAGGAGGCGGGCCAGGCCCCTGGAGCTTGGTGCATTCTGGAACCTTCTTGCAACCGGCCTCACACAGCAGCTGCGCCTTTGTGTCTGGCTTCCTCGGTGCAGCATCCCCTCTGCAAAGCAGCCCTGATGCTGTGCGAAGCCACAACCCATTCTCCTCACTGCCAAGCGGCTCACCCTCCTGTGTACCTTGCGTGCGAGCAGGCCCGCAGGCTGCTTCCAATCTGGGATGCTGGGCACGTTGAGTGTAGTACCTGGGAGCGGGAATCCTGGGTCACAGGCCAAAATGCTTGAACGTAAGCCCAGAAACACGCATTGGTAGGGAAGTTAATTAAAAAACAAGCCCCTGAGGCAGGATTTGGTGCAGCGGTTCAGTCACCAGCTGCGAGGCCTGCAGAGTGTATCAGAGGGCCCGTGTTCAGGGCCTGGCTCCACTTCCCACCCCAGTTGCCTGCTGATGCGCTCCCTGGGAGGCAGCAGGTGATGGCTCAACAACTTGGGCCCCTGCCACCCACGTGGCTTTGCCCTGGTCCAGCCCTGGCTGTTGTAGGCATTTGGGAAATGAACCCGTAGATGGAAGATCTGTCACTCTACCTTTCAAATAAAAGGAAAACAAACACATTTACAAATAACAAAACCCGCAAGCTCCTCTGCAGAGCTGCCCCTCCTTAGGTATTTAAGTAAGCCTTGGAGAAGATGAGGATTCTTACTATGGGGGATACAAGCAGCCCCGGGCCCTGGAGGAGGCGGTGGCAAGCGAGGGACTTGCTGCTATGGACCTGGCCACATGCTGACGTGGCTTTAGCAAGGGGCCACTTCTCACGCTTCGTCCTCGGTCTCCCACCATGTGTGGCCCATGTGGAAAGGAAAGGGCGAGTGAGCTCCCACGATGGCAGCTCTGGGTGGGGGCTGGGGCCAGCAGCTGCATTTTTCCAACATCACGATGAAATAATCAACTCCAAAACCATGTGCCAGTGTTGCCGCAGGCCCGTGGCCATCTGGCGTCCTTGGAGCAAGGGTACCAGGATCGGGATGGTGAGCCTGCAGAAGACGCCCTTCTACCCGATGCCAGCTGACCGTGTGATTCAGTGGGGAGACGCGGCTGCTGGCAGGGGCACCCTGCCTCTGGGCCTCCCGACTCCAGCTGGCTGTGGGGCCACGGCTCCTGGGGACAGGGGCCTGCCTTTCAACCCATACCAGCAAGGCAAAACTGCAGTGCGGACTCCCGGGCACCAGACATCGTCCACCCGGCTTCTCAGAATAACCCATGTGGTGGAGACCATCATGATCCCATTTCACAGCTGAGAAACCTGAGGCCTAGAGAATGAGGATGTCCCCTGGGCCATGCTTCAGACGTGCGAGCGTTTCTGGACAGGGCTGGAGCACACTCTTAGGCTTTGTGGACCACACGGTCTCTGCCACTACCAACAGTGCTGAAGACGCCATGGCATTCTAATAAAATTTTATTTACAAAGACACGTGGCAGGCCATGTTGGGCCCGTGGGCCACAGTTTGCCAACACGGGATCTCAGTCATTCAAGAGGGAGTGCAAACATGTGACGGGTGAGTGGGACACGCGCACTCTCCCAACTTTCCTCCCAGGAGCACCGCGAGATGCTCCAGTGCGTGCGTGGGTGGACTTGCTATTTTGCTGCATCCACCAGGATGAGTGCCCGGGCGCTCCGTTTCCAGCAATGCTCCTTCTAAGGACTGGCCGCATCCCTAACCCCACATTCTGTGGAAAATGCAGGCAAGTTCTGCTGAAATCCCCCAAGGGACAAACTTGGGGACAAAACCCTCAGGCCCATCTGTGAAAGAAACCACATGGCCCAGAAGCCAGAGGACGTGGGACTCTCTCCCCAAGCTGCCATGTCCACTTGGGAAGTGAGACTAGAGGAGGGGCCAGAACGAGCTGCCAAGACCCCGGCGGGGGGTGAGGGGGTGACCCACGTCTTTTTCTTGTACCCGAAGTGATGGGAACGAGCCAGCACAGGGACGCTTCACCCAGAGGCCCCTGGCAGAGTAAAGCAGGCAGGGAAACAGAGCCTTCCAGAAAGTACTGGGAGAAGGAAGAACAGGAAGGAATGGGGAGGGAAGGAAAGCATCAGAGTGATGCCTGAGTTTACCCTGTGGGAAGAAACTGGGCTCAGGAAGGCACGGCAACTCCCTAGGACCACCCAGCTCAAGGGGCGGAGCTGACAGACGGGGGCTGCCTCTCCTAAGTCCTGCTGTCACGCCCTGAGGCCCCCAAGCTGGCCTGGGTGGGGAGTGAACAGAAACATCAGGGTCATGGGTGCTGGCCTTACCCCGAACCTGCCCACGGACCCACCAGCAAGATCCGCCCCTTTTCAGATCACAGGAGTCAGGGCAGGTGCCAGCCAGCTGTCACACGTGCCATCACGGGAGGGCCTGACAGCTGGGTGCTTTTCTGCAGGCACTGCACACAGCTTAACACCACGTCTTCTTTGAAAAGACTGTGGAACTGGCTTCGTGGTGGATCTGTGGACACGGTCCACAGCAGGGGCTGGTGGGCTTGCTTTGACATCTCTCACCATGTGCACCTGCACCAGAGAGAACCCACCTGGACCAGCACATGCCAGGCTCTGGGGACTACGGCAAGCCCCTGCCCACAAGCACTGCCTCGCAGAATAAAATACCAGAACCCCTCTGCGGTGTTTGTTTATCTTTCTTGAATCGCAGGGGTGAAGATATATACAGGTTTGAGATTCAGAAAACCCACTGCCCTGCCTCATCCAGGCTGAGGGCCCTGGGCTACACAGCGAGTTCATCTTCTGGAAACTCAGTTTCCTGGTCTGTGGAATGGGATGAGAACGGAGTCACCGTGAGGACTGCGGAGGAGGATACGTGGAGTCCACTCGGTGCAGGGTCTGATGCACAGTAAGAGCTCAAAAACCTGGGACGGGCAGCTCTGAGGACCTACTGTGTGCCGTGACCAACAGCACCAGCGTTCTCACGGACTTTCCCCCACAGGGCGGACACCCAGGAAAGAGGAGGAAGTCAAATACTCAGGACGGCTGGCACACAGGGAAGTCGCAGGGGCCGCTGGGGCTGGGCAGCGACAGGACAGTCTGCAGCCCACTGTGAGGAGTACCGGAGTCACCACAAAGAGGCTGCCAGGGGGGCCGGGGGCGGCCCTGGCCTGAAACCTTGCACCAGGAGGGGACCGGGAAGCCGTCTGCCCTTCCAGGGGGCGCTGCAGGGCACAGTCTACGCAACCACTCTGCAGAGGGTTCACCTGTGGCTGGAGAAGAGAGTGAGAAGAGAAAGGCGCCCATGCTGGAAGGTGGACGTACGTGCTTCTCCTGGCCGGAAGACAAACACAGCGTCGTAAACCGTCCCCACTTTGCCACCTCAACATGGACCGCCTGCCCACGGCATGGGACGCCGGCCGTCTGAGGAACTCAGGCTCGCCCTCTGCACCATTCTCTCCGGCTCACTTCCTGCCGCCACATCCCAGCTCCGCAGAGCCTGGCCCCCGGGCTGCAGGCAGCGACGACCTCAGCTGGGCGAACACGACAGCTGCTGGCAAAGCCAGGGCTGCGGCCTTGCACAGTGCATCTCAAGTCCGTGGGAAACCCCGGGGCTCTGCTCGCAGGTCTGGTCCCGGGGGGCTGCAGGGCCTGAGGGTTTCCTGGACATGTGACAAGGGACTTGGAGTCATCTGCAAACACACGGCCACTTGCATGCAGACCTGGTGCTCTCTCTCCACATGGCAGCCGGCGCACCAGGGCCACAGACGTCTCCTGCCTGGGGCTGCCACGCTCTCACTCAGTACCCCACAGGGGTCAATGCGCACTTTCCCTAATCACCCAAAACAGCTGCTCCCAGAGGCACCAGAGGAGGCAGGGACAGGCTCTGCAGTGTCAGGAAGCCAGGCGTGGTGGAGGAAGGTTCTGGAATCTGGGATCAGGCTGCCTGGCTTCCCCAGCTCACCCTGTGGCTCACCTGCTGGGTGACCCCCAGCAACCACTCCCACTTTGTTACTGGTGTAACAGGGATGAGAAAGAATAGTGCTTGTGTCAAGGAGTTGTCAGGACATGATGGTGTCACTGTGATGGCCAGGATGACCCGTGTCCACCTTGGGAAGTGACCGGGGTCTCACTGCACAGAGGCGCAGGCTCCCACAACAGAATACAGACACACTGACCACCTCATCAACACAGCCCACTGGCGTGTCAGCGGTGACCGGGAAAATGTCTAACCCAAGGCACAGCAAAGGGGTGGACCAGCCAGAGTGCACACCTGGCGGTCAAACCCTGTCCTGCCTCCCACCGGCCCTGGCCCAGGGTAACGAGCCACACATGTTCCTGTGGGCATGTGCCAGAGACCCTCCACTGCCACTGATTAGCGTTCCAGATCAACGTCATGGAACTGGCATTACTCAGTCACACTGAGTGTGTTGTATCCAAAAGCAAACCAACCAAACCACAAAGATCGAGTCCCCCTGGCCCGTTCTCTTCACTTTCCAAAATCTGCACGCAGCTTCGGGGTCCCGGCAGATGTGCGTGGATACCATGAATGCTGGAAGCTGAGCCAGGAGCCAGCCAGCTCGCCTCTGTGTCCTCTGCCTTCTTGTCTTTCTTACCCAGCTTGGCACAGCCACACACACACACACACACACACACACACACGTACCTCCACACGCACTTTTCAAACATTTGCATCCAGAAAAAACGTGGTCTGGAATCAGGTTCCCTTAAGGGCTGTGCAGTGGAGTGGGAGTCGGCTGCGTCTCCAGGTTATTAGAACTCTGTGCGTGATTCCTGCACACAAGGAGGCAGCTGGGGGAGGAGGGGACTGGCCCTCCTGTGGGGTCATTCAGAAAGCCTTCCCCTCCTGTGGGGTCATTCAGAAAGCCTTCAGAGAACAGATCCTGTTTGAGCTGGGTTTTGAAGGGTGAAGAGCAGCTTCACAGGCACAGAAGCAGAGTGAGGGAGAGGAATCAGAAAGGCCCAGCGTGCGGACAGGATGAACGGCAGGTGCAGTGGCTGGGCGTCCTGGGGAAACTCACAGGGATCCAATTCCCCTAGTGCAAGAGACATACAGGGCAGAAGCCAGCGCACGCGAGCCAGCCTCCCGCACAGCGGACGTGTGACATCACGGGGGCTGCGTGTGAGCCTTGAACTCTCTCTTATCGATGCTAAAGCCAAAACAGTAACCAGCACTCATCACTGGGCTCCAGGGACAGCAGAGACACGCTGTGCTTTCCACTGGGCCTCCCTCTCGGGGACATGAGCCAAGGCATGATTTTTACTACGTCCATAAAAAGCATGGTTCAGCCTTGTGTTACTGACAAGGTGGCATAAAACTTGCTTTGGGCACCCCGCCAGTGGGCCCCCAAATCCCACCTCTGACGGGCCTGGAGTACATGGGCCCTGGGGGCCCAAGCACACCCTAAACCCTTTCTAGGAAAAATATGGGGGGATGAGTAAATGCCAGCCTGACCAATCACAGCGACTCAGGCGTGAGACTGCCACTCGCTTGTTTACTGCGTCACTGATTCACTCCAACCTTCACTGGCAGTGCAAACAGGGCTGGGATTAGCGTACGCGGCACAGGTGCTAAGAGCAGGGCGCTGACTCCTCAGGTGATGAAGAAGGGGACAAGACCACTATGGCGCTGCTCATGGCTGCATCTTGAGAAATGAGTAGGAGTTTGCTGGGCCAGGGAGATAGAAGGGCACTGGGGCAGGAGGACAAGCACGTGTGGGCCATGGCGGGAAGGGAGGTGCATTCTGCAGCGTGGTGCACAGGAGGCCAAGGGCTGAGCAACCAGAGCAGAGGTCCAGGCTGGGTTGGAAAGGGGTGGACAGGCCAAGCTCCAAGAGTGGCTTTGTCCCACAGCTGTGTCCAGGCCAAGATGTCGGCCAGGTGACCGGGAAGCAGGACGAGGGCGGGCCTTCCTGCAGCCCAGGCCTCTTGCAGATGCACAGGAACATCCTGGGTTCAGGGAGCAGGGCTGACCCAGGGATGCCGCGGTGTCGAAAGAGCTTCTGTGCAAAATGACGCACAAAACGGTGCAGATGAAATGCAAAGACGTGAGGCTCGGCAGTCAGCCACAAAGGCTTCCTGGAGCAACCCTGTTTCGGGGAAGTTCCTGGAAACAGAGGGCAGACGGATGGCAGGCAGAGGGCTGGCAGGAGGGGGACACAGTGGCTGCTGATGGGCACAGGGTTCCCCGTGCGGGTCAGAGAATATTTTGGAACAACTCCACAGAGGTGGTGGTGGTTGAGCCCATCGTGAATTCCCTAACTGCCACTGAACTGTACACTTCCATGTGCTTTGTGCAATACATGAATTTCACATCAATTTAAAAACTGTTCGCAAGGAATGCAATGACTCTGAAAATGTCGCAAACTCCAGGGGGCTGGCAACGCTGCCGGCTCCAAGCCTCTGTTGTTTGTGACTAATGAAGGGCACCATCAGAGAAGGCAGCATCCAGGCCCAGGGGCTCTGCCACCACCACCAGCCCTCTGCCCTCCTTTTCCTAGACGGAGCCAAGGGGAGAGCCAGGGCCTCAGGTGACACCTCAAAGGCGACTCCAAGAAGGAAGCAGCCCCAGCACCTGACCCTGAGTTGGCAGTTCTGCGCAGCTGCGGGGTCAGTCGCACAGGAGCATGGATCTCTGTTGCACGAGGAACCGATCGGTCCACGTGGATAGGCTCCCGGCACCACCTGCGGCCTCATCAACTTCTAGAGAACGCGATAGCCACTCCAGGTAAAGACAGCCATTCCATGGGAAGGCGCTGGCTCTGTTCGTGTTTATAAACACAGGGCCTCACCACCGGCCGCACCTGGATCACGGAGTAGCAGGAGCAAAACCCTGCTGCCTTAGCCTGGGGCACACGGCAGATTCACTGGTCAAATATTTACCGAGTGCTTCCTACGGGACATGAAAGTGCTGGGGATTCACCAACAAACCAAACAGGCTGAGGCCTGCCTGTGTGGGGCCGGCATCGTAGCAGGCGCTGTGCACGCCGAGCCACCAAGCCCTGGCCCAGACCCAGTTTGTGTGGCAATGGCGTGCTACACGCAGGCTGCGTGGCTCAGTGTGCTCAACGTGCCAACGCTGGAGTCTAGCTGGTCACGGGGTTGGATCCCGCTCCTTCTTGCCCTCTTCTAGCTCTGGCTCCTTTCATTTTTCTTCTGGAATCCTGCCAGTGCTTCCAGTCTGACCCTCTCCACCCCTCTCTTCCCAAACCATCATCACTGGAGGTGGAGGTTTCTTCCTGAAACGCACCCCGGTTGTATCTGTTCTCCAGCGCCATGTTTTAAACAGCTCTGCTTTGCCTGCCCAGCAAACCCAGCAGGCTTCTTAGGCATTCTTAGCCTTCGTAGAGTGCTGCTGATAAGGGGGTACACCAAAGCCCTCCGCAGAGACAGACAGGAGAGAGGAGTCTGGATCCAAAACAGTACCTCCCAAAGCGTCAGCTGGGGGTGACAGTGACAAGACCGATGCTCCTTAGGCGCCTGGCCCTGCCCCTCTAGATCTCTGCCCACTGGAAGGAATGCGACTGGCCCTGCCATGGACGGCTAGGCACTTTCTCCACCCAGGGACATGGACTGCCAGTGACTTATTTTTGACAAGCAAAGTCGGGCACGAAATCAGAACAAATAACAAGAATAGACGGGTGGCTGAGCCCATCCAGAGGTAAAGAACAGAGCTTCCTTTGCTGCCAGCGGGACCCCAGCTGTAGGAGGGGCCACGGCCTAACCTCGGCGGGGCGGCCACAGACGTGAGGCCAGGACTTTCCCAACGCGGCTGCTGTCCACGGGCAGACAAAGGGCAGCCCAGATGTTGGCAGGGGCCCGTCTGCAGCCCTGGGAACAATTCCCTCTTTCACTGCCTGGTCAGGCAGCCAAGGTCAGAGGCAATGCCAGCCAGAGCTTACCCTCTCAGTGCCAGGACCCTTTAAAATTTTTTAATAATTTTAGATAGAAATGGCCCTTTTCCTACTGCTTTGAACGGACCGCACAGCACGGCCTTCGACCTTTCCCTGCTGACATGAGGCTCCCGGGAGCATCCACTGCTGCACCTGCGACCACCAGGAGCTCCGGATGCACTGCGAAGCGCTGGGGGCACGCCTGTCATCTCTGCCCCTCCCCTGAGACAGCAAGGCCGCGGAGGACGACGTGCAGCTCATCAAAGTCCCCCTGCCTCACCCTAGTTTGCTGCTTCCTGTTCCACGGTCTTGGAACCCCAAGCAATACACCTGTCAAGGCTGTGCCCAGTGCAGAGTGAGGGCTGGGGTGGAGGCTGGGAGCACAGTACGTGCCAGCTTCTATCCGCTAGGGACCCCTCTCCCTGGGCTTCCGGGCTGGGTCTGGGACTGGCGTGTTGTTTGGAAAGTGGCCTCGGAACCAGTGGGTGTCCCTGTTGACTGGCAGGAGTTCCCCGACACTGGACAGCTGCCCCGGGGGACACCAGGCACGCAGGCCTCCCGTTCCTCTGCTCTTCAGGGTCCCGGCTGCTAAGTGGCTTTAAAAGCTCCGTCCTCCCTTCCAGTTGTTGTTGTTGTCTGCTTGCTTGTATTGCTGACCTTCATTCTTTATTAAAAACATCGTCCTGACCCATCAGGCTCTGCAAGACCAGGACACCCAGCCAGTTGGCCAGGGCGCATCCAGGCAGCAGTGTCCAGGGCCCCGTGCTGTCCCTGTGAGGGGCAAGAGAGCTCCTCTGAGCAGCACGTTCCGGGCCCTCCGGGGAGCAGGCTCTCTGGGTTCCAAGCCCAGCTCTGCCACTTCTGAGGTGTCTCAATGAGGTGAGTGGTTTGTTCCATCACATGGTGCCTCGGTTTCCCCACCTGCATCCACCTCGGGTGTTAGTGCAAGGATGACAGGAGACACTGCTGCTCAAGTGTGAAGCCCAGCAACTTCCCTCCTGGCTGGACACGCACAGAGCCGAGGACAGAGACCGAGCAGATACCCGGGCGAGGCTGCTCACGGCAGCTCCTTCTCAACAGCAAAGAGGTGGGAAAGACCCAGGCGTCCCCTGCACACGACTGGATAAAAAGCATAAACGGGGGCCAGCACTGTGGTGTAGCAGGTAAAGCTGCCGCCTGTAGTGCCAACATCACATACGGGCACCGGTTCGGGTCCCAGCTGCGCTACTTCCAATCCTGCTCTCTGCTGTGGGCTGAGAAGGCAGTGGAGGGTGGCCCAAGAACTTGGGCCCCTGCACCCCTGTGGGAAATCTGGAAGAAGCTCATGGCTTTGGATTGGCCCAGCGCCAGCCGTTGTGACCATTTGGTGAGTGAACAAGCGGATGGAAGACCTCTCTCTTTCTTTCTCTCTCCCTATCTCCCTCTCTCCCTCTCTCTCTCCCTTTCTCTCCCTCTTTCTCTCGCCTCTGCCTCTACATTTCAAATAAATAAATAAATCTTAAAAAAAATATGCATACCATGCAAAGCCATCCAGCCGTGGCAAGGAATGAAACACTGTCCCATGCCACGTGGGGCAACCAGGGTATGGCAAGCGACTGTTCACAGCTTCGGGGCTTCCCGTGGGGAAACAGTCCTGGAACTCCAGGTGCACAGCACTTACAGAGGTTCTCACTCAATGCCAACCAAGCGCTCACTGCAACACGAGCACCTTCTTAGAAGTTCACCTTTCCTCAATGAAAAGCAACAGACACCTTGACTGAGTACCCAGCCAATAGGTCCCTAGGGCCTGGGCAGGCTCAAGAGCAGGAGACCCCAGCACTTCCCTCTCTGATTTCTCCGCCATCACACACATCTGATCATGACCCTGCCTTGGCTGGGCTGTGAAGGCGGAAACTAGGTGTGGCAGCTGATAAAGCAGGTGTGTCCCAAGGCAGGCACAGAGGGCAGGAGCCCCTGCCTGCCCTGTCCTTCCCAAGGCAAGCACAAACACAGGAACCCACAGATGGACTCCAGCCCCTGCAAGTGCCCGGTCTTCAGAGACTGCTGTGTGGCACCCACCCAAGCGCAACACACTGCAGGCCTGTGCTGCCACTCTGCTGAACGGGGGGACACCTTTCCCGCAGGTCTTAGCCTGGAGTCCTGCTGGACAGAGTGCTGGTCTCCCACTCAGTCCACCCCGAAGGCAGTCACCTCCCACCCACCCCATCCCCACCCCCGTGCACGGCAGTGGTGAGGACACCAGGCCCCGTCACAGGCGTTTCACGTTCAAACCCCAGCTCTGCTGCTGGCAGGCTTGGCTGTGTGTCCTGGGGCAACTTCCTGTACCTCTCTGTGGCCTGACTTCGTCATCTGTAAAATGCACATCACACTGTATTCCAATTCCAAGATGCACAGTTGACTCTCTCTTAAAACTGGCGCATGATAAAGCCCTGGCTGCTCCTTGCTTTTTAGAGGGACAAGAGAAGGGACTAACTCACCAGCACTCTCAGTCTGCTGGCCAAGGGCAGCACTCACCCCACGGGGCCGCCGCGGGGGTTCGACGGGGTAATACAGAGTCAGCGCCCCCAACAGTGCCAGGCCCAACATATTTATAGTAAGAACTTGCTCTCAGAGAAGCTTGAGAGTTCAGCCAGACTACACAACGCAGTCAAATGCTCAGACTTGCAGCCAAGCCCTGTGTCGGAAAATGCCCCCCGCCCCAGACGGTCACGGACCCCACCCATTCACTTCCCTGGCAGACCCATGCAGCTAGGTCTCGGTGCTGCCCAGCACACGGCAGGAATCCACGTGTCCCCAGGGAAACCACTGTGGTACAGAGGAGCAGGGGGGAGCCTCCCCAGGGCCCGTGCTGTTTACTCTGCGCTAATGGATGAAGTCAATCTCCGCGTGGGACTGACCCTCCTGGGGCCCGCATCATCGCCCTGGAGAGCCACCAGCTCCACTCGGGCAGCATTTTCCACTCCCTGCAGCCCTGTCCGCCCTCCCCCCATCCCCCTGGGCCTGTCGGAGAAGCTGCGGGGCTTGGGGGCCCACTCAGCATGGCGGGTGCAGTTGAGGGGTCACTACAAGGTCACTTAGGTCCAAACTGGCCACTCAGGAATGATCTGGGCCTGGTGCAGCTCAGAGGTGCCCCAGGCATTTCCATTCCACCACCGTGTGGCCTGGGCTGCTGAGCGAGCACCTGTCTGCCTTGGTTTCCACCTGTGAATCAGGGGTGAGATGAAGAGGATGCCTGGTGGGCTTGCTGCGAAAGTCGAAGGTCGAAGCCCAGCACTCGGCACGCGGCCGGCCCACAGCAGGTGCTCAGTGAGTCTCAGTCCCACACCACGGGGCCACGCTTCTTGGGCCATGCCAGCAGCAGCAGGGCACGCCCCTTACAGCTCACTGTGTCTACCAGCCAGCCAGAGAAATGAACATCCCCACGGGGAGGACAGCACGAAACAGAAACAGATGGTGTCCTGGACACACTTTCTTCAGCAACACTGGGCAAGCACCTACTGTGCACAGGGCTCGGGGTCCCCGGGGAGCGACTCGGTCCTGGCCTGCGTGATCTCTAGCGCTCAGCGCTGGCGGGTCTCCCAGGTGATCCACCTGCTGTCTCCCCTGCAGGTGTGCAGAACTGGGTCCCCTGCAGCAGCCCAGAGCCCGGCACAGCAACTCTGCTTACACAGCGTTGAGCAAACCAGGGGACGGACAGGGATTCTCCACGCATTTCAGGCCCAAATCATAGCTTCCTTCGCACAGAAGTACCAAGTCTTCTTCTCTCCCTTGCCAGCTCAGTCCACTTCGGAAGCCTCCAGCAGCTCCCCAGTTTTCGCCAAACCACCATTCCCCAAAGCCACGCAGGCACCATGAGCCCGAGGCAGGACCTTGCAGAGCTGGGATCATGGGCTTTGCCCAGTCCACTGAGCCAACAGTGCCCTCTGCCAAGCCTGGCACCCCCGCCACGGACTCCTGCCAGCAGCGAGAGGACTCCTGGGGCTGCGAGGTTGTCAGTGCCAGGCTACAGGCAGTCCAGGATGAGCCAAGAGGTGGGAAGAGAAAGGGCAGGAGCCGGATGACGGCACCAGGGGTACTAGGAAGCCCATGACATGCAACAGGCCTGGAGGGCGGAGACAGCAACAGGCTCTTAGCTGAGCATCCCAGGCAATTCTGACCTCCAACACCAACGCTGCCTAACAGAACTTTCCACCAGGGTGGAAATGCCGACAAGTGGGAGCAACCGTGAGCTCAATTCTTCAGTTTACTTGACTGGAGTATACAAGCTACGTGTACTCCTCCTGCTGTGGCACAGGCTCATGCTCTGGATCATTTGGGGTTAACTGTCCCCCAGGAAGCCAGCAGAGGAAGGACAGCAGGTGGAGCAAGGCCTTTGGGTCCCCAGAGTGCTAACAGCTCAAAGCCAGGAATCGGGAATCTCGGCCCCACCCCTTGCATATGTTAACTCTGAACTGGTACAAACCACTCACCACAACGCCCATCTTACAGAAGAGCAGGCTGACTTTGGAAAATCTCTGACCTGCGCTATGGTGCCCCATTCCTGTCCCCACCACCACTGCCACTTCCGAGAGGTGGGGGCTGTGTCCCCAGTTTCCTCACCAGAAATGGAGATGGGGGTTCTAGGGGAGGGGACAGGAACCCAAGGCCTCCAGGGAGATATACCGCTCCTCCTCCAGGCTGGCCCATGGCTCAATTCCTCAGCAGGAAATGGAAGCCTTTGCCAAAATAATAAAGGAATTAGCCATTCAATCCCTTTGGCTCCTTTCAGTAAACAAAGCAGATTTGTGACTGTTCACCCTCCTGCAGCTACGAGCTGCGGCTGGGTTGGTCACCTCCTGCCTAAGGAAGCCGGGCCTCTGCAGGGTGCCACCTGTAGGGAGGCCCTGCCGGCCAGTCCCCTGCACCTGCTACCGCACACACAGTTGAGCTGCTCTTTTCAGTTGTGACATTTGAGCCTTGGCTGCCCAGTCTTCCCCGCAAGGCAATGGTCCAATTCCCTCCAGGTCTGCCCTACACCCTGAACGCTGAATGCCTGTCTGTCTGTCCATCTGTTACAGCTCCACTTAAATCCTGGCAGTTCCTTCTGCGATGTGCTCATCCCTCCACATTTATGGCTTCTGTAACAAAGGTCAGAGGTCATCTCACGTTATTATCTTTGATTTCTATTTCTGTCTCCATCTGAATGCCCCAGCACTCAGAGGGACCTGGCTGCAAGGCCGGGGGCCAAGCACACTGGTTTGCTGGGAATGGAGCTGGTTTCCCGGAAGTGTACCTGCAGTGCTAATGGGGTAGTCCCAGGCCCTGGGGCAGGGCTGGCAGCTGACCTTGATCACGAGAGGCCTGCCACTCTCCACTGGAAGCATCAGGTCTGTTTCAAAACCACCCCCAGGAACGCTGGTCACTGCTGATTTTGGAACTGTGGGCCACAAGGCAAGGAGGCTGTGAAACAAGACCAGACAGGGCGCAGGGTCCCGCTCAACATGCACGGCCCGGGCACCCTGAGCAAGCCGCTTCTCAGAGCGCGATTCCTGTGCATGGGGCAAGGGTGCTGAGGCCCACCCCTAAGGCTGTGGTGGGGGCAAGGAAATGAAAGCACGGGCTCCTCTGGCTCTCACTCACGACCACCGAAGGCCAAAGGCAGAGCGGGCCACGCTTCTGAGTACTACAGGCAAGCATTCCTGGCCCCGCCCAGCACGGGCGGGAAATCTGCAAGGGACAGAGGCCTCCTTCGAAGGCTGAGCAGGTTCGTGGACACAGCAGGAGAGCAGGAGGACAAGGGCTGCTCCCAGCAGGTCCCGGGCAAACATCATTGCTGAGCGGGGGCTGACGCTGTGGACACGCGTCACCACTCTGGAGGCCCAAGAGAGAGGCTTCTTCAGATGGGCGTTCACGAGGCGGTGAGGTCAACGTCTCTGAGGCCTTGTGAGCCACATGAGGGGAAAAACCCACAGGCCTAGGAAGAGGGCAGCAGCCAAGGCCCGGCCAGAGCACTCCATCAGGGCCAGCGCCGGGGCCAAGGACGCCCTGAGAGAGGCCCCCAACAGGGTGATGGTGCAATGTTCTCCCCTGCCACCCTTCCTCCCACGGGATCAGGGTGAGGGGCAGGGCCAGAGTGGGGTGAATCAGAGGGGATGCAGTCAAGCACAGGTGTAAGAAGAGCAGCAATTTTCTCAGGCATCTAGAGAGAGGGGCTCCTGGCTGAGGGCCGGGTCCCCGTGCACGGGCAGATGGCGGCTCCGGCGGGCTGGATGTGACAGCCACCCGCGCTCACTAAGCCATGGGCTGCGGCTCAGCGAGGATGGGCACCACCCATCCCACACCTTCGGGGAATGCCTTGTTTGCTTCAGCGTATCTTATTTTTCAGAAGAGTTTCAGATTGAAAGAGAAAGTGGGAAGATGGTATAGAATTCCCATATGCACGTCCACACCCAGCTGCCCAGCCAGCCAGCCACTCACAGCTGTCGTCAATACGGCGCACTGGCGAGCCCCAAGAAATAAAATCAGGATGCTGGGCAGTGCTGTGGTGCAGTAGGTTACTCCACACCCTTGACACGGGCATCCTATATAAGCAACGGTTTGCATCTCAGCTGCTCCACTTCCCAGCCAGCTCCGTACTAACGTACCAGGCAAAGCAGCGGACGACGGCCCAAGTGCTGGGGTCCCTGCACCTCTGTGGGAGACCTGGATGGAGTTCCAGGCTCCTGGCTTCGGCAGGGCCCAGCCTTGGCTGTGTGGCTATTTGGGGAATAAACTAGCTGATGGAAAATCTCCCTCCCTCTCTGTGGATTACTCAGCCTTTCAAATAAATAAATAAATCCTTTAAAAAAAATCAATGCATATTATGACTACAGCCCCCGCTGTACAGGATTTCCTGTGCTTTTCCTTAACAACCCTTTGCTCTCCCAGGATGCTTCCTCGTCACATCCCCCCGGCTCCTCCTGACTGTTTGTTTCCCTGACTTTCTAATTCTACGCAGACTTGTTGGTCAGGCATGTTACAGAATGGCCCTCACTCGGGACGTGCCCGATGTTTGTCTCATGACTGTCTGGGTTTCTGGGCTCTGAGATTGGGGCGAGGTGAGGGGAGACCCCAAAGGTAGGGCGCTCTTTCCATCACATCTGCCTGGGGTGCACACTGCCAGTCTCGTCCCCTGGCTGAGGCTGTATCTGCAAGGCCCCCACACTGTGACGTTACTGTTCCTGCCACACAGCTCTGTGCAAGGAAGCCACCAAGGCAGAACCTCCTTCCATGCAGCCAGGATAGTCCTCCTGCCCCAACAAGGCTCTGAGGCCGTGTTAACAGTCAGCTGGGAGGATAGAAAATGCAGAGCCTGCCACATACATGAGGCAATTCACTTTGTGGCTCTGAGCGAAGCCCACGGTTTTTCCACCCCTGCTTCAGCGCCCACCCCAGGTGAACCTTAAGAACCACATGGCAGGGCGGTCCCGAGGACCACCAGTCATCCATAAGCACCTGGCACGTGGGAGGGACGGGGAGGCGCGGTGCTGAACACTGGTGGCCATGGTGGGACACTGATGACCTCATCGCTTACAGATGGCACTGAAAGGGGGCCAGGCACCAGGGACCGCAGGAGACACAGGCCGGGTCTCCTCTCAGTCTAGGCTTCAGAGAGGCCTGCTCAAACACCACCAGGCTTTCTCCAGGGAATCCCACCCCTGTTCTCCTCCCAGGGCCTCCAGAGCGTAGCAGAAGAAGGTCATGGTGGAAGGTCTTAACATCCAAGAGGTTAGGGCTGGGCGCCATGGCCTGATGCAGTGGAGTCTAACAAGTCACTGCGACCCCAAAGCCAATGAGAAAGGGCCCCTAGGCCTTGGCCCCTTCCAAATCGACTCTCCTGTATCACCTGGGAGGAGACTGCAGCTGGCACACATTACAGTACAGAAAGCAGGGCTCAGGGCCAGGCAGCGTCACCCAGGGCCAATCACCCAGCACTGCCAGAGCTCCTGCACTCAGCACAGTGGCCCCAAGAAAGCCGCACCTGAAGTAACCAGGTAACTTCCTCCACACTGACACTGGGGGGCACTAGGATAGGCAGTCAGAAGGCAGGAGACACATGGCATCGCACAGCCAGCCACCGAGCGTGGGCCTTTTCCACACAAAGCCAGGCAGCCACACAAGTTGCCATCTCCCAGATGAGAAACTATGGGTGCCCTTGGCTCGATTGCGGCAACTGGGGATCCAGCCAAAGCCCTCTACAGAAGGGCTGCATGGTGGGTTCGTCTCCCCTCTGCCCAGCCCCCACAGGAGATGCTAAGCAGGCCCGGGGCACAGACACATGCTGCAAGGCTAAGGCAGGAGTGAGGTACACTGAATGGACGGGCGGGCGGGTGGACGGACAGACGGACAGAAGGCCAGACAGATGGGAGGACGGGTGGTTGCGGGGTGGGGGGGGAAGCTGAATGTACACAATCACGAAAGCTTAGAGCATCTACTACGTGCAGGCGCTCAGCGCACGGCGCCCACGTAACCCTCACAAACTCACTATAAATATGACTCCCAATGCAGGCATGTGGCACAGCGCTTAGGAGACCAGCTGGGAAGCCCACATCCCATGTCAGGGCACTGGGTTCTGATTCTGCCCCAAACTCCAGCTTCCTGCTAACGCACACCCTGGGAGGCAGTGGGTGACGGCTCAAAGTAGCTGGGTCTCGCCGGCTATGGGGGAGACCTGGATCAAGTTCCTGGCTTCCAGGCATTTGGGGACTGAGCCAGCAGAAAGGAGGGCTCAGTCTCTCTCCTTAACCACTCCCCCTCAATAAAATAAGTGAATTTAAATGTTACTCCCACTTGTCTCAAAGACATTAAACGGCCTAGCCCAGGTCTGGTCTCCAGTGGGGAGTGGTGCAGCTGGGGCTGTGTGCAAAGCCAGCCCTCACAGGCTCTCCAGAGGCAACTGTGCCCACTCTGCCAGACTCCATGTCCAGGGGTCTCACTCTGGCCACAGTGGAATACACTGCAGCTCTGAGTGTGGGTCTGTGAGTACTCGGGGTGTGTGGCTCAGGCTCTGCCCTGCAGGCCTCCATCACCCTCCCACACTGAGGGTTCGAACACATACAGGACCACGTGCCCCTGGGAGTGACAACAGCACTGCTCCTCTGCAGCCCCCATGGTTCCGGCAGGACTGTCCCCTCGCATCAGCCCCTGCAGGAGCAAACTGAAGACAGGATGCCAGGATCACCTGAGGCTCCAGCAGGGCCACCTCTCCCAGAGACAGCGGTAGGAGATCGAGGGGCTTCAGCTGCTTACCTACAGGTGCTGCCGCAGCTTCACTACTGACTATGGGACTCAACCAAGCCGTTCTGCCATTCTGAGCCCGTCTTCCCATCTGCAAAGAATGAGCCATCAGCACAGAATGGCTGGTGCACAGCAGGTGCTCACAGTGAACACACAGCAGGGGTGAGGGACAAGAGGGGGAGTCACGGGAGGGAAGGTGCCCCAAGGTGGCTGAGGCAGGGCCCCCGTCCCTCACTCAGCCACGTTCCAGTAAAAGACTGTATTACGTTCCCTCAGCGACTGCCCACCGCATTTCTTTCTTTCCTTCTTTCTTTTTAAAGATTTATTTATTTTTACTTGAAAGAGTTACATAGAGAAAACGAGAGACAGAGAGAGACAAAGAGGTCTTCCATCCGCTGGTTCACTCCCCAATTGGCTGGAGCTGGCCAATCTGAAGCCAGGAGCCAGGAGCTTCCTCTGGGTCTCCTATGGGGGTACAGGGGCCCAAAGACTTGGGCCATCTTCTACTGCCTTCCCAGGCCATAGCAGAGAGCTGGAAGTGAAGCAACCGGGACTCGAATCCGTGCCCGTATAGGATGCCGGCACTGCAGGCCGTGGCTTTACCCACTACGCCACAGCGCCAGCCCCTGCATTTCTTTCTGTTCTCTGCTTTTAACTTGTGGTGGTCACAGTCCCTTATTGACTCACATCTGCTTTTACATAGGAAGGGCATCTAATCCTTCACCTGCCAGCTGGGCCTCGACTGCCCCCCTCAGGCATCAGCCATGGCTCAGACTGGTTTACAGAGAGGCTGGCTCGCCGCTCTGCTTCTCAGTGATGTCGCCAAAGCCAGCACTCCTTTCCTCTCCTCCTCAGACAGAAGGCACCAGCGTTCGGGGCCACGTGTGTCCGCGAGGTCATCTCCTGCTACTTGGCTTGAAAAAGTGAGAAAAAAAAATGTAAGAGTCCCCTTGTCCTCCAGCCCCCTGCTCTCTGCCAGGCTTTACTCTGTGGGGTCACTCCTGTCCCCTGCTGCCCCTGCCTGGCACACAGAGAGAGTGACTCACTCCTGAGGCACGGTGCCCTTGCCCCGGGCCCCGGCCACACGCAGAACAGAGATGCACGGCCCAGGGGCTGTGGGTGCAGCTCTCCATGATGTCCCCAGTTCCTGTGGGTGGAGGGCAGGCACGCAGCCAGGACAGCAGGCAGCGGCAGCCACAGCCCCATGTGAGGACCTGGGTGAGGTCACAGGTTCCCTCTCCCTCCCTGGAGTTGGAAGAAAAGGCAGGGGGACCTCAGCCTCAAGCCTGTGGGTTGTCCCCAGAAAGCTGCCCCAGGACCTCTGGGCTCCGGGCCCCTCTGGGCCTCTTCTCCGTTTCAGCAAAACGGGGCCCTGTCTGGGTGGTTACCGTCTCCAGCTCTGCACAACTCATTGGTCACTAAGCGCACAGTGTCCAGCATCCTTAAGCCCTGGAGGCCTGCATTCCACCTACAAGGAGGCCAGGAGCACTCAATGGTCGAGAGAGTCCCCTAGCGGCCGCTAACCAGCCTGTGCTCCACCACAGGAAGGACTACATGCAAAGTGCCTACTACGTGCCACGGGCAGCAAACAGCCAACAACCCAGGCCTCCAGGGAGTGGCAGGGGCATGGGGTGTGAGCAAAGTGTGACCCAGCAGGAGGCGACCAAAGCCAGGTCGCTGACATGGCAGAGCAGGCCGGCCCAGGAGAAGGCGGGGAGGGACACAGAGCACGGCAGATTTGCTTGGGCCAGGCAAGGCGCTGGCCTTTCACACGTGGTCTCTTGGGCAACGTGCACGCACCCCATCTGAGCCCTGGCCCCTGCAGCAGCAAGAACAGAGGCCCGGAGAGGTGCGGCAAAGGGGGCGTGCAGAGCCATTCTGCTTCCTTCCAGACCATGCTATTTTCCTGAGGCCGCAGTCCGGCCTAGCTCAGATGGCCCAGGCCCAGGCAAGGTAAACATGTGGCTGGGCCCCCACCCAGCAGCCACAGATGCCACACGCGAGGGTGGAAAGCGGTGCCACTGCCAGCCATGACGTACCGCTGGGCTGGGCACGTCCCTACAAGGGCTCTGTGGCTGCCTGAGCGTGGCCCAGGCTCCCACGGTGCTTCCCTGGCAGGGTCTTCCACCTGGCAAAGCCCCGGACTTTTCTTGTGGAACTCCCTACCCCCAGCCTGGCATGCGGTTCTGAGGACCCTTCTCTGCGGGGCAGGAGGGTGTCAGGAGTTACCTGTGCTGCCTTCACCATGGCATGGCCTCCAAAGAGGCATACAGGGCTGACCTATGTGTGTGACCACCACCTAGCACCTCTTATGCCCTGCCCAGCAATTCTCCCAAGAAGTGGCTACCACTGTGACATCTACCGCCATGGGCTACTCTTGCCTGCCCCTAAACTCCATGTGCACAGAATCACACAGTATGTCCGTATTCATCGTATGCTGCTCAACATATGGTCTGTGAAGTTCACCCAGCTGTCTATTGTTTTCTTTGCTGTATAGTATTCCACTGTACGATTATGCCACAATTTATTTACATTTTACCACTGATGGGTATGTTGACTGTTTCTAGTCTTAGGCCGGCATTGCTAAGGGTGCTCCCAACACTCTCTTTCACGCCTTCTGACGGACACAAGTACTCAATTCTCTTGGCAGTGTAAGTGGAAGCAGACAAAGAATGATGCATTAGATCCTTGCCGAGACCTGGGATACGGACAGGATAATCTTACTTGCGTTTGAGGAGACAGAGAGGTCTGGCAGCAGGCTCAGGTCACACAGCAAGGCTGTGGTCCCCATACCCAGCTGTGCATGGCCCCAGCTCCACGTCCTCCTCACCCGCTGGTGCAGGTGGCCACCATGAGTGGGACTGGCTGAGAACAAGGAGGGGTGGCGGGGGCAGTGAATGCTCCCTCGCTGCCTGGAAGCACAGCAAGGCCCCGATCTGTCCCCAGGAGGCAGGACGCCAGGGACAGACCTGGCAGGCTGAGCAAACAGAGATGCATGAATGAGGCCTAAGTCCACCCAAACCCCAAGCACATAATTTTATCTGAAAGCGAAGCTCCGCCCGGCCGGCGCGCCCTCCCTCGAGGAGTGGGCAGCCTCCGATCTGAAGCGCCTTTGTCTCGCGGAGACTGTCCGGGCCGGAGCGGCAGAAGCCTCCTTGTCCAAACAAATGACAGGCGACGGCCCCCCAGGTCCCCGGCAGCCTGGTGTCAGCCTCAAAGAACCAACTATCAGCCTGTGTGCAGGGCTGTCGCCTGAAGCTCCCTGACGGGCGGCGAGCGTCCACAGGGGCTCTCCAGTTCTGGTCCTGAGGCCAGGAGCGGGTGAGGTGACACGTCCCTGCAGGACAGAGGCTGGAGTGGATGGGTGAGAGCCAGCACGTCCGAGGATGCTCCCACTCTGCTCCCTGGGAAGCCACACAACAGACTGCCAGGGGCTGCAGGGCAGGCCCGGGAGGGAGGGGACAGGTCTTTCTGTCACTGGTCCCCTTAGAAAGCATCCCTCTGAGTCCCCATGACCCCCACCCTGGATTGAGGTGGGTGCTGTGGGACACGTGGCCTACCCAGTGGCCGCACTGACAGCTCTAGGAGTCAGCATCCGTCCCCAGCCCTAGAATGGGCCCTCCCTTGGGATCTGGACATGGAGAGTGAGCCGAGCAGGGGGCCCCTTCCAGCACTGAGCACTTTGGAGGCCTTGGTTGGGCAGGAGGCAGCTCTCCCACAGTCAGACCCTACACGGGGAGCTGGGAACTGCACCCGCAGGCTGCACTTCCTGGAGGACGCGTGGGTGTGCACAGATAGGCAGGCCCCTCCCCCTGGGGAAGCCTCTGGAGAATGGAAGGTCACCCACAATGCCTGTGGGCATCCCTCCATGCCCATTAGGGCCCAGGCCCAGTCCTGCCCTGTCCTTGGGGCTCATGCTTCTCTTGGCCCAAGAGCGACTTCTGTCAATGCCAAGGGAACCGTCCCATCTCATCCTCACTTCTGTAATCAGCCAAACATCTTGAGCTCCCCACTAACGTGCCCTAGTCCTTTGCCGGGCAACCCAGAGCACCCGCCCGTCACTAATCCATTCTGGAGACCCTGTTCCGTCCCTTCTTGTCCAGGGAACACCGAGCCCTTGAGTGCATTCGTCCAACCCGCGCTCACGACTTTGGGGCGCTTTCCCTCCAGACGCGCTCACTTGTGCCATCACTGTCCACCTCTGACCTGCCCAGCCGGCCGGTCCCACCCCTGTGCCCAACTTCTAAACACACGACCCGTGAGTCACCAGCTTCAGGCCTGCCTGGGCTTGCCCACTCGCGATCCTGAGCAGCCGACAGGCTCCCTTGCTGCTGGCGCACACCGAGCCTAAAAAGTGCTGGCCCAGAGAGCTGCCGGCGCCGGCCCGGCTCCTTCCCAGTCTCGTCCTCGCCTGCGGGACTCGGGGAGGAGCTCAGAAGAGCAGTAAGAAAGACCAGAATACCGACAGCCTGCTCGTTTCATTTCTGCTCCGAGGACTTTAAATATGTAACAAACACGTGCAGGGACACACACACACACTTTTAAATCGGGTCTCTGGAGGTCTTCACAAGTGCAGCTTAGGGAAGTGCCACCAAGCAAGCTGACGGAAGCGCAGCCGGGGGCGGGGCGAGGATGATGGAGAAGCCCAGGCACTACCCCCAGTGGCCCCACCTCCACGGCTGGTCAAGGGCTCTGATCGTCCCTCCCCTGGGAGACAGACGTGACCCATGAAACTCTGGGCTCCTACTCAATGTAACAGCGCCTGCTCCCCTCCTGTGCTCCCGTCCACCCCGGGGGCGTTCTCAGACCACATGTATCCTCCTGTCCTATAGCTGCAAGGCAGAAAGAGGGCCAGGGCAATCAAGCAGCCCCCACCGGCCTGGCCTCAGGCACTGTGGCTCAGAGGCCAGGCCGCAGGCGCTGGAGACGGCTGGGCTGCAGCACAGGGCTGGGCTCCAGCTTGCAGGCAGCAAGGGAAGCTGACTCTCTCCAGGTGTGTAAGTGGGCCCGGCAGTACCAGCCCGCCTTGGAAGCAGGGCTGAAGGGCCGGAGCCTCTGTCCTGCAGCACCGCGAAGGCCCAGAGGACAGGGCTCAGAAGCAGCGGGAGAGAAAGCGAGGACGCGCACACTCGGAACGCCGCAGTGCCGGCGAGGCTGCGGTGCTGCGCTCAGTGTGGACCCGGCGCCACCCTGTTTAGTCTACACCAGCGCTTCTCATCTTCCTGTGTGTGAGTCACCTGGGGTGTTCTGCGAAAAGGCAGATGGTAACGCAGTGTGTGGGGGTGGCGCCTGAGACTCTGCATTCTGACACGCTCCCAGGTGGACTGACGCCGCTGGTGGGCGGACCACGCCTGGGTGGAAGGAAGTTACTACTGTCCTCATTCCCATTTTTAAGGTTCATTTATTTGAAAGGCAGAGTTACAGAAAGAAGAAACAGAGAGAGAGGCAGGGAAGGAGGAAGGGGATCTTCCATCTACTGCTCACTCCTCAAACACACGAAATAGCCTGGGCCGAGCCAGGCTGAAGCCAGGAGACTGGCACTCCATCCAGATCTCCCACATGCGTGCAGAGACACGAGTACTTGAGCTGCTTCCCAAGGGTGCAGGTTAGCAAGAGACTGCATTCACAAGTGAAGTCAGCACTCAAACCCAGGTCCTCTGACCCGGAATGCAGGAATTCCAAGTGGCATTTTCAATGCTGTGCCAAATGTGGGGACAGAAGGGTTACTACTGCCTGCCGATGTGGCATCCCTGGTGAACAGGGCGCTCGTCAGAGCCAGGAAGATAGGGATTCCAATCCTGGCATTCCGAACCATGAGCTGGGTAGGCGGGGCCAGGCCATGGCCACCGTGGAGCTTGAGCCCACTCCCCTGCACGGTGGCGGCTAAACACCCCGGAGAGCCAGGCTCAGCACTTGGTCCACGCCTGGCCCAGACCTCATTTTCAACTGATGTGAGATACAACTGTCTTGGTCTCACAGGTGGCCCCCCGGCCTCCCTGAGCTCCATCCAATTTCAAACAACCCCCGGCTTCCCTCCCTGGCACAACCATGTCCAGCCTGCAAACAAATCTTCTTTTTTTAAAGATTTATTTATTTGAAACACAGTAGGGTGGGGGTGGGGGTGGGGGAGAAAGATAAGTTTTCTCCACTGGTTCACTCCCCCAAATGGCTGCCAACAGCTGAGGCTGGGTCAGGCTGAAGCCAGGAGCTAGGAGTTTCACCAGAGTCTCCCACGTGGGTGCAGGGGCCCAAGCACTTGGGCCATCCTCTGCTGCTTTCCCAGGTCGTAAGCAGAGAGCTGGATCAGAATTAGAGCAGCCGGGACTCAAGGCAGCACCCACAAAGGATGCCAGTGTCACAGGCGGTGGTCCAATCCACTGCACCACACACCAGCCCCTCATGAACATGTCTTACCATCATTTCCCTCCAGCAGGCCCTGTGTCTGACCACTTGGCACAGCCCCACCAATGCCACCATGGTCACCAAGGACCAGCATCTCCTCTGGCCTGGACACAGCCCCAGCAGGTGCCACGGCTTCCACTCTCACCCTCACTGGGACCACACTATGCAGGAGGACTCTGGGAAGGCAGGAACGCGCCACACCTGGGCTGGCCGCTGGGCACTTGAACTGCGGCTGCTGACTGAGGAACTGAACTTCTTTCTTTTTGGCTAAAGAAATGGCCACACAGGCTGCGGGCTGCTGGGTCCTCAGGTTATTCTCCAGTACAAGAGATGATGGGTGATTTTTTCAAGCTGAAGTCAGATCATGTCCCCTCTCTGCTCACAACAGCTCCTCTCTCAGAAGAAAGCCAACCCAGAATGAGGCCCTCCATGCTCCAGCCACCTCCACCCTCTTCCTCACGCTGTCCCCGGCCCACTGGCTTCCTCGAGGTTCCTCAACCCGCCCAGCACACTGCTGCCAGAGCCTTGGGAAGTGCCACGCGCAGCTCGCCCATCAGTCCTCCCTCCAGCACTCACACACCCCCTAGGTGTCTGCACAGCAGGCTCCTTTAATTCAACCTCCATTCCAGAGTCACCCTTGCCCCAGGAGGTGACACCCCAGGTCCCCACAGGCCACCCTCTCTCTTATTTTGTCAAAACACCTTTGATCCTTGAAAGTACAGTTTCTTCTCTCCATCCTCACCAGAATGCAGGACTCACACATTTTGCCTGTGGTGCCGAGAAGAAATGGAACTAGAATAAAACACTCGGCGCCCAATAGGTGCTCAATAAGGGACGACTGCTGTGGCTGCAGTAAGAAGTCATCGTCACCACTCTCTCCTGACTCCGCTGGGGCCACGGTCAGGGGCTACTGTGGCCGCCCTGGGCGGCGCAGCCAGGCCTGCCATCCTCCTTGAGGTAAACAGCAGGGGAACGACCCCACTGCCTCTGCCCAGCACCCTTGCCGGTGGTGCCAGGAAGCTGGAAGCTGCACACAGAAGGAGGAAGTCCCGGCATGCTGGCGCGCAGGAGGGGCTCATGGCGCGGTTGCCGGGTAACCCCTGATTATTCACAAACATGGGGTGACTCGGCTCCACCAGGAGGCCCTGTGTTGACACGGCCGCCTTATCTGCCGGGCTCCACGGCCAGTGCCTATGGCAAAGTGCTGGGGGGCAGGGGAGCAAACAGCACAGGACCCCGGCACCATGTCTGCAGGTGGGAGCGGGGCAAGCTTGCCCCCTGCAGTGATGGGCAGACACATTTATTAATTTGAGGGACAGAGACCACAGCACGCTCCTATTCTCTGAGTTACTCTCCAAGCACCCACCAAGGCCAGGGTTGGGCCAGGTCTTCAGCTGGGAATTCACTCCCAGCCTCCCATGTGGGTGGCAGGGCCCCAACTGCTTCAGCCAGGGCTGCTGTCTCCCAGGGTCCACATTAGCAGGAAGCCGGATCAGAAGCAAAGGCGAGACTCGGTCCCAGGCGCTCCAACACGGGACGTACACGTCCTCACTGGCAGCTCAACCACCAGACCGAACGCCCGCCTGGGTGAGGGTCTAAAGGAAACCAGGCAAGAAAGGTGCTTCCTGTGATGTGGGCTGCTGGAGAAACCTCCGGAAACAGGAGCCCAGCCGCGGCCACTCCTGTCACTCTTGTCACTCGGGGCCGTGCTCAGGACAGCTGCACAGCAGGCTCCCTGGTGGGACTGCTCCACCAGCAACCTCACTCCACGTCTCGCCCTCTGCCCCACTTCCCCAACCCAAGGGGCCCCGGCTCGGCACTGCGGACACGTGGGTCTGGGTCATTTCGCAGCGGGGGGCGGAGTGGTGAGGCAGCACCCCTGGTCTCCACCCACAGCCAGCGGGAATATAAAACCATGTAGGCTGCGTGGAAAATGGTGTGGATGGAGTTCCTCAAAGACTGAGCACAGAGTTGCCTGCGAATCTGCAATGCCACTCCCGGGAACAAGCCGTAAGGGAAGGCGGGGCCTCCATGAGGTATCTGTACACCCAGGCACATGGCAGCTTCATCCCTAAGAGCCGAAAGCTGGACGATCGGCACACTGCAGCCTGCATGGGATGCAGCTTTATGCAGCCTGGGAAAGCACGGAAGTGCTGGCCCGCGGACCACGGACGGACCCTGAGCACATCACACTGCGGAGTGCCACGGGCCAGCCAGAGGGGCAGACGCTGCACCATGCACTCAGAGTCCAATTCACGGAGACCCAAGACGCAGTGGTGGTCGCCAGGACCAGCGCGACAACCGGCAGCGGGTGTTACTGTGGCAAGCAGAGTTCTGAGGTTGGGCGCTGGTGCTGGCTGCACAAACTGGGAGTGGGCTTCATGCCACAGCCCCGCGGGGGTAAAACGCAATGATTTGGTAAAAATTCACCGTTACAGGCGTTGTTTCTGAATATTTATTTATTTATTTATTTATTTATTTTTGACAGGCAGAGTGGACAGTGAGAGAGACAGAGAGAAAGGTCTTCCTTTTCAGTCACTGTCCATCCACGGCTGATGAAGCTCACAGCTCTACACCCACCCCTCCCCCAGGGAGTATTTCCCTGGTCTGGGGCCCCCGCCCAGCCCGGTGCCAGGCAGGCCGCCCACTGACCATCCTGTGCCAGCCCAGAAGTCACTGTCAGGGGAACAGCTCACCCTCAGAGAGCCGAGCAGGAGCCGCCCCCTGGACACGCCCCTGCACACCACTCCATGGTCATCGCGTGCATCCCAGGGCCCCCAGTCGGTCCTCTCTCTGGGCTGTAGGATGCCAGGCGCTCCCCACTTGCCTTCTTCTGCTCTGTCCCCTACACGCAGGGTTTCTGTTTCCTTTTTCCCCCCTAGGAAAGTTTAAAATTGTACAATAAAGACATTCCACTCACAAAGCTAAAAGTTAACATTCAGAGCAGCAGCTTTCAGAGGCCAAGGAGCAGGGTGTGAGCACTGGACAACGTACAGAAAACCAGCTGCGGGCACCGAGAATATTCCCTCGGGTGGAGCTGTAATGGAGGCATCAGGGATTCATTCTGGGCACGGTCTTAAGTACACCAAGTCGGTAACAAACTCTGAGCCGCCGCACCTGCTATTCCTCCTACCCAGCACACTCTTCCCTCCCTCCCCACTGCACTCACAAGGCCTCCACTGCCCATCAAGCCTCAGATTAACCACTTCCTCCCGGAAGCCTTCCCTGACCACTTCCACCTAGATCAGGCTCTTCCCTGTTTTCTTTTTATGAAAAAAAAAAAAAAAAAACTTATTTTAAAGTAGTATTTAGATTTACAGAAAAGTTGCAAAGACAGCAAAGAGAATTCTAGCACCGCTGACACAGAGTTCCCACTAGCGTGAATGGCATGTGTAACCAAGGAGCACCTGTCACAACCAAGAACCCAGCACCACACAGCCACCCACACGAGAGCCCGTTCATCTTCCCTGACCCCGTCCCCTGCCTGTGGTCTCCACAACTGTGCCTTCTGCTCCTTGAATGCAAATCAAAACCAGCACAAGGCAGCTTGGCACAGCCATGGGACAGCCACCCTCAAACAGAGAGCAGTAAGCGCTGACAAAGACGTGGCAGTGGGAGCCCTCGCACCCGGCGTGGGGAAGTGGAACGGTGCAGCCGCCACGGAAAGTTCGTGGCTTCTCCAAAGAAATGAGACACACGGTCACCATGTGACCCAGCAAGTCCACTCCTAGGTACAAACTAGCGAAAGGCGATGGCAGGGACTGGGAGGGTGCATGTGCACCTGTGTTCAGAGCAGTACTCAACGCAGCCACAGGACGAAGCCCCCACGCGTCCAGCAGCCCCCCTGACCACAGGCATTCCCTTCTAATGGCCAGCTCAGCCCTGCCGTGGGCCACAGAAGGGGTTCTGCGACAAGGAACAGAGGCGACCTGCAGCCGAGGAGTGGCCTGCCCTCCCCTTGGGGTCTCTGGCCGAGCAGCCAGCTCATCAGTGGGCTGCACTTCTCAGGGCAAGGACAGCTCCAGACAGCGAAGACAGGGGGGCGATTTGCCAGGCGCGCCTATTTATTAAGCACTTGCTGTATGCCAAGCCCTGGCCCCCTCGCAGGCTCCCCCACAGGTAACTAGGATTTCCGACACATTTTGGAGATGAGGAAATCCAGGTTCAGGAAGCACAGTCACGGGACAGGCACTGGGCTCCCCAATTCAGGACCATGTGTGCACCGGGGACACCTGCCTCCGAAACAGCCTGGCAAGCTGTGGGCAAAGCCACTGCAAGCCACGCGAGGGCCCAGAGCCTTGTTCCAGCTTGGCACCGGCTCGGCCCACTCTCTGTCCAGCAAGCCCTTTCCATCGGGCTGTCTGAGACACGAAGGGTCCCCCCCAGATCTGTCTGGGACCTCACTCCCAAGGAAGGCCTGACAGGGACACTAGCAAGTCTGTGGAGCCACCTGGCCAGGCAGTGGGCCGTCATCTCCCTGGGTCCCCCATCAAGGTGCAGTCTGCCCCAGAACCAAACCAGGAGGAGAAAGGGTCCCCACCTAGGAGGGGGCAGGGTGCTTGCTTTCCACACGGCTTAGCCCCATTTCTCCTCCCTGATGAAGCCTCCTGCTTGTTAGAACCACAACAACAGTGGAAACGTTTCTTGTGGGTTCCCTTCTGCTCCTTGCAGGGAAGGGACAGGCTCTCCCCTCCTCTGGCTTTGCATGGATGCTGCACACCTGAGATGAGGCTGGTGTTCGAAGGGGGTGGCCCCTGTGGCTGGAAGGACTAAGCACAGGGCTGACGCACCCAGGTGAGAAGGGGGCGCCCTCCCCACTGCAGGGCTGTGTTGACAAGGCCTCGCCAGGGACCAGGAATGACCCCTGCCTCTGGGGCTGAAGAACACCAGGAAGTGAAGTGACGGTCCCAAGCCAGGCAGCAGTAATCTGGAGATCAAGATGAGTCTGACGTTCCCCAGCCTGGGATTTGGCAAACCTCTCAAGGGCCTGGGAGTGGCTTCTAGGAGATGTGTCGTGAAGGATTCTGCAGGGCATCTGGGCTCCACAGGGAAAAGTGGTGATTGATTATTGATGTCTGTCCTGGGTACCATCATGGGCAGAGTAGAACAGATTCTACATTCATCATCACACATCACTCTATATCCTTGAAGAATTAATATCTCTTGTGCAATTCCACAAGGGAAGGATATTTCCAGATATTTCTCGAAATCTTCCTGCTTCCATAGCTTCTTCCCTTCACATCAAATGAGCTGAGATACAGAGTAATAGGTAGAAATGACTCCTGAAGAGAACATTTTCTCTGAACACCCAGTTACACAGCTGACATTTGTGAATTCAGAGATAGAACCCAACTCTTACAGGAAAGCTAGTCTTCACTGATACACACTTATTAGGTGCTGACTGTGTACTAAGCTCTAAATCCTTGCCTGGAAAGCAGAGGCGCCTCCGTTACACATGCCGCAGGGCAGCCTGGCTGCAAGCTGAGGGGCAGGTTCCAATGTGGAAAACGACCGTGTGCCTACAGCCCACTGGAAGTACATGTGCGCGGGATCTGACCCCCCCAGAGGGCGCTGGACGGCTGGGGAGCATGGGCACGTGACACAGACGGTGCTACGGGCAGTCGCTCACAGGCCCCCGTCTTTGCTAATTACAAACTCTTGCTCCTGCCTTAACTTTTCCACCCCCACACATGAGTCCTGCCCATGCTGCCTATGGCCTTTGGTGAGGGCCAGGCCCGGCGCCCCCGCGGGGCTGTGGGAGGCGCGTCTGAGGCCGGCTGGCCAGCTCTCCTCTCAGGGCCCCGGCAACCTCAGCCACCACTGGCGCGTCACAGTCACCTCCCCTGTTGGCAGCTGGCACTGGGACAGGCGGTGGGGTCTGCTGGGGAGATGTGTTCCCCATCGGAGACATCTGGAACAACCAGGCTTTCTGGCCCAGGGAGAGGTAGGCATCTGGGGCCAGCGCTGCCCCCAGTGCAAACAGCCGACCAGGCCTGCCCAGGCTGGCTTTCAACTCCAATGCTTTTGCAAATACGGCCCTGGGTCCTATTTCCCACATCCCTGCGGCCAAGTCCCAACGGCCTCCTGAAGGCCTGGCCCGCCCCAGCGCCCAGACCAGGACACAGAGGAAACCACCGTCCAGAAAAGCAGCAAGTAGGGGAGGGGCAGAGAAGTGGCACGGGCCACCCCCAGGGTAGACAAGAACAGGAGAGACCAAATCCAGGGGGAGGCTGGGTGTCAGGTGCTGGGACCCACATGGCCACACAGCTGATCTGTGTAATTTATTCCCCAGCTCCCTGGCCTGACCCTTCGTCCCTCGGTCTGTGGCTGAAAACACCATGCTTGTCCCCAAGGGAGACCGGGCCTCCTGACAAACGCTCCCAGACACGCGCCTTCAGCACGGCTGCAGGGGTCAGTCTCCCCGAGGGACACGCCAACAGTTCCAGGAGGGCGACATCCTGGCTCCCTTTCACACTCCACCTCCAGGGCCACGGCGGCAGGAGCAAGGGACAGGGAGGGGTGATGAGACCCCAAAGCCAGCCTGGCAGGAAGGGCTCTGCAGACGCGATCAGGGAAGGAGCCCAAGGCAGGGTGGCCCTGGATCATGCAGGTGGGCCCAGAGTCAGCTCAGGGTCCGACGAGCGGCGGGCAGGGGCTCAAAGCCGGAAGGCAGCCAGGGCCTCAGAGGCAGAGGGCAGAAGGGGATGCAGAGATGGAGGGCACGTGGCCGCAGGACCCCAGAGCTGAGGAAGATGGGAAGGCAGGAAACAGCCCCCCCTGGAGCCCCAGGAGGAATGCAGTCTGCCGACACCTGGGCTTAGTCCATGAGGGCCTCTGCCGGCCTGCTGGCCTCCGGAACTGAGCAATGATAAACATGCTCAGCTCGAAGCCACTGACTTGGTGGGAATTTGTCATGGCAGCGGAGGGAAAGAAACCCACCCACTGCATCCAGGATGCTCTTGGGACCCCCACCAGTCATTATCAGCCACTGGAGCCTACCGCGGGGACACAGCCACCAAGTTCCGGCTTCTGATTCCAAGAACACGAAAGAGGAAGATTTTGACCCCCAAGGCTTGGCCACAGCCACACCACTGCTTCTGGCCAACACGGCATGGGAAGAATGACAGGAATCACTTGCAAGGCCAGAGAATCGAGGCAGCCAGCTCAGCTTCCCAACCCTCTTGGCCATGCTGCAAGGAGAACCCTGCCCACCTGGCCAGCCCTGGGCAGTGCCCACCTGGCACTGACTCTGCTGACCAAGCCAAGAAGGAACTTACAGCCCTTGGACTAGGGACTTCGTGCCGGCAGCAGAACCTCCCATGTCCCACAGATACCCACGGGGGCCTGGCCATGGAAGCAGCAGCGTGACCCACACATCTACACATGGCACCCTGGCCATGGACCCCTAGGGTCCCCAGGGTCCCCTGAGAACTTCTGCCTCAAGTGCAGGAAGTGCACCTTAGTCACTGAATGACCACGAAATGAAACACTGCTTCCAGACAGCGTGGAAGGAAACAGGGTGAGGAGCAGCTCCCATGCTGCCACCTCCCACGCTCTGGGCCACGTGTGGCCGTGAGACAGACACCCCTCATGCCAGGTGTCACTGGGTCCTCTGTGCCTCCGTCCTCGGGCCCCCCACGTCCTTCCACTCCCCTGCTTCTCAGCTCCGTCTCCCAGGTCTGTGGCCAAGATTGTAGGAAGTCATGGATTTTTTCAGAACTTTATTGTCCCATTTGCCACTGGCTAATTAGCTAGGAGTGACTAATCAGAAAACAGTGGAGAGGCAGAGAAAAAAACTCCCTCTCCTTGGCTCTGGGTTGCCCATGGTTACTGCAGCTGACGGGGCTGGGACAGGGACACCTGCTGCCACTTCAGCACGACAGCACGGTGGTCACTAGGCCAAACCAGGGCCGCTGGAGTCCTGGTGCAGCCTCCTAGTGCTTTCCATCTCTGATCCGCTGAGCTACAAAAGCACGAACAACCCCGCTAGCTTCTGGTCTCTCCTGGCGACAGTGGCCTTGTACCCTTGAGGGTGGAGGCATGTGGACACCAGTAGATGGGATGAGACCCATCTACCATCCTACCAGAGGCTGCCAAGACTTCAGAGCTAAGAGCAGGAGGGGGGAGCAGCAGCAGGAAGCAACTAACCCCGGCTGCCTCCCTGCCCCTCCAATGGGACAAGCTCCCCACCCCAAAGTTGGAGGACGTGCCAGTTACCACAGCCTCTTCAAAGCCCCGTAACACGTACTTCTGACCCAGGATCATCATCGCAACTGCTGGTGCTATTCTCCCATTTCACAGAGGAGAACACTGATACTCAGAAAGCATGCATGGCCACCACCCTCAGGGCACACAACTAGTAATCAGCAAAGCCGAGTGACACATCGGGTCTCTGCAGCCATCGTGCAGGGGATTAAGGACAGCCAACACTGGCCCAGGCTGGGCAGTCTGCCAGGGGTGGGGTGCAATCACAGGACACACTCACGCACATGGGCACACCTGGTCAGGGTTTTGCAGGTGTGTGTGCCGGGGGGTGGGGTGTTGGATTAAATCAGTGGTCTCAAGCAGTCAGAACACCCGAGCGCACAGCATGGACTATGCACACGCATGTGCACACGTGCACGTCAGGGGGCACATCACTCGCTTTCTCAACACAAACAGAAAGGGGTACATGCAGTCGCCTTCCGGGGAGCAGCCAGCACCCTGCACCCCAAGGGGCAGCCAGGCCCTGCTGCGGGCTCTGCCTGGCCAGCCAGTCCTTGCCGCCTCTGCCCTCTGGGGTGGTTTCATCACTGATGGTGCAATTTCTAGAGGCAAATACACAAATAGGAGGTTCCAGCCCTCTGCCCTATCAGGACCACTTGGGTTTCACTCAGCTGCTTCTCCAATACCCCACCCCACCCCCGACCCCCCGCAAAGCCCAGCCCTAGCAGATCCCCTACACGGCAGTTTTGGCGGGTGGGGGGGTGGGGCCGCACAGTGCACTGGGCTGGCCAGGAAAAGCAGGAGGCCATGCCCAAGAAGAATTGCCCAACCCTGGCTCCTGACCTCGCCGGTAATAAAAGTGCGATGAAGAAAGAGCAGCTGCGGGGCCAGCACCAGCATCTGCAAGGCTGGCGTTTCCAGGGTAAAGCTCTGCCTCTCCGTGACCGAGCAGGCACAAGTGGCTGCCACCAGCCGCGGGTGGTCACCTGGGTGCTGCTACAGGGAGAGCAGGTCAGGGACCAGCTCGCAAGGCAGGGCCCACGCCCTGCCCTGCCCCAGACCCCTGCGCGGAGGGTCCAGTTTGGTGAGTGAATAAGCCATGCCCGATCACCCAGAAAGTCCCCTTTCCCTGACCACCCACCCCTCCACCAAGGCCAAGAGTAAGCAGAGTTCACAGCAGAGGGCAGGGCCCACGCACACAGACCTGAGTTCAAATCCCACGCCGAGGTAGAAGTTCTACCACCAGCTGCCTCCTTGCCTGCAGCTGGTTTGCTGTGAGAACGAACGGGTCAGTGTGTGTAAGGCAATGGCTCTCCACAGGAGGGATCTGGCAGTGAACAGACACACCTGTGGCTGTCACACTGGGCAGAAGGGGCCGCTGGGCCCCACGACGCACGGGACAGCCCCAGCACAGCAACCCGGCCTCGGCCGTCAGCAGCGTGGGATTGAGAAAGCTGGGGGGTGTGGGGCGACGCCTGGCTGGGTTAAGTGCTCGTCGGCTGCTCTGTCTTGAAAGGGTCCCAACAGCCCTCCAACACGACACTGCTGTCTGCGCACTGCAGAGCAGGCTGGGATCAGACAGGATGCAGCCCGCACTGGTGGCAGAGGGAAGAGCAGAACAAAAGGGCTTTCCCATCTCCTGACATTTCTTTGTGCCCATGGCACCTGGCCCCAGGGCACAGGTAGCCCCAGGCCCAGGTCCCTACTGCCCACAGAAACCCCGAGTGCCCCTTGCTGTCCCAGGACTGCAATCAGGGCCATTCCCAGGGAGGTCTGCTGCACATGCATGGGTGCCTGGACCCTGCCGACCACTTCCTTCCTCCCCCTCCTCCCCCTCTTGCCCCATCTGCCACCTCCAGCTTCTGCCCACAACAGTAAGCCTGGCTCCAAGGGCAGCTTCCCACTTGCAGCAAGATGTCTCGCCCTGGCCCTGCGACCCAGACTCTCCTCCCGCTGCCTGTCCCTTTGAGACCTCCCAGCCCAGTACAGCCAGGGCTGGAGATGGTCCTCAAACACCATTTGACCACAAAGGCCTCTGGTAGGTCTGGAGCCTGGCCTTGGCCTCCCCCGGCCATGTCCTTCACCACCCACAGCCCCTGCCCCCAGTCACATCAACACACATGTTGTCTATGAAGCAGCTCTGTGAACCCACTTGTCTCTCCAGCTCTTCTACGAGACCAGGCCCAGACACGTATCTCCCCAACCCAGGATGCTGTCCTTCCTCCTCTGCCGGGACCCTCTTCACCTGAGTCTGACTGCACCAGTCCTGCCCTGCCCCCAGGAGCCGGGGTGCCCGTGCCGTCAGGGAGTACGTGCCGGTCTCCATTCAACCCTATGGGACCATGAGGTCCCTGGGCCCGGAGGCCTCTCAGCCCAGCGCCAGGTCAGCAAGCTTCTCACCTGAGCTGGTGGACATGGCAGTTGCTAGACAGGTGCGACAAGGGAGTGCCTGAAACGTAACATCTGAAATTTAAGTGCAGAGAGGCACACGTGGCCAGTGGCTACCGCACCGGACAACACAGGCAGAACAATGCCCAGCTCTCACAGGAAGCTCAATACCCACTGGGTGAAGGAACCGATGCTCTTGCCTTCCTTTTTACCTCCATCCACCCCACAACCCATTCCACCATCTGACAGAGATCTCGCCTGCTGGTCTGGAAGCTCCCCAGGCAGGACACACACAGCCGGCGTGGCTCATCTGCGTTCCTGGGGAACAGACGCATGCACGTCGGAGTAAATGGACGGATGGCATCTTTCCCTTCCCCACCCAGCCTGGGGAAACCACAAGGAAAAGGAAAACAGCCACTCTGGGTCCACTGGGTGCACCTGCAGCCCACACCTGCCCCTGCTCCCGCCCCTGCCGAGCCCACCCTGCACCCCTGCACCCCGGGGAGCTCGGGCGGCCCACCCGCCAGGCCTCCTCCTCTGCACGTGCTTCCGTCTCCCTGAGCTGCCCCGCGAGCGGCAGGGCAAGTCTGTCTGCCCTTGACTCTGAGCAAAGGCTCTAGGCCTCTCGCTGCTCCGGCTAGGGTGCCAGGGCCCCTCCGGGCGTCTTCAGGAGAATTCAGAACTCCTAAGAAGGAGGGCGAACCGGCGTCTGTTATAAACCAGATGCTTCTTGTGCCCGGCTGTTGGCTGTGAGGCTCCGTGACGCTGGCATTCACAGCGAGCAGCGTCAGTGCCCCTCCCACACGCAGCCCGGCCCACTTCCTTGCAATGTAGGTCACAGCGGTGTCTCCGGCTTTTTCACCAGATGCGCCTCCGGCGAGGGCGCTGACGCTGCGGGAGGCAAGTTCAGGAACTGTCTCGAGTGCACAGGGACCCTGTACTCTCTCATGCAGCCAAGATGCAAACTTGCAACCACATGCAGAATTCTGTGCAAAGATCCTGGGGCACATCTCCTGTGCCCAAGAGAGCAGATGTTGAGAGCCTGAGAGCCGCCATCGCATGGGAATGGCACCAGGAGGGTTTGGTTTCTGGAACAGAAGCAGGGCACCACGGGGTGGCCTGGCCTCGTTTCACGGGGAGCATCACAGACCCCCCCCCAAAACACTGTGAGACAGAGAGCAAGTCCTCCTCTCAGCTGTGACTGCCCACATGCAAGTGCAGGGCTGCCAGTGCCTGCCTCAGAGCGCTGCATGGACTCAATGCCTTCATAAAGGGAAGTGCTCAGCACAGGGCCAGGCCCAGAGCAGGCACTCCACAAACCTGACTACTGATGCTGCAGTCGCTGTCTGCAGAATTCCCTTCCCACACAAGCACTTACTGCGGCACCTTCACTCTGATCAGCTCCAGCGGCCCTGCACTGGGCACTGCTGATAAAGCCAGGTCAGTCTGCAGCCACTTTCAAGCATCAGGGCATCTGTGGGCTGACGCACATGCTGAATCAGACACAAGAGTGTGTGTGACAAACGCATCTCAAAGGATGGAAGAGGTAAGGGGCCCAGCAGGGAGGACCGGGTCCGGGCACCCCCGGAGGGTCTCCTACCCACCTAAACTGGGCCAGGAGACAGGAGAGAAGGGATCCCTGGCCCAGGCCCCACTCTTCAGAGGTTTAGGGGTGCACATGATGTTGGGCATTTGGGGCCACAGCAAACAGTGGTGTGCGGCCGGAGCACAGCATGCTTGGGAAGGAACTGGCAGGAGATGGAAATGGAAAGGCTGAGTGGGGGCCACACTGGGCCTGCGCTGCCAGGAAGATGGGGAGCTGAACTCTGGCCTGCAGATGACAGGAGGACCCTAAGTCCCACTCACAAAGTCACTCAGGTCTGCAGAGCGGGAGCACATCCCTCCATGCACACATGGGTGCACACACTTGGCACATGTATGCATTTGCACACGGCACACAACCGTGCACACATACACGCCTTCGGTACCCTGCAATGAACTCAGAATGGAAATGGGAGTCCTGGGTGCCAAGAAACAGCAAACTCAGAAGGCGCCCTGGCAGCCAGGTGGAGGCCAGGAGGCCAGGCTCAGCCATGTGGAACAGGAAACGTTTATAAACAAGGGGCTTCTGTGTTCTGCATGCACGTGCATGTGTGTGCACACACATACACACACACAAATACACGCTCACCCCTGGAAGACAGCAAAGCCCCCTGAGTAACCTAAGTGCTAAACTGCAGCTGCACGTTAGGTCCACCACACGGAGTACCAAAGGGACATGGCCAACGCAACCCAATCTTTCTCCCTCACACGACATTCCTCTCCTCTCCATCACCCACACTTCAGAGCAAGGTGTGTGCACAGAATTTGGGGTCTGTCCACAAACTCAGACCCACCGCACAGGAGGAGGACGTGGGTCAGGAACGCTGGTGGGAGCCACCCCACCATGTGCAAGGCCTGCACTTCACCCCCTCTCCTCCTCTCCCTCTCTCCTGGGCGGGGTCTGAAGTTTTCTAAGGCCAGAGAGGCTTATTCACAGTGAGCATTTTTTGGGCCAGGGGGATGCAAATAAAAATGTGCTAAAGCACCTCAAAACAGCTGCATTCTACCAAGCAGGACAAACTCCTTCCCCGCAGTGCTGCCCAGCCCAGCACAGAGCTCAGTAAACCCTCTTCTCAGGGAGGAAGCAGGGCGAAGGGAGGGGCTTCAGGGCCCACCACTGCCAGGCCGGGGGCCAACTTTTCAAACTAGGAGCAAACGGAGTTACTTCCTTGGGAGAAACCACTGCGTGGGACAAGTAAGAGTCTCTGCTTGTTCCAGAGAATTAAACCCTAACTTCGGCCTGAGATGGAGACCTGGCACTGTCCTGTCGCTTGCTGTGTCTTCACCTGAACTGTAGGTGGGGAAACCGAGGCACAGAGAAGCAACTTGCCCCAGGCCACAGAGTGCAAGTGAGGACTAGAGCACAGCTCATCTGGCCCCCAGGGTCAGATTCTTACCCCCAACCCTTTCTTCCCACCCCCTCTGCACGCCCTATCCTACCGCTCTGTCGAGAGTGAGCAGGGCCCAGGAGGACACATGGCCACCCCACGGCTGAGCAGCAGGCAGCAGCCCGTGGGGCCACCTGACGGTTTCCAAATGTTCTCGTGGGGCAGCGAGGAGGGCTCTCTGGCTGCCACGGCATGGATGTGACCACAGAGGGGAGGGCATCCTCCGACTCACGGCAAAGGTGGCCACAAGGCCTGGCACGGATGCCACTCTCTGACCTCACTTCCTTCTACTCCCCGTCAGAGAGCTCAGCAGAGAGAAGCGACTTCTCCCACGTCGCATGGCAGCCATCGGCAGGACCAGGGGTGGCACACAGAAGCCAGGACACCACAGGTGCACCCCCACCGTCTTACAGGTTCCACTGGGGTTGGGGAGGTCAGACCACTGCTCTCTGCAAGGGACCCCTGAACTCGGCTCTCACTAGGTTTGGGACAAAGAACTCACAATCCCCTAAGGAATGAAGCCACAATCAACATATACACCCCGCCCCTGTGGAACATTCCTCCTCTCTGCTCCTCCACGATGGTAAAATTCCTATGTGGATGCCCTAACCCCAAACATGACAGTGTCCGGAGGTCCATAACCATGAGAACATCCACGCCTGCTCCTGATGCTACCCGGCCCACGGTCTCTCACAAAGATGAGGACTAAGATCCAATTCTACCCACCCCCAAGCTATGAACCTCCCACCCCCAGTCCAGCACAGTGCCAGGCTTGCACTGGGGCTCTCGAAATGCTGGCTGAACCAACAGACATCAGCAGTTGAGGTGCCAGCCAGCCCCTACCTCAGCCCTCATGTACAGGAGGAAGAAGCCTTACCTCCTCCTGTCCCCACAGAGGCTTTTTTATCTGTTCTGTTCAGTTTACATAAAAAACAGCTCTTCCTGGGCCAGTACTGTGACATAGCTGCTGGCTGTGAGGCTGGCATCCCATATGGGTGCCACTTTGTGCCCTGTCTGCTCCACTTCTGATCTAGCTCCCTGCTAATGGGCTTGGGAAAGCAGTGGAGGAGAGTCCAACTGCTTGGGCCCCTGCCATTCACATGGGAGACCTGGAAGAAGCTCCTGGCTTTTGATCAGCCCAGCTCCACCGTTGTGGCCATTTGGGGAGTGAACCACCAGAGGGATCTCTCGGCCCCTCTCTCTGTAAGTCTACCTTTCAAATAAAATAAATACATCTTTAAGAATAAAAGAAGCCCTTCTCTTTTTACACTTGTATTTCATAAGTTTGTGTCATGTGCACGTAAACTGTGTAACTGCGGTAACACCTCTCTTTGGCATAATAGGGTCTGGAAACTCCGGTAGACCAGTCAGCTCCCGCCACGCATTCGCCATGAGCATCCCGTCGGCCTCGGGCCAGGGCAGGTGGAGGACAGGGCTGTCCCAGCTGGCCCACTGAGCAACAGTGACAGGGGTGAGTACACAGGGGCAACACACACGGCCTGACCCCAGAAAGAGACACACTGCACAGTTCCTTTTATGTTTAAATAAAGAAACACACATAAAGCTATGCCAGATACTGGTTTTAAAAAAAATTGTTTTATTTGAAAGTCAGAATTAGAGAGAGGGAAAGACAGAAAGAGAGAAATCTTCCCTCCACGGGATCACTCTCCAGAAGGCCACGATGGCCAGGGCTGAGCCAGGCAGAAGCCAAGAGCCAGAAGTTTTAATCTGAGTCTCCCATGAGGGTGGCAGGGGCCCAAATATTTGGGCCATTTTCCACTGCTTCTCTCAGGCACATTACCAGGGAGCTAGATTGGAAGCGGAGCAGCTGGGACATGAACCGATGACCATATGTGATGCCATGTGACAGGCAGCGGCTTTACCCACCACACTACAATGCCATGCCTTGCCATATTTTCTACAGAACCTCTGTTTAAGAGTAAATATAAAGAAAAGAGGCTAGAAGGCTGGGACGTGGTGTAGGAACAAGCTTACTGGAGGAGCAAGGGGAACGTGAGACTTTTCTATACCTTTTTTCCAAAAAGAATATAAATATTACATATATTTTCTTATCAGTAAGACCTACCAGGGGAGTTAGCACCAAAAACAAACAAGCCCAAGACCTGATAAATATGCAGCTTAACAGAGATGGCGGGGGGGGGGGGTATTAAAATAACAGCCAAAAGAAGAAACTTCTAAGAGACGGCAACAGCACCTGCCCTGGCAGTTAGATGCCTGCATCCTGGGCTGACATTGTGGTGTAGTGGATAAAGCTGCCACCTAAAATCCTGGCATCTCATATGGGCACCAGTTCAAGTCCCAGCTGATCCAGTTCTGATTCAGCTCCTTGCTAATGATCCAGAAAAGCAGTGGAAGATGGCCCAAGTGTTTGAATTTTTGCACCCACACAGGAGACCCAGAAGAAGCTCCTGGCTGGCTTTGGCTGGCTCAGCCCTGGCTGTTGTGGCCATTTGTGGATGAGCAGATGGAAGGTCTCTCTCTCTCTGTCTCTCTCTCTCTCTGTAACTCTTTCAAATGAACAAGTAAATCTTTAAAAAAAAAAAAAATGCCCGCATCCCACATCAGATCGCCTAAGTCCAATTCCCAGCTCCAGCTCTCTGGCAGTGCAGACCCTGAGAGGTAGCAGGGATGGCTCAAGTAGTCAGGTCCCTGTCATCCACTTGGGTCACAAAGACTGAGTTCCCACCTCCTGGGTCATGGCAGCCTTTGGGGAATGAACCAGGGGATGACAGCTCTGTCCTTCTCCCTCTCTCTCTCCCTCTCAAATAAGTAGTAAATGAGTATTTTAAAATACCACCTGCTTCCCCTCAGTGAGGGTGAGCAAGAGGACACCACAGGGCTGAGGGACCTGTGGGCTCAAGTTCTTCGGTGCACAGCCTCGGATGTTGTGCGTGGATACAGGGTGGAGAACCTCGCCTCCAGGCTGCTGTGGGGACCAGGGACCTGGGGCCCTTGCCCTGTTCCTCCACCCAGCCAGATAAGGGACACTCATGACAAATTCCCCAGGAAGTAACACACACCCTGCACATCAGAACGGTGTGCATCCTCATCCTCTGTAGGCATCTGCTTCCTTCACTCACTCCACAGTAACAGGCGGGTCCCTCCTTCAGCCTGGCGTCAGGCTCAGAGCTGGGGGCGGAGCTGATCCAGCAGACAGACACAAAGCAACAAAGAACAGACCCGGGTTTCAGAGCATTGTGCCTGTGCTATGAATAACCTGGGGCCGGCATGTGACACAGAGGGTTAAGTCACTGCCTGTGATGCCAGCATCCCATATGCACACCAGTTTGGCTAGTGTATCTGGGAGAGTAGGGGACAGTGGCCTTTGTGTTTGGGTCCCTGCCATCCATATGGGAGGCCTGGGTGGAATTTCAGGCTCTTGGCGTCAGCCTGGTCCAGCCCAGGCCACTCTAGCTACATGGGAAGTGAACCAGCAGATAGGAGATCTATTTCTCTCCCTCTCCCTCCACTTCTCCCTTTGCAACTCTATCAAATAAATAAATAACTTTTTTAAAAAAAGTGAACTGCCATCCCAGGTAGGGGAAGGCATCATGCAGGGTGGCTGCAGGCTGAGCAGCAGAGAGGGTCGGCAAGTGGGGAAGGAAGGTGGGAGAGGAAGCACCTGCTCTGGGGCAGCTACAGCCCTGGTCCAGCTGCATGAAGGAAAAGGAGCTGGGGAGGGGGTGGGGGTGGGGGTGGGGGCTCAGTGGCACAGGAAGGGGCAGCAGGCCGGTCCATAGGGACCCACTCTTGCCCCACAGCCCAGCCTGAGACTGGAAATGTTTCCTGAACGCAGCGGGGCCCCTGATCAGACTGGGTCCATGGTTTTGTTTTATTTCATGATTTATTTCTTTACTTGAAAGGCAAAGTGATGGAGGAAGGGGGCAGGGTGGGGAGGCAAAGAGAAAGATAGAATCCTCTACCTATAACCCAAATGGTTGCAACAGCAGCGGGTGAGCCAGGCTGAAGCCAGGAGCCAGAAACTCCATCCAGGTCTCCTTTGTGGGTGGCAGGGGCCCAAGTACTTGGCCCATCACCCACTGCTTCCCAGACACTTTATCAGGAAGCTGGACTGGAAGAGGAGTAGGAGGAGCCAGAACTTGAACCTGCACTCTGATTAGGATGCAGGTGTCCCAAGCAGCGGCTTAACCCCCTGTGCCACAACACCTGCCCCCAACAAGACTCTTTTTGTTGTTGTTGTTTGTTTGTTTTGTCAGGCAGAGTGGACAGTGAGAGAGAGACAGAGAGAAAGGTCTTCCTTTTTGCCGTTGGTTCACCCTCCAATGGCTGCCGCGGCCGCACGCTGCGACCAGCGCACCGCGCTGATCTGATGGCAGGAGCCAGGTGCTTCTCCTGGTCTTCCATGCGGGTGCAGGGCTCAAGCACCTGGGCCATCCTCCACTGCACTCCCGGGCCACAGCAGAGAGCTGGCCTGGAAGAGGGGCAACCGGGACAGAATCCGGCACCCCAACCGGGACTAGAACCCGGTGTGCCGGTGCTGAAAGGCGGAGGATTAGCCTAGTGAGCCGCGGTGCCGGCCCCCGATAAGACTCTTCAGCGGAGGCCTGGGGTCTTCCTGAGTGCCTGCCTTTCTCTCATTCCCAGCCAAAATCAGTGCTTTGGCAGCCTGGGCTTCTGAAACAGCCCCCGAGTGCAGCTCTCCCAAGCCTCCAAGACCAGACAGGCACCCTGCAGCCGCCGCCCCACCTCCACCCCTGCCCCTGCCACCCTGCGAAGCCTCCGCGGCTGGGCGGAGGGGGCATTGCCAGGACACTCACCTGAGCAGTGCAGATGCTGCCCAGGGGGCTCTGGCTGCCTGCCTGCCTTCTCCTGGGCGGCTGCACCCAGCCACTCTGCAGCAAGACTCTGTGTCACAGGAGGAATACCCCCGGCTCCTACGACACCTGGACACGGGGACTCTGGGCTGCCCAGATCCAGAGCAATCCAGGTTCCCCGGCATTATCTCATTGAATTTCTTGTGTGTATGAATATAAACACTGTTGTGTGACCCATGATGAACTTGCAAACAGCCTGATTACATCAGCTTTCATAGATTAGGGGTTCACAAACAGATGGACACTGTTACTTTTATTTTAATTTAAAATGGACACAATTTCCAGTAGATGCAGATAAAATTAATGACCTTAGGAGGAATCAACTTTTTCCTGTGAAAAAAATCAGATAATCACATTACTGGCTGAGATGATAAGAGCCTTGGTTTGAGCTGTCACGTGCCGTTTTGTCCTCAATGGTTCTTCTGTTTTGGGAATGAAGCTAACGTAACACATTCTTTTGGGTGGGCCGAACGCTAGTGGGACTTGGCTTCAATGGTAGGGGGTGGATCACCACAGCCAAAGCCAGTCTCTTAAATTGCAGATAGTAACTTACTCCACTCATGAGACCATGGAGACTCTGGCCAGCCCCAAGCAAACTGCAGGGTGGACAGAGGACAATGGAGCCCTGCAGGCCGACCCTCACCTCTCCCCAGCAACGCCCCGTGGTCAGAAATGGTGGGCAGGGCTCACCAGGGAGCCCCTGCTCTCAGGGACTGCAGCACCCCATGTGGGCCCGAGTGTGCCCTGCAGGCCGGTTCCTGCTCCCGGGCACGTCCCGGGCAGCCTGTGGCTGGCTGCATCCCGCGGCCAGGGCTTTCAGGAATGCACCCCCTTGGCCGCACAGGCAAGGGCCCAGAGGCCCATCGAGGGTACTCTGAGCTCTGGAAAGCGTGTGAACCTGGCCCAGTGGCCCTCGGCTGGGATGTGTTCACCCAGTCTCTCTCTCGCGCCTCCTGGGGGCCTCCACTCAGCAAGTCTCCATGCGCCGGCCACAGCCAAGGCAGTTACAAGTGTCATTCTGAGAAGGCCTTAGCCCCGGCCTCGTCCCAGCGCCTTCTTGGGCGAGTCATTTCCCCTGCCTGAGCCTCGGTCCTCCCACCCACAAAAGGGCACAGTGAAAGCGCCTACCTCTCAGGGAGACCGAGCACGGTGACCAGCACACAGCAAGCCCTGGCAGGCATCGTTAACTGTACGGTTCTGTCTAGAACACCTGTTCTCTCCCCACTCCACCCACCCTGCCTGCCACACATGTCCCACGCTTGTGTGTACAACCTGGGGCTCCGCCCCCCCACCATAACCTCTGGCTTGTGCCCTCGGCTGGCCCTTGCCCTGTGCTCTGAGAATAGCAGTATTTTATACCAGTGGAAAAGCAGGGCACTCAGTGAACTATGCCAAGCATCCGGAGCAAAGGAGCATCATTACCCCTACCTCACACCTTTTATCAAACACCAATTCCATATAATTTTCCAGTTCTGTGTTTTTTAAAATTGGGAAATGCTTATTCAAGCAACCTGAAGATACACAAGACACCTCAGTGAGAAGTCACTAATTAACACACCCTAGTCTTAACCACAGAAAAATGTAAACCTTCTCTTAATAAACCCTTCCAACGAAAATTCAGAGGCTGGAGGGAAAAAGCAGTTGGGGGAGGTGACAATTCCCCATACACGATCCGAAAGAGGATTAGGTCTTCATATACAAAAAAGGAGATTCTTCCTTTTAAAAAAGGCATGTACTCCAATTAAAAATAAAACACACGGAGACTCTCACCAACTTGAAAAGGCAATGTGAATGGTAACAAAACTCTAAGAGAGAGAGACTGGGTGAACACACCCCAGCAGAGGGCCACTGGGCCAGGTTCACACGCTTTCCAGAGCTCAGAGTGCCCTTGATGGGCCTCTGGGCCCTTGCCTGTGCAGCCAAGGGGGTGCATTCCTGAAAGCCCTGGCCGCGGGATGCAGCCAGCCACAGGCTGCCCGGGACGTGCCCGGGAGCAGGAACCGGCCTGCAGGGCACACTCGGGCCCACATGGGGTGCTGCAGTCCCTGAGAGCAGGGGCTCCCTGGTGGGCCCTCTCCTGCCCTGCCTGTGGTCAGAAGCCAGCAGGAGAAACACTCTTCTCCAGGCCTTCACTGACCACTCGCAGCCTCCCTGGCTGTCACAGTCCACTGAAGGTGATCCCAGGGGAGCCAAGGGGAGGGGCTCTGCCCCACCCCTCCCCCTCCTGCAGACTGGCACACCCTGCAGCCTGCACTGATGGCCCCAGTCATACTCTGCAACCTTCTGATGCAACCCCTTTATTCTAAAAACGAAGCCCACACTGACAACATGAATAATAACACAAGTAGTCAATGCACAGGGAGCAAAGATACTTCCTAGGCAAACTTGACTCCAAAGAGCAAAGTGAGGCTCGGAGGTTCTCATTCGTCCACTCAGTCATTCATCCATTCACTCACTTCACTCAAAAACTACTTATGAAGCCCCTCACACCTGCCAGGCCTGCTCTGTGGGCACAGGAGCGAGGGGAAAATAAAGAAACCTCTGCCGGTACAGCAGGAAGAGACAGAGACAAAAAGGAACACACACTCTGTTAGCTTAGGATGTGCTAAGGAGAAAACAGGCAGGAACAAGCAAGCAAAGACCTGGGGACGGGCATGTGGCCGAGCAGTGGAGACACGGGTTGGAGAGAGTGTGGGCTGCAGCCCAGCTCCACTCCCGACTCCAGCTTCTGCAGACGCTCAGGCTGAGACGCAGCAGTGACGGCTCAAGTTGGGGAGGCCCCTGCCCCCCACACGGACGACACCATTGAGTTCCTAGCTCGCGGCCTTGGCCTGGCTCAGTCGCGGCTGTTGTGGGCATTCGGGGAGTGAACAAGCAGAGAGTGCGCTTGCTCTCCCTTTCAAATAAACAAACACTCAAAATAAAATATTTGAGTGGGGGCAGGGGTCAACACGTTAGATGGGACAGCCAAGAAGACGTGAGAAGGCAGCTTCTGAGAGAGACCGGAAGGGAGTCGGGGGTCCTCAGGCAAAGGAACGGAGAGGGGCAGGCAAAGGCAAGCTTCGCAGACCTAGGAGGACACCCAGGTCACACCATCAGGAGGTGCATAGTGAGCTTCCACTTCCCACACAAGGCTGGCCCAAGGTCACACGGTTAATCATTGAGAGACCAGCCAGGCATCGCACGATGCAGAAAGGGCACAGAGTAGCACCCTGGGGACAATCACCCATCGGCAGCCCCAGTGCCACAAGTCCACACCGCTGCCCTCCTCAGGGGGCTTGTGAAGAAACAGCTGGGCCAGCAGTACCTCCCTGGTACCAGGTGGACACCAGTGACCCACTACTAGGGATCAGTCCCCAGGCCCCATCACCTGCTTCATCAGGCCCAAGGAAGGTTCTCCCACCTTGGTCATGGGACAAGCCGAGGGCCTCCTGAGCCCACAGGAGTGAGATGAGGGCAGCCAGCTTCTCCCTGGAGAACCTCGGGCTATTTGCAGCATTTAAAAGGCACTGCGATTAGGCCCACTGATGTATCTGTTGGGCTCAATTTGTCCGCTTGGCAGGAGAGATCATTCAGAAAGTTTTTCAAATTGTGATGGACAACGTCCTGGAAGACAACTACACATAAGAACGTGCATATGTAGCCTGCACACACATGTGGGACACGCACACATGCATGCACACTTCTACCAAACGCATGTAAAAGTGTGGACACCGCATGTGCTCTACTCTGCTTGCAGTAGGCGAGAGGACAGCAGCGCAGCACGGACCCCTGAGTGCCCGGCCCGCAGTCTCAGCACCAGCCCAAACTCTGCGAGCCGAGACCTTGCGCATCCAACTTCCTTAGTGGTCCTTGGCCTCGGTCTCCTTACCTGTAAAATGGCACCAGCGGGTTACTGCGAAAATTACAGAGAAGACATACGGCACCAACTCAGTCCCTGGCACAAGGCAGGAATGCCATGAAACAGAGGCATCGAATCCCAAAATGGCCTCCCAAGCCGTATGCAGGGCGACCGCCAGACCCACGCAGGCAAATTTATGTGCCATTTCCAAGTACGGAAGGCAACCAAGGCGAGATAATCAACAACCAGCCCCAACTAGCGATTTGCAACGGAATGAACGTTTCTTTGGCAGTCATTCTTTCTCTCCTTCCCCGCGGCAGCACGCCGGTTTGCCTCGGCCAGTCTGGGTTTGCCCCTTTGGAGGAGGTTCATGGGGAAGACCGGGGAGTGAGTCCTGGACCCGGTGAACCCAGCTCTCCAGGCAGAGGCCGGGTCGCCAGCCTGGGCTTGCTCTTCGTCGTGTAGCCCACGCCTCTTCTAACTCTTGGCACTCCCCGCAGAGCTGCCCCGACACGGCCCTACTCCTACAACTGCTTTGTGAGCAGTAACAGTGCGGGAAGGGACACTGGTGCCCAGGATGCAAGGGCAGAACTGGGCAGAGTCGCAGACTTGCGACCAGGTACGTGCATTTATGTCATGGGGCCACCATTAATGGCATCACAAACAGGACAGCTTGAAACGACAGCAACCTGTTCTCTCCCAGCGCCGCAGGCCCCAGGTCCCAGATCAGGGTGTGGGCAAGGCTGGCTCCTCCTGTGGGATCTGGGGGCAGAACCCGCCCCATGCCCCTCTCCTAGCTTCTGATGGCTGCTGGTGATCACTGGGGGCCTGGGGCCTGCAGGTGCCTCTGTCTGCACTGTCCTGGGGCATGCTTCCCTGTGTTCCATGTCTCTCTCCTGTGTCAAGTGCCCTTCATCCTACAAGGATACAAGTCACAGACCAGGGCCCACCCCAAGTCAACTGATGACATCTGCAAAGACCTTTTTCCAAAGACGGTCACGTTCGCAAGCACAGAGGTCAGGACTTGAACAGCCCCTCTGGGGGCAGCACTGAGCCCCTGTAGCCACCCTGATCTCAGAAGAACAAGCTAAGGCAAGCCAGTGACCAAGGAGCCCAGCAGCCAGTGCAGTAGGCACTGGCTACTGAGGTAGCTTTTCCAGTGGTGCACGCTAGGACGGTAGAGAAATTTGTTTTTCACGCAGAAGGGGGTGTTCCTATCAAATAAGATAATGTGCGTAGGGCACCTGTCTAGCAAGCAAGTGCCACTTAGGGATGCCCCCACGGCTGGCATCCGGAGGAGGCTCCCACTTCACCGTGACACAGAAGCCGTGGGGGGAGCAGGCACGAAGGCCCCCAGCTGAGAGGGAGCAGTGGGAGGGGGGCGGGAGAGGCTGCGCTCAGCCTGGGGGTGGGGAGCTGAATAATGGGGCAGGCTCCCTGGAGCAGGAAGCCAGAGAGGCAGAGAAGCTGTCAGGATGTCAGCTGCCAAGGGTGCTGGGTGAGTCATGAGTCAGACGGGCTGCGCGGATCCCACAAAAGACGAATCCTCCCACCAAGAGAAATCTGTTTGACTTCAGAAAAGTACAGGTTACAGTGATACTCGCTAAACACCCCACCTTCCTGCTCAACAGACGGGAATGAGAACGCGAAATCCACCGAGGTCCCAGAGAGATCCACTCCCTCTACAGGCTTATTTTTCCCAAAGCAGGTCCCTGTTACTATGACAGTCACCTGGGGTGATGGGTCACACACAGCTCCCTGGGAAGAACGGGGCAGAATCTGTGTTTTTATGTGACCTTAAATCAGGCTGAGTTTTGCTCCCTGGCCAAATGTTAATTTATCCACAAAGGAAGCCATTTACCCCTGCCTGATTGGAAGGTGAACTTTTTAAGGTTTTAGGTAACCGTGAGGGTCGCACTGTCCCTGCCCACAAAGCCGCATCCTCCCACGAAGGTTTCAGCTGACTCCAAGCCTGCACGGGTATTGCTTTCCTGTAGCTGCCGGTAACAACCGGATGTGACCTCAGAGGCCTGTTCTCTTACTGTGCTGGAGGCCAGGTGTCCAAAACGGCTCTGGCTATGCTCACGTCAAGGTGTGGGCAACGCTGGCTCCTCCCGGACGCTCCAGGGCAGAATCTGCTTCTGTTCCCTCCAGCTTCCAGAAACGCCCACATCCCTGGGCTGGCGGCCCCGCCTCATCTTCAAAGCCAGCAGCCACACCTCTCCTGCCTCTGCTTTCCCATCACCCCTCCTCTCTTTCTGATTCTCTTTCTGATTCTCTGGCCTCCCACTTTCTCTGAAAAGGCCCCCTTGAGCCACTGACCCCGCTCAGGACCCCGTCCCGCCTCCAGACGCGGACAGAACTCAGTCACAGCGGCACAACCCTGCTGCCACGTCAGTCCCTGGAGATTAGGACGCGGAAACTTTGGGGGGAGGCTCTGTGTACCCTACTCCTACGTGTCCCACAGTTTCAGAGCCCACACTCCCTAGAAAGCCAAGAGCCCTGCCGAATCTCCCCAAGGCCCCTCACACTGGGTGACTGGAGGCTCACGGAGTGTCCCAGGTGCTGCTCACCTGTGTGCCCCTCGATCAGAGACGTCACGCAGCCTCTCACCCCTGGCCCGCCCCAACAACGGGCCCTTCCCAAGATGGTCTCAAGACGCCACATCAACAGCAAAACCTCCTGGAAGTTCCTCCTGATCTGCGCAGCCTTCTCTTGTCCCCTGTGCCCGTCATCTGGGTCGCAATGACTTGTTCCCAAGAGCTCTTTAATCACTTCTCCCTTCCAAAGGGGAGCGCAGGGAAGGGCCTCAGCGACAAGGGCCGCAGCGCGTTCGTCTGTGGTCAGTCCCAGGGCCGGCCTTAGAAGGGCGCTCGGTCAGAGTGGATGGAAGGAGCGATGCTGCTTTGGCATGAACGAGATGTGGCTCTGGAACTCAAGAAGACATTTATTCCCCCAAATCACATTAATGGGGGGGGGGGGTGTGAAAACGTAATCCAATCAGCAGCAGGAGGGCCTAGTGGGAGGTCGTCAGGTCACTGGGGGTATGGGCTAGGCAGGCAATTTGCCAGAGGGCTCGTTCTAAGAGCATTAAGCCACCACTTGGGAAGCCCACATCCCACATCAGAGTGGCTGGTTCAAGTCCCAGCTCCTCCACTTCCAATCCAGCTTCCTACTAATGAGCCTGAGAGGCAGCAGGTGATGGCCCAACTACCTGGGCCCTGCCACTGCATGCAAGGCAGGGATGGATTCCGGGCTCCTAGCTTCAGCAGCTCTGGCTCTTGCAAGCATTTCAGCAGTGAGCAAGGAGATGGAGTCTCTCTCCACCTGACTCTCTCTTCCTTTAAGATAAAAATGAAAATGAAAAGAAGGAATTTTTTTCCTTTTTAATAAATAAAAGCCTGAGTCAGGCCCAGCCAAGTCTTCTGTCTCCTGGCTCACCATAGCACTGTCCCTCCGCCCCACTGCTATCCTCTGGCCTCACCAGAGAGCAGAACCCACAGGAACCAACCAATCCAGGATCGTGAACCTCCAACACCATGGGTCAAAATGAACCTCTCTCCTTCACAAGCAACTTCTCTCAGGAGTTTTGCTATAATGGTGAAAAGCTGACCAATATGGATGGACGGGTAGACTGATGGATGGATGGAAGGAAGGAAAAGAGAAAGGGAGATGGAGAACAAGTGAGTGCCTGACACGAAAGTCTGTGCCACACAATGTCTGTTGAGTAAACGGAAGAAGGGAGGAGCCAGCATGGAGTAGGGCCAACATCTATGTGGGGGGAACTCAGCTAACCGGTGGCCAACATGAGGAAGAAGCGCGTGACTGGGGCAGTGTGCTACGTCAGAGGGAGGCCCCAGCTAGCAGGCAGCTGTGATCTCCAAGAAGTGGCAGGGAGAATCCTGGGAATAGGTACATGGTCAACTGGAATTAGCCAAGAGTCAGTGGATTATTCTGATTTCCCAGGCTGACTCAAACATCTCTCTGGAAACAAGGAGTGTCAGAGCTTCCTCAAGGCCAGGAACCAGCTCCCAGCACCCCCCCCCCCCCCGCTGTGTCCTGATAACAGCTTATGAGCACAGCACTGGTGGCACCCTGGGAACCACAAGAGCATGGGGGTGGGGCTGGCCTTGGAGCTGTCCTGGGCGAAGAGACAGGTCATCACGCTTAGGCCAGCAAGGGTCCATTTCAACTGTTTCCTTAAAAATGCTATTTTTTCTTTGAAGTTGTCACATGCGTGTGGGTGATCGATTTTCCAACATTTTATTATGAGAAATTTCAACATATAGAAAAGCTGAACATTGCTATGCACCCACCAATAGGGCTAGGATTAAAGACTGGCAATGATGGACTCTGGCTTGGGTGCGAGGCCATAAGAAGTCTCACCTGCTGCTCCTGGGAGTGCACACTGGTGTGACCACTTTGGAAAACTGGCCCACCTTGGCAGGACAGTATATTCTCAAGATAAAATCTCATCTAGCAGCAAAAACACGTAACCTTCAGCCATCAACAGAATATGGACGAAGCTCACAGAGGGAACACTGAACCAAGAAAGCCAGAGATGTGAAAGAACAGACATAAGTTCACTGTCTGCAAAGCGGAACTTAAGAAAACTAAGCAAACTGCGACTCACTTCATGACCAGAAGAGTTCGCTTTGCCAAGCAGCAGAAGAGGTGGCTGTTGGGAGGGGCCAGGAGAGGGGGCACCAGAGAGCAAGCTGTGTCCCACCTGATGGGCTGGGCTCTAGGTACACGGGATAGGAGACTTCCTTGGGTTTCCCATTTCAGTTGGGTACTTTCTAAGACAACTAATATTTCAAAAGAAAGATGGAAGGGAAAGCGGTTGACAAGAATCTTACAGTGAATACCCATATAGCCCTCACTTAGAGTATACAATGAACACTTCACTGCTCTGGCTTTTTCTTCGATCTGTCCACAACTTCATTCATTCATACAGCACTATTGTTAACACGGATGATAAATGATGTTTTTGACAGGCAGGCCATGAGACCAGCATTTCTCAGGCAACCTCCACTCACCCAGACCCACAGGTTCTTTGCAACCACAGTCACCCTCAAACCCAAATCCCACCGTCACTTCTTCCCCGCATGCCCTTTTTAAGTCATACGTTGAGCAGTTCAGTCGGAGCACAGAGAGATTCTGATGTAGGCAAAAACCAAGAAAACACATTCCTTCTCCAGTCCAGACGTGCCTGGCGCACACGTGCCGTCTGGGCTGCAGCGTCAGCCCATGCGTTGTGCGTGTAGCTTCCTCCCGAGCACCAGGCCCTGACTGCAAAGCTCACGCCCCAGTATGCTTACTCCAGGGAATCCAGACTCAAAACATGCCCAGAGCCATCCCAGGGACTGAGAGAAGATCCCAGTAATTATAAGTGAAGGCTCTCTTCTCATTTTGTAGTAGGTAGAGGAGGTGCAGGGCTCCCTCCTAAAAACCCTGACTATCCTCTCTGGACCTGACCCCTGGTGGGTTGGCCCTGCACTGCCACCCTCCCAGGGACACATCTCAGGGATGAAAGTGGCTTCTTCAGCTTTCTGTGCCTTGGACCCACTGGCAATCTGGTAAGGCCTCCAGACCCCTTCTCAGAACAATCTTCTCAAGTAGAAACAAAAAGTAATACGAAACTGCAAATGAAACCAATTACACTGAAATATAGTCCTTAGTATCTTTTCAAATCTATGATACAGGGCCAGCCTTGTGGCATAGTGAGCTAAACCGCTGCTTACAATGCTGGTAGAGCACGGCTTCAAGCCCCACCTCCTCCACTTCCCATCCAGCTTCCTGCTAAGGAGTCTGGGAAGGCAGGCCCAAGTACTTGGGCCCCTGACACCCCTGTGGGAGACCAGGATGGAGTTCCTGCCTCCTGGATTCAGCCTGGCCCAGCCCTGGCTGTTGTGGGTCTGCAGAAAACCAGTGGATAGAAGGTATCTCTCTCTCTGTGTCGCTCTGCATTTCAAATGTATAAGTAAATCTTTTCAAATGTGTATGATACAGCAATAGATATCTCGTCTATTAATTCATTAAAGAATAAGACCTAGCTACAGGTCTGAAAACTGCTGAACCGGATGACCTTTGGAGACACCTGTGATTTCTGCTGGTACTGGCCACAAGTGTTATGGAAGAAAACACCAAATTTCAGTTACAGGTTAGTGATGCACACACACACACGGAGTAGTCTTCAGCCTTAAAAAAGGAAATTCTGATACACACTACCACACGTCTATACCTTGAGGACATTCATGCCAAGTGCAATGAGCTAGTCACGAAAGAATTCCACTCCTCGGAGGTCCCCAGGGTGGATAAATCCACAGGCAGAGATGAAGGGGTGTCCAGGTCTGTGATGAGTGGGGCAGGGACGGAGAGTCAGCATTTACTAGGTACAGAGTTTTAGCTCAGGAAGAAGACAACATCCTGGAAATGGATGGTGGTGATGGTTGTACAATAAGGTGAGTGTACCAAATGAGCAGTGCATGTAAAAGCGGTAACCTTCCACATTATGTATATTTGATCACAATTTAAAAAAATGTTCCCCACAGGAGCTGGTGTTGTGGCATAGTGGGTAAAGCCACCACTTGTGATGCCACCATCCTGTATGCGCAGCAGTTCCCGGCTGCTCCACTTTCAACCAAGCTCCCTGCTAATGGCCTGGGAGAGCAGTGGAAGAGGGCCCAAGCCACCTACATGGGAAACCCAGTGAAGCTACTGGCTCTTAGCCTGGCCAGCCCTGACTGTTTCAGCCATTTGGGGAGTGAACCAGCAGATGGAAGATTTGTGTGTGTGTGTGTGTGTCTGATATGTCTCTCTCCCTCTCCCTATAGCTTTTTTAGATGAAAAAATAAATCTTTTTTTTAAGTTCCCCACAAAGAAGCGAAGAGGAGGAGCAGCTTCCTGTGTGGCGCAGGGCAGTCACCTGTGGCTCTGAGCATGGCCTGGGCCACCACGCAGAAGAGCCACTGCTCCCCTGACAGCTGAGCTGCCTCGGGCAAGGGACATGACCTCTCTGACCTCCACTGTGCCTCTGAGAACACCACCAGCACGGTGAGAAGACACGCTCTCCGAGTCGCCCTGACTACTGGGAGGTGGGAGGCACTGTGGCTGCTGTGTTACAGATTATTTGGCTAACGGATCCAAGGTCACCAGGCTAGGACAGGGCACAGCACAGCTGGCTGAGGCACTGCACTCACGGTTCTCCCTGCATGTCCGCCATTGCTTCCTGTCTCCATGCCTCCACGCTGGAGCAGGACAGGCACCACCTCTGCCTCCTGCTCCCACGTGACCTCCTTGCCTACCACGGCGGCAGTGCTCAGGGACAGCTCAGAGTTTCAAAGAATCAAGCTGTGTGACGCCAGCGCAGGCTCCCTGTATAGGCAAGGCCTCGCGGCAGTTCAGGCCTGCTCTCCCACTCCAGATGTGTGCTGCCAGAAGCCCGGCATGTCACAGGTCACAGTGTTCCCCACGGGGCCTCTGACAGAAGTGGGGGCACAGGGGAGCCAAGTTAAATGGACAGAGAACCAAGTCTCTTCCCTAGATGTCCATGAAATGCCCCATATGTGGCCACAGGCACACACCTGGCCAAACACCTATGACTTGGGAACTCAGAGCTGTGTGCAATGGTTTGCTTTTGGAGAGAGCTGGGACTCCCTGGTGGAGGCAGTTGTGCCGAGCGAAAGGTCAGGGTTCCTGATGGTGACTCAGCTTGGGGCAGGGAGCTGGGCTGCGCAACTGCTCCCTCAACCTCCTCCCGGGGGCTCCTCCAAGGAATGGGCCCCGCATTCTCCGCCCAGGAAGCCCCGTCCTCTCGTTTCTTTTCCAGATGGGTTCCAAGGCCACCATGCCCTTTTGGAGAAGGGGGTTTGGCAGTGACCTAAATGAGGCAAACAGGGCTGGGCTGGGCGACTGGTGAACTTGGATTCATCAGACTGGCTTAGTCAGTGGCTTGGCCAGGGCCCAGGTAAGCTGCAGATGTCGCAAAGGGAGCCTCCCTCCCGTTCAGAGGATGGGGAGGTTACCAAGCCCACCTGTGGCCATGCAGAGGCTCTGGCCCCCAGCCAGGGGCAGCACTTGGATGCAGCAAGGTGGCAAAACAGTTCCTCGGCAGCAATGGAAACAAAGGAACCAGATCTGCACAGGTCCACAGAGCGCTCGCAAGCTCTGAGCATCGCCAGCAGAGACAAAAGGGGCAGCCTGTCAGGACATTTTAAACACATACATGAAGCAATGCTACACATCGCTCACAGCTGCATGTGTGTGTGTGCACACGCCAAGTATACGAAATGCAGCAGACAGATGCACACAAAGTTATAACAAGGGCACCTGGAGGGGATGATGACTAACTGGAGGTGAAAGTCAAGATAACTGCATCTTCTCCAACCATGTCTTTCTTCTACTTAAAAGGCAACACAAAGAAGGCAGAAGACCAGCAAGGCAAGTCTGGGAGGCTGGAAGGGATTCTGACCCAAGTCTGCTGTTTTTGCTTTCTGTCTGTCCACTTGCTCCTCCGGTTTGTCAGCAAACCCAGAAGCCCCCCAACATCAGTCTGTGGGCACCTTAAACTGTGTATTTACTCCTGATCATTTTATTCAAAATTCAAAAAGCAGGCAGTGCTCACTAAATGCTACCCTCCTCATGAGAACCCAGGGGCTGGGTGCCCCTGTTCTGCTAGGACGAGTGCCTCTGGGAACCCAAACAGAAAGTGCCCTGCATGACTGACAGAGGTGCTGTCCAGACCAGCAGAGAGGCCAGCATCCAAGAGGTTCTCCATCCCTCGTGTTTCAATCCAGGAATGGCCACCCAGGCTGAGGGCTCTGATGACACAGTCCAGTTCACCAATCACGTGCCAGGAAACCCAGTGACGTCATCGATCACCAATCAGAGCTCCCGATCAGCATGAGCAAGCCGGTGTTGCCACACTGGGTTGATGGGATTCACCTGACAGCCGCCTCCTCCTCAGTAGCCTTAACAATTCCAACTACACTGGCAGCAGCCAGCAGCCGCGCCCTCCCACAAAGAGCTCCTTCTCTTCAGGCCCCTGTGGTCCTGCAATACACTGGCCTCCTCCCTTTTCAGATAAGTTAGAAACACAGTGTCTCATTGTATCAGACACTCACCTTCCTAAGGAGAAGATACCCAGAGGAAAAGACACATTCCGGATACTCTTTCCTTCTCCCCGATCTCAGGCAACCCCAAGCGCAGAGACCCATCCGGTGCTGCGGAGAAGGGCCCTGGGCACCCTGACTGGGGCCACTGTGAAATCCGGACACAAGCTTCTAAACATGTTTGGTTTCTCCTGTAGCTCATCACCCATATCTGCATGCAAATAAACCCCCCATACACTCAGCCTGCTGGGTGTGGGGTCCATATAAGCATTGCCACCCCCAGCTAAAGTGGCCATGGAGACATTCAGCCCCCTCCTCTTCCAGGGGTGGAAGGGTTCCTGCAACACTCAGTCCTTCCAAGAACCGGCATTAGCATTTCAGGGAGGTGGTGACCTTGGCGGTCACCATTTTACAGAGCAGAGCGACAGTGGGGGCAGCTTGTGTTTGCTGTTTCAGGGGGCGGTGAGCGCAGCCACCAGATAACTCAAACCTCTGCTGTCTTCCTGCCGCTGCCGACCATCACCATAGGAACCACATCCTGCTGCTGCCATGGCAACCATGCAGTACCATTCGCTCAGCAAGCAAAGCTGCCGAGGCCACTCATCGAGGTTTGCTGCAAGGCCGTGGGGCTGGGGAGGAACTGCGGTCCCCAGTCACGGGGACCAGGGAGTGACAGAGCAAGCCTGTGAAGCAATTCTTCTTCCTTTTTTTTTTTTTGAAAAGCTATCCTCCTGTTCCCCAAGAATGACTTTACCCCCAAATTAAATATATTCTCAGATCTCTAGGACAAAATGTGCTAGGTAAGAGCCCCAAGAAACTCCTCTGGACAAAGCCACAGCTGAAATGGAGAGGCCATGGAGCCCAACACAGAGGCTTCTCCACCAAGGGCCACAGGCTCACGACAGCAGCCAGGCACCAGGGTTAGGCCCTTCCAGAAGCAGCACCACATTCCAACTCACAACCCTGCTGGGAAAACTAATGTCCCAGAGGAATGTGGCTCAGAGAGGTGAAGTGACTTGTCCAAGGTCACAGAGCAAACCACCAGGGCTATCTGAATATCTGACTCACACGCCCAAAGAAATCCTGGTCAACTTAATTACACCCAGGACAGAGTTCCATGGACCATTTATTAACAACAGTTCATGCTGACCTTTAATAAATATTTTGAATAAATATTCACAGTTACTCCATAGAGACTGTTTATTTTGTGGTGGGCATTCTGTAGCACCTTGACAGGGGGCGTCTGTGTGTCCCAGAGCCAGTGAGACGGCAACTGCCACCCATGAGGAGACTGAGGCACACAGAAGCCCACAGCAGGCCTGGGCTTCAGAGCCTGGACTCCTGGCCACCTTCCTGTATTCCTGACCACCAGGGCAGCGGAAACACCAAGTCCCAGCCCCACCCACCAAGCATTGCCTCCCAGGCCTCTGGGCTGCTCCTGTCACCCCCTGAGGCCGTTTGAGATGACCTGGCTCCGCTCATATGCACAGGAGCAGCTGCGTCACAACCCACTGCTGCATCCCACAGTCCTGGCCACAAAGCCAGTGTAATGACAGCCTTGGATCACGGCCGTGGCCGCACAGGCGGGACCCTCCTAGGCAGTCGCGACGGCCATGCGCCCTCTGTCCCTACAGGTTGATTTCACAACCCCCTTCCATCCACTTCAGTCCAGGACGCGACAGCCCACAACACTGAGGGCCTGCCGCAAGGAGAAGGAGGTGTGATGAGAATTCAGCATGCTGGATACCCCACAAGGGTGTGCCTGTGGTGGGTACGTGTGGCTGGGCCACGGGACACTGCCACTCTGCAGGCCGAGAGTGGCCAAAGGGTGGCACTCGCACGTGGCTTACCCTCTCGCCTTAGCCTCGAAACAACCCCACTGCACAGACGAGGACACTGAAGCTCAGAGCTCAAAGGAGGGCCTGTGGTCACACAGAGAGGAAGCAGGAGCCCTAAGATTCAAGCCCAGGTCTGTGTCCCCCAGCCAGGCACATGCTCTTTCCTACCTGCCCAGGCCCCAGGATGCCCGGCCAGGGCACTCCTCAGTGGAAAAGCAGACCAGAGAGCCCACTCGCTCTGCTGGACACTCTTGGGGCAGCCCAGGCACAGAAAGCAGGTACGTTTTGTTTTCTGTTTAGTACTCAACACAGACAGACACCGAACACAGGCAGCAGGGAGGCAGTGACTTCCCTGAGCTGGGCCGCAGCTGGCTGGTGCGAAGGGTAGGCTAACGCCAACGGCATGGGGCCAGGTGCGCAGCCAGATCAGCCAGGAGCCCAGCCCCACGCCTGCCTCCCAGGCGGTCCTCGACACACGCTCCCCTCCCGTGCCCGCGGCTGGGCAGCAACAGCCCTCTGCCAACCTGGCGGTGGGCAACCCCAGTCCCTCTGTTTTTCCAGACAGGGCAGGGCCGTCTGTGCTCTGCCCACCACAGAGGCCACTGTCATTACTCACTGTCCCACACCTCTCCCCGCTTCCTGAAGCCAGGCGTCAACATGCCCGGGGGGCCAGGTAAACTCGCCCCTGGCAGGTGGCAGGCCACGCTCTCAAAGGGAAGATGGCTTTTCTGAGCTCAGCTGTCTGCTGAGCAAGAGTGGCCCTGCAGCAAGTGTACGCTGAGATAATCCCCAGACGAGGCCGTGGGCACTCCGGGCCGCCCGGGGGGACAGCATCCAGGTGACTCCAACCTTCCCAAGAGTCCTCAAACAGTACGTCACCCACCCCTCCTCCAGGCCAATGCACATGCAGTTAGCCACGGTGCTCACGGTGGGGGGGAGGGGGGACCACAAAGGGACCTTGGTTTACTTTTCAATTCCACAGATCCACTGGCACTCATTTTCCTAGAAATTCCTCCCACTAAGAGAGGCCCCCATTGCTGGGGAGGTCAATGCTGGAAACAGATGTTTTAAGTCACTGCCAGCTTCGTGCCACAGCTGGATCTTCCAGGCCTCCAGAGAACAGTGAATTCCAAAGAGGGCACGCCCAGGGGATGGGCTCCTTCCCGACACACCCCTCAGAGAGCAGTGCTGCTCCACAGTCCTGGAGAAGATGCCTCCTGCCCCGGAGTCAGCGCGGGTTCCTGGGACAGGCAGGCTCAAACGTGGGGCTCTGCTGTCCCTTACGGCCTGTTAGCTACTCCCAGTCCCCAAGCTAACACTTAGACACAGCCCTGTCGCTCAGCTCAAACAACCCAGAGCTCCAAAGAGGGGGGAACAACAGAAGCCCCTTCCCCGGGACTACGGCTGCCTCTGTCACTCTCTCTCCCAGGGAATCCCTGTTGCCAGCGTGTGGCATCTTCTGGACTCACTGTTCCAGGCACTCACAGATGCATTACGAACACTTTGGTTTTATGCTTTTGTGTAGCAAGGAATCTGGACCAACAACACATCCTCGACGTCACTCACGGCAAAGCATCTGACATTTAACTCATTCTTTTTTCATTGCTGCGTCATACTCCACGGAACAAAAAGTGTACGAAAACATTCTGACCCATCCTTCCGTGTGCTGCCTTTTGGTCCCTGGGCGTGTCTACACACACATCTAGGAGGCTTCCTGGACAACGGACGCCTGGATGCTCTGGTACTCACTGCCAGGCACCTGGACACAACCAGGAGCAAGCCAGACTGGCCCCAGCCCCACTGCAGCCCAGAGTGGCAGGATCCCAGCAGTTACCACGCGAGATGCCTACGCGTGCCTGACAGGCTCCCAGGCCAGGAAGGCAGGAGCAGCGTCCTCTAAAGGGGACGTCTGAGCTGGGTCCTGAAGGCGGAGCTGGCCAGGAGAATGGGGCGGGTGTTCAGAGTGCCTGGCAAGGGAGCCCCGGGACAGGCTGCCAAGCCGGGAACAGAGCAAGCGCTGCAAACAGTAAGAAGCGAGCAAAGCACGGCTCTTTTAGCAAAGCAGAGTTCGGGGCTGCCTGCCGTGCTACTGGGAGGACACTGGGGAGCCCCAAGAAGATTCAACGCAGGTCGAGCAGGACTCGCTCTGCACTTCAGAAAGCACTTGGGGAGCACAGAGGAGAACACGGGCCACACTCGACGGCAGCAGCAGGGCCGTGACCCAGGGGGAGGGAAGGAGAAGCTGGGAGTCTCCATGTGCGGACAACCGCAGAGGCTGAAAGAACGCGTGGCCTAGCTGAAGTCAGGCGACTGGACGAGCAGTCACGCAAAAGCTGGGACCGTGTCCCCTTTGCTTCCTGGATCAGCCACCGTCTAACCAGGAGACAGAAGCACTGGAGCTTGAACAGAGGGCCCTCAACTCCGGGAAACGGTCACACATGGGTGAGGCAGGAGGCACCAGATGGGGCAATGGAGCAGCGTGCTGATGAACAGCACCGAAGCAGCCGCCACCCTCAGACCGGAAGGACTGGGACTGCTGGCACAAGAAAAGACCACAGGGTCTACCCAGTGGCCGCTGCTGCCAGACAGACTTCCAGAGACAGCAGGGGAGCAACGCCCTGGCTTCTCCCTTCTCCCTGCCTGCCAGCCTCCTGGAAACCAGGGCCTGGGTCACACAGAGGGTCCTCCCCAGCCACACTCAGACCAGAGGAAGGACAAGGACGGCACCCAAGGTCAAACAGCCACCAACCTCCAGCACTGTTCTACAGCAGCACCTGTGCAGAGCACACACCGACTCAAAGCATCAACAAAGCAGGTGACACTTGCTTTCAGAGCGTCCCAAGCCTGCGACTCTCAGTGGCCACCAACACCATTCTAAGACCGACAAAAATGCGCGTCTCCTCTCCCAGAACCCGAAACCTAGCCCTTTAGTCTCCGGCACTGCAATGCATCGTGTGCTCTCGGAAACAGCCCAGGGGGCCACCCACACACTCTCAAAGTCGAGGCCAGATGCGCCTCTTCCCATGCCTTCCCATCCCCACGCCACCCAAGACAGTCCCTGGGTTTCCAAATTTTGAGGCAGGACAGACCCCACGGGTTCACAGACAGGAGCCAGAAGACCGCGGTGCTCCTCTGAGCTATGAGTCACTTGGAGGCCTCCAAGCAGAGGTGGGCGGATCCCGTTCCCCTCAGACCCCAGGCACGCCCTCAGCACAGTGTGCGGGATCAGGGCTACATCCTGCACTCTCTCTGCGAGAGTGCAGCTTCCACTCAAACTAACTCGGGCAAAAACACGGAGGCCTCCGGGATGGTCCAGCCCTGCCTCGGGCTCTGAACACTGAGGGGGAGGTGGCCCCTCCAGGGCTGCTGGGGAGATGCGACGCCCCAGTGCCTGGGCGCAGCAGGTCCTCCCCAGCAAAGATGCTGCGGGGAGCTGCCCACAGCCTCTTCTGCCCCCAGAGCAGAGAGCCCCGTCCTGGGCATGGGCTAGCCTTCTTGGACAGATGGCAGTGCTGCTAATAACTGCAAGGGCCACAACGCCGGCACGGGCAGAGCACAGACATGTAGCAGGCATCATCCTGAAGAGTTTGTATCTATCCTGTTACTTCATCTTTACAGCAACTCTGGGAGGTAGGGAATACTATCATGTCCATTGTACAGATGAAGAAACTGAGGCACACAGATGTTTGCCAATGAACCCACAGTCACACAGAGTCACACGTCACTGCTGGGCTCTATGGCTCCAGAGCCCGCCTCACTGACCACTGCCTGGGACACCCGGTACAGAGTGCCCGTCAGGTGCCAGGCGCTACGCTGATGCTCCCCGCAAGCCCCTGCTTTGTGGAGGAGGAAACAGAAGCTCAGTGAGGCCAAGCAACTTGTCCAGGGTCTCAGAGCGACGAGTGGCCACGTGGGTTAGGACCTGGGTGGTCCCGATCCCACACTGACACACACGCACCAGGGTCAGCCATGTTCCTAGAGCTGCTCTTTCCTCCCTCCCTGTGCCATTTCTGGAAGCTTCCCTCCCCTCCGGAGGTGGTCACCCCTGCCCCAGAGCCACCTTCCTCCCCAGGCCTTGCCCCCACCCCCAGCTGCAGGGCTGCAACACCTGCGCTCTTTGCACAAAACCAGAGACAGGCGAATCCTTCCTGCAACAGACCACGGTGCCGTCGGGTTCCAGCTCTTACGCAGTAAACGCATGAAGTCAGTATCCATAAACACACACACAATTTCGGGGACGAAGACTCTGGACATCAACAAAGCTGGCAGCAGCTTTTTAATTCTGTCTTTTTTTTCTTTTCTTTTTTTAACTGCCAGCAGCAACCACAACAGAAACCCCGCGCTCCCTACGAGGGCCAAAACTCAAAGTGTCCCCTTGGCCCCAGAGCTGCGCTGGGTGCTGGGGACAAGAACATCCCGCCAGGGCTAGGGAAGCAGAGCAAATCCTGTTTGGGCAGACAACAGTGCAAAAGTTGCAAGTCAGTGGAGTGAAAACCAACCCCGGAGGTTCAGAGAGCTGGAATCTGAGCAATTCACGCCAGGAAGCAGTCACTCTTGTGTCAGAAGCCAGCGCAAGCGGTGCCTCTGTCATCTGCAGAACAAGTGGGGAGTGACCAAGGCTGCCCTCGCCTGTGCCCACAGGTCAGCACAGCGGCCCGGCCCAATGGACACCGGGTAGCCCCGGTCAGCACCGCCAGCACGCTCGGGCCTGGGACGGTGTCCTGGGGACCATGGAGACTCAACGGCTGGCCCTGTTTGCGAGCTGGCCTCCCTGGAGAATCCGAGTGGAAGGGGCCCAATCCGGCCAGGTGGTGTGGCAGATCAGCTTTCAGTCCCTTCGTTCACTCAACAGCTGTTTCCGGAACACCTACTACGCATGGGGCCCGAGCCAGCCGTGCTGGCCGGCTCCTCAGCTCCAGCTTCTGGCAGGGACCTCAGCAGCACTGCCCAGGTGGGGGAGGGGGGTGACTGGGTCTGGTGAGCAGCGAACAAAGCGGGCAGGCCCCAGCCTGTGAAGCCGCCATGCAGAGCAAGGGCCATCTCCCCACCAGCAAAGAGGAGGCAAGGACTCGGGAGATTCACACAAGGCCCAGGAGTCACCGTCAAGGCCGAGCGCTCCCATTTGGCCAAAGAGAGGGCAACTGCAGCATCCAAACAAAATCCTCACTGCAACAGACGGAAACTCACCAAAGCTCAGTCCTAAACCGGCACTCAGTTCCCACAACCGAGCCTCTGGTGGAGGACACCCTCTGAGGGTGAGGGAGACTCCACGTGCCATCCTCAAGGAAGTAACACTTCTGGGCCACGGCCGCTGATGGACGCAGAAACCTCGCCCAAGAGGAGCCAGTGAGGACAGTGGCCTTGGACAGGCCAGGGTCACCAGTCACATCCAGACACCCCCTTCCCCACACCTGGAACATGAGGGGCCCTGGAATAAGGCAACACCTAGACTGGACCTGTGCTGAAAAATTTAAACCAAATCTCCAGCTGAGTGCTCTCCAATAAAAATACAATGCCAGCCACACATGTAAATTTAAATTTTCTGGGAACCACATTTGTAAGAAGTCAAATAAACAGGGTAAAAACGGTGGGAAAACATTTTTTAACTTGCTATAGCCAACATGTTATCGTTTCAATTTGCAATCAATATAAATCATTCTTTTTCTAAAACTAACTCTTCTATCGATACTTGGACCACGCACGTTTCAAGTGCTGGTGGCTGCAGCATTTTACAGCACAGGCCTGAAACGAGCTGGAAGCTCAGAGAACGCGCAGGAAATCCACAGGAAACACAAGGCCCCGAGGAACGTGTGAATGACACCATGAGGAAACATCAGTGGAGCAGGGGACATGGGAACCTCTGCCAGACAGAAGCCCGCTCGCAAAACCAGAGTAAAGACCCTTCAGAGACAAATTCAGCAAACGCAGTGTGTACACTCTATCGGGATTCCTGTTTGAACAAATCAATGGCAAAAATCATGATGAGACAATTGGAGAAATGTGAATACTGGCTGCACGTTCGAGATCAAGGAACTGGATTCTGATGCTGACATTCGTTTATGCATATTAGAGACGACTAATGAAATGAGACAGTGCTGGGGATCTGCATTAAAACCCTTCAGTGGTCATGGGGGAGGGGAGGATATGGAGGCCGCTGTGTCACAGGCCAAGTGATATGCACACCAGGGTTCATTTTATTCTTCTGGGTTCTCAGCATATGCCCCCAGATCCCCAAAATAAAGCTTCATAGTTTTAAACTGAAAAACCAACCAAGGCCCAAGGCCAATCTGATGCTACCCAAGAACGGTGAGGATGGGGCGGGGCTCTGAGGAGACTTCGCCCTGGAACTGCTTCTGGACCCAGGAGGTAAGTCCTGGGCTTGTCCTGGCCAGTTGGGCCACTCTCTGCAGGTCCTTTTGGCTGCCAAGTGGAGCTATGGTAACAGCTTCCTCACAAGACTGTCATGGGATTACATAAAACAATCCAAGCCAACTGCCTGGCCAAGGGCACATGCTAACATCAAGAGGCACTAATGCTATAGTTACTGTCACTGTCACCATCACCACCAGAAAAACCACCAGTGATGAGGATGTCAGTCACAGCCTCGCCCAGGGACTCACATTACCAACCCTCGGCCCCAGGGACACGAAGGCCCTGACAGCCGGTGCTGGGAGTCCACCGGCTCCGAGTCCGCAGTCAGACCTGAGAACTGAAGCCAGCAGAGGCGGCAGGGCGGTGGTAGGACACAGCGCCTCCTTGGCAGGGCGCTCACGGGGTAGAGTCCAGGCCGAGCGAGCAGGGCCTTCGCAAATCTCCACCAGAGAACCGAGAAAAGAGCCCCCTCCCGGAAGTACTCTGCAGGTCTATCAGAAGAGGGTCAAGGGGCCAGCCAGAGCGGAGTGAGGCTTGGCTCTCATGGGCAGGCATCGTGTGGAGAGGTCGACACTGGGAGTTCCCAACCAACGGACCCTCCTCCCGCCCACGGTCTCAGATCAATCCCTCCCTTCTGGTCAGGACAGACACAGACAGGAGTCTGGGGCCTGCACAGGGATGTGTGGCTGGGGCAGCTGGGGCAGCTGGGGCAGCTGGGGCAGCCCCTGCCCCTGAGTAGCCAAGGCAGCACTCCCGAGCACCCATGACATCAAGGCTTGCACCCGCACCCCAGTCACCAGCGGAGCACTGCCTGTGGCCATACCAGCTCAACCTGCTCAGGGTGACCAGAGAAAGTCCGCCAGACCTGGGCACTCCTCGTCATCAGGTACCATGGTAAAAGCCACTCCCACTTTAAAAAAAATTGATTGATTGATCTGAAAGATGGAATTAGAGAAAAAGGAAGAGGGAGAGAAACACAGAGTAAAATCTTCCATCCACTAGTTCACTCCCCAAATGATTCCAATGGCCAGGGCTGGGCCAGGCTGAAGCCAGGAGACCTGGTCTCCCACATAGATGCCAGGGGCCCAAGTACTTGGGCCATCCATCTTCCACTGCCTTCCCAGGTGCATTAACAGGGAGCTGGATCGGAAGTGGAGGCGGGACTCAAACTGGTGCTCACATGGGATGCCTGCATTGCAAGCAGCAGCTTAACCCACTGTGCCACGACGCTGGCCGCACCAGAGGGGGCACTGGCGCTGCCCCACGATGCTGAGTGCCCATCTCCGCAGGCTGCTCCCTCAGCTCTTGGGCACAGGCACAGCTTGTGCCACTCCTGTGCGGTGCCCGGCTGGGTGACTCTGCCCAGCCCCTTCTCTCTGCACCCAGCTATCCCTGGGGGATGGAGCTAAGGGAAGCCCACCTGCTGGCACGTTCCTCACGGAAGAGCAGGGTCTTTATTTGCAGAGCAGTAGGGATTCCCCTCCCGACATGAAAGCCGTGGCTCCAGACAAGCGAGAGGACCCTGAGCCATAGCTACGAAGGGGCGCGCCACGCTGAACAAGAAGGGGCCTCCGCAGCCCAAACGCCCATTGCTGCTTCTTCCAAACAAATGTTCCGTGCACTTAAACTGGCCAGCAAGGCTGAGGGAGGCCACTCTGGGCCGTGACACCTGCTCCCCTGAGCATTTCCCAAATGGCGCCGCATAGCTGACGAGGCACATGTCTGAGGAGCCCCGGGCGTGACGAGGTTCCCAGGCAGCTACCTGCTCCCATCCCTCGGACGGATCTGAGCGTTCCGCACACCGCCTCAGGCCCACACGTGCATCCTGAGCCCTTTCCCACGGCACACCCTGTTGGGGCAGAGGGAGGATGTTCAAAGTCCCTGTGGATATTCCGAGGGCGTACAAACTCTGCCTCAGCTATTCCATGTCTGGGAATTTCTCTCTGAGATGCTCTTGGGTTTGACTCAAAGATGCATGTGCACAGGTGATCACAGCAGCTGTGCTCAAAAGACCAGAGGGCTGGAAAGACCCCTGCCCGTGAGCAAATAGCTGTTCCACACCTACAGCGCAGTCACGGCGTCCACACACACAGAGATCGGGGAAGCTGCACCGGGACAGACAACAGCATCCTGGGGCCGGCGCTGTGGCAAAGCGGGTAAAGCCGCCGCCTGCAGTGCCAGCATCCCATATGGGCACTGATTTGAGCCCCAGCTGCTCCACTTCTGATCCAGCTCTGCTATGGCCTGGGAAAGTAGTAGAAGATGGCCCAAGTCCTGGGGCCCCTGCACTCACGTGGGAGACCTGGAAGAAGCTCTTGGCTTTGGATCAGCTTAGCTCCGGCCATTGCAGCCAGCTGGGGAGTGAACCAGTGGATGGAAGACCTCTCTCTCTCTCTCTCTCTCTCTCTCTCTCTCTCTCTAGCTCTGCCTTTCAAATAAATAAGTAAATCTTAAAAAATTTTAAAAATAAATAAACAGCGTCCTGAGCCTGAGATGTTGCCATTTGTTTAAACAAACAAAAAAGAGATAATAAAAAATAAGCATGCAGTTGCTTGTGTGTTCCTGGAATCGCTCTGCCAGAAGATGACCCAAAACAAGAGCTACCTTTGCCTGGGGAGGGGCTGGGGGGGGGTTTTCCATGCACTTCCTTATCTGCTCGCCGAGATGGCATCAGATGAAAGCACTCTCTAGTCAGAAAGAACAGCATGAACTCAGTATTTCCAAAGAGTATGAAACCGAGGTCGTAGCACTCACTTTGCCTCTGGAACAGGGCGAGGGAGCCCCTGCTCTGTTCTTCGCTGCTTCCATCACCTGAGTCTTCCCTACAGCATCAGGTGTGGGGGCTGACAGGACCCGGCCGGCGCTTCCTTGAAGGCTCGGGAAAGTACGTCAAGAAAGGTGCAAGTCACCAGGACAGGCTGGGCAGAGGCCCTGGCAGAACGGTGGCCACTCCTACCCCAGGACCCCAGTCCTCCTGTCCCTCTGAGAACCCCGAGCGCACAGCACGGCCGACACTGAGTGACCCGCAGCCACCCGACCAGCTGTTGCAGTTCTTCGTCACAAGCCTCGTGAACTTCCCTCTCTGTTCCTGTGCCTGCCTTAACAGCAAAGTAATTTCTCAGAGGGCTCCCTCATTCACAGCTTAACCTTTCTCCTCTCACCGGATCTTCTAAAGTGGATGCTTCCACAAAGCCGCCCCGTGTTTTAAATTACACGCAAGGCAAATTACTTAACCTTTCCACCTTTAAGTAAGACGTGCATCCCAAGAAGATGAGCCATGTCCTCAATTACATGACAGTAAAATTGCTTAACCTTCTCTCTCCGAATCAGAAACTCAAATGGCCACAGAGGGGAAGTACTTCCAATGCTACCCACGGCTTCTGGACCTCCTGGTGCTCCCGTGGGTTACAGACACCCCCATTTGAGCAGAGTAGTTTTAGTTCACCGTTAGCAACAGCAGAGGGAGGGTACTCGAGCCCCCAGGAAGCCAGGGCTGAGCAAACATTCTTCAGAGAACATTCAGGAACAAGACTTTGTACCACTTCGACCCACTGTATTTTCTCCCCATACAGATTCTTCATATGTGAAAGATCATCACCCCCAACACTACTGCGCTTAAGCCATCGCTGGTTTTTGGTGCCACTTTGCATAGCAATGTCCATTTCATTAAAAGGATGAATCACAAGACTAGTAATGAGCAGGTCCCCCGGGGAATGAGACAACTGACCACGCCCAAGCCAGGTCAACCACCAAGGGGAAGGGTCTGGTCCTCACTAGGCTTTTGAAAGAGCTGGCCATTTCTCCCAGCCCCACCCCCAATCCACAGGCCCCTATGCAGTCAGGACTGGGTAAGTCCCATCACAGCAGTCCAAGGCGCAAGCGCTGAATCCCACAGGCCGAGGCCCAATCCAGCTCCCCCTGTCTCCAGCTGGGGGACCTGCAGGTTTCTCAACATCTCTGAGCCCACCTGCCGGGGCTGTGGGAGGAGAGGGTGGGGATGTAACCAGCAGATTTAAATCACCCCTGTCCCTCAAAGGCGGGAGGTCTGGAAGGGGTCCAGGTGGGCCAAAGCTTCTGAGCGGAGCTTCCTGACGCTTCTCAGAACTTCCTCATACACACGGCATGGCGCCAACAGACAAGACTTTCAGCTCCCAGAGCGAGACAGCACCGACACCATCCTGTGCCAGGGACCAAGAGCCCGGCGAGCTGGGCCAGCTGGGTTGGGAGCTCACAGACCCTACTGCCTTCAGAATTCAGCACACACCAGCCCAATGAAGCCAACAGTCATCTAGGCCGTGGGGCAGGGGGCCGTCCTGGCCCAGAGAACCACGCCCAAGCAGAAGCAGGGGACAGTATAACCATTCCCCGACAAGCTCTGGCCGGGCCCACGACAGAAGTCTGCCTTCTCAGCCCACCCTTGGGAACAACAGGTGTGGCCACGTGACCTGCGAGAAGCTAAGGGTGACACTGGCAGGCCCAGGTCCAAGTAGCCACAGCCCCTGTTCTGCCACCAGATGATGGAAGCGAGGTTGAGATGGGAGCTTCACCAGCCTGGGTCCCTCAGTGACGCATGAGCAAGGCCCCTGGCTGATGTGCCCTGGAGATCCCCAGGGAAGGAGAGAGCACCCTGGCCTGCATGAGGCTCCCGAGGGACAGCTGTAGCTGCACACAGGCTTGGAGGCGTGCTGTGTGGCCGCAACTCCCAAACTATCTGTGCGGAGGGTCCCATTTTTACTTTATTTCCAACCTACTGCAGAAGGAGCACTATTGAAAAATACAAAAATGCCACGGCTATGTCAACTTGCTAGAAGTTTCTGCGTGTTTCCTCTTGCTCTTGCACTCATCTCTTCAGACTCATAACAAGCAGTCTGCAGACTGGCCCTGGGCGTGGCCCCGCCTCACAGCACAAGACGGGCTCAAGCCCCAGCCTGTCCTTTGCCAGCGCTGGGGAAACGAGAACCTTCCCGAGCCTCTGTGATGTGTTCGTAAAGTGAAGGTGAGCAGCAGGCTTGTGGCAGAGCCGTTCAGATGCTCCTGCGGTGCCCACAGCCCACAGTGAGACTCCTGAGTTCAAGTCCTGGCTCTGCCACTTCCAACCCAGCTTCCTGCTCACCTGCAACTGCCTCGAGTACTTGGGTCCCTGCCCCCCACATGGGAGACTCATACTGAGTTTGCAGCTCCTGGCGTTGGCCTGGCTCCGCTCTGGCTGTTGTGGGCACTTGGGGAGTGAACCAGCAGATGGAAGATCTCCTATGTCTGTGTCTGAGTCTGTGTCTTTTTCTGTCTCTCTGGGTCCCAAATTAAAAAACAAAAACAAAAACAAAAGTTACAAAAAGTTGCAAAATAAATAAAATAAAGGTGAAAACTTTCAGGTGGGGATTTAAATATAAAGCACATAAAACATAAGGCCAGGTACGAAGGGGAGCTCAGTAAGTGTCAGCCGGTCACCCTCCACTGTCCTGTTCCCAGGTGACAACGTCCATGTCACGGGCAAGCCTGGCCCCGGCTCTGGAACCCAGAACAGGGCCTTGGACTTCAGGTGATCCCCAAGGGCAGGAGAGCGGGCTGAGATTCGGGATCTGCTTACAGACATCCACTCTGAGGTAAGGAGACAAGAACTGCTCCTGTCTGGGTCTTAGCAGACGGACTGGCGGGCCAATGAGATCACAGGACAACACCTGTTGCCTGCTCACATGGGGAAACTTCCAAGAAAACTCCCAGTGCTCACCTCCCCTCATCAACGAGTGCTGTTCACAGTGGCCACGCGAAACAGGAACCATTAGGCCCATTTTGCAGGAGAGGAAGTTGAGACTGAGTGCATGGGAAACAGACTGGCCATCACACAGCAGGGCCAAGCCGTGCACCGTGACCCAGGGTTGCATTCCCCGCAGAGCAAGGGGACAGAACATCCTGGTACTTCTGGGACAGACACTTTCACTTTCATAACGGACAGGCACTGTGTAAACCGGGACAAGCTGGTCCCCCTACTGCAGAGGCTGTGCTCTGTAGCCCGTGTGCTGAGCTGAGGCCAGGTCTTTAATAAAACATCAGCCGAGAGGCCGAGCAGATCTCCCACTACTGAACAGACTGCCAGGGAAAGCCGCCTCTCACAGCATCCCGAGAACTCATGCCAGGGCACACAGGGTGCGCACCGCAGATCAACCAAGGACTCCACGTCTAGGAACAGCACGGGCTCCTCTACCACCCGCCAGGGAGTGGCCCACCTCGAGGAAGGCACAGGGATGGAAACTTCTACGCCCTGCTCACAGCGCCAGGCACCTTTCTCTTAGTTGATCCTTTTTCACTTTTTAAATTCAAACAATAGGCAATGAGAATGTGCCTGGGTGATGGCCATGTTGTCAGGACCTGCCAAACAAAGCAATGGGAATGTGATCTTAGCCCTCATGCTTTGCATTGCTCGGAAGGGCAGGTCTTGGATGTGACGGATGTGACTTCATTTCCCAGAGCTGCTGGCCATGTCTTCTCTGGGTCTCCCCTTCTCGTCCTCCACCTCCTCCCCCAGCACAACGCCCAAGTTGCTGACATGGGCGAGAAGCCCCTGGATGGCCTGGTGAATGAGTTAACGAATGGACACTGCCACTCTGCAGATAAATCCAGCACACCCAGAAGAGGTGGACTGGGTGCTCTCTGGCCATGTCACCACCCTCCATCCCTCATGTGGACCCACAGCCACCATGTCCCTGGGAGTGTCCCTAGCCCAGCCACAGGCTGACCATGTAAACTATCCCCGGTGCAGTGGGATCCCCAGCACTACAGATGCAAAGTGGGGCTGTCCCAGGCCAAACGGGACAAACAGCCACCCAGCAGTATCCCATCACTCCTACCAAGAGAGCAGTGCAGCTCCGTGGGAGCCAGATGAGGCCTGAAGTCCAGCCCCGCCATCTGGGGGAGTTACTTAACCTCTCTGGCCTCAGTTTCTTCACCTGTACAATGGAGCTAGGCAGCAGCTGCCTCACATGAGCTTATACCATTTAATGGCTAAAAGGCTGACAAGAGGGCCAAGCAAACAGTAGGTGCTGCATGTGTGTTTACTGAATGACAAAGTCCTCCTGCAGCCCCTGCCAGGGAGCTCTCTGGTCGCTAATGCTTCAAGAGACTTTGGGAGCCTGCCCTTTAAGCAGGTTCAGACCCGAGACTTGGAGCCATCCATACCTACCCAGCCTGGGCCCGGCAGACGTCACCAGCCGCAGCCCCTTCTCCCCATTCAGAAAAAGAGGACGCACGTCACATGACAGAAGCAGAGAGTCCTGGTGCACACATGGCCAGGGACACTGCCAGAGCTCCCCTGGGACCCGAGCGGCTGACTCAAAGGGGATGCTCGGGTCCCCTGGGCTGCGGGGCACATGCAAACCAGGAGGCCCTGGCCCCAAAACAGGAAGGGCATCGGCAGCCTGTGCGTCACAGCCTGAAGTTCCCCTTCTCGTGTCCTGCCAGATTACTCGAGCTCAGAAATCCCTTTGCAAGACAAGAACGAAGTGCAATCTTCAGCCCCACTGGGCCTTCCAAGTGGTGCGACTCCACCGATGCCAATGCCCAGCTCTTCAGGAAAACGGAGGGCTTTGTGTGCAGGTTCGGGGTTTTGGTAGCTCTTAGAAAGCTCGGCGCTGCAGAGGCTCCTGGGAGCAGCAGGAAGTGGTCTCCTCTGCTTGTTTTCCAAAGGGTAACCACCAGATTTTCTGGTAAAAACTTTCTGACCAACTGGCAGAGGGCACCTGCGCAACCCTCAGATTTCTCACGCCCTGGAGTTTTCCTTCGTTTGTTCCGTTCCTTTGTGGGGCCTTCAAAGAAGCTCACGCTCAGGGCTTGGCCCAAGGGAGGGGAGGGAGGAATGGAGGAAGGAAGGACCTTCTGATGAGAATCGAAATTCACCAAGAGAAAAGTCAGATCACAGCCCATGGCCTCAAATCCAACAGTGCTCAGGGAAACAGCACTGAGGGCAGCTCCAAGGGGTCGGGGCTGCAGGGAGGACAGGCGAGAAGCAGAGAAGAAGGGGGGCTGCAGAAGACCCAGGCCTCCCTGGAGGCTGGGAAGGCTTCAGCAAGAGAGAACAGGCAGGTAAAGCCAAGGACCGCCAGGGCACAGGAATCTGGATGCTTCCGACATGGCCAAAATAGAAGAGTCACCGGACTGGCAGGCCCGGACTCGACTCTGACATCAACAGGCGGCGGCAAGTGTGGCTGCCGGGCTGCCCTGGGCTGGGCGGGCTGGAAGGGAGGCGGCGGGCACAGAGGGCTACCAGGACACAAGCGACTGGCAGGAGGTGCAAGCTTCCCACCACCACCTCACGGGCATCGCTTTCTGCTCCTGAGACAAGGCCATGTGCCCAGCCCCATCCACCATGGATAGTGACCCTTGGAGGGTATCCGTAGGGGCCGGGGTCCCGGGCCAGCCAAGATGCTGGATGAGAAGGAAGCCAAGTGCAGACTCTGGCCCAGGAAAGAGCCAGCGGGCACTGGGCAGGCAGACATGGAGGTGAGGCGAGGTGAGGACCAGCCTGGTCAGGGCTGCTTCCCACGCTGAGGTCACCAGCCGGGGAGAGGGTGAGTCTTGGTGAGCAGGGTGGGCAAGTCCAAACCTGCAGAATCACTTCCCTCCCTGAGTAGGAGAAAACAGAGAACAATCTAGAAGGAACTCTGAAAGGGAGCCGGAGGTTGAGGCAAGGCCTGGGGCACATATGAGTATGGGCCTGTGTATCAGGAGATAAGTATGTTCCCAAGCGCATGTGCCAGGCATCTCTCCAGGGATGCATGTGAGGTGTGTACCTCCATGACCTTGAGATCAAGCATTCTGTGTGTGTCTGTGTGAGGTGAGTCAGGCCATGCCCATACATGTTTACAAGTACGTGCATCTTCATGGGCAAATGGCACTGTGTCAAGGTCAGGAGCCTGGACTGGAGCCACACCGGGAAGGAACCCTGGCCCTTCCCTGTGCTAGCCCAGGACCTTGAGCAAGCGACTCAACTTCCTTATACTTCAGCTTCCTCATCTGTTAAAACATGGCTAGTAAAAACTACCCAGTGCTGTTAGGGGGTTACAGAGACTGTAAAGCACTTAGCTTGGCCCCCAGGAAACAGGGCCCCGCTGCTTGCCTGTGGTAAGAGACTAAAGGAGGGCGTCCACACGCAGGGGCAGGAAGCCTGGGCCACGAGTGCAAGTGACATGCATCTGCGTCTTTGCAATCGTGTGTGCTGTGCAGCCACCATGTGCGTGCCAGGGACTAAGACCTTCGCCCGTGGGCTAGCTGGGCATGTGAACACGTATGTGTATGTGTAGGCTGTGCAAACACAGACAGGTGTGTTATGGCAAAGTGTGTGCATGTGGACATGAACTGAGTGGAAGCCCTAACTCAAAGCGAATCAGGGTGTGACCAGAGGCAGAGTGACCCCTGCAGAGCTGGGGCAACCCAGGGAGACTGTGAGTGCAGGGCATGAAAACCTTGGCCAGGCAGCCTGGGGGAAGAGGCTCGTCTGACTCAACCCCGCACCCAGCCCCTGGCACTGCTCCCCACACAGGAAGTCTGATAGGAAGGAAGGAAAGAGGGAGAGAGGGTGACTGAAGGAGCGACGTGGATACACACAAGGACCATCCACAGACCAGTCCTGTGCAGGGCTCCCCAGACGTTATCTCATTTAACCCTTGAGTGGCCCTGGAGGGAGAATCACCCTCAAACATGCAGACGAGGAAACAGAGCGCTGAGAAATCAGAGGTCTCCCCAGAGACCTGCTGGTGGGCATTGCATGCCAGCCCAGCCATGGGCGACACTGGCATCTCGCCTCTCGGCTGCCAAGACTCATTCAACTAGCACATGCGAGCATGAGTGAATGAAAAAATGGCAATGAAAAGGAAACCAAACCTTGGTGCCCAGAAAGAAATAAAACAAGGGAAGCAGTGGAGAGGGTGCAGACGCTGCCTCCGAGACGCCTCACAGCGCAGTGTACCCACTCCCTGCATGAGCCGGGGCTGGAGCAGCAGGAGCAAGAGTCTTCCACGTGCCCCCAGGGTCCCCATGGGGGTCACACTGCAGCAGCATGAGCCAGGTAGCTCCACAGTGGGGCCCAACCTCTCCAGCCTTCCATGTCGACTGAGAAACCTGGCCTCACAAGCGCACCTGGAGTCCCGGGGGCTTTCAAAAGAACAAGACCTCAGCTGTCAAGGCCTGGACACCCACAGAGAGCCAGGCTGCTGAGGCCAGGGTGCCACCAGCAGTGTAAGCTATTACTGCGACTTCTCAAAGCCAGCTGTGCCGTAAGGCCCTGTGCGGCTCAAGCCCACGAACAGAGAGGAGCCCCATGCCTCCGGCAGAGCTTTGCAGGAGCACCAGCCAGGCCCCCGGGCCCTCTGCACATGGCTGGTGCCTCAGACTGCTGTGCACGGCAGTCCTGGATGCCAGCTCCGCAGTGTGGCGTGGGCTTGGGAAAGCGGCTCAAACGTGCCGAGCCCCCAGTTCTTCCCAGAGCTAGGACTGGCCCTAACGTAGAGTTACTGGTGGAGAAGACCCATGAGGAGCTTCAAAAACAAGTTTCCTAGGACACCTAGTAGGGTTTCCCAAATGACAGCTGTTCTTACAAATGGCTGTCATGGGGGCTAGTGCTGTGGCACAGTAGGTTAAGCCGCTGCCTGCAGTGCTGGCATCCCAAATGGGCACTGGTTCAAGTCCTGGCTGCTCCACTCCCAATCCAGCTCTCTGCTAATGTGCCTGGGAAAGCAGCGGAAGATGGTCCAAATGCTTGGACCCCTGCCACCGACACGGGAGACCCGGAAAAGTTCCTGCCTCCTGGCTTCAGATCAGCGCAGCTCCAGCCATTGAGAACATCTGAGAAATAAGCCAGTGGACAGAAGATTCCTCTCTTTCTCTCTCTCTGTAACTCTGCTTTTCAAATAAATAAAATAAATCTAAAAAAAAAAAAAAAATGTCGCCGGCGCCGTGGCTCAATAGGCTAATCCTCCACCTTGCGGCGCCGGCACACCGGGTTCTAGTCCCGGTTGGGGCGCCGGATTCTGTCCCGGTTGCCCCTCTTCCAGGCCAGCTCTCTGCTATGGCCAGGGAGTGCAGTGGAGGATGGCCCAGGTGCTTGGGCCCTGCACCCCATGGGAGACCAGGAAAAGCACCTGGATCCTGGCTCCTGCCATCGGATCAGCGCGGTGCGCCGGCTGCAGCGGCGGCCATTGGAGGGTGATCCAACGGCAAAAAGGAAGACCTTTCTCTCTCTGTCTCTCTCTCTCTCACTGTCCACTCTGCCTGTCAAAAATAAAAAAAAAAAAAAAAAAAAAATGGCAGTCACCAAGGGGCCTGGATTGACCTGGATTTCCCAGAACCCCACGCTGCTGGGATGCCTCGTGCACAGGAGGCTGCCGTATGGACTGGAGGGACAGACCTCAGTCACGTCCTTCACCTGGCTGGGCAGCCCAGGCCCCAGCACTCCCTGGAGACCTTCCATGCCCCGATGCCACTCAGGCCCAGCACCGGAGCCGCTCTGTAACCCACTTTCACAGCTCTTGGCAGCTGTTGAATTCACCAATGAATGTGGCCGGGAGCCCCAGGCCTGGCCTTCTAACCAGAGCCACTGTCCGTTCTTGAACTTGCCCACTGCCCCATGCTGCTGGACAGACTATCCCTCAGAGACCCTGATCGTTTAGCCTGGCAGAAGCCCGGGAATGGGGCATCGCGTTTCAAACTGTGCCCCAGGAGTCCCCAGATGTGCTCCCCAAATGCTGCCCTGCCCCACCTGGAACAGGATGCTCTTCCTGACATTGTCGGAGGAGCCACGGCTGACGCTCACCCGACCTGAAGTCGCAGCCCTTCCTCACTCTGCTGCCCATGTCCCCTCGAAGCTGCCAAGCCCAGTCTACACACTCTAGGTCACAGTCACTTGTTTCCTACCCATCTCCCCTGATCAGAAAGGGGGCCGTTGGCCTGTTCGCTGCCATGCCCAACATACCACGGGCATAACGGTCAAGTCCATATTCACCTTAATTACATAAATGAAATAATTACAACTACACACTCACTACAGGCCAGGTCCTGGCCATCTGGTCAACTCATCCTCCCTCTGTAGCAACTCCCACCGTTACTCCATTTGACAGATGTGAAAATGGAGGCACCACTGAGCTTACGACCCTAAGGGTATAGCGTGTGCAAAGCCCAGCCCTTGGTCACTAGACCCTTACCAGCTTCATCACCTCTATCCTCACCCCAGCAAGGCTCTGAGCTTGGGAGTCAGGCGATTGTCCCCGCGACATGCACACGGTAGACAGGAGGATGAGGACTTAGAGTGTCCTATCTGGTCGGAGCCACGAAACAACAGCCAACAGCCAAGCAGTTGCGGGAGACTCTGTGGGAGATGGTGGCTGCAGCTGCCCACAGGCAGGGGGTGTCCAGTGTGATCTCGGCCACCCTTCCATAAACAGGAGCTGGGGCCCCACATAGCTTAGATCAGGGGATACACCTGCCCACCCTCCAACAAGCGACTGTGGCTGGCAGCAGCATGCAGGGCTCCAGGCACAGCCCCAGGTGGCACACAGCCACCGTGGGCAGCCCTCTAGGTCCTCTCCTGGTACAACCACACCCTAGCAGCCACCCCATCCTTCCCCGGATGCCAGGGCAGAAATCTGTAACGTCCCTCCTTGCAGAAAGTAGAATGGCAGCGGCCGGGGTGGTTTGCTCCCACGCGTCCATGCCTGGAACGCCTGGCCCTTCCAAGGAGCCCCGCTTACACTCCAGCTTCTCCACTTCCCCAGGGCCAGGAGCTCCCACTCTGCCCGTGGTGTCTGTTGCTCGTGAGTGCCCGGGTGTGGTCGTAACAACCATGAGGATAATGAGAGCTGACACCAAGCGAGCGCTAACCCCAAGCTGGGCACTTCACAGTTGTTAATTCACAAAAGCAAATCACATGATTCACAAAATCCCTGGGGAATACGATTAGGCCAGTGGTACAGAGGAGGTAAAGCGGGTTCAGAGAGGTCACCCAACTGGCCCCAAGCTGTCCAGTACCTGAGGACAACGCCCCAGCAGTCAGCACTGGGCAGAATTTCCCTCTCTGACACCAGCTCTAGGGTCTGGGCTGATCATGTAACCGCCCTGGGCCTCAATGTCCCAGCTATCAAATGAGATCACGGTGCCCAACACCAGGCTCTCAATAACTGGCAGCTGTTATTTTTTTCTTACCAATAATATTCCCAAGAAAACAGATGCAGTGCTGTTTGAAACATGAGAGCCAGGTGCCCAGTGACAGCACTGGGAGTCTGAGAGATGCAGGATGTGGAGTCGGCTGCACCAGACCTAATCCCGACCACCGCCTCCTGCCATGTGACCTTGGGTACAAGGTGGAGCAACCCTGGGAGGCTCCCTCACCCACAAGAGTCCCCACAATGTGGGTCTCCAGCACGGGAGCCCCTCTTTTGAAGTCGAGCTTCCTCCCCAAGGCGGGAGGAGGCCAGCTCTGGAGAAGGCTAGAGCCCTGCAGCTGCTCTCTTCTCAGCTTGCATCTGCACACCCGGCACTGGGCTAGGGACAGAGAGAAGGACATCACAGACAAGTCTGAAATCAGAGCCAGTGTGGGCTAGGAGGGGCCAACCTAACCCTGCCCCTGCCTCCCCAGGTGACAGCTCAGCAGACGAGGGCCACACCTGGAGAGAAGTTTCTGGAACATTCCCCGCCCAGGTGGATGCGGCTGTTAACTTTGAGCCAAGGACTCTGGCTTTGACCTCCCAGATCACACGCTGAATCACGTTTCCAAACACGCAGACGTTTTTAAGTGACTAGATGAAAAAACAGCTCATAAATAAGTCATCTTCCCTAAGATTTTCTGAGAAGCACCTGTCCACGGGCGAGGCCTGAAAACTGACCAGAAGGCCACGTGAGACGGGCTGGCTCAGGAGAGCTGGGGACACACTTCAGCCCGGTCTGTCCCTTTGCTGCAAGTCAATCTGGAGGTGACCGCACCTCTGAGTGCAGAGTCCTTGTCTGTCCATTCTACTGCTCTGAGGACCACAAGTGTCTAACGCTTTGGGCGCCCGGGCCGGGCTGCCGCCGTTCTTCTTGCTTTCCCTATCACTAGACTGACGCTCTGACTCCCAGCTATCCCGTAGGTCAGGTGGCACCACTGGACCAAATCCATCACACTTCGAGAAGGTTCCATGAGGCAGGTGGGACCACTGGACCAAATCCATCACACTGCAAGAAGGTTCCAGGCTCACAAGTGGGCTGCCACACCGCTGCCACTGTATTTGGCACAAGCCACACTGCATGTCTACCACGTGCCAGGTGCCACACCAGGAGCTTTGTACAGCTCACCCATGTCATCTTCATGACTGTCCGAGGAGGTGGGTGAACAGCCCCCAGGGCCCCCAATCCTGAGTACCAACTGGTACTGGCAGAAGCCAGCACCACAGCCCATTTTTCCTCAGCGCCCTCACTTCCCTCCCCCTCCCACCACCTCCTCCCCAGGAACCTGTGTTCCCGACCCTTGCAGGTGGCTGCAGCTCACCCTGGCCGCCATGACTGCCCCCACGGCCATGCCCTTTGCTTCACTCTTCACCCTCCGTGCCACAGCCAGGGCAGGAAGGGGCCCTTGGCTCACCCTGGCTAACAGCCATGCTGACAGCTGAGTGACAAGGGACAGAGCAGAGGACACACCAAGAGCTAAAGACACCAGGGCATGTGTCGAGGCCAGATGCTGACTAACGACACTGAAAGCAGCACTATTTTCAAGCCACCAAGCTAATTTAAGAAAAACTGAGCCACAATGATACCCAAAGCTGGCTGCACAGCATTGAGAGGAGGCTCTGCCTGCCCCTCTGGAGAGCACCACAGTCCTACCCCTAGCAAACCCCTCTAATCGCTCCGCTCCCTGCACCATTCTTCTTCTTCACCATCACCATCACCTTCAATTCATCACCATCATCTTCATCATCATCATCATCACCATCACCTTCACCCTCACCATCATCACCATCACCTTCACCTTCACCATCATCACCATCACCTTTACCATCACCATCACCTTCACCCTCACCATCATCACCATTATCATCACCCTCACCCTCACCATCATCACCATCATCATCACCCTCACCATCATCACCATCATCATCACCCTCACCATCATCACCATCATCATCACCCTCACCATCACCTTTACCATCACCATCACCTTCACCCTCACCATCATCACCATCATCACCATTATCATCACCCTCACCCTCACCATCATCACCATCATCATCACCCTCACCATCATCACCAACATCACCATTATCATCACCCTCACCCTCACCATCATCACCATCACCTTTACCATCACCATCACCTTCACCCTCACCATCATCACCATCACCTTTACCATCACCATCACCTTTACCATCACCATCATCACCATCATCATCACCCTCACCCTCACCATCTTCACCTTCACCTTCACCATCACCATCACCATCACCTTCACCATCACCATCACCCTCACCCTCACCATCTTCACCTTCACCTTCACCATCACCATCACCATCACCATCACCATCACCATCAGGGAGGGCACAAGCGCGTGGAGCACTCAGGCTTCCCTGTGGCACGTGCTGCTGTGGCCACACCTGGAGAGACAGTCCCCAGGACATGCACACCCCAAAGGCTCGCAGGTGGCCCAAGAAAGGCGACAGGGAAGACTGCAGAGCAGAGGCTCGCTGAGGAGAGGCAGGAATGAGGAAAAACCAGCGTGAGCCGCACAGACCCCCACGCAGGGGAGGCTCCTGAGATCACACAGCAATGGAGGCCACCGCTGCAGGCCGCTTTGGTTCAGAGGTTGGGAGAGCCGGGAGCAAGAGGCCGCCAGGGAGGAGCTGTGGGGAATCCGCGGATCTGCTGCGGGAGGCGGCAGATCCTAAGGGCAGGTTCTGTCTCTTCTTTGAAACTCCTTCTAATGTTCCTTTGATACTGTTTTTGCAATTAAATAAAAGAAAAAACAGTTCTCCCACCCAGGGCTTAGGGCTAACAATGAGCTTTCTCTGCTGTAATCTCACTTGATCTCTGCAAAAGCTCTGGAGGGGAGGCAGGGCAGGGAGTTCCCCCAAACCTGCTTCTACCGAGAGGAAAACCCGGATCAGAGAGGGTGCGCCGTCCACAGCCACACACCCACGCGGCTGCGGAGTGGGAACTCAGACAGAAGGCAAGGACAGGCCACTGCTGGGCCATGTGGCCCCATCCTCACTGAGCCAGATGCCAGAGCTCCAAGCCCTGGACACACTCCCATGACACACGAGGCCCCACACCTGCCTCACGAGTCTGGCTGGTGACAGCGTGAACTGGGCTCCTGCACTCCACAGGGTGACACGCTGCCAAAGGCTCCAGGCGCAGGGAAGCTCTCAGCATGGGGTCTCACAAACGAGACCTCCGCTGCCGGTCTCTCACCTAAGACCCTGCCACGCAGTGCGCACCTCACTCCGGGGAAGAAGAGAGCACAGCCTGCTCAGGGCTGGATGCAGGTGAGGTGCCGTCTCCAGCCAGCCAGGCCCAGCTCCTCTCCTGGGGACTGTGCAGGTGGTACCTCCTAAGGGAAGCCTTCCCTGACCCCACAAGTCAGCCTCGGAGAGCCCCATCAGCACCCACAAAGGCACACCATGCGGCGCCCACCGGCTGGGACAGAGACCGACCCCCGCAACACCTTGAGATAGGTGGGCCTTACACACAGCTGAGAGCATGACCAGGGCGTGGTGAAAAAACGAATGAATAATGAAAGAATGAGTGAAATACAAAGAGGACAGCAAATAGTGAACACCGAAATGTGCATGAAACACCAAAGGACAACAAGGACCGAAGGGCTGGTCCTCTCTCAGAGCCCACTCTGGTCGACGTCCAGCGGCTGGGGTGTGCCGGGACCGCACAGCGGCACCCGCACGGCCAGGCTGGTGCATCCTCTGTGCCAAGCCTCCACATCGCACTGGGGACACAGGACCACAGGCTTCAGAGGCTAAAGGAGCCCCTCCGGGACTGGGCAGCTGAGGACCAGCCAGGAGGGCCAAGGAGAAGCAGCAGGCCACAGAGAGGGGGCGGGGCAACAGTTGGCGTATCCACCTCGTGGCAGTGTCCAGAGACCAGCACCACCCCACTGTGGAGCAAAGAACCAGAAATGGCTGAGGCCACGGTTGCGACTGTCGCCAGGATGGGTGAGTGATAGGGGTAGTGATAGCCTGTGCTCTCTGTGCGCTATCCTGCTGCACACGCTGCCTCCTTCAACCCTCCCAAGAGCCCAGGAGGGTGGCAGGACTGTCTCCGGGACTGAGAAACTGACGTCCGGCAGCACCCTGCTAACGTGACACACACCGGTGCGTGCAGGAAGGAGAATCTGAAGCCCATGCAGACAGCTCCAGAACTTGAGCTCTCCATGCCCGCGGTCACGGTCTCTCACCTTCTGTGCACTAAGATCGCAGAGCCATTATTAACAACAGCACTAACAATAACAACACGCTCATCTGCAGTGCGCCAAGGTCACAGAACCAATCAAAAATAATAACAGAGTCAGGAGTTGGCTCAACAGTGGAGACACAGCCTGGGTCTGAGTCCTGGCTCAGCTCCCTGCTCACTCTGGGAGGCAGCAGGTGCTAGCTCAAGTCCTAGGGTTCCTAACACCCACATGAAGACCCAAACTGAGTTCACAGCTCTTGGCTTCGTCCCGGCCCAGCCCTGACTGTGTCTGTCTGTCCTGTCCTGTCCACTTCTCTCTCTCTCTCTCTCTCTGCCTTCCAAATAAATAAAAATTAATTAATTTTCAAAAATGGTAACATGGGGCCGGCTCTGTGACGTAGTAAGATAAACCTCTGCCTGAGGTGCCAGCATCCCATATCGGCGCCAGTTCATGTCCCAGCTACTCCTCTTCCAATCCAGCTCTCTGCTGATGGCCTGGGAAAACAGCAGAAGATACCCGAGTGCTAGGACCTCTGCACCACCGTGGGAGACCTAGAGGAAGCTCCTGGCTTCAGACTGGCCCAGTTCTGGCTGTTGTGGTCATTTAGGGAGTGAACCTGCAGATGAAAGACCCCTCTGTCTTTCCCTCCGTCTGTAACTCTGCCTCTCACATAAATAAATAAATCTCAAAAACAAAAAAAAAAACAAAAAAGTAACGCTACTCTCAGCTTAATGTGCAAAGGTCACACAGCCAGTACCAGCACCATGAACAGGGCGTCCCCATGGCCCCTCCAGAAAGCACAGCATCAGGGCAGGCAGGGCCATCAGCAGGTGTCAGGGCCAGCACCCCTTCTCTGCTGGGATTGCATGTCTATGGGCGGGGGGGGGGGGGGGGGATGGCGCTCACACCCCAGAGCTATTTTGCCCTTCCCCCATGCTGGGCTCTGCACTTGACAATGTCCGTAGGCTTCTCACTGGTCTCAAAAACTCACTAAAGGCGGCGCAAGGATGCCCCAGACGGCGGGGAAAGCCAGCTGACGCTTGGCCAGGTTACACGAGCTGCCCGGTATCTCACAGCCCAGAGCAGCATGTGAGCCCCACCTCTCACCGCCTAAAGTCCAACCCCTTGCGTTCTGGCTCCAGCTTCCTTTAGCTTCAGAGGGCAGAAGCCCCAGAGCCCAGCAGGGCTGCCCAGACTGGCCAACGCCGCCAGGTTGGCTCCGTCAGCCACCAGCCCCTCACTTCAAAGTGACTCGCCCTCGAGACGCCTGTGTGGTTGGGTCCGAGGCCAAGCTCATCCCAACCACCGGACCTGACCTGGGTCCCCCAGGACCTCAGGAGTCCACCGCCAGCTGCAGGCGACCACCCAGCAGGAGACGCCCCCTTAGCAGGACACCGCCGGGGCTCCCAGTGGGCTCCAAGAGGCTCAGGGGACAAGGAGTGTCCCACATCACCCCCAGCAGCCGGCCCGTCCTGCCTCTGTTCCCACCAGGCCTGAACCCCCAAGGACCGCAGCCCAGCAGGCGGCCCCCTCTATGTCTCCACGGACTGGTGACCAGAGGAATCCAGTTGTCTCAGCTGCTCCTGCCCCGTGTCCCACGCTCCCTCCGGAACGCTGCCCCTGTCCAAATCACACCCGAACACAGCTATCTCCCGCCCTGTGCCTTTGAACCCCGGTTGGGGGGGGTGCCGCTGGAATGTGCGAGGCCTGAGGTCAGAGCCCCGGTCTGACTGGAGCTGCGTTGAGATGAGGGGAAAATGGCCAAGAACAACTCGCTCATTTACTTCATTTCCAGACTTGGCGGCCGCCTCGGCCAGGCTCCCAAACCAAGCTGCATGGGCCAGGACGTGTGCGGCAGTGCCGGCCGCAAGGCACATCTGGATTCGCTTAGGGAGTTCAGAGCCATCAAGTTCTCTTAAGAAATTAGTTCCTGGGGAGCCAGGTCTCTCTGGGGACTGGGCGAGAGGCCCGCCTGCTCCAGCTTCACCTCCTTGGGCTAAGGACACTGGGAAACTGCCTGGGGACGGAGGGGACCATGTGCGCTCCAGTGCAAGATGGCTTGGGAGGGCACACAGGCCTGGCCCTGGCACTGCTCCCCATCTCTGGGGTACCCCTCTCAACTGAGCTCCCGAGAGAGACAAACGCAATGCCCCGCTTTGCCGCTGTGTCTCAGGCCCCGCTGAGGTGAGTGAAAGAAGGAACCCAGAAATGAACAGACGAACCTCAGTGTCCAGATCTATCAAATGGGATGACAGGCTCCGCCTCCCAGAGCTGCTCCGAACTGGAGGAGGAGCTGGCAGAATGGATGAGGCCCTGGCACACCGTATATGCACACTACCCTTCAAGTTTTTCTAAATTCTGCCTTCGACTCATTTTTACTGACACACAATAATTGCACATACTGTGGGGGACAGTGTGGTGAGCAATACATGTATATATCGCATCAGGAAGAAAATGGGGTGCTTCGCACATTCCCCAAGCTCGCCCTGGGAATGAGAGCTGTCAAAACCCTCTAGCTAGGGGCCGGCGCCGTGGCTCACTTGGTTAATCCTCCGCCTGTGGTGCCGGCATCCCATATGGGCACCGGGTTCTGGTCCCGGCTGCTCCTCTTCCAGTCCAGCTCTCTGCTGTGGCCCGGGAAAGCAGTGGAGGGATGGCCAAGTACTTGGGCCCCTGCACCCGCATGGGAGACCAGGAAGAAGCACCTGGCTCCTGGCTTCGGATCAGTGCAGCGCCAGCCGTGGCGGCCATTTGGGGGTTAAGCCAACAGAAGGAAAACCTTTCTCTCTGTCTCTCTCTCTCTCTGTCTATAACTCTGTCAAATAAAAATTAAAAAAAAAAAAATTCTAGCTACTGAACTCATCTCTTCGTTTCTAAGTCCATCAACCTGAGACCTCGCAACCCAGGCCCTAGGAACCTCAACTTCCCCAAGAGCCCTCGCTGCTACAGACCGGCGCCTTCCTCCCCAACCCTGCTCCCATGAGATCCCCACGCCAGCTCACTCTGGCCAAGCCGGCAGCAGGCATGCAAATCACCCTGCAAAGGCCAGGGGGCCAGCTGTGAGGGTGGCCTTTGCGGGCCCCTCTCCGCCTGCCAGGCAGTCACCGGCACCCACGCTCAGCAGCAGCTCAGTGACTGGCTCCAGGAGAGGCAGAAGCGCGGTGTGTGCAGCGGCACCAGCCTGTCTCGGAGCTCAACCCAGCTCTGCCATCCTGCAGCAACACTACCTCCAGGGACAGCTCAGCCTCACCTTCCGGATCCGGATCAGACAGGAGTACTCAGCTCACAACTAGCCTGTTCCCCGCCTATGCAAAAAGGTGCTCACTGTGTTAACCACATGGTGGGTGATCCCAGCAGTTAGCCTGAGCCCAGGCACATTTCTCCCACCTCTGCATTCTGCTCCTGGGAGTGGCCCAGGCCCACCTGGAAAGCTCCCTCGGCTGACTGGAGAGGCGTATTGGTGCCAGTGTCGGTCCTGTCCTACAGTTACACCCCTTTCCCCTGACCTTTAAAGGCGTACGTGGCTGTGAATAAAGTCAGACGTGTTCACCAAAACCTGTCTCCAGCGCTCCTTGGGGGAAGGACACTGTCACTCTGCCCTCCCCGACAGTGTGGCTTTGCAGAACAAGGTGCACCAAATGAGACTTAAACTTCTCCAAAAAAGCACCTAGCACAAAAGCTCAACAAATGTTAGCTCACCATTACCCCACTGGCTGTCTAAACACGGGGCTAAACAAATAGGCCACAGGCTGCCCCTGAGACCAGAGGGGGCACAGGCAGGGTGGGAACAGAATTCACCCCAGTGCTCAGCCCGGCTGCCCCTGACAATCACGGGGCAGGGAGGGGGGTTGAGGGAGGGGAGGGCATCGCCCTCCACATGCCAATGGCAAAACTTGGGTTTGCACTCCTATACGCAAGAACCTTTTGCGTTCCTATCAGCTTGCTACAGTAAGAGTTGTAAAACAGCTCAAAGACAATGAGAGGTAGAAATAGCTCAGACGGGTGAGCCAGACGAGACACCCCGTAATCTTTTTCCAACCATCTCAGAGTCATTTGTAATATTCCTTGACAGACATGAGCTCACAAAAAGATGGATACAGACGCATTATAGTAGTAGGAAAATTTAGCAACAGCTGAAGTGTCTACCAACAGGAAGCAGGCTTAATCAATTCTGCATATGCAGGCAATAGGATACTAAAACAGACGCGATCAGCCCCTCCCCCGCCACACATCAAAGGAACCCCAGCCCCTGGGGCGGCGCCCAGGCAGCAGGATGTTTCCAAGCTCCGGCAGAAGAACTCTGATGTGCAGCCCACGGTGGGAAGTGGTACCCCAAGGCCTCTGAGAGTCCCTGAGAAAGCTCTGGACAGAACAACAAGGCGTGGGTTTCCAAGGCTGCCTGGAGGCAGGAGGGAGGGGTGGAAGAGGTAGCCGGGAGGCGGACAGGCATGGAGGACTAAGGAAGCCAGGCGCCAGCCCTGGCAGGCAGAGGATGAGAAGGAAAGGAAATCCCACACGTGTTCCAGAAGCCGCCTGGCACCTTGCAGGCCCGCCAGGGCTGCTGAGGATCAGATCTGCCCAGGCTTTCCCGTCACTCACTCGTCAACAGAAGTCTGATCACGGCCCGGACTCGGGGGTCTGTGCATGCAAACTGAAGCGGCCAGCCAGACGTGGTGGCCCGACACCACCCCCCAGAAAGCCCCACCTGCCTCACATTCCTCCCTCACTCCTCACAAAGAGGGGCCCTGGGCGGGTGCTGCATTGGCGTCAAGATGGAGCTCAAACTGCAACATCCTGCAGGCACCTAGGGGAGGCAGGTTGCCATGGCAACAGCAAACCCAAAACCAGAGCCAGAGCCGGGGCTCAGGAGCATCTCCGAGGGTCCTGCACGAGCCGGTGTTGCTTCTGGGGCCTCCCAGACCTGGTCCCTGGGCCGCAGAGCGAAAGTCCACCAGGCTGCTATGCCTCGCTCACCAAAACTGACTCTGCCAGCAGGGACAGGTCAGGCAGGGTCCACCAGGGAAGGAAGACCTCTGCCTGGGGCCTCCCGAGACGGTGGGAAAGGATGCGGTCGCAGCACATGGTGGGTGTGCACGCAATGGTACAGAGCTCATTCACTTTGAGATCCCAGTGGGAATCAAAAGTTGAGGAAGAAAACATCAAATGCAGACAATTCTATCTGATGTCATCCTTTCTGCCCTCTGATTGCGGATAAAGATCATCATTATTCTCCCAGAGAGATAACACACTGCAGGGTAGACTGTCAAATTCTAGAAGCAGAGTTTATAAACCACTGTGCTATATAAATAGCAAAAGCCACGAGTGACCAACGAGAACAGCTGGAGGAGGAGATGGCCAAGCAAGTCCCCAGACAGGACTGCAGACACGGTAGGCATGAATGCAGCAGGCCCTGACAGCTACGACCACACCCAGCCACGGTGGGCAGTGAAGGGAGGGAGGGGAGAGGGAAGGAGGCAAGTCAACAGGTGCTGCGTGTGCCGCTGTGCTGATGCCCACTCTGACACAGCTCCCTTCTCCCTTGGCCAAAGCCAGTTCCCACCAAGCCCCTCACCACCCGAACCCCCACTGACTCACTGCCCTCACTCCCTACCACCCTCCTCAAGGCTCACTGGCTCCAATCACAGTCATCTCCTGGCAGTCTGTGGAGTGTGGAGAGGCCCGGGGCCTTTGCACATGTTGTGGATGGCTTCTTTACCGCGTCCCAGATCCTCCACACATGCGCTCCTTTGCCTCCCTCACCTCCCTCATCGCTCCACTTAAGCGTCACCTCCCTGTCTAAATATTCCCTGCCACTCTATGCAAAGGGTACCACTCTGACAAAGCTCCCTCCAGTTTACTCCACTGCTCATCCACCTCACCCTGCTCCATCTTCCTCCTTGGCGTTCATGCGGATAACAGCCGACCACAGTCTGCATTTCCTTGCTCGTTTTCTCCTTCCCATGTGGAATGGGGCCTCCAAGAGGGCCAGGACTTTGTCTGCTACCTCCATGCCTAGAATGGTGCTGGCGCCCAGTGGACACCCCATCGACACCTGCTGCGGGGAGGAGAGTGGCAGCCGAGTCACCTGCGGACTCCTGAGATTCCCACTGACCCTGTGGGGTGGGTGCGGTCTGATCCCATCTCCAGTGAGAAGTGGCTCAATGTAGAACATGGAGCGGCCGGGACTCAAGGCCAGACCAGAACTCCAGAGGCCTGCGTGTGCTACCTCCCAGGGGGGCTCCCAGTGCTTGTCCCTGCCCCAGGGGAAGAGGAGGAGAAGGCTCCTGAGTGGGTGGGGACAAGGGCTTCTCCACCATGCTCCAGCCTCCGGGGACACACATGTGCCCTGGGCCCTGGAAGCGGCAGTACTCTGCCCAGACACCACTAGCAGGTGCGCAACGCCCTGCCTGTCCCCTGGCACACGAGGTCCCCCCCATCCCCAGGCCCCACCTCACCACCAGCCCTCCAAGTGCCAACAGCCTTGCTGTCTCACCTGAGAGCCTGACTCACTGCCCGCCAGCCCCCTCTCTCCCCAGCTCTGGCAGGCATGGCAACAGCCCCCAAGGCTGCCTCTGTCCTAACCCCTCGGACCTGGGGATACGCGACCTGATGCAACAGAAAGGACTCGCAGAGCGGCAGAAGCTCAGGACCTTGAGCGGAGCTGACCCTGCATTAGCGTCATCACAGGGTCTTTGCAGGTGGGAGGTTGATGCAACGAAGATGTGAGGGTGGAGGCGCGGTGGGAGCGTCGCTGTCAGGAGTGAAGGAATTCAGGTGGCCCCTGGACACCGGGCACGCTTCCTTCCTAGAACACACGGGAGCAAGGCACCGTCTGGATTTTAGCCCTTGAAACCCACCTGGACTTCTGCCAAGTGCACTGCGCAAGCCCAGCAGCCACAGGAAACCCGCTGCTGAAAAGGCCCGTGCCCCCGGCCCCCGGGAGCCTCCCCACCAGGGCCCCATCCCACACGGATGCTCCCTGCACCGCCTTTCAAGATTCTCTCCTGGGCGGTGGTGGTTATGGTTGAGCTCCAAAGCCTGCGTCCCACGCTCAGTCCCTGTGTGCATACCCTGACAGGCTGACCTCGGAAGCTTCCCCGCCTGCCTGAGCCCCCTCCTCACCTGGGACCAGGGGCCACCCTGCACAGCCGCTGTGATGCAGGAACAGGGTGACCCAGATGACCTGGCTTGTGGGAGTAAGGTGGCCACCAGGAACTGGGGCCGGGAGGGTGAGGAAGAGACTGTGCCTGTGCCGACCATGGCATGTCCCCGGAGCCCCAGACAGCGCTGGGCTAGCAGTGTGCACTGAAGGAGTAAATGAGCCCTACGGCATCATTAACTCGCAAACACAAACGTGAGGGGCAACCCCCCGGGGCCTACAGGACGACCAGCCAGCGCAAGTCCTCATGCATGCACTGCTTCCCCCAGCTGTACCCCAGGGGACCCAGAGGTTCCTAACTGGACAGAGAGGGTAGCGGCCACTGCCAAGGCCTTCCCACAAAAACGCTGTGTCCAGGTTCACCCGTGAGCCTCTGACAGACGCCACACTGGCCTCTTCCGTCTGCAACAGTTGACTCTCCCTCACATCAGGACCGTGGAAGACCTCCCTGTTTTTCCCCCAAGGTCTGGGGAAGCTTAGGACTTTTTTCTTTTTTTTTTTGTAAGATTTATTTATTGGGGCTGGCGTTGTGGCATAGCAGGTAAGGCCACTGCCTGCAGTGCTGGCAACCCACATGGACACCAGTTCGAGTCCTGGCTGCTCCACTTCCGATCCAGTTCCCTGCTAATGAGCCTGGAAAAGCCACAGAAAATGGCCCAAGTCCTTAGGCCTCTGCACCCACATAGGAGACCCAGAAGAGGCTCCAGGCTCCTGGCTTTGGATCAGTGCAACTCCAGCTATTACACCCATTTGAGAAGTGAAGCAGCGAACGGAAAATCTCTCGCTCCTCCTCCTCCTCCATCCCTCCCTCCCTCCCTCTGTTTCTCTGTAACTCCCACATGAGTACAGAGGTCCAAGCACTTGGGCCATCTTCTGCTTTCCCAGGCACATTAGCAGGAAGCTGGAACAGAAGCGAAGCAGACAGGACGTGAACTGGCGCCCCTGTGGTATGCCACCATCACAGGTAGTGGCTCTACCCACTACACTAGGCCCAGAAACGTAGTTCTCATAATAATCTAGCACAGGGTTCCTAGAGAGGCAAACTGAGACAATGTGAATCAGGTACAAACGAGGGGGTTTCAAGTCCATGGAAAATGGCACTCAAAAATAACTTTATTTTGGTGCCAAAAAAGGCTAAACCCATGTACAGTTCTTTCCTAGTACACACTGTTTCCATGAGCCTTCCGAAGAGCCTTAACATGCATGGGTTTCAGAGAATTTCTGCTCTGAAATCAACTCGTCTTTTACTTCCACTTCCCACAACCCTGCAAGTGCCCGCACGTGCCTGGCATACAGCAAGTGCTCCCTAAGTGCCTATTAGATAGTGTGAAACTATTTTACCCCAAAGCACACATTTTACCAGCAATAGGTCCCCCTTTCCAAATCACATACTGAAGAATTAAGTGAGGGACAGCGGGACCAGAGCTCTGGACTCAGGCGAAGACGTGAAGCTGTGTGAGGTTGGGTAAGTTACTCAACCTCTCCAAACCCATTTCCCTATCTATAAAATGGAGATAATATTACCTATCATGAAAGCCTACAACACAACAAGACCATGCCTATCAGGCACTGGCATGCTGGAAGGCCCAGGGTCCCCCAGGCCAAAGCAATCAGCATCTGGAGGGTGGGGGGTGGGGGTGTCAGGGTTACAAAGACCACCCCCAGTGATTCCATCCATCAGGCAGCCAGGGCTGGGACGCAGGGATGCCAGCAGGGACCCGGCACATGGCACGTGCTCGCCAGGTGCCCGGGAAATCCAAGCTTTTGCCCCAACAGTCTCCCTCGTTCATTCAGATACATCTGTAGAGGCCGCCTATGGAACACGGCACAGCTGCAAGCCCTGATGCGGGCTAAGAGCTGGGGAGGGCGAGTGGAAGCGACCATCCAGGGGCGCGGAGTTCCCTCGTTGGGTAATGCAGACATGAAAATGCTTTTTTAAGTAGGCAGAGGCGGCGGGCGGCGCCGCGGTGTCCACAGTGCGACGGCTGCTTTTACGTTCAGAGCAGCTCACCTCATTCAAAACAAACCACCACCACACGGCCCAGACACAAAAGACAGCTCCTGGGCGGCTCCCCCGCAAGTCAAAGTCACGGATGGGAGCGCGGGGCAGCAGCTGCCCGGGCAGGAGGCAGGAGCAGGCCAGGCTGTCACTGGGAGTCTCAGCGGCGAAGACGGGAAAGTTCTGGCGACGGACGGACGTCGGCGACGGCTGCACAAGCCTGAACTCCACGAACCGCAGGCTTACACATGGTTGCCACGGGCCATTTACGTGACAAGGAGAAGAAGGTCAGGGGCAGACGGTGCAAAGACACGCACCAGCACAATACACCGAGGGGCCTGGGGCCCCTCTCGCAGCTACCAGAGGTGCTGACCCCGCCCCAGTTTTTCCAGGCCAGCAGCTTGGAATAACTGAACACCCTCTTGACAAACAGGATGGCCGCCATGCATTTGTTTTCTCTGTGGGGCAAGGCCAGGTTAAGTAAAGAAAACACAGCCATGCCTCCCCTCCCCCCAGGAAAAACCCTGACCGGTCAATAGCAGAACCGAGGGCTGCCGCACACTTTCACTTCCCGCTGCCCAGCGCCCTCGGCTGCTGCTGGGTGTCCAGCAGGGCCCGGACGGGAGGCGGCAGGTGCTGCACGCACACCCTTCTCCAGGTGACGAGCTGCCTCCTCGAGAGCCAGCCACCAGCTGCGGCAGCACCAGCTCCAGGGGCCGACGGCGGGGACCCAGGAGGGGCCTGGATCGTGGGGCCCTGAGTGTTCCCCTCCCCTCGCCGTGCGCCTCTGGGCCTGTCACCACCGCTGTGGCCTTTAACATCCTCACCTGTAAAAGTGAGGACCAGACTCACGCAGGAAAGGTGAGTGAGTTTATCTCAGACACCAACTTCTCTCGGGGGCGGGGCAGGGCAGCCACTCGGCCGGAGGGACCAGCGCTGGCCGCCACTGGCCAGGCAGGGGCAGAGGTGTGACCACCTAAGGTCGCTGCCTTTTGCTGTCCCGGGTGAGATCCGCACAGCTTCCCTCCGTGATGGGCTCAGTGCCCATTCTGGATCTGCGGTGCACCTGGCGGCCACCCTGACCAGCCAACACTCACCCCGCCCGACAGGACAAGCGAAAGCCTGTGCCCCACGACCCTTTCTCAGAGGTCACAGGCGCCACTGAGAGCAGCCGGTTCTCTACCCTCCCCCACCACCGCCCGCTCTGCTGGCTCCAGGGGAGGCGTTCGGCCCGTGGCGGTCACTCTTCAGGCTCTCGGTTAGGATCCTGATTCCCCTTTCCCGTCAATGTGCGCCCTAGGGGGCCACAGGTGATGGCCCAGGTGCTTGAATTCCTGCCACTCACATGGGAGACCCAGACTGAGTTCCAGGAATTCGGTAATGAACCCCCGGATGGAAGATCTCTGTCGCTTTGACTGTCTGTCTGCCTTTCAAATAAATAAAATTCAATATAAAAGCCTCAGTTCCTTCTCCTATTGTGCACACGAGTAGATTTCCAAGGGCAGGCCAGGCCCTGGGACTCCAAGTAAGGGTCTGACAAGGGTTTCAAGTGGCTTTTCCTTCCTCTGCCCCTTCGCAGCCAAAGAGCTGAGTTTGTTAGCAGGTGCGCTGCTCCCACAGAAAGGTCTCCATTTCCCAGACTCCCTTGCAGCTGAGGCTGCCATGTGACCCAGTGCTCGATGAGATGAAAGCAGAAGTCCTTCTCCACTTTCTCACTCCTACTTCCTGTTAACTAGCATGTAGATATGACGTGAAAGTGAGAGCCCACTTGCCACAACTGGAAGGATGCTAAAACGGCAGGAACCGGAGCAGCTATCTTGCACCACGAGACGAGGTGTTAAGAGCAGCCGAGCAGTGGAAGGCCTTTAGGTCCAGGAGGCACAGTGACCAACCTACCATGAAGGCCCCACTACAGTTCCTTCCATGCGAGAGAGAAGAGAAAGAGCTTCTGCTGTACGCAAGCTGCCAGATCTGCTTCTGTTCTATGAGCCCTGAACCTGAATGCAGCTTCAATTCAATCCGAGCGGAGACAACGGGAGCCTGACAGTTCTCACACAGAGCACCCCGTCATCTCCACTGGGACAGGAGCCCTGGGGGGGCCAACACAGCCCATTCCACACCCCGAACCGCCCCTCACAAACCAGGGCCAACGCTTTCTCACCATCAGTGCGTGGCTGCGCTGGACCAGTGGGCGATGCTACGACCAGCTACCGTCCGCCAAGCACCTACCATGTGCCACAGCTGCTCAGGTCAGCCTTCTGCGTGAATTATCCACACAAGATCCAGCAGTCCTCTCACACTTGAGGCCAAAGAGGGCCACCACGATGGGGCTGACACAAGGGCTCTCTCTGCCCTCCATCCTTCCCTGAAGATTCCGAGGCGGCTCAAGGGGCTGAGCTTGGCCGTTCCCAGAAGTGAGGGCAGAGAGAGGAGGAGAGAGAGAGGAGTTGGGGGAGGGGGAGAAGTTCTTGCCCTCCTGCAAAGGGGGCCGGACACGAAGATGTTCACTATGCTGTTGTTTACAGCACCAAACTCCCGGAAACAACGCCCAGGGCCATCCGCAGAGTACATAAGCACTCCTCGGCTGGTCCACACCACCGCGCGCTCCACGGCAGGGCAGGCAGAGGAGCCAGAGGCACTTGCGGCTTCCTGCGCGGATCTCGCACATGCGAAGGTAAGCAAACAAACCAAAAGGCAAGTTGCACAGGGTGCCCAAGTTACGACGCTATTTATACAAAGCTTTCAAACCTGAGAAGCATACCGGGTGTCCTATAACAACAGTATATAGTAGTAAAAGTACAAAAAAATGAAAAAGACGGATAAGCACCAACTTCAAGGCAGAGAGAAAGGGAGCGGGAAAGGCGGAGAAGGGTGAAGTGCGGCTGGAATGGTTGGCTTCCGACCCTTGGCTGTGCCGTTTCCGTACCGCACACACTGCTTTGGATGGTTCTCATGCTCCCACTTGAATTTCTTGCTCAATGTATTTATTTGAGAGGCAGAGAGACAAAGAGGTAAGATGGAGCTCCCACCTACGGGTTCACTCCAGAAATGGCCACCATGGCCTAAGCCGGCCTGGGGCTGAAGCAAGGGCTCAGGAACTCAATCCAGGTCTCCCCCTTGGATGACAGGGGCCCACGCACTTGAGCCAACACCACTGCCTCCCACAACCGTCATTAGTGGGAGCTGGAGTCAGGGGCCATAGCCCAGCAGTGAACCCAGTTGCGAAGCCAGGTGGGAGGGCGGGAGGGAAAGCCAGTGGCAAGGGGCTCAATACAAGCAGCAGCAGCCTGCTGCCCTGCCGGCCACCGGCCTTGACCTCTGCAGGCTCGGAGGGGGCAAAGTCCACGCCCACAGGCCGGATGCAGCCAGTGAACCTGAGCTCAGTGGGCCGGGCAAGGCTGCAGTCAAGAGCGGGGCAGATGCCCCACCTGGCAGGAACCGGGGTGCGGGCCCAGCACACCCACCACGGTCTGCCTGTTTCCCCAGCTGCAGAATGGCAGTAGTAACAGAAGTCCCCACCCCCACCCCACCCCGCCCTGGAAGTGTCCGGAGCATGCGAGGAGCATGCAGCTGGGGCCACTGAGGACAGCGCCAGGCAGGCTGTAAGTGACCAGCAGCGCTGGTCTCTGACGTTATTAGAGAATGGAACTCTGGACTCTTGGAGGGGAACTCTCCTAATTTTTAAACACAGACAACTTGCTGCAGCTTTTTTTTTTTTTAACACAACAAAACACAACACTGTGCAGGCCAAAGAAAATACACGGGCAGACTGGACTTGGCTCGTGGGTCGCCGGCTCGCAGCCTCTGCTCGGCGTGTTCCCGGCCTCCCGACAGGCACCGCGAATCCTACGCAAGACTGGAGATCACCCCACTTCCAACGCCAGCTCCCAAGCCCGAGGACCACTTAATGGGAAATAAATGTCTCAACCAACCCCCTCCAACTCCTAGCCCAAAAGGACAGGAACTGCTAATTCTCACCCACCACATCTAAGTCACCAGTTTTATTTCATAGGAGGGAGGAAAAGACCCATTAAAAAAAAAAAAAAAAAGAAAAAGAAGAAAGAAGCAGCCAACCAAGGCAGGCTAGAAAACGCACCGCTATTGACTTGGGCGGCAGCCCTCGCTGGTCAGAGGCAAACAGCTCAGCCCTGACACCCGTCCCAGACACGAAAATTACAGAGCAGCACCGGGCACCCCTGCCCGCTCCGTGTCACTCACTGGGGAGGAATGCACTTCCACGCCCTCCCATGACAAACAAGAAAGAAGACACGTCAGTGACGGCCGCAGCCAGTTCATGTCGTACAGCCGCTGGCGCTCGGGAGTCCATGGCCGGCTCTGCCAAGGTCACGGGGGAGCAGGAGCCACAGGGCATGGTGGTGGCATGGCTAAGCGCTCCCAAGTTCATGTCACCTTACAGATCGGGACCCCAAGGGTATGGTACAAGGAGAGCCATGTAACCCAGGACCCCCTGATCCAAGGCAAAGGGGTTGGCCTGGCCAGGGTTCAGGCAAGCAGGGCAACAGACATGCCCCTCAAACGCTCACTGGGCAGCAACTGTACAGCCAAGTTCAACACAGCCCCTCAGGGACAAACGAAGGCACTGGAAGCAGAGTCCCATCGGCCGCCCCTGCCACGTTCAGCCCTGGAGCCTGCCACCTCAGGGCCTTTGGCCCTGCTGTCCTCACAACCAGAAGTACCCCGCTCCAGATGCGCACAGCCCTTGGCTACTGTTTTGGGGTACCCCCTCAGGGGACCCAACTTGACTGCACTCGTAATGTATGCCCCTACCCTGTCTCTCTCCACCACTTCACTGCTCACCCAGCACTACCCGGCTAGTGGCCTTGGTGACTAGTGCTGGTACTCTGTGGTGTGGAATGAACTCTGGAATGGAGCCCTCCACCTACTCAACCCAAGACAACCACAGCAGAGAGGGGCCAAACCTCCACCAAGCCCGGAGGAACACCAAGAGGCAGCCCAAAGAGACGCCAGGAGGAACAGTGCGTTCTGGGCCTCCTCCTAGGCTTGTTCCGTTCCTATCCCTGAATCCCGACAACAATCCAGGTCGTAAACATTGCTACTGGGGCCAGTGCTGTGGGGTAGCAGGTAAAGCCGCTGCCTGTAACACTGGTATCCCATGTGGGTGCCACTTCTAGTCCCGCTGCTCCACTTCCAACCCAGCTCCCTGCTAATGTACCTGAGAAAGCGGAGGAGGGTGGCCCAAATGCTTGAGCCCCTGCACTCATGTGGGCGACCCAGAAGAAGCTCCAGGTTCCAAGCTTCAGTCTGGCCCAGCCCCAACTGTTAGAACTATTTGAGGAGTAAACCAGCAGGTGGGCGATGTCTCTCTCTGTGTCTTTCCTTCTCTCTTTCTGCAATTGCCTTTCAAAGAAATAAATAAATCCTCTTTAAAAAAAAAGAAAAAGAAAAAGTTGCTACTAACCTCACTGTATTGATGAGGAAGCCAAGGCACAGAGCTTACGAAACTTGCTCAAAGTCACACATGCACCTGGTAGATAGGACTGCAATGAGCACAATGCTAGAGATGGCCTTCGAAGCTGCACGTGTGTGTGTGTGTGTGTGTGCACGCATAGGTGTAGGCAAGGGTGTTCCATGTTACATGTATGTGAGCATACTGTGTGCATATACCAATGGGTTATATATATACATGGCTACTGTGTGTGTGTGTGTAAGTGTGTAAATGTACTACATGCTTTGTGGAAGTGTATGCATATACATCCATAGGATACAGATGTGCGTGTTTATGTGTTCACTTACGTGTAGGTGTGTGTGCACAGGCGTGTGCTGTGCACCTCCACCTATGGAAGCAGCAGAGGCCAGAGGCCCCTTTATTTACACGAAGCTTTCAGGCCTCTTTCTCTACAAATTCTCTTTAAACTGCAACTGTCACAAGCGGTGCCTGGTGGCTGTGGAGGAAGTGGTTTGTCCTTCCCCCGCTCATGATTTCTGCAAAGATAACGCAGTTTGCTGCACTCAGACGAGGCCAGCGCTCCTGACGGGGCCTTGAGAAAGCTCGAGCAATAACCCAGGCCTGCTGCTCACCTGCTGCCTTGAGGGCGGGGTCAGCACTCGGACAGAAGGAGCTCAACAGAAGCCCAAAGGCGGCCAGGAAATGTCACTCAAACGGGAAGCTTTGCACCCCACACCAACCTGGGAGTTGTACATTATTATCCCATCTCCCAGGTCGAGTAACTAAGGCAACCAGGCTGTAAATAACACACTCAATGTCAATAACTTGCCCATGTCACATGCAGCTAGACCCTGGCGGAGCCTGAACTTGGGAGTGTCTGATCCCAAAGCCGGATGCCACCTGGGAAGCCCTCTCTGGCCCCTCCCTCCCTTGGTTGGGGCAGGCCCCCTCTGTAATTTTGGTGGTAACAGTAGCAACAGTGGTGTAAAACCCTCTCTCTGTGTCTTGTGCACTTTCTCTATCCCAGACACAGCGCCAACACTGGACATGCGCAATCTCACCAGGTCCTTTCCAGAAGCCCATCACAAGGACACCACTACCCACCCACCGCACTGATGAGAAACAAAGGCCCAGAGAGGTAACATTCCTTGCCCAAGTCACACAGCAGGCAAGTGGCAGAGCCCGGCGTGGAATTCCCAGCTCATTGCTCTGACCCCGGGCCAGGGCTCCTCCCATTTCCAATACCACAGAGTGGTGGCACTTCGAGCCTGTAAGTTTCTCTGCCAGACAGACCTCAAGGGCTGGCCACTTGGGTTTCACCACCAACCCCAAAGGGAGAGGGAGCAAGGCCATTTCCTCACTGACCACGCACCGAGCCCCCTTTCCGGGATGGCTCTCTCAGCCTGGCCTCAAGATCTTCAAGGCTGAGTAGGGGCCAGCAGTGTGGCACAGGGGGTTAAGCCACTGCCTGTGATGCCAGCCTCCCATATGGGTGCAGGTTCAAATTCTGGCTGCTCCGCTTCTGATCCAGCCCCCTGCTAATGAGGCCGGGAAAGCAGAAGATGGCCCAAGTACCTGCACCTCTGCCACCCACACAGGAGACCTGGATGGAGTTCCAGGCTCCTGGCTTCAGCCTGTCCCAGTCCTGGCCATTGCAGACATTTGCAGAGTGAACCAACGGATAGGTATCTGTCTGTCTGTCTCTCTCTCTCTCCCTTTCAAATAAATAAAATAAATCTTAAAAAGAACGAGAAGGAAGAAACAAGAAGTTTAGGAGCATTCCAGGGGCTCAGCTTCCACAATGAAGTCCCAAGTCCTGAGGCCAGCAGCAGGCAGCTCTCGAGGCCCACCCTCCGTAGCACCATCTACCCCCACCCACTCCAGGCCTGGGAGGCAGATGGGCTGTGCTCCCCCGGGGCTGGGCCAACACCACTCTCCGCCTGGAAGGCATCTCTCTGCTTCTCTAACTGACCCAAGCCAACCACGCTCACTCAGCAGCCTTCTCGGGCACCTCGGCGCTTCCCACGAGCTCCTGCCGTGAGCCACCCCTCTTCGTGCTGCAATCGCACGGGGCATGGGCTTGACTGTGCACAGCTCCTCGCAGGCTGTCTCCACAACCCTAAACCTTAGCACATCGCCTGGTGCCCAGTAAGTGCCCTGTAAGCCAAGGCAGAAAACGCCCAGCACACGTGCAGACGCAGCAGGCACAGGCCCTCAGCCAGAGGCCTTGCACGTCTCTGCATTTCACTCCCACCCACCTCGTGCAGGAGGTCCCGTCCTTGGCCTCCACTTCGCCTGTCAGGATACAGAGGCTCACAGAGTCAAAGCAACGGCCCACGTCACATAATCCGGGCAGCGGGGCTGGGATGGGAATGTGGGCCTTCCTGAGTTTGCGCCTTGCTTCCCGGACATGGCCACTGGACTGGATGTGAGCAGGGCGGGGAGGTAAACCAGCAAGCCCACTTCACAGGAAGAGACTGGGTGGTAAGCAGACCCTGCGCAGCGGTGCACTGTGCATCCTGCCTCTGCCTGCCGTCCCGGGCCCGCTGACGCCAGCTCCAGCTCGGTCTCATTCACCTGGGATCAGAATCGCACATCGAAAAACAGGAAGCAAAAGGGAAGAGGCCAGGAAAAATAAACACCATATTCCGTTTCTTTCCAGACTTGAACATGGGGGATAGCGGGATGTTGGGGGTGGTGAGGGGTCGCCCTCCCGCCTCCTCCTGGCAGGCTTCTTTGGAGGAAGAGAGCCTGGGGGAGGCGAGGCGCCCTCGTGGCGAAGGCCCCGTTGCTGGGGAAGAGGGTGCCCGCTGAAGCTGCTCTGCGATCAGCCCCTGCCTCAGAAATACTTTCTCCAACCCCCTGACAGCTCCCCATGAGGCCAGAGCCCCCGGACCAGCTGAGGGACCGGCTGGGGTGCCACCGAGTGGCAGGGACAGGTGGCAGGTACAGGTTCAAGTCTGACACCCACTCTGGGACTGGGCCCGCACAGGCTGGGCAGGCCTCGGGCAGCCTCTCCAAGCCCCTGCCTGGCAACAGGGACCCACTGCTGGGCCTCCAAGAGTTGCTTAATTGAGAGCACTCAACAGGGCAGTGCGGCGGTTGCTATTTGTTTATTTGCCTGCATGTTCTGCTCCTTTCCATCGTGGAACCAGAAGGACTGGCCCAAAATGGAGCACAGGAAAGGAGGAGAAAGGGTGGCCCTGCCATAGACCTCCTGGAACCAGCTGCAGAGGCTGCCTTGGGCTTTCCTGGCACAAGGAAGTGCTCAAGCTCCCCAAGAATGTCAAATTCCATTCAGCAAAGCACCCCAGGGAAGCCACGCCCCCTGCCCCAGTCCCTGCCCAAACTGACCCTCCCCAGGTAGCCTGGGTGGAGGGTCCACTGGAATGGGCTGGTTTTGTGACTTTAAAACCACGCGGCCCTCGGGTTTACTGTTCAGTGCTGGCCTGCAACAAGAGTAGTAAGAGTTAACAGCCAACACTGCCGAGAAGGGAGACCCAGGGCACTGCGCTGCACGCCTCCATCCCACCTGCCTTGCTCAGTAACCCTGGGAAGCACACTCATCCTCACCGTCCATCACACACAAGGACATCGGAGCTTGCAAATCCTAGGGGCATTGCCAACATCGTCATCAGGAAGTGGTGGAGTCAGGATTCGAACCCAGGAACCGCACAGCCCTGGCCTCTAACCAATCAAGACCCAGCCAACTGGACTGGTTTTTTTTTCTGCTTGTTTGTTTGCTTGTTTTGCTTTGTTTTTAAAGGGAAACACACTAAAAAAGACAGAAGAAGAGGAAAAGGAGAGAGGCTGTAGCTCCTGGCACCACACTCACTGCTCTCCACGGTTACCCGTTCTTTTGTGCAAGGACTCTCTCTCTATCCAGAATAGAAAGTGCTCACACACAGCCCAGCTCCAGCAAAGCCTGACACCCAGGACGCTCTCAGCAAACACCTCTCGCGAGGGGGAATTCATGGCCTGGACCCGCGTCTGAAGCCTGCTGCCCAGGCTCAGCCCCCGCAGTGAGGACCATACCAGTGGCACTCGGCTGCCTGGCTCAGCAAACTCCACTGAGCCAGCGGCAGGCACCAGAAAGAGCGGTGGGCTCAAGGAGGACCCCACGTGACACAGCGGAGCCACGCCCTCATCAGCTGCTGGTAAAATGCACATTCATTCATTCGATCATTTCACTCATTCATTCAACAAATATTTATGACACGCTGACTATGGCCAGGCACTGCAATACGTGGCCTTTGCGGGTCTTGCGTGGTCAACCAGGAGACAGATACAGGAAGAGGGAATGATCAAACCAGGCCACAGCAGTCAGATGGGGGGTGTACCCAACACCACAGTGGTATGAGTCCAAGGACCGAAGGGCGTCCTTCTCCCTCCACCCCCGTGCCTCTCACTAAGTGAAGATCCATCCACCTCACCACCCGGCCCCACCTCCTCGGAGACTTCTCTCTGTGCCCACGCGCGACTTCTCCCCCAGCAGCCCCGGGCATCCTCCAGCCAAGGCGGCCGGGGAGCTGCAGGTCTCTGGGTGCGCATGGTCCAGCTCCCCAGGGCCTTCTTCCCTGTTTGTCTCCAGTCTGCCCACCACTGCTGCCACTCCTGCTGCCCGCTAAGTGAAGTGCTTCACTAAGTGAAGATCCATCGCACACCACCAGGAGGGACAGAAAACCAGCTCAGGCAGAGGAACACCCTACAAACACGTTCACTACCACTTCTGCTGTCACCACCCCGCCAGACTTTTGTTCTCTGCCTCTGTTTGTATGGCCTAATTATTCTAAGATAAGCCTGAGTTATTTACATAATGGGGTGGGAGCGTCCACTCCCAGATACAGAGCTGAGAACGGGTACTGGTACCAGAGTTCCTGGTGACATTATTCACAGTAGCCAAAGTTTCAGAGAAACAACACAAGTATCCACCCAGAGAAGAACAGATTGCTGAAATGTGCTGCATCAGGGTCAGCGTGTGGAGCACGTGTGGAGCAGTAGGTAAAGCTGCAGCCTGGGATGGCCACATCCCATGCTGGACTGCTGGCTTGAGTCCCGGCCACTCCACACTTCTGATGGAGCTTCCTGCTAATGCGGCTGGAAGGTAATGGATGATGGCCCGAGTACCCCAGGTCCTGCCACCCACATGAGAGGTCTGAATGGAGCCCCAGGCTCCCGACCACAGGCTGGCCTGGCCCCGGCTGCTGCAGGCATTTGAAAACGAACCAGCAGATGGAACAGTTCTCTCTCCTCTGTCTCGCCCCTTTACTCTGTTAGTCAGCTTTTAAATACATTCATGTTTTTCAAGAATGCGAGAATATACACACAGTAGAATACAATTCAGCCTTAAAAAGGAAGGAAAATTGGGGCCGACGCTGTGGTGTAGCGGGTAAAGCCGCCACCTACAGTGTCAGCATCCCTTGTGGGCACAGGTTCTAGTCCCGGCTACTCCACTTCCAATCCAGCTCTCTGCTATGGCCTGGGAAAGCAGTAGAAGATGGCCCAAGTCCATCGGCCCCTGGCCCTGCGTGGGAGACCAGGAAGAAGCTCCTGGCTCCTGGCTTTGGATCGGCCTAGCTCCAGCCATTGCAGCCATCTGGGAAGTAAACCAGCAGAGAGAAGAACTTTCTGTCTCTGTTTGCTTCTCCTTCTCTCTCTGTGTAACTTTCACTTTCAAATAAATAAATAAATCTTAAAAAAAAAAAAAGGGAAGGAAAATTGTGACACATGCGTGGATGGAACTTGAGAACATCAAGCTAAGTGACACAAGCCAGACACTGAAGGCCAAGCCTGTGCAGCTCTACTTATACAAGGCTCCCAGAATGGGCAAACACAGATCCAGCAAGCAGAACAGTAGCTGTCAGTCAGTGGTCGGGAGAAGGGGAGAAAGGGAATGGTTAATGGGTATGGGGTACTGGGGCCGGAGTTGGGGCGCAGCAGGTCAGGACACCGCCTGCAACACTGGGATCCCTTATGAGCTGCTCCACTTCTGAACCAGCTCCCTGCTAATGTGCCTGGGAAAGAAGCCAATGTGGGCCAAGTGCTTGAGCCCCTGCCACCCACGTGGGGAAGTCAGATGGAGTTCTTGGCTGCTGGCTTCAGCCTGTCACAGCCCCAGCTGTTGCAGCCATTTTAGGAGTGAACCAGTGGATGGAAGATATCTCTCTCTTTCTCTCTCTCTCTCTCTCTCTCTGCATATAACTGCTCTTCAAGTAAAATCTTAAAAAAGAAAAAGAAAATGGGGGGGGGGGTACAGACAGTGGCAATGGATTTCATGCCACTGAATTGTACACTTACCAGTGATCAAAGCAAGCATTCTACAGATACTTCACCATAATTAAAAAAAGAAATCCTCAGAACCACAAACAGCAAATAAATGAACAAATGAATGAATGAACCAGACCCTCCTTGGTCCCCGATCAAGGCTCTGTCAATGCCACACGTCAGATCCAGTGAGAACAAGAAGCTGCGACGTGCAGGTATGATGCCTGGGACGGCCTCCCTTCAGCCTCCCGAAATGTAGACACCAGACGAGAGAGGAGCCATGGCCAGTCCTGACTTTCGGCACCTTAGCATCAGAGCTAACCCAGACACAGGTCTCCAGCCCAGGTAAAGGCCCCCCCCCATCACACCCAAGCACACCTGTCCCCAGGAGCTGTGCACTCGCACCTGTGAAGTACAGCACCTGATGACAAAGCTACCTTCTCAGCACCCCTCCTTCCTTCCTGATGGGCACTCTCCAGCAAGGTCACAAAGGTAAGGCCCGGGAGCCCCAGCTGCACGCCACTGACAGCTGCACAGAGTCACCCCGGCCGGCAACACACTCAGGTCTGGGACGATCGTGGCCATACGCGAGCTTGGCCGGGGGCTGAGAAATGAGGCAGAACCTTCCCAGGCCACCCCTGTTGTGCAACCAGTGCCCGCTTCATTTTCCCTTAAGCAGAAGTTCACAAGGGTGGGGACGTGAAGGACACTAGGAAGTCCCTTGACGTTCCAGGAGAAGCAGTGGGCTCGGGTCAGCCGGACCTGGGCTGGCACTAAAGCCATACCCTCACATCCATGTGACTGTGCAGGCCAGGGCCTCTCAGAGCCTGCCAGGAGGGTGCTCGGATGAGGTGCACACACAGCACCTGGCACGCAGTAGGTGCTCAAGAAATGGTGGATTCCACTATCTCACCGAGCCCAGCCCTTGGTGATCAGCACCCAGCTGGGCAGACAGCTGGCTCCGTTGGATCGCCCTAAACATGCCCGGTGCAGAGCACACCTGAAGCAAAAAAACAACCACCCTCCAGCCAGACCACCAAATGTGGTGGAGTCATACAAAGGGGAAAGTTCACCAAACGCAACATTCAACAGCAGGGAGACCTTCCCGTGGAACCCTTGTTCTCTCCAGGGTGTGGCCAAAGATTGGGTGCCGGGTAACAGAGGAACACCAAAAGATGATACAAAACTCCTGGACCCCGGGCCTCTTTCAAGGATGCTCAGCAGGCCTCGTGAAGCCCCAGCACCCGGGACGGAGCCGCGCATGCATGTGCCAGGCAGCCTTCCCAACAGAGGCTCAGCAAGAACGGGGCCCTTTCACAACAGGATGTGTCCATGCTTCCGAGTCAAATTCTAGGAGTTCAGATGCAAAACCTGCCACCTCGCATAGATGTTCTCCGGGCAGACCTTTGCACACTTCCTGTTCTTTAAGCCTTGTCCATCAGGAGTCTGTGGTCATCCTGTCCCTTGGCTTGATGGGTCAGAGAGGTGAGGTGGCCAGGGAACACGCTGTGTGGGGCTGAGCGGCCAGCTGCTGCCTGACTGCAGAAGGAACCTCCACACAACCACGCAGCATCTTCAGAGATGCCCTGGTCTTATTGAGGAGGAGAGAACTCGTCTACGACGTAAAGTAAACATCATGGGGCAGAAAGTACCAACCTTGAACCCCAGACTAGGATAAAAGAAAAAAAAATTCAGCACAGCCAAGACTAAACAGCTCATGCAGTACAGAAAATGCTGTACAGACAAACCCTACTCCTGGCCAGAGGAACAGACAGACAGAATAAAAGCCTGGACCTTGCACACTTTTCCTCATTTGCGTGCCCATTTGCATGCCGAGGGGGAAGCTGGGGAATCTGCAGGAATATTTAGGCAGATGATAAACCCATGCTACCTCTGCAAAGCCTGCACCTTAGCAGCAGGCCAGCAGAAGGACCAAGAGCTGTCAGATTTTCAGAGCGCCACTCACAGAAGTCTAAGTCTGGACCCAGCACCCAGCTCATTCAGTGGGAGAGAGACCACCGTTCCCATTTTTCTGCGACTGAGAAACGCTCAGTGACCATGCGCCCTGATGTAAGGATGGAAAGGAGACCAGGAATGAAAGAAAAACAGAAATCGTGCCCCACGGTAAGTCACGTGACGCCTACATAGGCCAACATGTAAGTGGACACAACGGAGGTGATGATGGCAACAGGGTCTCAGAGCCCTCCGGGAAGGAGAGAGGAAGTCCCGCCTACGAGGGCGTCAAGCTCCACAAGGACAGCCCTGCGTCTACACGGCCTGCTGCCACACGCAAGGCCTGGATCAGTGCCCGGCTCACACTCAGCACTCATCAAACATCTGCTGAATGTGGAATTAACACACCATGCCACTTACTCCTCACAATTCTGGGATTAGGGATGGCAATTTCCAGTTTCACACAGGGCCACACGATCTGAGCAAGGGTACAACCACAAGGGGAAGAGCTAGGGCGTGACCCGGATCCACACCCTGCTGCACAAAACCCAGGTCCTTTCCTCTACATCACACTGCGTATAGATGCCAGCCTTTGAACCCAAAGTCATCTCTTAACAGCATGCACCCCGATGTGGAGAAGGAGCCCCCCAAGGGTCGTTTACCCACTCTGGGACTTGGGTTCCTAGTCTATACAGAGGGAGAAGCTGGGCCACGGGCGGGTTTCACACTGCATGCCAACAATTGATTAGTAGAGGCTGTCTTTGGGCTCACTGGGAAGGCTGATGCACTGGGATCGATTAGCCATGTCTACCACAGGCCAGGCAATAAGGAGAGCCGCATGTGTGTCATATATTTACCACCCAGAACTACACGACCTGCAGATTCTCTTCCAACTCTGGCTGGCTCTGATTCTAATTATAAAAACAAAAAAGGGGGAAGGGACAAATGGAAAAGGAAAATCAGACTAACATTTTCCAACAAGGACCGTATCCGAACTTGGATAAGACAAAGCTGGCCGCCTGGCTCCGCGCACACAGCCTGCTGCGTGAAGTGGAAAACATCAGATCCCCTGCCTGCACCCCCAATAAGACACCCTGTCCCGTACGTCCCAGCCAGGAGCTGCAGGAGTGTGCGCTTTGTCTGGCTTGGCCGTGCTGGAACAACACCTCATCAGCGAGTGTGCTAACCTCACAGGGGTTTCATCTGGATTCAAACCCCGGCCGGATCGCTTGCCCACTCTGGGTCTTGGCAAATGACTTCCCCTCGCTAAGCCTCAGTTTCCCTCACCCGAGGAAACCTGCACAGGCGGGTCACAATGATGCAACACGACAGTCCTCGGCGGCAAGCCCCCAGGACGGGGGCCGACGCAGCCACGTGGCCAGCAGCAGCAGCAGCGTGTTTCTCTGGCGAGAGCCCGAGCACCAAGATGCGCCGCTCTGCCGGTGCTCAACACCACGCCCACTTGGCCACCACAAATGCGAAGGAAGGGCCTCGGCAAAAACAACGCCATCCCCCCACGCTCCCAGGGCTCAGCCTGGGCCCGGGAGGAAGGAGACAGCAGACGCGAAATGGTGTAATTTGAGGAAATTTCAACACAAGGACAATTATACCGAGGTGTGGGCGGACTACAGAGGAAGCACAGGAGACAGTATTCTACCTAGGGTGACCAACGGGGCCGGTGTTCCTGGGCCCAGGGCCGCTCCGAGCCCACCAGGGCAAGTGCTCAGTCCATCTCCAGGCCAGGCTCCTCACCTGGGCTCCCAGGACAGGGGAAGGGGCAGTCCCAGAAAGCTGGGTGCTGGGGGTCACAGCATGGCGGTGGGGGGCTGGAGGGAGGCTGCTGAGCGCCACCTCCCTGCCAAGGCAGCCAGGGAACACCACCCTGTCACTCTCCTTCCTCCGCGGCCCTCCAAGCTCCCCACAGGCCAGGCCCACCCTGGGCTGGTGGGGAGCGGGGGGAGGGGCTCAGAAACCCGTGCAGCCCAGAGGGTGGGGTTTCCACCTCAAACTCAGGAAAGGAAGAGATGTGGGACCTGCGCTAACCAGGGGGCAGCCAGGGAGCCAGCCCCGCCTCTTGGAAGGCTCCCAAGTGGGGCCCAGCGGGAACTCATCCAACAGGAAGGAAGGGAACTGCCTGCCTAGCTGGGAGCAGGCATGAGGATGGAGCCAGAGGATGGGACTCCGAGCAACACGGAGCCACCGTGTCCCAGAGGTTCCTTCTGCAGGGTTCAAACACGGGCCAGGCAGGGCTGGGGGGCTGAGAAACCTCCCCACGTCACATCCAGCAGCGGGCCATACAAGGCCACCTGTGGCCGGGACAGAGCGAGGGTGGCTGGCTGCCTGGGCTCTATCTACGGCAGGTGCTCGGGTAGTGGCAGACGCAAAATGGCGGGGAGGGGGTCAACGGTGGGAAGCTGGCCCTGGGATGGGAGGAGGGGGTCCAGAGAGGTCCGGGAGCCGGTCTCCCCCACCAGCCCGCTCAGACCAAGGCCACCGTGCACCTCCACAGCAAGTGTCAGGGGCAATATCGTTTAGAAAACAAGAGCGACTTTCAATTCTGTTTTTAAATCATATTTTCTGAGATCAAAATCTTATTTCCCAAGTACTGCTGCTGAAAGCTGAAGTGAAATCACCCATAATATCTTAATCCTCACAGTGGCCAGTTTCTATCCACTGCAGTCGGGGCTGGGGGCTGGAGGCTGGGGCCAAAGCAGCAGCTGAAGGCCCCTGGCAGATTTGGGGGCCAGGAGTCATAGCACAGGGTCACAGCACTCCAAGGTCACCCACCAGGGTAGGGGTTTCCGAGAAAACCAGGAGACTCCTCTGTCCCGGCACAGCCAGGGACCCAGGCTCCCTCCATCGGGCTGCACTATCCATTCAGAGGCCTGTACTGACAGCGGCCACCCTGCCTTCAGGTTGACGATCCTGCAGGAAGCAGGCACGAGGCTGGGCAATTCTAACAAGGCAGAGTGGTAGCCATGACAACGATGGTGCTGATGCTGCCGGAAGCAGCACACGCTCACGGAGCACTTACTGTGCGAGGATACTTCCAAAAGCTCAAGAAAACAATTAAAAACAGGTTGATCTTGGTGCAAAAAATGCTGACATCCATACCTATAAGGGGTCTTTAAAAAGTCCAAGGAAAATGTGTATTATGAAAAAAAACACTAGACATGGGTTACAAGATGTTTTTGCGCCACAATGAACTTATCTTTCATTCTGTTTTCCATGAACTTTGTGCAGTTCCCTCGCACATTAATCCATTAACACTCTGCTCAGCACTTCCGTGATCCCTCCTTTATTCTCAAGACAGCCTGGGAAGGGGGTCCAGTGCACAGAGGGAACAGCAGGATCACACCACAGCTATATAGCCTAACCCGCAACATCTGAGCCCAAAACAGACTGGCTAACACTCCCGCCCCGTGCAGGTCCCCCTTTAGAGAAGGACTGTCCAGCTGGGGTCTGTGGTGCCTCTGCCTCCCTCAACAAATCAATGTTCTACGTCAAAGCTGGGGGACACGTGTCCTCTGCCCCCAGTCCACAGGGCAGACCCCCTGCAGGCAAGGCCATCTAGAATGGCCAGGCAGGATGGACCCTCACAGAAACAGTGAGCAGTGGGGCCAGGGTTGGCAGCCACACCTGAAGGGCTCAGCCATGGCCCCGACAGGGACTGCATCAGCCCAGAGGGGGCCCTGCCTACCCAGGGTACCTGAGAAAGAGCCCCTGATCCCCCTCTTTGCAATGCCCCCTGCACGACCTGCACATAGCTCCAGTACCTTCCATCTCACAACTCTGCTGGAGATGGGGTTCAACTGGCCCCAAAGACAGCAGAGGAACTCAGTGCCAGCCTGGGGGACTTGGGACTCTAGAGGAGCCAAGTGTCTTGGCCACCAACCCCCAGCACTCCCCTCCACCCTGCCCCTCATCCCCCCAACACCCTGCTACAACTCAGACAGGAGGCAAGAGGCAGGTTTAAAGTCCTCCTCCTTACACCACAGCTTCCTAATGCTCACTCTTCTCTCTTTTTTTCTTTTTTTTATTGGCATGATGCAATTCCCTTGTTCACCAACCCAGATCTCAGAAGTCCTGAGTCATCAGGGTGAAGGCAGGGACAGCAGGGAGGGATCAAAGGTGGGGGGGGTGGGGCGCTGGCTAGAAGGAAGTGCCGGCACCCTGGGCCTACCTGGCTTTGGGCCCCACCTCGGGCCAGACACAGGACAAAGGCGCTGTGCAACACCCCGCCCCGGGCCGGTTCTTCGTCACTCCTTCCAAGGCCAGGGCTCCTGGCTCCGGCAGGTGCCAGGCTGGGCGGCCAGTACCTGCTCCGGAAAACGGGACCTCACGGGGTAGGTGTGACAAGATTAAATGAGTAAATAAGTGGCTCTCAACCAGGAGTGCTGTGGGCCCCAGAGGAACATGTGGCAACATCTCCTGAGAGTTTTGGTTGTTATAATGGTGGGGGGCAGCATTTACTGGCATCCAGGGGGTCGAGGCCAGGCACGTGCTCAGCATCCTAGGATGAGCAGAACAGCTGCACCTCAAAGAATGCCCTGGCCCTGATGCCAAGCGCGACTGACTCTATTCACCGTAGCCCAGACATGGAGCCAACCTAGGGGCTGTCGATGGATGAATGGATAAATCCTCAAGGCGCCCCTGCGAGGTGATGCTGCTGCCCCCATTTTGTAAATGAGCAAACTGGGGCTCAGAGAAACAAGGTCACCACCACCCAGCTCATAACAGTGGAGCCAGGATATGAACTTAGGCTTTCTGTCTACAAAATGTATGTGTGTGCCTGGTAACCGGAGTTCCCGGGCTCAAGAGCGGAGTGTCGGGGCTGGTGCTGTGGCATAATGAGTTAAGCTGATGCCTTGCGAGGCCAGCATCCCATGTGGGCACCAGTTTGAGTCTTGGCTGCTCCACTTCCAATCCAGCTCCCTGCTAATGTGCCCGGAAAGCAGCAAAAGATGGCCCGAGTGCTTGGGCCCCTGCACCCCCGAGGGAGACCTGGATAAAGCTCCAGGCTCCTGGCTTCAGCCTGGACCAGCCCTGGTGGTTGCAGCCATTTGGGAAGTAAACTTGCTGGTGAAAGATCTCTCTCTATCTTTCAAATAAGACAGATAAAAAAATTTTATTGAAAATTGAATTTTTCAAAAAGAGCAGAGAGGATTTCCAATGTTCCCAAGACAACAGTGTCTGGAAGACAGACAATGCCAGTTAGCATGACCTGCTACACACTGATGACATGGATGGAAACATCACACTGGACTCCACAAATACATACAATTGCTATGTCTCAACTAAAAACATGTGTGTATTTTTTAAAAGATTTATTTATTTATTTATTTATTTGAAAGTCAGAGTTATACACAGTGAGGAGGAGAGGCAGAGAGAGAGAGAGAGAGAGGTCCTCTATCCACTGGTTCACTCCCCAGTTGGCTGCCAACGGCCGGAGCTGCACCGATCCGAAGCCAGGAGCCTCTTATGGGTCTCCCATGAGGGTGCAGGGGCCCAAGAACTGGGCCATCCTCCAGTGCTTTCCCAGGCCACAGCAGAGAGCTGGATCAGAAGTGGAGCAGCTGAGACTCAAACCGGCACCTATATGGGATGCCAGCACTGCAGGCGGCGGCCTTACTCACCATACCACAGCACCAGCCCACATTTTTAAAGTGTCAAAGTTGAGACACCTGGAGGCAAAGCATGACACCTATTTAGAGTGGGACACACTCAGTAAGGGGATTCACTGTTGGACACACCAAGACACCTGCACCCACACCACGCTCAGTGCACGTGGGTGACAGGCGTGCTCATGCAGACAGTTCCACCCCAACATGAGCATATGGCTGATTTCTGGATGGTGGGACTATGGAAGAACTTTATCTTATAAGGTCATCACCAGCCAGTGTAAGCTGACTTTGTGTTTGCAGAGCGGAGATGAGCTGCTTGTTAGTGGGCAGACCCCCACACACACACAACCCAACAGGGGAAGGTGGTCCTTGAAGGCCATCCAGGCAGGAGACAGGTAATCCAAGCAGGTGGACAAGGTGTGTGCCAAAGCTCAGAGGCGTGGGAGGGCTGAGGCTAGGGCCAGGCGCCTGTGGACTTTGGACTTCATGTTCCGGGTGACCAAGTCATCGGAACAGGCTGGAGCAGTCTCCCCAGGGTCAGGCCATCTCAGGCTGGGAAACAGGCTCGGAGGCCAAGGGGACCAGCCCGAGATCAAGGAGGGGCAGGGGAGGAGCAAATCTGCACAGTAGGCAGAAAGAGGCTGAGCCCCAACCACGCAGCTCCCAGTGAGTGACCCGCTCCTCCTGGGTGCCACCTTCTGTTCTGCCCACATGCTCCCGCTTCTGTGAGACGCTCTGACCAGCACACAGCCAGCCCCGGTCACTCTGGTCACTCTTGGCCTTTGTGACACTCTGCTCTTGAGCACTAACCCTGCTCACCAATCACACCCACGTAATTACACTCTGCAGCCAGAGAACCAGGGTTCAAATCCCAGCTTCCCCACTACAAGCTGGGTTGCGTGGGTGACTTCACTTCTCTAGGCCTCAGTTTGTTCATCTACAAAATGGGGATGACAGCTGCACCTCACAACAGCTCTGCACGGAGCCTGGCATGCAGTGAGTGCTATGCAAGAATTGGCTCTGCTCGCTGCCTTGCTTGGGACGCGGGCCTTGTTGCCAGAGTTGCTGTGGAGTCGCAGGGGCAACAGGAGGCCGCTGGCTCCGGACCCGGGCTGTGGACATCACACTGTGCCCTCCTGCCCCGCGGGGCTAATGTGAGGGCTACCTGCAGAAACACATCTCAGGTTCTCAGCTGGAGGTGACCATCACTGTCCCGGGGTCACCTCTGCTCCATGCTGGACACACACACGACTGGACTCTGGGCTCTCTCTGGCCTCACAGGGATCCCCCAGCCCAGCAGCCATCTCTGGCATTTCCCCATCCCTGAGGCAAGCCTCAGTCACAGGGTCATGAAACATCAACCAGCCGCAGGGACAGACAGATGTCAACAAGTCACTGTTCCCCTTTCTAACAGGCAGCCCAGGCCCTGCCACCCCCACTGCCTGCAGGCCACGAACTTGCTGCAGACACAAAGCAGGTGCCCAGCCAGCCCCTGGCCCCAGCTGCAGCCTGCCACCGGGACCACCTCCCGTCTCTCCTGTCTCCAGCCCAGGAGCCTCGGGCTGGGCGCGGCCTCCCCATAAGCCCCAGGCAACAGAAGGTTCAAGAGGGGGTGCTGGGAGCTGCAGCTTCAAGCAGAGGGCAGCAGGGGCTGCTCTGCAGAGCCCACCCGAGCTCACCAGGCCCAGCCCCAGCGGCCTGGCATCACCCTGCCACTCTTCACGGGCCATGGCAGCAGGCCAGGAATCCCCGGGCCTGTGTCCACAGCGAGGCTGGCCGCGTGCACCAAGAGGTGGGCAGAGTCAGGTGCACTCTACACAGGCTCTGCTTCGATCAGGCAGCGCCAGGAGTGAGGGAGGCAGTGACGGCCAGAGGGACCCGGGGCTGCAAGGCGCACAGGGAAAGAGCTGAACACGCTCCCCTCTCCGCACCCCTCCTCCTTTCCAGCAGGAAGGACCTCCGCCCAGGCAGCTGCAGCAGCCTCACCTGGTCACTCATTCACCCAAGAATGTCTGCCGGGAGGCTCTGCCTCAGTTTCCCCGTCTGGGACACAGAAACTGACAGCACCTGACAGGGTCTCGGGGACGGCCCGCATGGGCCTCCTGCACAGCCTGGCCGAAGGACGCATTCCCCGTGCGTGAGGGCGGCTGCACGGGCCTTGCTGTGACTAACGCCGGGCCCTGCTGACTCACAGATCCCTCACTCCTGCAGCTTCCAGCCAGGGGCACACTGGGCTCGCAGCAGGCCGGCCAGGCCTCAGTCTCTCTGAGCCGCAAGCCGCCACACGCCCCACCAGTGGCTGATCAGGACCCTCCTGGTTGGCTGCATCCCGGGGAAGGCAGCACACTCTGTTCCAGGGGCAGTCCTTCCTCTGTGGTTAACGCCCACACTCTCCTGGAGGGTCCACCACTCGAGAGCCACAAGACTCCCCCCAGCACCTCACAGCTACTGTGGCCTCTGTCCCTTTGCTCACAGCTCCCTGTCCCCACCAATCTCAGTCTGGTCTCCATGCATCCAGACATGCCTCTCTACCAAGTCTTCCCGAAACCACCCACCCTCTTCACTGCAAGACCCCCTTCCCCAAACACTAGACAAGAAGTGCTCCTCTCTGAGGACACACTCTTTGCCCTACGGTGTGTCATAATCCGAAACTGTGGGCCCTTTGGGAGGGAAGATTATGTCTACCTTGCCAGTGCAATACCTGGAAGTACTCACGTAGCAAGCCCAGTACCTGGGAGCACTCACTTAGCAAGCCCAGTACCTGGGGGCACTCACGTAGCAAGCCCAGTATCTGGGACCACTCACGTAGCAAGCCCAGTATCTGGGAGCACTCACTTAGCAAGCCCAGTACCTGGGACCACTCGCGTAGCAAGCCCAGTATCTGGGAGCACTCACTTAGCAAGCCCAGTACCTGGGAGCACTCGCATAGCAAGCCCAGTACCTGGGAGCACTCACTTAGCAAGCCCAGTACCTGGGAGCACTCACTTAGCAAGCCCAGCACCTGGGGACACTCACTTACTTAGCAAGCCCAGTACCTGGGAGCACTCGCATAGCAAGCCCAGTACCTGGGGGCACTTGCATAGCAAGTCCAGTACATGGGACCACTTGCGTAGCAAGCCCAGTACCTGGGGGCACTCGCATGGCAAGCCCAGTCCCTGGGGGCACTTGTTTTGCACACAGAGTGTGTGGTACTCCTCAGTAAACTCAGTGGCTGAGGCTCACCCTTAAGAAAAACGTGGCACTCCCTTTCCGACACTGGTTCTCTGAACTCACCTGACAAACGCTCAGAGCAACGTCTGCCAAATGCTAACCCAACAAGTCCCTTATTTTCAACCATGATGCTCCGCAGGAGACGGAAATGAGGTCATAAATTTCCAGCAGACACACACACTCCTGGACGTCCACACACACGGGCAAGGGTCTGTACCTGGCTCTGACCCTCAACTCCACGTCCTGCCGACTCTCCTTACCTGAGTGTCCGCTGTAGCGTCTCTAAAATGGGAGTAGTACCACCTAACCCCAGCATTGCTCTGAAAACCACATGAGCGCTGAGCTGTTCAGGTGTACAACCAAAACGACAAGCACACACACACAACTCCACCTTTGCTTCCCGACTTCATCCGCCACCACAGGAACCGCTTGCTTTCCCAACCTGCCACCAAGCTCGACCCCGGGAACCAAAGACCACATGCTTGGATTTCCCTTCCAGGGACACAGCTCTGCCACTGGTACCTTGAGGAGCTAAAGGCTCCCAGGGCCCAGCAGTGAGAGTAACCATGACCTCCTCGGCTGCCTCTTCCTCCTGGACACACACCTAAACCACATTTCCCAGCCCTGGTGACCAGCAGCAGGGCCCGGCCCGCACATGGCCCAGCTGAGGCCTTAGTCCTAGACCTCTCTCCCCAGGCCCAGCCAGCTCGTGGAGGACCTAAAGGAGGGCAAAGTCATCAACGCAGTACCAAGGAGTCCAGGCACCCACGTAACCAAATGGGCCAGAACCCTCTGGAGCCTCCCACCGGTCTGTGATGTGAGCAAGAGGGGAGCTGCACCACTCAAGGCCTCCCAGAGGAGGGCTGGCCTGCCCTAGCCAACACAAAGGCCATCTGGATCCATGGCTCCAGGTCCCCGCGCTGCCCCACACCTGTGCACGTGCCAGTGAGCAGATTCACCTGCGCTGCACAGAGACCCGAAGTGGAGGCAGGAAAGCCACGCCTGGGCTCACCAGACTGTGCGCTGCTCAACCTCGCTAAGGGGTCTGGGACTGGTGGGGACAAGCAACGGGACTGACAGAAGTTCCGGCACTGTCATCTCTCTTCAGATGACCCTAGCTGGACCCGCCAGCCCCAGGCTGGGAAAGCCTCACTACCCTGCCTGACTCCTGCGCACCTGCCCAACGGCGACGGGGAATCCAGCTCCTCTGCTTCCCTCCAGAAAGAGCCCCCCCAGCTCATCTCGGCCACGTCACTTCTGTGAGCAGCCTGCAGGGAGGGGCGTGCTGGGAGGCAGAGGTCCGGGGTCTCTGGGCATCACACTTCTGCTCTTGCCTTCCTGCCCCTCCCACCGCCGTGGCAGAGCGACAGGTGCATTTCATTCTAGACCCTACAGTCCCTGGAACATAGTTAGGGACAAAGGAAGCTAGTTTCAAGTTTTTCTGGGCTTTGGCATTTAGCAGTCTCCTAAGGCACGACTACAGAAGTTCTTTGCTATTTATTTGGATGGAGCAGAGCCTTCAAAAAGAACGAGAGGCCAGTGTTGTGCCATAGCAGGTAAAGCCACCGCCTGTGACACCGGCATCCTATGTGGGTGCTGGTTCAAGTCCTGGCTGTTCTACTTCCAATCTAGCTCCCTGCTAATGGCCTGGGAAAAGCGGCAGAAGATGGCTCAAGCGTTTGAGCCCCTGCTACCCACATGAGAGACCCAGACGAAGGTCCTGGCTCCTGGCTTCAGCCTGGCCCAGCCCTGCCTGTTGCGACATCTGAGGAGTGAACCAGCGGATGGAAGATAGTCTCTCTCTCTCTCTCTCTCTCTCCACACACACACACACGTACACACGTACACACACAAATCCTGTAGTTCTTTCAAACAAATAATCTTAAAAAAAAAAAAAGGTAAGGGAGGGAGGGACACACAACAGAAGCACTAGAATGGATGTGCTTCCCCAGCCGTTGCTGCCATTTGGGGAGTGAATCAGTGGACGGAAGACCCTTCTCTCTCTCTCTGTCTCTCTCTGTCTCTCTCTGTAACTCTACCTCTCAAATAAATAAACAAAAATTAAAGAAAAAAAGAAAAAAGAAGAGAGGGAAGGAGCGAGGGAGGGAGGGAGGAAGCTAGCTTGCTTCCTGAGGGCAAGGAGCTACCTGCACACTGAGCATCTGGCCCATTCCAGGTGCTGGCGAATTGTTTTAAGAACAGCCGCTGGAGGATGGAGGGATTGAGCTTCAGGACCTTGAAGCCTGTCACTCCCTCTACCTGGACTGCTCTCCTCCCAGACAGCATCAGGGTCACCTCCTGCCCTGACCACCTTGTAGGAGACAGCGACACCCACCGCCTGCCCGATCTGTTTCCTCCACGGTCCCAACTGCCAGATTTCATATTTACTCACTTAGCTGTTCACCATACGTCACACGCCCCCACCAACACAGAAGGGCAGGATCCTGCTTTCTCCCAAGTGCCTAGAACAGTGATATGTATCTGCAGGCAGAATTTGTGAATGACCTGCCTTGCCCTAGCTCCCTTAACCCTGCCATCAATGCTAAAAGGAAGCCTCTGTAATCCTCACTGTCGATAAGGACAGAGGTTAGGTGACCTGCCCAAGGTCGCCCGCTAGGAAGCTGCAGGCACACGATTCAGGCTCACCTGTCAGACTCAAAGTCTGTGTGCTGGCTGCAGCCCTGGCTGGGCCCACTGTGTTCTCCTTCCTCTACCTCACGGCCATTGTGGACATCGACCTAAACACTCTGCAAGTGCTAGGGTCAAGAAATGGCTCCTGAACACAGTGACCAATTTCAGCACCAACGATAATTCTGTCCCCACCCCTGCCTCAATCCACGCAGTAGGCACCCCCCCATGCACATGCATGCACACACACGTGTGCACATGTCAGCACGCTGCTGACGTCAAAGAAGCTCCTGTTCAAATCACACCAGTCTCCTTCAGCACCCACCACACACACTAGGCGCTCACCCACAGCCAAGGGCGAGGAGGAGCAAGGACTACTTCCTCCCTCTCTGCCAGCGGACCCGGCAGCCTGGCTTCCGTGCCAGGGGCAGCAGGAAGTCTGGGGACAAAATCGGAGGCTCTCGGGTGGGCTCACTGAGACCTCCGTCCTGGGATAGGAGGCAGCGCATCCTTGTCGGAGTCCCAGGTTCGTTCAGAATGCTCCTCATGGACCGAGCTGCCAAACCACCCAAAGGACCAGGCCAGGACAGTGAGATCACCCAGATGGAAGCACAGCTCCAGGCGGCGCTGCCTTCCCTTCTCTCCAGGAGAAAAGGAAAATCAAGCTGTCCAATAAAAACCGCAGTGAAGAAAAATGCAAAGTGTTTTGTTTGAAATAAAAGACCGACTGGAACTAAGGTAACTGTCCATCAGCAGGGGATGGCTGACACACATTATCATGGTGCCCCTCGAAAGGAATGCTAGACAACAGTGAAAAAGAACAGGCAGCTGTGTACGCATGGATCTAGAATGGTCTCCAAACTACACTGTCCAGTGAACAACAACAGTGTGAACTAGGGGTACAGACCCGCAACAGGCAGGGAGGTCACACAGGAAATGGGCAACAGGTGCAGGCAGTTGGCCGAGTAGCTGTCAGCAAGACACCCATGGGCCGTATCAGAGTGCCAGGGTTTGACATCCAGCTCTGGCTCCTGACTCCAGCTTTGTGAGAATGCAGACCCTGGGAGGCGGCAGCGGTGACGGCGCAAGTGACTGGGTCTCCACGACCCCCGTGGGAGACCCGGACTGAGTCCCCAGCTCCAGGTTTCAGCCCTGGTCCAGCCTCGGCCCCTGCAGGAACATGGGGAGTGAACCAGCAGATGGGAGCTCGGGCTGTGTGTGTGTGTGTGTGTGTGTGGACATCTATGTGTGTGCACACCTCCTGAATAAATGAAAAGCACTAAATCCTAAAAAAAGAAAAGAAAAGAAAAAAAGAGAAGCAACGGCTAACAGCGTTTGCCTCCGGAGAGCGGAGCCAGGGGCTGCGGGGGCTGGAGTAGAACCAAACTCCATCTTCCTCACCTGCCTGGTGCAACTACTTGAATACATGTGGCGCGCGGTGACCGCTTCAAGTTTCTTAAAAGTCCATCTTTCTCTATTCAGAAACCAGACTCTGCCCCCTGAAGAACCTTCCCTGAACTCCTGTGACGATTCCCCTGCCTCATACACTGCTTAGCTCCGGGTCTCCGCAGAGCTGCCCGTGGTCACACAGCAAGGATCCCTTCCATCTGCACAGACCCCCATGGGCGCTCTCTCAGGGAAATGAGGAAAACAGGAATTGGAATGCCAGTCGCTCGGCATAGCCCCACCGTGTGCAGGCTGACTTCCTAAGTGCGCAACTGAACTATATCTCCAGGCTCAGGGCAGCCCTATAAATGAGGTACAACCATCTACCCTACACGCAGGAAAAACAAGCCCAGAAAGGGAAAGCAACACACCAAAAGTCACACAGCCAGGAAGCTGCAACCTCAGAATCCAGACCCAGCCCATGGGATGCCAAACCCAAGCCTGCGGTGCCCCACAGGACAGACACCCTGTCCCCGGCTGCTTCACTTAATCCTTTCATCAAGAACCTTTGAAAACATTCATTTTGACAAAACACCAGGCGAGTACTCTTTGCAAGTGTCCGGTCTTTGCTGGCCCCCGGAGAGAAGGCCAGGCTGCTGTCCCAAAACCAGCCGGGAGGTGCCCTGAGATGGCTTTATCTTCAGTATGATGTGCAACCGCCAGGCTCCCTAGAGCCTTGCCCGGGACAGTACCCCAGAAATGCCTTCTCGCACTGCCAGGTAAGGTGCCGAGGCACGGGCAGGCCCACAAGGCACCTGTGGGTGAGGAGCCGGCCAGCAGCAGGGCCAGCTAGGGGGACATGCAAGTCAGGCACTGGGCAGGACCCTGTACCTGGGCTGGCCCAAGTCTGCAGCAACACACACTCCCTCCACAGCTGCGCCTACTTGCTGCAGCCTGGGGCGGGCAGACGGCGCATGCTGATGACAGGACTCCGATCCTCCCTCCACCCCTCCCCTCCACCACCTCCACCAGACAAAGTGATCTAGGAAACAAATCTGATAGACTCCAAAAGCTTCTCGTGACAAATGGCATCGGGAGAAAACACTTCTCTGTGTGCACTGCCACAGAAACCATCAAAGAAAGCCAACGGGAGGATGGGAGTGCTGGGGAGGGCTGGGGGTGGGGCAAAAGTGAACCAATATGAACACACGCGCGCGTGCACACACACAGGTGAATACCCATGGGGCGTGCAATTCCTCTGGAGGACACAAATTTGAATTCGCAAGGAGAAAACACACCATGCTGGCACGGAGCTCTCAGCCCTGCACACGGCACACAGTAGGTAGCCAGGACTTGTTAAACAAAGTCCAAGCTCAGAAGGCCAGAGACTATGGAAACCCGTGAGAAGCATGGGGGCTTCTCTTCTCTGATTTCTGATCAGACACCTGGAGCCATTGCAACCAAGCAGCAGAGGAGTGAAAACCTACAGAGGAGCCACTGAGGAATTACGGCTTCTGAATGAAGACTGCTGCTGTCACCCGCGCCCCAGCCCCTACCCAGCGAATGAAGGCAGCACAGCTCTGAGATACCCGTGCCACATGGGAAAGAGGCAGACACAGTCAGAGGCAGGCAGCTTATTTGTACTTCCTTGGTGCGGAGCAAACAAAGCCTGCAGACAAAGCCCTCCGCTAGCCGACAAACACGTCTAGCAGGTGCTCGGATTCAGCCCAGGGACAAGAAAGGCAACATGGATTCTGGTCTTGCCGAACCCGGCTGCGTATGCAGAAGCCCTGGCTGCAGGGTACAACCCACGCCGAGGTTCTACAGCCCGAAAGGTCCGCGGAGGCCCAGGACTGGGAAGTTTGGATGCAAAAGGGGAAGGAGACACCACCTCCAGGCCACAGCCTGGGCAGGCAGGCCCTTCCCCCAGAGGTGTGGTCCTCGTCCCCCAGGGAGGAGGCCAGTGCCTCTCCACCTCCCCTCCCACGGCAGCCTGCGTGCTTCCTCCTTTGTTTACGAGCCTTCTGGATCCAAAGTCTCCAAGCACAGAGTGCATCAAACCTGGCTGGCTGTCACAAGCCATGTCAAGCACACTGTTGGCTCTGCAAGGATTTAATCAGTAACCGGCCCAGGAGACAAGGCACAGGGCAGGCTCCGAACAAGCCGCACAGAGGGCAAAGTTTGTAGCCAGGCCAGGGCCCGGACAACAGGGAGTGGTCAGCTCCCATGGCACCAGACCCCTGTTGGCGTCTCCCTGGCAGGGATCAGAGAGAGGTTCAGACCAAGGGGCGTACCCAGCTGGAGCCGCCCGCCAGGTGGGACTGGGAGCCCCCATATGCTCGCATCCCGGCTTGATGCAGCTGGTTCTGAGAGTCTGGTCTGTATCGTTCATGATTCAGTTAATTGGATCAGTGTAGACAGACTCTGCAGACGGTTTGGGCAAAAGCGTGTATTTGGTTTGTTTATTGGTTTGAATCCAGATCAATCATTCTGGGTCTTGTTCCTGAAACCCACACAATTAACCGGATAATTACCAGATGGTTCCGAGCCGACTTAAAATAAGAACGATATGCATTTCGTGGAAGGCTATGACCCTACACAAAACAGCCCTGACACGTGGGCAGCCGGAGCCTGGTCCCGGAGAAGGCGCACACCACAGGGCTGCGCGGGGTCTGTGTAGCAGCGAGCTGCACTCGAAGGCACCTTTGTTTCATTCGGGCTGGAATTTCTCAACGGAGTGCCTAGGCCACACTATAAAATGCAGACAGATTACATAACGACCAGGCCTCAGGGAAAGCCCACAGGGGCTCCTCTGCCTCCCAGGGAGCCTGGACACCAACCAGGTGTCTCGTGATGGGACATGGTCCCAGGTGGCAGTTCCAACCCCATCTCTGCCCTGAAGGCCCTGGCTCCAGCTGGGCCTGTCCTCAGCCGCCCCACCTTCATGTTAACAGGCCCTGGCAGGGGGGAGCATGGCCACGACCGGAGTCCACCACAGAGCAAGGGCTGTATTTAGGGACACCCCCCTCCATACGGGGCTTGATGTCGCAAGGCAGTAGAGAGAGGATCACGACGACACTTCCTCCTTGCACACTTCTTAACGCCCTCTGCCAAGACGGATCTGGTTCCGAGGACAACCCTCGGTGCCAATACTGGACATCACAGGTCTTCTGCCAGAGACCCACGCGACACTCCAGTGGGCCGGGGCCCAGTGGACAAGGGCCTCTGGAGCCCCTTCGGGAACCAGTGTGTGATTTCAGCCTCTTCCTTCCCTCCCTCCCTCCCTCCCTCTCTCCCTCCCTCCCTCGCAGACACACCTCTTGAGCAACCAGAAGGCTAAGTCAGGGCCTCTGGCCTCCCCCAAACGGACACACGGGCAGCAGGGCACTCCTGGCTCCTCCCAGGGGGAGCAGTGGCCCAACCTGTCCTTCCTAGGCAGGTCACTGTCCATCCCAGCCATTCTCCTCTGTCCCCACTCCCCCTCATTGCAGGGGAGGCAGAAAAAAAGAATAAAGTTGGATGGAACTACCCCCCCCCAAGCCAGCTGAGAATTCTGAAGCCAGATCTGGGGGCTCCAGATCCCAAGGGGGAGGTGCCAAGGTCACTGGGTCCTCCCCTCTGTGTCAGCAAATCCCCGGAGGTTCTTGCTCCAGCAGGTGAAAGCCCAGCGCTGAGGCTGGGGGCTCGGTCAGGTTTAAGAACATGCACCAGCCTGAGCCCGGAACGCCCTCGAGCTCCCTGAGCAAGGAGTCCTTGCAGACAGACACAGCACCAACGCACCCAGGAAAAGAAAAACGAGGGCTCGGAGTACCTCGGGCTCAAAATTCAGATTAAAAGTCTTCGGGTGCCTCACTGCATCGGGGCTCAGGGAGAGCTGGGAGCGAGGAGTAGGATTCCGCAACTAACTTTTCCCCCCTCCCCATTCCTTGCAGCATGTGTCACGGCCTGTGACACACCGCCAAGGGAACATGGATGCCGGGGAAGTGTCTCCACACGCTACACGCTTGTGACATGCCGTGTAAAGCGATACCCTGTTTCCTGGCTGGGTTTTCTTGGCACAGGTGTGGGCAGGCGGTGGAGGATTCTGCCCCCTCCCACTGGGCTTAGTAAACAGGTTCACCGTGGGGGGTGTCGCGAGCCTTCCCAGGAAGACCCAGCCCCCTCCCCAAAGAGGATGGGACCCCCACTGGCAGGCTCAGGGCCAAGCCCCAGCCCCAGCCCAGCTGGTATTTGAAACTGTCCTTGTTTCAAAACACAAAGCATCCCGTTCAGGCTCCTGCCCGCCACCCCCACCCCCACCGCCCTCGACCCCACCACAGCTGTCTCTCCACGTAGGAAGGAGGCCACCATTTGCGGACTTGATTTCAGAAACAGATCAATGGTTTCCGGTCTCCACCTCTGCCAGCTGACCCAGTCCCGGCCATACAGTCAATCAAAAACAACATGAAGCCTCCGGCAACAAAACACACGACGCACGCACGCGCTCGCGGACCCGCGTCCGCCCCCCCGGGCCGGGGGCGCTCCGGGACCCCGGCCCTCAGCCCTCCGTCTGCACCCTCCCACCCTCCCACCGTGCCGGGGAGAACCTCAGGACCGGGGGCGCCCGGTGTCGCCCGCCAGCCAGGGCCGCAGAAAAGAATAAAGGACGCGCAGAGCAAAGAAAGAGCTGGCTTCTGGAAATCGTCTGGGTTTGGGGGTTTTGAGGTTTCCATTTTTTTTTCTTTCGCCCACTGGCTGTGTTTTGTTGTTTCCCTGCAGCTCGGAGCCAGACGCGCCACCGGCTGCCAGAAAGGGAACCCCCGCCGCCCTCAGGGCCCGGCCCCGGGTCGATCCCACGGTCCCGACCGTCAGGGACGCGGCCGCCGCGGGCAGGCGGTCCCCAGGCACCCGGCCCGGGCCGGGACCCCGCGCCGGGCCTCGGAGTCCGCGAAGCCGGCAGCGGGGCGCCCCCACGGCCGCCACACAGGCCCGGGGCCCCGGGTGCCGCGCGGGGGGCGCCCCGGCCCCTCAGGACGGCGCGGCGCGGGCGACTCACCGTGGCGGACGCCAGGCTGTTGTCGGCCAGCGTTAGGTGGTGCGGCTCCCAGCGCCTCAGGAATTTCGAGGTGAGGATCTTGCTGAGAAAGGTCCGCGGGTGCCGGATGACACAGACCTGGATGTCGCCCTCCTGCAGCAGTTTGTACCTCATGCCGTTGCACAGCAGCAGGGCCCGGCGGCACGGCACGGCGCCCATCTTCGTGCCCTCGGGGGCCGACACGTCGCCCCCCAGCAGCGGCTTGGTCTCCTCGATCTGCCGGGGGTCGCCGCCGCCGCCCGAGCTGCTCGTCAGATCCATGGCCGCGCCGGGCCTGGGGGGCTGTCCTGGGCTTCTGGGGCGGCGGGGCCCCCGGATCCGGCGGCCCGCACCCCCCCACCCCCCGGGAAGGTGGGGGGGTGTGGGGCTGGGGGCGCCCGCAGAGGAGGGGGCGCTGCCCGCGGCGGGGGGGGCGGGGGGCGGCGCGTCCGGCGGGCTGGGCCGGCGCTCGGCGCTTCCTGCGGGGCTGCCGGCTTCCTCCTAGCTCGTCGGGTGCATGCTCGCCGCGCTGGACCGGGCTCGGCGGGCGGCGCGGGGAGGAGCGGGCAGGGGGAGGGCCGAGGGCGGGCGCGGGGCGGGGGCGGGGGCGGCGGGCGGGCCGCGGGCGTGTCTCGGGGGGCCCCGCGCCGCCGCGCGTGGGGACGGCGCGAGGGTCCTCGCGTCCGTCCGGCGAGGGCGTCTGCGGGCGGGGGCCGCGGGCCGCGCTACCGGGGCGATTGCGGGAGCCGCGGCGCCCGCGCGATTGGTCCCCGCGGGGTCATGTGCCCGCCCCTCTGACGTCAATGGCGGCAACGGCGCGGCCGCCGCGGCTTCGGCCGCTCGCGGGCGGAGTCGGCGGGCCCGGGCGGGGACGGGCTGGGGGCGGCCGCGGCCCGACGGCAGGGGCGGCCCCTGGGGAGGGGGCCGGGGCGGGCGCGCCCCGACCGGCCAGACCCGCCCCGCCCGGAATGTGGGGGAGTGGGCGGGGGCCGCGGGGGCGGGGCGCGTGACGTCACGGCAGCCGCGCCCCCGCCGGTGCCCAGGCGGGAGCCGGGGCCGGAGGGGTCGCGGCGGCTGCGGAGACGGCCGGGTGGTGACTGTGGGCCCGGGCCCTGGGCTGGGCAGCTGGGGAGGGGCTGGGCCGCGCCGCGGGACCCCCGACGCCCCTGCGTGGGCTAGCGGCGGCAGAAGACAGTGCGATGTCCTCGAATTGAGACTGTGCCCCGCAGCGCCCGGCCGTGGGCCCTGGCTTCGGGGGTGGGGGCGGGCTCCCAGACTTGCTTCTGCCCCTAGAAACAGAACCCCCTTGAGGAGCCCCGATAACAAAGCCTCACCCCCGCCCCAAAGCTTCCCAGCCTCCCCTCCCCCAACCTCCCACCCCGCGCCAGCCCAGGACTGGACTCTGCGAGATGAACCACAGTTCGCCGACGCCAACCTGGACGCGAGCGAGCGACCACCAGGGCCACCGGGCAGCTTCCTCACCCCCGCACGCCCCCGCGGCGGGCCCCCTGCAGGTGCCTGTGTGAGCACGTGCGTGTGTGCGGGCCGTGTTGCGTGGCGTGGCGAATGACCCCAGAACAGACCACCTGGCAAGGGGCTGCGGGGCAGCGGGTGGAAGGCAGATCCCACCCTTCATTCCACCGCGGACAAAGCGCTTGCAGGCCGCCCAGGGAGTGGCCCAAGCTGTTCCTGGTGCCCCCTGGGAAGGCTCTGGTTAGAAAACTAGAAATTCTGGTATGTCCCCACGACTGGCTGGTGTTTCCTTCAAGTTCTGAGCTTGAGAAAACCACTGAAGAAGGAAGGGAGGCCGAGGCCCCACCTGGTGATACAGATGTGGGTGTAGGGGGTGGTTGTGTCGAGAAGTCCCCCGTCCGTCAGGGGTGGGGTTGGGTCATTTGTTCAGACCTTTGAGCTCCTGCTGTCTGCTGGTGGCTCACCAGAAGCGGGGCTGTGATGGTTATTACTGTAATAGCCGCAGTGGCTGGAGACTTCCTATATGCTGAGGACCTTGCCTGCCTGCCTGCCGCCCTGTGACATGTGTTGTCATCCTGCCGGCGAGGCTAGGTGACTTGCCCAGGCTCACTCAGCCGGGCAGGATTCTGCCGAGGGTTCTCCGACTCCCGAGCCCGCATCTTAACCACAGAGCAAGGAGCTCTGGGTCTGGGACCGTATGGAAGCAGACAGTACCCACACTGTGCCCGGGGCTTCAGGAAGAGAGAAGGGATGCCTGGACCAGCCAAGCGGGGTGGGGTGAGGAGCTGGTGCCGGGGCCCTGTCTTGATTCCAAGCGATCTCCAGGATTAGATGAACACGGGGACAGGAGCTGCAGGGAGGAGGAATGGTCCACACAAAGGCACAGACTTGGTAGGACGCTTGACCTGCCAGGTGAATTGCACTCTGGGGGGGTCCAGAGCAGCGGGGAGCTGTCGTGTGGTCTGTGCATGGTGGTGACTTCCACATGGCATCTTGGAAGGGTCACTGGCTGCAGCACGACGTGGCCGAGGAGTGCCTGGAGGTGGGAAAGCCGGGGAAGAACCTGTCACAGGTGCCCAGGAGGAAGGAGATGGCGGTCAGCTGGAAGTCGCTGCCAGGGGAGGCTGCTGTCCACTTCAGAGACATCCAGGCACCCTCCTCTGGCCATGCAGGGCACCAGCCTACAGCAGACCCAGGCGAGTTTCCAGGAGGCAGAGGAGCCACCCCACACATCCTCAGCACTGCCAGGTGCAGTGGGTGAGTGGCAGATGCGATGTGGGAACGTCGGGGAAGGAAGGACCAGCACCCAATGCCAGGGACTGTTGCAGGGGTGGGGGTGTGCATTGGTTCTCACTTCTTCCTCCAGTCTGCCCGGGAGGCAGAACTTGACATTGTCCCTCAGCTGACAGGTGAGGAATTGAGGCTCAGAGGGGGCATCCCCCTGACTTTAAATTCCTCGTCTTTCCCACCTCTCCGGGGACTTTGGAAGACGTTCCATCTGTCTTTCTCTGTAACGTCTTCCTGAATGAAATCGATGTCATCTCTACATGATAGTGCCTCTTGATTTCAGAAACCAGACTTTGAAATCAGAGAAACAGAGCTGCCATGAACACTGCGAGAAGAAAAGTGCCTGTGTGCACGTGGCGTCGCTGAACACGAGTGCAGTGACTGTCAGACGCTCCCTGGCATTTCAGAAAGTGCCAGTGTGAGATCCGTGCAGTAAGTCGGCAGGGTGAGACGGGAAGGCGTTGATAGTGACGGTCAGGTCCCCAATCTCCTAGACTGGGACCTGGATAACGCTGCAGAGCCCCTCCCCTCCCGCCATCCCAGATTTCTGCCCTGGAAAGGAGTCTGCATCCAGCCATCACATCCCATCAGCAGCCCTGTTGCTCCCCAGCCTCTGAAGGAGGCGTAAGCTGATCTACCAGGCACCCAAGTCCCCCTCAAAGCCAGGGAATCCAGACTCTCCAAAGGACTGGTCCAGGACCTTGAGAGTCCACCCCCTCCAACACTGAACCTGAGATGTTTGCAGAGCAACAGGAAGACAGCGAAGACATGAGCCCTTTCCTCTCCTGTTAGAGAATCTGGTAAAGGAACGTCGTGGCCGTTGGAAGGAGAGCAGTGGCCCCGGGAGAGGGAGAGCCGAGCCCTCCTTCCAGCGGGCAAGCTGTGGTGGATGTCCTCAGGGTGGTCTCCCTCCCGGCAAGCCCACTGTGAAGGGGTATACACACCCTAGCGCATTCCAGGCAGACAGAGTTCTTTCTTTGTACCCATTGGAGCACTGGTGGAGATTTAACAGGTTACCAAAGAAAGATAAGCCCTAATTTATAGAATTTGACAACCTCCCTGGTGTAAACGCTCCTACCGTGGCCAATTACAAGCTACCAATACGCATCATAGACCCTGGAGGGAGAACGTGCTGCCCCCCCCCCCCGCCCCCGCCACATGCTCAGAGGGCCTGGCTCCGAATGCTGGCTGCACTCCTATTCCTGCTACCTGATGACGTGCACCCTGCCTGGCAGCAAGCGATGGCTCGGGTGATTGGGTTCCTGCCACTCATGGGGAAGACCTGGATTGAGTCCCTGGTTCCTGGCTTCAGCCTGGCCCAGCCTTAGCTCTTATGGGCATTTGGGGAATGAATTAGCTAATGGGAAGCGCTCTCTCTGCCTTTCAAATGGAGAAGTATTTTTTAAAAGATTTATTTCATTTTATTTGAAAGGCAGAGAGAGAGATTGAGCTCCCTTCGCTGTTTCACTCAAATGGCCACAGCAACTGGAGCAGGGCCAGACCAAAGCCAGGAGCCAGGAGCTCCATCCAGGTCTCCCACACGGGTGCAGGGGCCCAAGCACTTGGGCCATCTTCTGCTGCTTTCCCAGGCCGTTAGCAGGGAGCCAGATCAGAAGTGGAGCAGCCAACACTTGAACAGGCACCCATATGGGATGCCGTAGGTGCAGGCAGCAGCTTTACCCGCTGTGCCATAACATCACCTGCAAGAAATAATTTATCTCAACAGAGGATTTCTGCAATCCAGATACAAAAGGCCAGGGGTCAGTGAAGTACAGCCAAGGGGCCAGATTCAGCGCATGGACTGCAAAGCCTGAAACATTTATCATCTGACCCATTTACTAAAAAAGTTTGAGGGCTGGTGCTGTGGCATAGCAGGTAATGCAGCAAGTGCTGGCATCCCATATGGGCACTGGTTTCAGTCATGGCTCCTCTACTTCTGATCCAGCTCCCTGCTAGCGTGCCTGGGAAACCAGTGGGAGATGACCCAAGTCCTTAGGCTCCTGGACCCATGTGGGAGACCTAGAAGATGCTTCTGGCTCCTGGCTTTGGATCAGCCCAACTCTGGCTGTAGTGGTCATTTGGGGAGTAAACCAATGGATGGAAGATCTCTCTCTCTCTCTGTGCCTCTGCCTCTCTGTAACTCTGCCTTTCAGATGAAAAATAAATAAAAATGTTTGGTGACCCCTAAGGAAGATCTGCTAATTGCAAGAACAGAGCCACCAGCAAAACGTAGTACAATTAGGAAATGATGAGTTGTATTACCTTTTTAAAATGTAATTTTTTTAATTGTGACTTTATACAACTGAATGGTGTTCATGGCTTTTTGAGAACCAGCTTACAAAATTCCTGAAACATGAACCACCACCTGTCATGAGCCAACATAGGTCGGTTCCAGCACATCACTGTCTCACGAGGGCTTGTGTGGCTGTGTATCTAACTGCAACGCCAGTGCTGTGGCCCCTGAGCTACACTACCTGCCTCACTCATGCAATTCCATTAAACACATTTTTTAAGACATTTATTTGAAAGTTGAATCAGAGATATGGAGCGCTGGCTCACTCCACAAATAGCCGTGACAGCCAGGACTGAGCTAAGCGGAAACCAGCAGCCAGGAGCTTCATCCAGGTCTCCCACCTGGGTGGCAGGGGCCCAAGCACATGGGCCATCTTCACTGCTTTTCTCAGGCCATCAGCGGAGAGCTGGATCGGAAGTGGAACAGCCGGGATAGGAAGCAGCGCCCATATGGGATGCTGGCATGGCAAGGGGCAGCTTGACCTGCTATGCCACAACACCTGCCACAGACATTTATTTCTTACCACGTACCTGAGAATCCAGGACTTGGTCAGGTACTCCAGAGTCAACTCACTCAAGGTGTTGCCTTTGTGCAGCTCACAGCCAACTGGGAAAGCCAAACAGCACCCCAAAATCACCACCCTCCCCAAAAATATGCCAAGAAAGAAAGCACGCTCCTTCCTCTCCCCTTTGCCTGCTGGCGTATCTCTGTTGGTTTTCTGTAAAGAGTAAACCACACAGTGCCTTCCTCCTGGGTCACACAAATTCAGCGAGCGTCAGGGTCAAGCTCACAGCATTTTCAGCAAGTGTGAGTTATCTCACGCCGCCACTGTTACGCTAGAGCACTTGTTGACACAGTTCTGAGGATGAGCCCTCTACCTGGGCCATGCCTCTCAATCTTTCCCACTTGCCCAATACCTGAGCAGTGGCTAAGTTCTAGACACTTTAGACATCAGGGTGTTTCAAAAAGCACCCTGAAAAGAAAAGATAAATGAAGAGATAAGTTTAACAAGGGGCTGTAGCCTAGTGGTTAAGACACCCACATCCTCATTGGAGTATCTAGATTTGATCGTCGGCTCTGGCTCCTGACTGCAGCTTCCTTGTCATGTAAACCCAGAGAGGCAGCGGTAATGGCTCAAGTTACCAGGTTCCTGCCTAGCATGTGGAAGGTCTCATTGAGTTCCAGGTTCCCAGCTTCTGCTTTGTCCAGCTCCACTGGTTTGAAGCATATGCAAAGTAAACAGGCAGATGAGAGCTTTTTCCTCCATCTATCTGTCTACCTATATGTTTCTCTGTGTGTGTACCTCCGCCTCACAAAGACAATTGTTTAAAAAGATAAGCTTATTTCAGTGTAAATTTTTGAAACCCATACAATGTGCATTTTTATAAACTTTTTGAAGGCTGCTTGTGTGCCTAGATTTCAAAAAATTCGCATCAAAATAAGCTGATTTTTTAACACCATTTTCCATTGAGCATCTTGTGGTGCCCTGGCATAGCGCCCCCTGCAGGGGTAAAAGGTATGGACATTAGCAGCTGTGGGCTGGATCACCCTGGGTGATGGGCAGCTGGCCTGCACACAACAGAATGCTTCCCAGCGTACTGGCCTGTGCCTGCTAGGTGCTAGGAGCCATCCCTGAGTCATGACAGTCAACAATGTCACCAGACATTGCCGAGGGTCACCTGGGAGGCCATGTCCCCCATGGTTGAGAACCCACGGTTTCAAGGCAGCTGCTGTCCCCTCCCCATCAACTGGAAGAGGCTGCTGTGTGCCCACACCATCAGTGGGGTCTGGGAGAAAAGACCTCACAGCCAGCATCAGCAGACTGTCAGGGAATAAGGTGCAGCCTGTTTGAAGTCGTGTTTTACAGCCTATGGGATGGCACAAGGCCAAGTGTGCAATAAAATGCCAAGCACCAAAAGCAGGCAACAACAATGTTCCCAAGTGGTCCCAACTGCACAGCTGCCCATGGCACTGCTACTTTGGGGGAGCTCTCCGGGAGCCTCGTCATTTGATGTCTCCAAGTGACATCAGCCAGGAGAGCATTCTCGAACCTATTTTTAACAGGCATCAGACACCAACATAACGGAACACACACTCTGTACCGATGGCATTTAATGTGCTGATCAAATAATAAAATGTGCTTATTTATTCTTCTGCTAGAAGGAAAGGTGTCCTGTTTTCTTCCCTCTGCTCCCAGCCTGATGGGAGCCAGCTCAGTTTCTAGGGCCCAGGGTGAGGAGGGTAGAGGGGGAAGGAGGAGGGATCTGGACTTGGTCTCTAGCAGCCTGTTATAGGCTGGGCGGGGAGGAGTCTGGCCAACAGCTCTATAACTCGTGTCACCCCCCACCTGGGTTTTTGGAGACAGCACCGGGCAAGGGAACACCTAGTGCTATGCTTCTCACTTCCACCACATGATTAAGTCTGAGGCTAATAAAAAAACATTACAGAGGGCTGAACGTTTTTCTGCAACTAATACGTATTTTCACAATCCATCATTCAACTGACTTACACACACACCGGAAGCTCGGTAGTGATGACGCGACGGTCGCTGGAAGGTTGGACTCCTCTGCAAACTGCTGTCATGGAGATAGAATCTGTAGGTCATAAAGTGCGCGCATTGCACGACAGGGTGGTATGGTCGCGACGAAGGTGAGCACCCATGAATCCCCGCCTCATCAGACGTGGGTTCACAACACCCCACAACCAGACAAGGCTTCTCTGTGCCTCTTGCAGTGGCCCCTGCCACCCACCTGGCCCTGGACAATCCTGAGGCCTCTTCTGCCACTAGAGATAGTTTCTCCAGCCCGATCATCCAACAGACAGAACAAAAGCTGGGTCCTTTCTTCCTGTTGTCACCCCTAACAGTTCTGAGATTTCTCCCACGCTGGCGCTCGTGTCCTTGTCTGCTTCTTTTGGTTGCTGATTATCCATGGGTATCCCACTTGTGGGTAAAATTTGCTTGTTATTTATTTTAATTAAAGAAAGAGACAAATGCCTTGTCTTTTTCATTCACGAGGACTTCATGAACAGTCCTACTGGTGGGACTGGATGCCTGGCGCAGCCCCACAGAGCATGCAAGGCCAGGGAGCATGTTATTAACAATGAAACAATGGCATTTTCAGATGTTTTTTGAAGATTTTATTTTATTTGAAAGGCAGAGAGAGAGAGAGAGAGCTCTTCCATCTACTGATTCACTCCCCAGATGGCCTCAACGGCCAGAGCTGCGCTGATCCAAAGCCAGGAGGCTGCAGATTCTTCCAGGTCCTCCACTGGGTGCAGGGGCCTAAGGACTTGGGCCATCTTCCACTGCTTTCCCAGGCCATTGCAGAGAGCTGGATGGGAAGTGGAGCAGCCAGGACTCGAACCGGTGCCCATATAGGATGCCAGCACTGCAGGCGGCAGTTTTACCCACTACACCACAGCCCCAGCCCCTGCATTTTCAGATTAAATTGCACCTCTCTCCCACATCCGCTTTTGCAGCAAACCTGCTGTAACTGACCAGTGTAAGTGTGACCTCCTTTCTTTCCACCTCCATCCACTGTGCACGGGTTGCTAAGAAGCAATGAAAGGAAGCTGCTCTTCCAAAACACACCCTCCCAGGGCTTGTGTTGGCCTTCCGGACACTTTTCAGATGGGCCAGGAAGGTCCCACCCCATTTTGCAAAATTAGGGAGCTAGGGCAACATCAAACATTTTTCTAAGACCCCACAGCAGGAGACTAGCGGCATGCCAGCCAAAGGCTCCAGGTAGGGTGCCCAAGGCATTTCAAGCCCAAACCTTGGATTTGCATCCCACCTCTCCATCCTCCTTAGCTGGATTCTGCTACCAAATCTCTTCATCTCTCTACACCTCAGTGTCTTGTCTGTAAAGTAGAGACCCAACCGGGAAGCTCACAACTGAGCAAAGAGATCATTCAGGGACAAGCTCAGGCCAGGCACACAGAGAAGTCGGCGAGAGGGCGAGGATGGTTTCTCAGCCTCTGGTCTGCTCCTTCCTCCAGTGAGGGCAGGAACCAGGCACTGCCCCATTCCCCCGGGCTGAGGGCAAGGAGTGCACAGTTTCTCGTAGCTCCGGGGAGCAGGGTCTCGCAGGTGCAGAGATGTGAGGGAAAGGCAGCTGGACGCACTGAGGTACCTCAGATGCAACAGAAACCAAGCAGAGTGGAGTGGACGTGGGTTACAAGGAGTCCAGGGTGCCTCACCGGACCCCAGTGGTATAAAAGCAACAGAGACCAAGGCCCCACGGCCTTCTCTCTGCTTCGGGTTTCTGCCTCTCTGTATGTCACAGCGACTCTCTGCTGCGTAGCTTCTGTGTGACAGAAGGCAGCACGTGCAGAGCCCAGCCCGGGCTGCCCCGTGAGCTCCTTGGCCAGTACCAAGGGAAGGCCTCGGTTGGCCCAGCTTTCATTAGATGCCTACCCCAGCTAGTGCGCAAGCCAAGCTGTGCAAATATGGTTGCAGCTGACCCACCTGTAGAGGTGGAAAAGAGGGTCAGGCGGGTCGTTGTCAGCCGAGCAGGCTCCCCAAGAAGTGTTTCATTTCCAATAGGAATCACTTCCTCCCTGTGCACCCCATCTTATGAATCTGTTCTTGTCATTAATGCCAGTAGCTGAACACTTTGCACATATTGATGCATTTAAAGTCACCCCTACAACAATTCAGTGAGTTTATTGAACCCATTGTTCAGATGAGGAAACTGAAGCACAGAGAAGGGAATACAACTTGCCCAAGATCATGCCTAAACGGGGCCACCCTGGGGCCAGCGTTGTGGCATAGTGGGTAAAGCCACCAGTGTCACTGCTAGCATCCCATATGGGTGCCAGTTCTTGTCCTGGCTGCTCCACTTCCCATTCAGCTTCCTGCGAATGGTCTGGGAAGAGCAGCGGAAGATGACCCGATTGCTTGAACCCCTGCCACCCACATGGGAGATCCTGAAAAAGCTCCTGGCTTTGGCCTGGCCCAGCATGGTCATTTTGATCACCTGGGGAATGAAGCAGTAGATAGAAGATCCCTTTCTCTCTCTGACTTGTCCTCTAACTCTGACTTTCAAAATAAATAAATGTTTAAAATAAACAAAAACAGGCCGGCGCCGAGGCTCAATAGGCTAATCCTCCGCCTGCAGCACCAGCACCCCGGGTTCTAGTCCCGAGCAGGGTGCCGGATTCTGTCCCAGTTGCTCCTCTTCCAGGCCAGCTCTCTGCTGTGGCCCAGGAGTGCAGTGGAGGATGGCCCAAGTGCTTGGGCCCTGCACCTCATGGGAGACCAGGAGAAGCACCTGGCTCCTGGCTTCAGATCAGCATGGTGCACAGGACACAGCGGCCATTGGGGGGGTGAACCAATGGAAAAGGAAGACCTTTCTGTCTCTGTCCACTCTGCCTGTCAAAAACAAACAAACAAACAAACAAACAAAACCTGGGCCACTCTGATGTCAGACCTGTTCTCTCTCTTTTTTTTTTTTTTTTTTTTTTTGACAGGCAGAGTGGACAGCGAGAGACAGAGAGAAAGGTCTTCCTTTATGCTGTTGGTTCACCCTCCCATGGCTGCCGCGGCTGGCGCACCGCGCTGATCCGACGGCAGGAGCCAGGTACTTATCCTGGTCTCCCATGGGGTGCAGGGCCCAAGCACTTGGGCCATCCTCCACTGCACTCCCTGGCCACAGCAGAGAGCTGGCCCGGAAGAGGGGCAAGCGGGACAGAATCCAGTGCCCCGACCGGGACTAGAACCTGGTGTGCCGGCGCCACTAGGCGGAGGATTAGCCTAGTGAGCCGCGGCGCCGGCCTGAGACCTGTTCTCTTAACAACCATTCAAGGTTGCCTATTTTATCTTCAGTCATATATTTTTAAATGTTTTCTATACTCATACCATTAAATTTTATGGTTATTTGAAAGGCAGAGAAACAAATAGACAGTCATAGACAGAGACAGACCTTCTATCTACAGGTTCACTCCCCAAATGCCCACAAGAGCTGTGTCTGTGGCAGGCTGAAGCCAGAAGCCTGGAGCTCCATCTCAGTGTCCCACATGGGTGGCAGGGACCCAAGCACTTGAGCCATCACCTGCTGCCTCCCACAATGTGCGTTAGCAGGAAGCTGGATCAGAAGCAGAGCCGCAGGGACTTAAACCAGCCACACTGATGTGGGATGCGGGCATCCCAAACCGTGTCTTCATCACTGCACCACCTCTTCATTCACAGTTTTAGAATTCACCCACCGGTCTGTGTCTCTCAAAATGGGGGGGAAATGAGGAAGTATAAGACTTTGAGATCTGTCATTTCACAAAAGCATCTAACAAGGAACAGTTCAAAATGCTGGAATTCTGCCAGCCATCTTCACTGTTATTTAAAAAAAAAAAAAAGGAAAATTTGTTTTTAATGTGAAAGAGGCAGAGAGGGAGAGGGAGGGGGGAGAGGGAGGGAGGGAGGGAGAGAGAGAGGTGGGGGGGAGAGGGGGAAAGGGAGAAGGAGAGGGAGAGGGAGAGGGAGAGGGAGAGGGAGAGGGAGAGGGAGAGGGAGAGGGAGAGGGAGAGGGAGAGGGAGTGAGAGATATTTTCCATCAGCTGGGTCACTCCTCAAATGGCCACAACAGCCAGGGCTGGGACAGGCCAATGCCAGGAGCCTCAAACTCCATCTGGGTCTCCCACATGGGTGGCAGGGGCCCTACTTCTCTGCTCATCTTCCATTGCATTCCCAGGCACATCAGCAGGGAGCTGGATTGGAAGCAGAGTAGCATTCTGATGATGGGATGCCAGTATCCTAAATGGCAGGCTAACCCACCGTACCACAACACCTATCCCCAGGATGACCTCAGCTTATCACATCTGTAACAACCCTATTTCTAAAGGAAGTCACATTCTGAAGTTCTGGGGGGACACGGTTCACCCCTTAACAGAGCCCAAAGCCCACCCACTGCACAAGCAACACTACTTCTGCCTCAGCCCGTCCTCCCACAAGGCACCTTACACCCCAGGCCTCCTCTCGTCCTTGGGGATATGGCTCACCCCGGGTCGTCGGGGACAAGCATGGACGCCGTCTGCCCACTGTCCTAACTCACACTGCAGCACCAGCGGGGTGTCGCCCTAATTCACAAGGCTCCATGACAGGCGCCCCGGATGGAAGCATTCCCCTCTGGTTAAGCGTGGAGGAAGCTGCTTTCACACAGCACCCCGCTGTCCACACCGTGCACAGTGCTTCCGTTTCACTGACAGTTTAAGGCACATTGAACCTGAGCATCTGAGGCCAGCATTGTGGCGTAGCAGGTAAAGCCACTGCCTGCAACACCAGCATACTGTATGGGCGTCGGTTCATGTCCTGGCTGCCCCACTTCCAATCCAGGTCCCTGCTAATGCACCTGGGAAGGAGCTGAAGAAAGCCCAAGTGCTTGGGCCCCTGCCACCCACAAGGGACACCCAGAAGAAGCTCCTGGCTCCAGCTTCAGTCTGGCCCAGTGCTGGCCATTTGGCCATTGCAGCCATTTGAGGAGTAAACCAGCACATGGAAGCTCACTCGCTCGCTCACTCTCTCTCTCTCTCTCTCTCTGCCTTTCAAATAAATAAAAATCTTTAAAAATAAAATAAAATAAACCTGAGCAGCCCAGAACGGACCGGTGAATCTCTTTCTGCGTGGACCAGTGTCCCCTCTGGCCCTGTGCTTTCCCAGCAGCTAGGGGTTCCGGCAAATGGTTTATTTCCGCATTGACTCATTTGTTCATTTTGTGTGCCTGATAATCCTAAGCAGATTTTACTTCGAGGTTACCCAACTGGATCTAGCACACGTGTAATTGCATTTTGGAAGCTTTCCCCGGGTTCAGGTGGGAAGACACTCTGCCCATCTCTTCATCATTAACAGGCATTACCAGGTGACTGGAGACTCAACTCCTAGGATCACAGGCCAGGAGTCTAGTGTCACGGCGCAGTGGGGTAAGCCACGGCTTCCAATGCAGGCATCCTTTGTGGGGGTGCCAGTTCAAGTCCTGGCTCCTCCACTTCTGACCCAGCTCCCCGCTAATGCACTGGGTTGGCAGCAGAAGATGGTCCAAGCACCTGGACCCTTGCCACCCACAGGGGAGACCCCCATGAAGTTCCTGGCTTTGGCCTGGCCCAGACCCAGCTGTGCCAGCCATTTGAGTAGTAATCTAACAGAAGATATTCCCTCCCTCCCTCCCTCCCTCTCTCCCTCTGCCTATCAAATCCATAGTAAATATTGAAAAAATATCTCGGGCCCGTAACCGGCAGAGTGTACACTGGAGCCGTGTTCATTTCGTGCTTTGATTTGGTCACTCACAGTCTTGCGTGTGTACCTGGTGCTGCCCTCTTAAAAGGACAGGGCTGAGGGGCCGCTGACCCACCCAAATCCCAGCAGCCATGCCCCCAGCTCCTTCCCAGGAGCGGTCACCACGGGGGCTTCTGGTCCACACCTCTCATCGTGTAAGAGGAGAACGGAGGCACGCACAGGGGAGAAGGGGCTGATGTAACACCACCCGGAGGGCGGGAGACACAGCCAGGCTTAGAGCCCCGGCTGCCCAGCCTGGGGCAGAGCGCCCCCACCATCTCCTCCCCAGGAGAGCGTATGCCAGAGACTGTGTATTTCTCACCTGTCTGCTTGTCACCAGAGTTTATGGTGACAAACCCCTGGGGAGGCTCATCTTCCTCTGGCTCCATCTGCCCCGGCCCCTCGAAACCCAGCTGCGGGCTCCCTCCTGCTCCCTAATGATGTGAGCTGTGGCTTCTACCACCTCGTGGGATTTCTGCCGCTTTCCACGCCTTCCTGTGTGCTTCCGCTGGGCCTCCCTCCAGGTGTCACCACCATGGGCCCCAGAGAGGCTCCCAGCCTTGTCTCTTGCTCTGGCTCCACCCCAGCCTGGTTACAAAGCAGTGTGGCTGTGCAAAGTCCAAGAGGAACAGAGAGATAAAAAAGCGAATGATAATGAGTATTAATCAGGTATCTGCCATACTCTCAGAGGTAGGGAATCTTTTTTCTTATAAGGGCCATTTGAACATTTATAACACTATTCATGGGCCATACAAAATTGGCAACTTAAAAATTAGCCTGCTATATAGATTTGAACTTCTTTAAAAAAAGATTTATTATTTAAAAAGCAGAGCAAGAGAGAGAGAGAGAGAGAGAATCTTCCATCCGCTGGTTCACTCCCCTGATGGCCACAACGGCCAGGGCTGAGCCAGGCCAAATTCAGGAGCCAGGAGCTTCATCCGGATCTCCCATGCAGGTGCAGGGGACCCAAACACTTGGGCCATCTTCCGCTGCTTTTCCCAGGCCTGCAGCAGGGAGCTGGATCAGAAGTGAAGCCATCAGGACACGAACCGCAGCCCATACAGGATGTCAGCTTCCAAGACAAAGACTACTGCCACACTACTACGCAACCCCAGATGTACGAATTTAGAGTCCCAGCTGCAGTTGCCTTGGCAAGGCCACACTGAGATTTCACAGGCCTCGTGTGGCCCATGGGCCGGCTATCCCCAGCCCTGTTCTAGGCACTGTACTTATATTAGTTCATTTGATCCACAAAACAATTTAAGAGCCATGGGGCCAGTGCTGTGGCATAGCGGGTAAAGCCACTGCCTGCAGTGCCGGCATCCCATATGGGCGCCGGTTCAAGTCCCGGCTGCTCCACTTCCGATCCCACTCTCTGCTATGGCCTGGGAAAGCAGAAGAAGATGGCCCAAATCCTTGGGCCCCTGCGCCCACGTGGGAGACCCAGAAGTTCCTAGCTCCTGGCTTTGGACTGGCACAGCTCGGGCTGTTGCAACCAATTGGGGAGTGAACCAGTGGATGGAAGACCTCACTTTCAATGCTTCTTCTCTCTCTATGTAACTCTGACTTTCAAATAAATCTTTTAAGAAAAATAAAAACAAAAACAATCTAAGAGCCATTCTATAGGACAAATGATAGAATTTCTCCAGTAAATACATGACCAAGAGAAAAAACCTTGAAAGAGGGATATAACTTCAGATGAAATGAGACTTAAAATCTTACAGTATACAGGCAGACATGGTGAAGCAGGTGGTAGCACCTCAGTGGTTGGATCTGGGGTTCTACAGGTGCTCACTGTCAAATTCTTTCACCTTTCCTGCATGTGTGAAAATTGTCTCATAAAACGCAGGGCACTGGGTGGGGGGTAGAATCTATGAGGCAAACGTAATGCGTGGGCTTGGTGGATCTTGTTTCAAACAAATCAATTCTAAAGACAGACTTGTGAGATAATCACAATGAATAAATGCTGATTTGATATTAGATGATATTAATTTGTTTTCTAAAATTTTAGGTGCACAAATGATATCGTGGTGATTTTCTTTTCTCACAGAGTCTGTAGGTTTGGGGTTAGGTTTGAAACAATAAGCAGGGATGCGGGCAGGTAGAGATGATGCAAGATTGACAGTTATGCAAAAGCGATGATGGGTGACTTGCCTATCATACTATTCCTTCTTCTCTTGGAGGGGGACCCATTAGGTGGGCACGATTATTTTGCAGTTCAGAAAGCTGAATCAAGGTTTAGAGATATTGGGTAATTGCTCAAGTTCCCCCAGCCAGGATATCCCTGAATATGGGCTTTTAAGGGGCTGGGTTGTGGCTCAGTGGCTTCAGTCACCACCTGCAGTGCCGGCATCCCATGGGGAACTGCTCCAAGTCCCAGCTACCGCACTTCCAATCCAGCTCCCTGCTCCTGGGTAAGCAGTGAGAGATGGCCCAAGTACTTGGGCCCCTGAACCCACATGGGAGACTTAGATGAAGCTTCCTGCTCCTGGCATTGGCCTGGCCTACCCTGGCCATCGTGGCCATCTGGGGATTGAACCAGCAGGTGGAAGATCTCTTTCTTGCTCTTCTTCTCTCTCTGTTACTGTGCCTTTCAAATAAATAAATATTTTTTAAATGTTCTACCTGTAATTCCATCACCCATCCTTAACAGCTTGGTGGATATCTTTGACTCTTCCATACATTAAAAAGAACTTTCCTTTTGAACAGCTGAAAACTGCATACCTGAGGTGGATGTGTGGCCTAGTGGTCCAGGTTCTGGCTGGGATGCCCACAACGCATATCAGAGTGCCCAAGTTCCAGGTGTGTTCCCATTTCCAGCTCCCTGCTAAAGCACACCCTTGGAGGCAGCAGCGATGACTCAAGTAGTTGGGAGACCTGGATTCTGTTCCTGGATCCTGGCTTCAGTTTGGTCAGGCATTTGGGGAGGGAGTCAAGAGTTGCCTTTCAAATAAATACATAAACCTTCTTTTAAAAGTGTGGCAAAACTGACCAGTTTAACATGTTGGAGCCCAGAGTACATTCATGTGGTTTTGTGACCATCAGCACCATCCGTCGCCTGCCCCGTTTCCTTCTTGCAAACTGACAAAATGCCTGTTTGTGCTCTACACTCAGCCTCCTGCAGCCCCCATTGTACTCTCTGAGTAGGACTACTCCAACTCCAGCGTGTAAATGCAATCATGCCACACGTGGCTCTGGTGACTAGTGTATTTCAGTTTGCATCTGTGTTCCAGCATGTGTCAGAATTCCTTTCCTATTTGAGGCAGAACAACATTCTATTGTGTAGCTAAACCATTCATCAATGGGTGGACATTTGGGCTGTTTCCCCTTTATTGTGAACACCACTCTTGTGCACATGGGTGCAAAATACCTCACACACACCTGCTTTCAATTCTTGCTCGTGCAAACCTAGCCACTGGATTGCTGGCTCGTAAGGCCTTTCTATTTTTCTAGGCACGTTGTGGAATCAATTTGCATCCTCTATCTGTTACCCAACCATAAGCTTTTCTGTGTGCCCGTGTTTTTGTCATCATAATGGCCACACGTGGCCCCCAGGAGGTGGAGGGGCTCCTACCATCTTTGTGGGTCAGAGAGCTCCTCCCTGTCTGTGCCTGCTCACTATTCTGGCTTCAGGGATTCATCTGGCACTAGCTTAGGGCCTGGACAACAGCTCAGATTTCCCTTCACTCCCTAATCTGCATTGTGTGATCGTTAGGGTCCTTGTGTGCTAAGTCCTCTCTCATGTGGGAACAGCAACTTCTATCTCTTTGCTCTCTCCCTTCTCTTTCCACCTTGCTGTCCCTGCCTGAGCCCTGGTTATTGGAATAATTCCATAATTACCTCTCCTCCTGGGAGATGTTTCTAACATTCTATATAAATAACGGTGCAACAACAGAGAGGTTTCCTGCCCCCTAGGCTGATGAATCATTTCCTTAAGATGAATTTCCAGAAGTGGGATAATGCACCACTGGATTTGCAGATGGAGGGGGAGGAAGTTAAAGAAAGTGGTGGGTTGAGTGGTAGCCCTGGCAAAATACGTTCACCCAGAATCGGGGAAAGGGCCCTCATTTGGAAAAAGGGTCTTGGCAGGTGTAAGCAAGTTAAGGATCTCAAGCTGAGACAGCCCTGGAGCAGACAGACCCTAAGTCCAATGTCAAGTTCTCAGAAGAGAAGAGGAAGGGAAAGGACCCAGAGAGGCAGGTGCTGGGGAGAGGCAGCTGCAAGCCGAGGGAGGCCAGCGGCTGCCAGAAGAAGGGCCTGGGAGGGAACCTCCCTCAGAGCCCACAGAAGGAGCCAACCCTGCCAACAACTTGACTTTGACCTTGCAGCCTCCCGAAATGAGAGAGGACACGTCTGTTACGCTAAGGCACCAAGTCTGTCGTGAGGAGATAGACAATCCCCTCTGTGCAGCCCCTCCCAGAAGAATGCAGGGGGTTCATCTTGGGGGAGGCAGAAGTGTCGTTGGGTTGAGTGTCCAACCCTTCAGAGAGGGCATATTGGGGTTTACGGTGGGAACTGGGGGGTTGAGAACAAGGGGTCTGGGGGCAGAGCATGAAGTGGGATGGGGAGCTGCTGCCAATGCATATGTCTCTTTCTTTTTAAATGTGCATGTGTGTACACCACACACACACACACACACACAGATTCCAGGACTGAAGCCAAAGTGTGAGAAAGCAAACTTGAAAATACTTAGTAGAAAAAAAAATAAGAGGGTATTTCCATAGCCTTGGTGTAGCAAACACTTTCTTAAGCAAGATAAGCCTTGATGCTTGAAGCATTTGACTACATTAACAGAGACCTTTGTATACCCAAGAGCACCACAAACAAGCAGAGACAAGCTGAGGGCCAGCAGGAGGCCCGGTGATGGGGGTTAGTGTCTAGGATTTACAAGGAACTCGTATGAAACAACATGGAAGATCAACTCTCAACTCCAACTACAAAACAGGTCAAACAGGTCAAGGTATGAAGAGGGAGTCCCCCAAAGCGGAAGCAACATGACAAGATTCTCAATCCCACAGAAAAATCTGGGAAGGACGAATCAATTAACAGTGACACAGTCATCAAATTGGCAGAAAATGAAAATGTGTGATGTGGCCAAAGACGCCAAAGACGCCTAAGGATGTGCAGGGCGGGAGGGCAGGTCCCTGTGGCCGATGGACGTTGGTGTGACCAGGCTGCAGAGCTTGTGCCTCCCCACCCCCGGCCCCCACCTACTCACCCCCAAATGCACTTGTTAAGGTTCTCACCCTCAGTACCACAATGTGACTGGGTCTGGAAGTAGGATATTGAAGACGTTTTGAAGGTACATTGTGGTCATATGTGGACCCTAATCCAACAGGACTTAGAAGAATTGGGGCACTTATAAGAACAGATTAGGATCAAGACATCCATGGAGCAAAGATCATGTGAGCACATGGAGGGAAGACAGTGCCTTCGAGAGAAGCCTCGGAAAAAACCAACCCTGGCCACGCCCTGGTCCGATGGTGAAGCTGCCCAGTCTGTGGTATTTTGTGGTAGCAGCCCAGGCAGACTGATGCACCTGGTAGGGGTCAAGGTGCTCCTGGTGGCAGGTGCGGTGGGTTAAGCCAATGCTTGAGGTGAAGTCCTATCTTCACTTCCAATCCAGCTCTGTGCTAATGTGCCTGGGAGGCTGTAGATAATGGCCCAAAGACTTAGGTTCCTACAACTCGCATGGGAGCCCTGATGGAGTTTCTGGCTCCTAGTTCTGGCCTGGCCCAGCCCTGGCTATTGCAGGCATTTGGGAGGTGAACCAGAAGATGGAAGACCTCTCTCTCTCTCACTCTCTTTCTCTCTTTCAAATTAATAAACAAATCACTTTTTAAAAAATATATCAGGAGTGAGGTGATTCATCCCTGGTGAGCAGAGAGAAGACGTGGGTACAAAGGAATCCTGCTGAACTTGGGGTCTTCTGCCGTGCCCGCAGTGCCGTGCTTCTTAAACAGCGTGCATAGAAATAAGGTATAGGGGCTGGTGCTGTGGTGCAGCAGGTAAAGCTGCCATCTGCAGTGTTGGCATCCCACATGGGTGCCGGTTCAAGACCCGGCTGCTCCACTTCTGATCCAGCTCTCTGCTATAGCCTGGGAAAGTAGTTGAAGATGGTCCAAGTCCTTGGGTCCCCGCACCCACATAAGAGACTTGGAAGAAGCTCCTGGATCCTGGCTTCAGATTGGCATAGCTGTGGCCATTGTGGCCAATTGGGGAGTGAACCAACAGATGAAATACCCCCCTTCCCCCCTCCCTCCCTCCCTCTCTCTCTGCTACTCCTCTCTCTGTGTAACTCTGACTTTCGAATAAATAAATAAATCTTAAAAAAAAAAGTAAGGTATAATCCACTCCATTACCATATTTCAAGTGCCAGCTAGGTGAAGAGCAGAACTGGACTGCGGCAAAACTGCACCCCCAAGTCCAGGAAATGCTTCTCACTTCACCATCCTCCTCTGGGGGTACATCACCCCCCCCACTAACCACCGTAAGTGAATCTCCGTACACTAGGTGAGTTTCAGACAGCAGCTGTCTACCCACACTGGCGAGCGTGTGCGCACACACAGACTTCAGAAAGAACACGACATAGCAATTTTCTCTCCCTACTTTTTTTTTATAAAGAAACAGAAAATTCAGATCCATCTTTCACATTGTAGCAATAGAAAGGAACACAAATTGCCAACAAAGAAGCTGACAGCAAAACAACACAAACCCAGTTTCTAGTGACAAAGGCAAGCAAATCCCAGCGCTTACAAACCCACAGAGGCCCAGGAGGAAATTCAAAGAGTCAACAAATACACGGAAAATGTTCCACCTGAAGACTGGCCGGATTCCCCGCCCCCATCCCACGCACCCCAACACCCACACACTGAGGAGCAGTTGGGCTGGGCTTCTGGGGAGCAGAGGCTGGGCTTGGAGCTCCTCCCAGCACTGGACAACACCGGAGCCAAGACAGAGGGCGGCCGCACCAGCCAGAGGGAGAAGGCACCCACCGTGTGACCGGGGACCCTGGGGTCAGCAGGGCGGCCAGGAATTTCCAGTGACGGTCTGAAAGGCAGCCACTTGGGAGTGCCCCAGCCACTGACGGTCAAAGAAGCAAAGGTGACGGCCCCGTTTTCTTCTCTTTGCAAACTTCTGAATGATCCTACCCAACCCTGGGAAGACACACCGGGGCCAGGGAGCGAGAGTTGAGGGGGAAGAAGGAGCCGCACCATCCACTCATTCACTCCCGTCTGTTCAGTAAGAAGCTGGTGCGTGCCGGGCCCGACGTCAGGCCCGGGTTTGGGTGTGTATGTGTGTGTTGGGGGCTCTGGGGCCCTTGACGTTGGTAATTGCCGGCTTGCCGTGTGCCCTGAGCAGCAGTCCACACACAGCAGGGTACGGGTCACTCCTCCACCTCTTACCAGCTTGTCCTGGTGTCCCTGGGCCTTACCTGGTTCTAGCACTGACGACCTGCATGCCAGGGACCTCTCTGTCTGGAGGAAGTGGGGACAGTTGGCAAGATGAGGGAACAAGGTCTGAGAACACACACAGGCCGGGTTGCCGAGCCAGGGTTCAAAACCAGTCCCGTCAGACTCCGTCACGGCCTTCATGGGGAAAACGGAGAATCAGAGAGAGGGGTCAACGTCGGCCAGGGAGCCCCAGGTGAGCGGCTGACGCTCAGTGCTGGCTCAGGGCTGGGAGACAGACAGGAGCCAGCGGACTCGGGCTGGAAAAGCGATCTGGCGACTCCTAGTTAATTCTGTGAAATTGTCCTAGCCGTGACTGAATGACACCGTGCTTGGAAATCGACTCTAAAGAAATCACCCTCCTCTTTTTTCTCATTAGAAAGCGGTTGGAAAGAAAATGCTCTCTGAGTGTTTTCTGGAAGAGAAAATAAGTCCAGGGGTCTAAGTAAGGGGCTGGCTTAGCTTTGTACGTCATGGCCTGTGCGTGCAGCTGTGAAGACGTGACCTGGATGCCTCCGGAGAAGCATGGACAACTCTTGGGGTTAAAATGGTATCCCGGGGCCGGCATTGTGGTGCAGTGGGTTAAGTGCTGCCTGCGACGCCGGCATCCCACACCAGAGTGCTGGGTTGAGTCCCAGCTGCTCTGCTTCTGATCCAGATTCTTGCTAATGTGCCTGGAGAGGCAACAGATGTCTGGGCTCTAGCTATCCACCTGGGAGACCAGGACACAGCTCCTTGCTCCTGGCTTCAGCCTGACACAAGCCCTGGCCCTGTGGGCATGTAGGGAGCGAACCAGCAAATCCAAGTTTCTCTCTCTCTCTCTCTCTCTCTGCCTTTCAAATTAAAAAGGGGTGTTTTATGGAAAAGAATAAAAATGTGTGCCTTGTGCCTGCAAATGTGCCAGATGCTTCCGTCTGAGGATGAGACTAGGATCATCAAGAGTGGTGGGTGGGGGAGAATAAAGGAAGAATTTCAGAAGTTTTAAATAGGGGGCCAGCACTGTGGCACAGTTAAAGCCCCTGCCTGCAGCACCGGCATTTCATATGGGCCAGTTCACGTCCCGGCTGCTCTGTTTCCAAGTAAGCCCCCTACTTACTCAGCACCTGGAAAAGCAGAAGATGGTCAAGTCCTTGGACCCCTTCACTCACATGGGTGACCTGGAAGAAACTCCTGGCTTTGGATTGGCTTGGCTCTGGCCATTTGGGCAGTGAACCAGAAGACCTCTGTGTGTGTCTCTACCTCTCTCGGTAACTTTTTTTTTATTTGACAGAGAGAAAGGTCTTCCTTCCATTGGTTCACTCCCCAAATGGCCGCTACGGCTGGCGCTGCGCCGATCCGAAGCCAGGAACCAGGTGCTTCTTCCTGGTCTCCCATGCGGGTGCAGGGCCCAAGCACTCGGGCCATCCTCCACTGCCCTCCTGGGCTACAGCAGAGAGCTGGACTGGAAGAAGAGCAACTGGGACTAGAACCGGTGCCCATATGGGATGCCGGCACCGCAGGCAGAGGATTAACCAAGTGAGCCATGGTGCCAGCCCCTGTAAGTCTTTCAAATAAATAAAATCAATCTAAACAACAACGATGAAAAGGCCAAAAATAGTTTTTAATCCCATCATGTTGTCTTTTTAAAATCCGCAAAGAGAAGGTAGGCATTCTAGGTTCCTGCATGCACAGAGACACAGCTCACAAAAACGGGCTTTGTGGCACTGATGGGGACACCTAGTGACTGGAAAGAACGCAAGTGTCACCAGGAGGCGGGCACTGAGGGCGGCGCTTGGCGCAGTGGTTACAGGACCCCGGGGACACCCACCTCCCATGTCTGAGTACCTTCACTGAGTCCCAGCTTTGCGCCTGATTCCACTCTCCTGCAAATGCTCATGTTGGGGGGCTGTGGGGGCGGCTCAAGTGCCACTCACGTGGGAGACCCTGACTGAGTTCCTGCTAGTGTGGGTATGTGAGAAGTGAGCCAGCAAATGGGAGCTCTCCATCTGTTTGTCTGTTTCTCCAGCTCTGTCTCTTTGCTTTCAAAGAAACACAGTTTTTGAAAGTAAATTTAGGGGCCAGCACTGTGGCGTGGAGGGTAAGGCCGCTGCCTTCAGTGCCTGCATCCCATATGGGTGCCAGTTCACACCCTGGCTGCTCCACTTCCTATCCAGCTCTCTGCTATGGCCTGGGAAAGCGGTGGAAGATGGCCCAAGTCCTTGGGCCCCTGCACCCACGTGGGAGACCTGGAGGAAGCTCCTGGCTCCTGACTTATGATAAGTGCAGCTCTGGCCACTGTGGCCATCTGGGGAGTGAGCCAGCAGATGGAAGACCTCTCTCTATCTCTCTGCCTCTCCTTCTCTCTGTGTATAACTCTGACTTTCAAGTAGATAGATAAATCTTAAAAAAAAAAAAAAAGAAAGAAAGAAAGAAAGAGTAAATTTAGGGGCCAGTGCTGTGGCACAGTAGATTAATCCCACCCGCAGTACCAGCATCTCATATGGGCGCTGGTTCGAGTCCCGGCTGCTCCTCTTCTGATCCAGCTCTCTGCCGTGGCCTGGGAAAGCAGTGGAAGATGCCCAAGTGCTTGGATCCCTGTACCCGCTCCAGGCTCCTGGCTCCTGGCTTGGGATCAGCCCAGCTTCAGCCGTTGTGGCCATTTAGGGAAAGAACCAGCGGATGGAAGACCTTTCTGTCTCTCCCTCTGACTGTAACTCTACTTCTCAAATAAACAAATAAATAATCTTTAAAAAAAAAATAAGTAAATTTAAAAGCTGGTTCAGGTTCATGGAGCAGGTGATGTGGAGCAGCAGTGAAGACACTGCCTGGGAGGCCCGCGGCCCCCGCCAGAGAGCCTGGTGTAAGTGTCCACCCGCTTCTCTCCCAGCTTACTGCGGCAGCTGCTGGCCCAGGTACTTGGCCTTCTGCCACCCACGTGGGAGACCTGGATGGAGCTCCTGGCTCCTGGCTTTGGCCTGATCCAGCTTGGACTATTAAAGGCATTTGGGGGACTGAACCAGAGGATGGGAGATCTCCCTCTCTCTCCCTCTCCCTCTCTCTCTCTTTCTCTCTGCCTTTTGATTAAATATAAATATAAATGAATAACCACTGGTTCGTTCGCACAATGAGGTCCAGTGTCACTGTTGAGATGGAGGGGCAGCTGTAGGTGACTGACAACTGATGGTCACGAAGATGTGCTCAGCAAGAAAGACAAATGCAGGGGAGCGAAGAGCAAGCTCCTATTTGCAGGAGACTGAGGCCCGCAGACACCCACCCACGCCTTCCTCTGGATGCAAAGCCCGTTCTGGAAGGAGCCTGCAAGTCAATCGTGAGCAGCGAGTGGCTGGGAGACAAGGGCAGGAGGGCATCTCCTTCCCTGGGCTGCATTTGCTACCCGTGGTGGATGAAGTGCTGTCCCCTGGACCTGTGGGTGTGACTTTGGCAAAAAGAGCCCATGCAGACATGACCGGGTTTAGGGGTGTCCGGTGCCATCGTCCTGAGTCAGGGTGGCCCCTGATTTAGCAACAGGCGTCGTCACCAGGCACCCAGGGAGGAGGAGAAGGCCTTGTAAGTGACACAGCTGGAGCCCAGGGACGCCTGCAGCCACCAGAAGCTGGGGGTAGCGGGGAGTGGAGCCTCTAGAAAGTTCTGTGGGAAGCTCGGCCCCACTCACCCCTAGATTTCAGCTTTCTGGCCGCCGGAGCCACCAGAGAGGGAACTCCTCTTGTTTTAATCCATCATGCTGTGGAAACTTCTTGCAGCAGCCCCAGGAAACCAATGCAGTACCTTTTGGAAAAAAAAATTAATTTCATTTATTTTCATTGTATTTAACAGGCAGAGAGAGAGAGAGAGAGAGAGACCTTCTACCTGCTGGTTCACTTCCTAAATGCCTACAATAGCCAAAGCTGGGCCAGGCTGAAGCCAGAAGCCAAGAACGCAGTCTGGGTCTCCCACAGGGGAGGGCCTTGAGGTGCCACCTGCTGCCTCCCAGGGTGCGCACGAGCGGGAAGCTGGGATCGGAGGCAGAGAAACTGGCCTCAGCTGAGGCACCTGATGTGGGATGCAGGCTTTCCAAGCAGCGTCTTAACCATCCTGCCAAAAGACTGTTCCCCTTTTAATATTTTTTGTAATGTAATAGATTACACTCCCTATTCCATATAAATTTAACACACATGAGTCCCAGCTGTTCCACTTCCGATCCAGCTCCCTGCTACGGCCTGGAAAAGCAGTGGAAGATGGCCTAAGTGCTTGGGCCCCTGCACCCGTGTGAGAGACCCAGAAGCAGCTCCTGGATCCCAGCTTTGGATTGGCCCAGCCCCAGCCCTTGTGGCCATTTGGGGAGTGAACCAGTGGATGGAAGACCTCTCTGTTTCTCTCTCTTTCTGTAACTCTGACTTTCAAATAAATAAATAAATTTGTTAAAAAAGAATATTCACAGAAGTCTTATTCTTAGTTGTCCCAAACAGCAAACAACCCAAGTGCGTGACCTGGGAATACTGGACGGCAGCACGTTAGTGAGAAGAACACACTGCCATAGTAAAAACGAACAAACCACAGCGAGACCAACCTGAGCGCCTCCTGGACAGCATGACTAGGAGGGTGGGGGTCAAGTTCAAGTTCTACAGCTTGACCTCAGTGCTGATTTTGCTGAGTAAGCATGACAAACGCACGGAGCTGTGCACTGCCGACTTGTCCACTTAGGGTAGGTGCGTCAGTTCTCCCTTAACCGTTCTAAACAGAGAAGTAAATATAAAGAGATCATGATGGGGCAGGAAATCCCCTACCAGGAGAGCCAGACACCCATTTTAAACAGCTTTGACGTGGAATGACCGCAAAAAAAAAAAAAAAAAAAAAAAAATCCTGGGCGTTTAGCACTGGAGGAGGAGCAGGGATTCCCGGGTTCCCAGGCACTTTGCAGCTGCTCCAGACATCAGGCACTGGCCCTGAACTTGACGTGCATGCAGCCCCCACGAGACGAGATGGGCGGCAAGCTCAGGGGACTGAAGCAGCCAGGTGCTGGGGCTCAGCACTGCCCCTCGGAGCTCCCAGCCTGGCTGAGCCTAAAGGGGCAGGGGTTCAAGGTTGGGGGGAGGGGCGGTGTGTCAGAGCCAAAGTAGCTCATTCTGCTGGGTTTGGAAAGAACTGGGACGGGCTTGGCACGGGAGGGAGGGCAGGGAAGGCTTCTCTAGGCCAAGGGAACTGCATGTGCAACACACAGGAGCAAGGGAATCAGCAGACCCTCCAGGGAGCAGGAAGCTCCAGGCCAGGGGCAGCAGCCTGGCCACCAGCAGAGCCCTGGGCGGGCCACTCACCATCTGCAAGGTGACACTGCATGATCTGTCTGCGGCGGGTGCTGGGAACCTCAGGAGAGGTGACCGGAATGTCTTGCTCGTTGCAGCCACTCCCGGGAGGCTGTTCTCCCCGGGCCTGTCCTGTGACCCTGGGCGGCTGGTAAGTACGATGGATCCCAAGTGGAAAACAGGCCATTCACTCAGCAACTGCTGAGTGCCTACTGCATGCTCTGGGCATAGCGCTGTGGCAGAGACATGGCAAAGGATGTGGACTCAGGCAGCTGCAGGGGTAGGAGGTGTTTGCTGTTCAATGTAAGGACAGCAACTAGGTGGGGGGCAGAGGCCAGGGAGCGGGGATCTGGATTTTGGATAGGATGTTTTTTTTTTTTTTTAAGATTTATTTTGTATTTATTTGAAAGGTAGAGTTAACAGAAAGAAAGAGAGAGAGAGAGAGAGAGAGAGATCCATTGGCTCACTCCCCAAATGACCGCAATGGTCAGAGCTGAGCCAATCCAAAGCCAGGAGCTTCTTCCAGGCCTGCCATGTGGATGCAGGGACCCAAGCACTTGGTTCATCTTCCGCTGCTTTCGCAGGCCATAGCAGGGAGCTGCAAGTGGAACAGTCGAGTCTCAAACTGGTGCCCTTGTGGGATGCTGGCATCTGAGGTGGCAGCTTAACTGCCATGCCACAGCACGGCCCGATGGGATGCATTTTAATTCTGTTCTGGAATGCAGCTTGCCCTCAGGGCATGTAGGAGGTCCTCAGAAAATATTTTCTGGATGAATCCTAAAATATAAAAAGCACAAGAGGGCTGGATATTTGGTGGAGCAGTTAAGAGTTGCCATCTGGGCCACATGCATCCCATGTCAGAGTGCCAAGGTTTAAGCTCCGGCTCCACCTCCATTTCAGCTTCCCACCGACAGACACCCTGGGGGCAGTGGTCATGGCTAAGTACTTGGGTCTCTGCCAACTAGATTTAGTCCCTGGCCTGACCCAGGCTGGCCTGCTGAGAACATGTGGGCAGTGAACCAGTGGATGGGAGAACTCCGTCTCTTCACCTTACAAAATGAAAATAAGAATTTAAAAATTCATTGAAAAAGAACCCACGAAGACCTTGAAGATAATCAGCTCCCAGATTTTCAGTTTACAAATGGGGAAAACTGAGGCTTGAATGTCACTTGAAGCTCTTGGGTCACCCAACAAGAAGACACTAGCCTTTTGTCTCCTGATGTCGAGGGGCCCACTAAGGCCCCAGCCTGCCCTTCACCCACGAAACCAAAGCAAGCTGACTCCACATCTGCTTCTAGCTGGAAGTGTGTGGAAGCCCACAGAGCTGGACCCTGTCCTGGGCAAGCAGGACCAGGACTGGCTCAGTGCTGGAGACTGGACACTGAGCCTTCTCCCACTTCCAGCCCCACCGATGTCCACAGCCTGTGAAGCGACGTCAGGATGAGGGACAGGAAGGTGTCTAGGCCTGCGCCTCTGCTCCCAGGGCCATCTGCAGGTGCGCTGTACACTCAGAGCGCAACAAGCACATGGGGTGGAGCATGTGGTCACTGAGCAGGGGCCACAGCTGGGGCCCTGGGCTAGAGGCCCACCTGCCAGCTGCTACTGTCCCAGGTGGGTAGGAACACAGGCACAAGGCAGGGACAGGGCCTTGATGTGGGAGTTGGGGGATGGTGGCACGGGGGCTGGGTCCTGAGGACGTGGACACCAGACACAGGGCAAAGAGAGGCAAAGGCAATGAGGTGGGGGTGCTGGCCGTGCTCAGGAAGTGGGGAGCGGGTCTGTGCACGGCTGCACAGAGCAGCCAGGGGTCCGGTGCTGAGACGTTTTGCGGGAGCCCCTGGGGACGGTGCTGAGCCGTGCAGTAACGGAGATGAGAAGGTCACATTTATAAAGAATCTGAAGGCCCAGATGGGTTCTGAGTTCCCTGTGTGACCCTGGGCTGGTTACCTGACCTCTCTGTCAGTTTCTACATCTGAAAAATGGGAATAAGAACAGTGCTCACTTCCCAGGGCAGTGGTGAGCACAGGGTGGGGAGCCACTACCACGAGTCACATCCTTGGAAACCATGTATTGAGTGTCTACTGTATACTAAGGCAGAACTGGGGGTGCTGGGGGAGAACTAGGCTCCTTGCTTCCCACAGGAACAGGCACGTTGGGAGGTGTAGTCCCTAGTTTCTCGGTGGGCGGTGGTGTGGCCACAGGACCAGGTAAGGAAGGGAGACCCCAGGAAGCAGAGGAGAAAACCGCCCCAGGGAGTGCACACCCGGCGGTGGGGGTGGCTGCCCTGCTGGACCAGGGCTGGACATGTGTCCCCACCAGGCAGGCGCGTGGGAGCTGCTGGCACTTGGAGGGCAGTGGGCAGGAAGGCCGGATGTCCTGCAAGGTGCCGGCCAGTCCCTCCGGCTGCCTCTCTGGGCTCCCGCGAGGCGAGAGCCCGGCTGGGAACTACCTGTCTGGGATCTCACTTCATTTTACATACAAATGCATTTTTTTTCCTGCTCAGTTTTAATAGTCACTGGATTTTCCAGGAGTGCAGCCACCATGGAAAGCGAGGGAAGGTTGTTCTTTGTGTCACTTGGACGGGAACCAAGAGTTGGTCACCATTTCGGAAAATCACGTCACCAACGGCCTCCCTGTCTCTGATGCGTGAGTCACCCGCAGGGCACACCTGTGGCGACCTGCACTTGTGGTTGTCGCCTTCCCCGGGGGAGCTTTTGAACAGGCAAGCGTCTGCCTCCTCTTTCATGTCTCTCGGGAGGTCTGGCGCGCCCACAAACGGCTTTATGGCAAATTGCCTCCCCTTTAATCCCCCCTATGTCACAGTCAGGGCGCCCTGTTCGTGCTTCCAGATTCGCCTGCTGAGGTGAGCGAGACAGGGGCGTCACAAAGCAGGGAGCACGGGTCCCCACGCTGCGAGCACCTGCGTGGGGAGGCCAGGAAACAGTCTGGCGGTGGGGGTGTCAGGGCTGAACGAAGGGACGACAGCCGGCAGCCTTCTGGGGGCCTCTGAAGGGGGTCAGCCCTGTGAGGGGCAGAGATGAGGACCCCCCTCCAGGCAGGAGACTTCACTGGCTCCCGTGTCCCAGGCCTGACTCATCTGCGTTCTCACCGCAACGGCTGCGGTCCCCGGAGGCGTGGCCGTCACGCGGCCAGCCCTGGGCTGGGTCAGAAAGGTGGAGGCTCTTTATGGACACTGAGACTTTGATCCCGAACCCGTGGAAGGGACAGTCATCCTTTAAGGAGGGCGCGGGAGTGACGTCAGCCTCTCGCTGAGGGCGACAAAGTGCCCAGGAAAACACACTTTCTGACAAACAGGTCGCTTCCACGCAGACACAGTCCGAGAGAGAGAGAGAGGGCTGTGCCCTTTCCACTCACGGGGAAAAACTCACTTCCCTGGTGGACTGACCTAAAGGCTATCAAGGAGGCGGTCCAGTGTCCTGCCTGGGACCCCGCCTTGGGAAGGGGGCGAGGGGGACAGATCACCAAAGGCCCCAGCTCTCTTGTGCAGGGGCTTGAGCCTAACCCCGGCTTTCCTGGGAAACCACCAGTGAGCGTGAAGCGGGGGCTAAGGTGATCAGACCTGCGGTTAGAAGAATCAGCCTGGCTCCCAGGTGGACCACGGAGCGGAGGGCCAGGCTGGAGCCGGGCCGTGGTTGGGGAGGGGGGGCAGTAGGAGCCTGCGAGGTCGTGGGGTGTTGGGGGGCAGTAGAGGCAGAGCCACCCAGAGGACAACGGTGCTGTGGACTGGGCAGGAGGCGATGGTGGAGGCCAGATTAATCCAGGGTGGGGTCTTGGTCTTCTAGGGGCTGGGGGAGAAGACAGCAGTGACTGTGTCCTTAGTTAGTGGACAAGGCAGGGAAGAAAACCATCCCACACCTGTGCCAGGCACTGCTCTGTGAGCCGCAATGGGTCCCTCTGACCACATCACCACACCCGCAGACCAGGAGACAGACCTCTGCCGAGGTCCCGTCCATGCGTCCCGGCTGCAGTGCAGGACACCAAAGTCCACGCCCTGGCCACCACACCTCCCTCTCCGAGAGGTCCCAGAGGCCCTGTGGACGCAATGCTGAGGATCTCACGACTGGATGTGTGCAGGGAAGAACCTGAGCCTGGATGGACGGCCCAGGCCTCCTCCTGCTCCCTGGAGCCCTGAACTCATACCTGTCCATGCTTCAAGTCAAGGGAAGGTGGACGTGCACTTGGTAGGTGCAGACAAGGGGCAAAGGTGAAACTGACCTCAGACTTGAAGGTCACATGACCCCGAGTGCAGGCCAGGAGGGGTGCACGGCCCTGCCCACTGTGCCTCTCCAGCACCACCGCTCCTCCAGGGCCTGGGTCCTTCTGCTCTGGACCTGGGTGAGAGCGTGGGGACAGATACCTTCCGCCCAGAACCAAGCGGCGGTCAAGATGCAGGACCTCTGCTGCTGTGGGTTTCAGGCGCCCTCTGCTGGACAGTTTCATTGCCTGCTGGTTAAGGCCAGTCTGGCTTCAGGAATGGGTATTTGGGGGATTCTGTGGCCAGGCAAAGGGCAGGATGTGGGGTGGGAGAGGCCATCACTGGAAGAAGAAGGCAGACCCCTCCCCACCCAGGAGCAGGCAGCACAGGGCAGGTGAGCTCTACGTGAGCGGCTGGAGCAGCCTGTCCCTGCCACCACCCCCTTACTGAGAGGCTACGCTGCACCCGCACCCCATTTCCTGGCTTAATCCTCACTTCTGTCCTCAAACCTATCACTCAGATGAGAACACTGGGGCCCCTAAGGATTGCGTCCCAGGGCTACAGCCGCCAGCTCTGCGCGTGCAGAACAGGACACAAAGCTTCGGAGCGGTAAGCTGCGTCCACCCCAGGCTGGACGCTGAGGCCAGAGCGCGTGCTCTCTCTGCCTTGCCAAGCACTCAGCTGAGCTCCGACGCAGGCCCGGCCCTGAGCACCTGCTGAGGGACAGCTCTGTGGGTTCGTGGGTGCCAGCAGAGGGGAGCCTCGCCCCTCCCCAGACCCGGCACCGCGCTGCCACCGGGCCCTGGTTTGAGCAGCTTTTGAGGTGGGCTGCGCCGAAGGCCAGGACCTGACACCCACCAGCCCAGGTTCCTGCATCACAGGACAGAGGGGATTCTCCAGCATCCCCGGGAACCCAGCACCCCCGAAAATGCCACAGGTACATGGTCGGGGACGAAGACCCTGGGAGAAGGGCGCCTGGGACGAGGGATGTTAGAGGAAGCAGCCGCCTCTGGCCTTGGCAAGGGCGTGCTCCGCCAGCCGCAGCCTCAGCTCCCTGGGAGCGAGCCCCGGCTGCAGGTGCTTCAGGAAGATCGATTCTGCCGGGCCGAGGCAGCAGCCACGGGGCCAGAGCCGAGGGCCCAGGAAGCGGCTGGCGGAGGAGGGACAGGGGCAGAAGGGACCTGCACCAGGCAGTGTGCAGGGCGCATGCCGTCCACACCCTCACCGGCACCCTATGGGGTGAGCGCTCACCAGTCACCCACAGGGAGGCGAGGCACGGGGCCACACAGCTGGAAGTGTTGGGGTCAGGATCTGCTCTCGGTCTAACCCCTGCTCTTTCTGTTACAGTCACATCTGTCCGCGGCCTGTGACCTGCTTTGAATTACAGGTGTTTTTCTTCTCCACGTTGGCACAGGGCTGGCCCCGGCCCCTGGGGCGGCAATGTATGGGGTTCAGGTTCAGCGATGGAATCCTGAGCCATCGCTGGGTAGCAGCGAGCAAACGGCTTCGGCGCCCTGTGCCTCGGTTTCTCCTGTGAAATAGACTACGATGGCAGCACTTATGGCAGAGGGGTCCCGCGAAGAGCGGAGAAAGGACCCTTTGCAGGCCTGGCATGAGATACGTGCCCAGCAAACACGGGCTGTTCGTATTCACGCCTGGAGGGCTCTCAGCCACAGTCGCAGACCAGCTGGGAGCTTCAGAAAACGCGCATGTGCTGTGGGTACTGGCCTGGGGTTTGGCTTCATTGGCTGCAGGTGGAGGACAAACGCCAGTGTTGGGTGGAGCTCCCCAGGCAAGGTCAGAGCCTCCGAGGCAGGGCTGGCCTCTTGGGTCCCAGATGGGAGACAGCACCTGGCAGGTGTCAGGAAACACGGGGTGGGGGTGGGAGGCATAGCTGCCCACACATCCTCACTTGACTCAGCACCCAGATCACGGCGACTTTGGGGTTCATCTGCCACCAGCCAGGAGGGAGGAGGTCACCCACTCAGACCGAGGTAATCAGACCTGGGATAAAGACAGGCTTTGTCCCATCCTGAAAGTCCCAGAAGCAAACATGAAGTCATCCCAGTCGGCCTCTGTGCGCTCCAGGCGGTGAAGTTCCCCTGAGGACTGAGCCCAGAAGGGACCTGCCTTTCTTTCCATGTCCTGTGCTCAGCCTGGCCCCTGGCTCCCAGGTTGCCACCAGGAGGAATCATTCAGGCCCAGTGAGGACGAGGGTGTGGGCAGAGGCCACCTGGCTCCTGCCTGTGTCCCAGGTCTGGGCTCACCCCTCCCAAGCCATTCCAATCCCGCTCCCTGAAGGGGTGGATTAATTGCTCACTGCTTATCACCATTTGTTTTAAAATGATTTATTTACTTGAAAGGCAGAGAGAGAGAGAGAGAGAGAGGCATCTTCTGTCCGCTGGTTCATTCCCCACCATTAGCCAGGAGCTTCTTCCGGGTCTCCCACACGGGTGCAGGGGCCCAAGCACGTGGGCCATCTTCTGCTGCTTTCCCAGGCCACAGCAGAGAGCTGGATTGGAAGGGGAGCAGTCGGGCCTGCACACAGCTTGCAGGCTTGGGTGACTCAGCGCGGGTCCTAGGGCAGTGGTGGCTGTGCTGGGGTTGGCCAGGAGATCTCAGCAGTTCTGTTTCAGATGGGGGTTTCGGCCAAGTCACCCAGGGATAGGCAGCTGGCAGGGCCGAGGCTGTGGGAGCTGTTGGGGTTCCAGGGCTGAGTCTGGTTCTGGGGTGGGGGGTTAAGGGGCTGAGCACCGGCAGGAAAGTGGTTTTGCCCCTGCATCGGGCCCAGTTCCTCCTCTCCAACATGATCAACACTTGGGCTTTACCATGGGGAGAGGGGGTGCTGGGCGCTGGCAGGTCCCAGGCCTGGGGGTTCCCTCCCCTCTTCTCCAGGCCCAGGCGTGGGGACCAAGTCAGAGAAGGAGCCCTCCTCCCCACAAGTCCAAACACACCACCCGGCAAGGCCACTGAATGCCAGTAGAGCAAGACACCTGCAGGGGGGAACACACACATCTCCTGGGAGCCTCGTGGCAGCTCTTCAGTGACCGCCAGCCTCTCCCACTCAGAGATGACTGCCCTGCAGGGCTTGTGAGCTCCGCAACCCACATCCGTGCTTGTCTGAGTGGGAAGCCATTTCCTTTCTACCCCATCATCTGCCTCCTACAATGCAGTGCAGCCAGAGACCTCCCTAAATCATCTCTTTTATTTTTATTTTTTAATTTAATTTTATTTTTTGACAGGCAGAGTGGACAGTGAGAGAGAGAGAGAGAGAGAAAGGTCTTCCTTTGCCGTTGGTTCACCCTCCAATGGCCGCCGTGGCCGGCGCACCGTGCTGATCCGATGGCAGGAGCCAGGTGCTTATCCTGGTCTCCCATGCGGGTGTAGGGCCCAAGCACTTGGGCCATCCTCCACTGCACTCCCGGGCCATAGCAGAGAGCTGGCCTGGAAGAGGAGCAACTGGGATAGGATCCAGCGCCCCGACCGGGAGTAGAACCCGGTGTGCTGGTGCCACAAGGTGGAGGATTAGCCTATTGAGCCACGGCACCAGCCAATCATCTCTTTTAAATAACACGGTGGTGGGCAGGCAGGTGTGGTGGGACAGGCTAAGCCACTGCTCGAGAGGCCTGTACCCCACATGGGCATTCCTGGGTTCGAGTCCCACCTGTACTCCCTGTTTGCACACTGGGAGGCAACAGGTCATAGCTCAAGTGCTTGGGCCCCTACCACCCACATGGGGGTCCTGGATGGAGTTCTCGGCTCCTGGCTTCAGCCTGGGCCAGCCTTGGATGCTGCAGGCATTTGGGGAGTATGGGCCAGAAGATGGAAGAGCTCTCTCTCTCTAGTACTCTCCCTTTCAATAAACATCAAGAAAGAAAAAAGGAAATAAGCATTCATAAAAAGATGTGGTGGCAAATGAGGAACTAGTCCAGAAAACTATGTGTTCCCATGCCGAGGTTGGAACCCTCTCATCTCCAGCCTGTCGTCCTGTGACCAGGGGTTGGCTCTGCCAATGTTTGTTGACTTAACCATTCGTTAGTCACTCTTTCAACAAATATTTATTGAGAACCTACTGGGGGTCATGAAAACTGGAAAGTGCTGGATGCTGGGTGAGAACCAGACAGACAAGGTCCACGGGACAATGGGCTGGCTCTCCAGTGAGTGTGTGTGGAGAGAGGAGGGTGAGGGAGGGAGACAAAAATACAAATAAACAGAGAGGATCAAAGATGACGGCCTATTGCTGCATAACCCACAGCCCAGGATGCATGGCTTGAAACAAACACCCTGGCCTCCCCCTTGATTCTGCACTGTGGGTTGGGCTCAGCAGGGCGGTTCTTTGGCTGAGGTCCCTCAGCCTCAGCCATCATCAGGTGGCTGGACTGGGGCCAGAGGGTTCCAGACAGCCTCACCCACACGTCTGGAGTCTTGTGTGGGGGTCAGTGGGGCATCTGACCTCGCACTACGGCCCCACCTGAGGGCTTCCTTACATGGTATCCGAGGGGGTCAGAGGGGGCCTCGGCAAAGCTATGAGGGCGTTCTGGGTCCAGACTCGTTGTGGGGTGCACCGATTGAAACACAGCGAGACTTGGAGATCAAATTGGGCGTCTTTATTTTAGACAGCTGGCGACTGCTTGCTTACAGAGCAAGTCTGGAGAAGACAGCAGTGAGTTGTGGTAGTGGGGTGGGGGTGGGGAGTTTCAAGGCAAAACCACATTGTTATCAGCAGATAATCGCATGGGCATGGAGAGCAAGCGGGAAGCAGTTAGCCGATCAGCAATCAACGCCAGGTGTCCGGCATCTGAAGTCCTCCGGTACCGAATGTTTCCTTAATGTTCGATTGACACAGCCCACACAGCTTTGCTTTACTTTTGCTGGCTTGAAGGTTTCAATGTTTAGAACACCCCCACCTCGTCCCAGGCTCTGAAGCTAACACACAGTCACTTCTGTCTGCTCTCTGCTATTGGCCCAGGTGAGTCACAAGATGAGCCCGGAGTCAGGAAATGGGCAACTTAACTCCCATTTTTGAGTGGAAGCAGCTGCAAAATTAGGTGTTTTTCAGGGCAGCAAATGCAAGGAACCCAGTAAGCCAGGTGACCAGACAGGGCAGAAGTCAGCAATCAGGTTTCATCTGAATAGTGCTGGACTTTTTAAAAATGGGATTTGGGATGGGCACTGTGGCATGACAGGTTATGCCAAGGCCTGGGGCCCGCATATCCTATATCAGAGTGCCTAGGAGAGTCCTGCCTCTGCTTCCTATCCAGCTTCCTGCTAATTCACCTGGGAAGGCCGTGGATGATGGCCCAAGTACATGGGTCCCTGTTACCCATGTGGGAGACCCAGATAGAGTTCCAGGCTCCTGGGTTTGACCTAGCCCAGCCCCAGCTGTTGTGGCTGTTTGGGGAGTGAACCAGTGAAAGATTCTCTCTCTCTGTTGGTTTGATTTTGAAATAAATCAAAATAGGTTAAAAAAATCTGGAATTGACTTTAAATGCAGAGCCCAGAGCATTGTGTGCAAACCTCCTCCTCCTCCTCATCTTCCTCCTTTTCTTACCCTTCTAAGGACATTTGTGATCAAAGCACATCTGCCCCGACAACTGGAGTTAATCTCGCATCTCAAATTCTGACCTATGCCTGCAAAGTCCCTTTGGCTATGGCAGGGACAGACTTGGTACTGAGATAGGACATGGACATATGTAGGGACAGGGGACGTCATCCACCTGCCCCAGGGCTAGGGTAGCACAGGACTTGTGTGTGGAGGCGAGGGCTCTTCTGGTCCTATCTCGGAGGACGAGGGGAAGCTTTGCTAATGCTGGTCCCACTGTGTTGTGCCCAGAGACACAAAGAGATGGCATCAAGGGGAGAGGACAGTGTGGAGAGAACCAGGCCTGGGTGTCCGGCGGAGCCAGGTCCGAATCTCAGCTCTGCCGGAGATGAACCGTGAGACTTGCAGAATGCACTTAATGGCTTGGGGGGCTCGCATCTGTTAGCAAGGGCCGAAAAGACAGCTCAGAAGATAGTGTGAGTAGGTGTGCAGGGCCCCAAATGGCCAGTGTGCAACGGACGCTGGCCCTGGACAGCCCCTGGGAAGCTTAGAGGATGGGAGGGGAAGTGGCCAAGGAGAGCTGATGGCGGCCAAGTGACCCCTGCCTCTTCCTCCACCCGCCTCCGTGCTGCACTGGGCGACGGGCACCATAGTGCGGCTGCCCTCTGGCCGTGCTGGCACGCTGCATTTCCCCTTTCCTGGCCCCTGCTGATAAGTATATCCTGTTGCATAAAAATACATCTACCCTTACGGTAAGACTCCCGGTGGGGAACTCGGAGCAGCCCCTTTCCAGCCCGGGGGGCAAGCATGGCCTTCCCCTGTAAGCCACGTAGGAGTGGCTGCAGTAAGCGGTGAGTCCCAACCCCAGGCTCAGGCTCGGGCAGGGCAGCTGGGGAGAGAGGCGGGGCTGGCCATGGCGACAGGGTGGTTTATAAGCACCATCTCCAGCTGAGACAAGTGCTTACCGGGCAGCGCCAGGTCTGAACACGCACCTGCTATTGCTCTTAACAGCAGCAGACAACCTGGTTAGTTCCCCCCGTGCCCCTGTCCCCAAGGAACCTGAGTCAGAGAGGCCAAGGACCTAGCTGGAGGTACAAGCTGGATTTGAACCCAAGTTTAACTCCAGGAGCCAGGCTTCTAGCTGAAGGCTGCCCACTGTGGAATCTCATTGAGGGAAATCACTCTCGAGGCTGAGTGAGTGGCTTGCCGAGGTTCCTGGCCACTCCTGGATGCTGTGGGAGATGGGTGGATGGCGACCAAGAGCCTTGGCTGCGGTATGCACAGGTGGGCTGGCCCCGAGAGACACCTGCCCACTACGTCCTCCTCCTGCTCCCCTGCGTCCAGGAAACATCACCGTGAGAGAGTGGATTCTCTGCTTCTTCAGTTTACCAGTGGGCACTGCTACAGCAGTGTGCATCTTCCCTGTTATTGGCTGCATTTCTAGTCCTCATTTGTATTTTTTTTAAAAAAGATTTGTTTTGAAAGAGTTACAGAGAGAGAGAGAGAGAGCGCGCGCAAGTGAGCAAGATCTTCCATCCACTGGTTTATTCCCCAAATGGCAGCAATGGCCAGGGATGAGCCAGGACAAAGTCAGGAGCCAGGAGCTTCCTCCTGGTCTCCCACATGGGTGCGGGGGCCCAAGCACTAGAGCCATCCTCTGCTGCTTCTCCAGGCACATTAGCAGGGAGCTGGATCGGAAGTGGAGCAGCCAGGACTCGAACCAGCGCCCATATGGGATGCCAGCGCTACGGGCGGAGGCTTCACCAGATATACCACAATGCCGGGCCCTCCTCATTTGATTTAAGTGAGGTAAAATTCCCTCAGTGTCTCCACTTAACACCTCAGTGGCATTTAGCACTCACAGTGCTGTGCAGCCATCACTCCATGTCCTTCCAGAACCTTCTCATCAGCCCCCAAGGAGACCCTGTACCCATCAACAGTCACTCCCCAGCCCTGGACAACCAGTCATGGGTTCTTCCTCCCCAGAGCCTCTTCTGGGCCTCTGTAGAGATGGATTTACGTAGCAGATAGCCCTGTGTGTCTGGCTGCTGTCACTTAGCGTGGTTTTGAGGTTTCCCATCAGCATCTCATTCCTGATGCGACTGATGTGACCCATGGCAGGGTGGTGGTGGTGGGGGGACAGAGACCACAGTTCATCGACCCACTCATCGCTGGTGAAGGCTGGCACTGGTTCCACCTTTGGCCGTCGTCAGCAGCTGCCGTGCACACTCGTGTGCCTGCCCGGAGAGACTCTCGCCGTTCCCTGCTCTTGGATCTTCACGCCTAGGAGGAGCACTGCTGGGTCATGTGTTAACACTGCTCCTTTCAAATTTTTCATTTGTTTATTTTCACCCATTTGAAAGGCAGGGAGAGAGACAGAGAGAGCGCTTCCATTTGCTGGTTTGCTCCCCAAATGCCTGCAAGAGCAGAGCTGGGCCAGGCTGAAGGCAGCAGCCAGGAGCCAGGAGCTCCATGTGGCTCCTCCACACGGTGACAACAGGGACCCAGGCCCTTGAGCCATCGCCTGCTGCTTCCCGGAGTGTGCATTACAGGAAGTAGAGCCCAGGCACTCAGGTGTGGGTGCAGAAATCCCAAGCTGCATCTTGATCCTTAGGCCGGACGCCCGCCTGCTTGCCCAGGAGCTCGACATCCCCACACTGGCTGCGCCAATTCACATTTCTACAGCAGGGCGTGCGGCTCCAGCCCCTCCATGCCCTCACTAAAAACCTCGCTTTCACCCTTGCCACCCTAGAGAGAGAGCAGCGACAGCTGCGTGGATCCAGCTGGGGAAACAGGTTTTTCAAATGCTGTGCGGAGAAGGATCCTGTGCATAAATGGCCAGGGGGCAGCGGGAGCGGCTGACCCAGCCCTGAGGAGGAATCCAGGCTTGCGCTGGGCCTGTAACAGCAGGGACAACTCCAGAGCGAGCCACGCGGGCGCCCTCGAGTCAGGGCTACGCTGAATCCATCTTGAATGAAGTCCTAATACATTTCTTTAAAATAAAAAATGCAATCGAACTTGATCTGGGCCAAAAACAAGCAGAAAGGATCTTGGCTCTCATCCGTTTCTGTCTCAGGGGGACACAGGTTGTCCTCCGTGGGCTACCGTCGGGAAGTCGCCCTGACTGACCACGGTCCTGTGTCACTTCCCACCGTGGCCGCTGAGTAAACTGAGCAGCTGACCCCTTGCCAGACGGACAGGCCCTGTCCCACGATGTCATCACGCAGGCCCTCACGCAGATTTATGTACCAGTCACTTTAGAAATAAAGGGACTGGAGGTGCGTGTCTGTGTATAGGGTACATTGGGTAAGACGCCGTTTGGGCTGCCCACACCCCGTACTGGGTTTGCTTCTGTTCCAGCTTCTTGCTGGAGCAGACTCTGGGAAGCAGCAGGTGGTGGCTCATGCAGTTGGATCCCTGCCACCGGCCTCAGAGACCCCGAATGAGTATCTTGCTCCTGGCTTGGCCTCACCCAGCCCTGACTGGGGGGTGAACCAGCAGATGGGACATCTCTTTGTCTCTCAGCCCTTCAAATAAAAGGAAAATAAAATCGGAAAGAAACAAAGGAAATTGGGCAACGTAGGGCTTCCCCTCCCAGGCTCTGCCACTGCCACTCTGCATGGAGGAATACTGCCCTCAGCCACAGGACAAGGGCACCTTGTAGTTTTAGTGCAGGTGGCGGCTGTGTGATGGCAGAGGCGAGTGGGATAGCTGGGTGCCACAGGCGGGGGTCCGGGCATCAGAGGGCGAAGCTTCAGACAGTGCCAACCAAGCCACGCCACGTCCACCTCTCGGAAGCACGGGTCGCTGGCTAAGACTCAACATACAAAGAACATGTTCCACAGCACAAGAGACCAGGGACCACTGGACCACGGGACCTTGCAGTGGAAGGTGGCAAACAAGCTACAGCCCCTGTGAGAGCTGCAGCATGCCGGCTGTGGGGTGAAGATGGCGGTTCCGCTTCTCCGCCTTTGCACGCGATTCCAGGAGGGTCTGCCGACAGCACATGGCTGTGCCCACCCTCACCACAGCCCAGTCCCTGGGCGGGGCCCCTCGCCCTCCGTGCACAGCTGCCACAGCAACTCCGAAGTACCACCCAGCCCTGTAGGCTCACTGCCTCTGGACACAGGGGCAAGGGGACACGGAAAACTCAGTCCGCAGGAGGACTCTGTCAGCCCCAGCGCCTCTATCCTCTTAAGCCTGTTTTTCTCTCTTCTGAGGAAGGTGAACTTGAGGCTGTGTTTTGGGGATGATGGCACGGAGAGTTACTCCAACGGTGTTGGGAGAGACGTGGCCTGTGGCCACCAGGGAGCAGCTCACACCAGGAGCCGGGAGCCGGGAGCCGGGAGCCGGGAGCCGCCCAGGCATTCATGACGGAACCGAGCTACACAGAGGGTGCCGGGCGCGCAGGAGACCCTCTAAAAACGAGAAACAACGAGAATGCCTTCCCCATCAAATCATTTTATTGGGTTAATTAAACAGCTTAAAGACGATTCATTTTGTTCGGTACCCTTCTAGAAAATATTTCAAGTTTTAAATGAACTTCCAATACATAAAACAAAATTACTTTACCATACACAAATTGCAGATCAAAATACAACACTCTGTTTCTGTTTTCTGACAGTTATAAAACCCAGTCGATACAAACTACATAAAAAAGATAAAACACTTTCACTGATCCTTGGTACAAGAGAACAGCACAGTGGCACAGGTCCCGGGGCACAGGAGCTGTGCCGGGGGAGGGGGAAGGGAAGGGTTCGACCCGTGGTTACCCACAACCTACTGAAGCATGTAGACAATACGCGTGCTCGGGGTTTAGGAAGGGTGACCGACCCTTTGTGCGGCCGTATACTTGTGAACCGGAGAGCAAGTGTGTGAGGAAGGTTACTCACTAACAGTGGCTTCTGACTGGGCTACATTTCACACCGGCAAAGGAGCAGATTACTCCACAGAACACAGCGCTACATGTGGACCACAGAATGCGAGACACCAGGTCAGTACAATTTCTCTGCTAGCCTACAGCGTCTGGGGAGTACAGTTTCACAAGTTGCATGCTTCCGGGACTTCCAGTATTTTGAGCCTTGCTTAGCTTGTGTGTCTTCCCTGTTTGCTAACAACAGGGCGCTGTGGACAGACAGGATGACTTGACCACACCCAATAAAGCCTCCTGTGCACCCACGTGAGGTTTACTAGGTCATAAAGGCTGCAGGTTTGAGTTCCTGCCACTCTGCGTGGAGCCGCGTCAGAAAGCGCAGGTGTTGAACTACAGAGGTGTGCGTTTACCAGGAGGAAGGCTGGTACGGAATTCTCCTTCTGGTATTCAAAGCATCCAAGTGCCAAATGAAGAGTGTGCTCAAGACTGGTTCCTGGCCAGGGTGACAGTCACCTGTAAGTGCCGTGCGTACCCCACACAGGCACGAGCCAGCGGGAGCAGAGAGCAGCCCTGCTGTGAGAGTCAAATTGCACCCACAACCTTGTTTGCAGTGATTTCCTTGAGGGCCTTCTCTCCTGACAGAGGCCTACACCAGCAGGAGAAAACAAAACTACGGCCCCCACCGCGATGCGCTATGGTCCCCAGGGACCCTGTGTGCCCAAGCCTGCCTGCACAGCTCTGTCCAATCCGCCGCTTCCCCCGCGTGGGTGCCTCACTTAGGCTGCGTCCACTGAAGCCAGCCTCTTTCCCACGTCTGTCACAGGTCACAAGTGGCATGGCTGGCATGGAACAAAACGACTATCACTAGTTCCCAGGTGACTGGAAGGGGTACAGGAGGGAGGAGCCGGTCACAGCGCGTCCACACCAAAGAACCCCAGGAGCGGAAAAGGCCTCGGGTTACCGAGCCAACGGCGAGCTGTGCTCAGGAGCCGGCGTCTTCTCACGGAAGGGCCCCGACTTGCCCCAGGGAGACAGGACGCCCCCTGCGCACTCGGCAGCCGCTGTCTCCAGGTGACTGGAGTTCCGCAGCTGAGCAGAGAACACCCCCGCTGCCCGCGCCAGAGCCCACGTGATTCCTCATGAAGAAGGGTCCGCATCCATTCAAAGAATGGACGCTAGATTGATATGTAATGATACACGCATTTTCTGGGTTTGCCTTCTGACAAACACTCGCACAGGTGGCCTCTCTGTCACTGTCCCTGGGTGACGGCAGCCTGGAGACTGCTCTCGGTAGGAGCTGAGAGAAGCTCGCTCTACCCAGCCCCCCAGGACATGCGGAACACAATCCATGCAGGGCCTGCCCAGGGGCCCCAGGCACGTCCCGCTGGACAGTGGGTCACCCAGTGCTGCCCGAGGCGCTGAGGCAGTGCAGGGGGAGGGGAGGTCCGTTCTAGCTTCAGCTGCTCAGGGAGCTGGGGTGCACTGGCCACCCCTGAGGCCTGCCCCGGGCAGCTCCAAGGGCTGGGTGACAGGCCTGGTAAGACAAAGGCAGTGTGAGAGCGCTGGTCGGGGAACCAGGAGAGCGATCCTGCCCCCTCTGAGTGCTCACTCAAGCTGTCAGAAACCAGGCTGGGCGAGGAGTGGGATGGAGGGGCAGGGGGCAGCGTGCGTGTGATGATGACAGACATCAAGTGCCTCAAAAACCCGCGCAGGGCAGCCTCCTGTGTCACAGCAGGTCCCTCAGCAGCACAGAAGGGACCTGTTCTTGCCCAGGGAGCCACCCAGCCCGTCACTGCGGAGCGGGGCCACAGACAGCAAAACCAACGTGCTTCCAACCCAAGGTCACGAGGAGTGAGGATGACGCAGGCGACGGGCAGCCTGCTCAGATGACCAGGGTGCTGCCCAGGCGACAAACCACTTGGGAAGGGATTTACAACGGAAGGCATGCGAGGCGAGGGTCGCTGCTCCAGTGGACAATACGGTTCGAGGAAAACCTCTGGCAAAGCATTTCTGGAAGTCCCGCTAGAATCAGAATGCCCAGGTGCAGAAGGTGAAGGGGCTGTGGCCAAGAAACTGGGGTGGTGATGGGCAGAGAGGAGGCTGGGTGGGCGGGAGGAACGTGGAGAGAGGGCAGGCATACTGAACAGACTCTTCTCCTCAAAAACCACCGAACAATTCAAGTACCAACCAATTTGTTCCTAAGGAAATGGTTCACAAAATCTCCCATTTGCAAGGAGCTTTGGGGACTCCAACCCATGGGTCCCCTGCCACAGGGCACAGTCCTCTGGCTGCAGCCATGGCCGTGGAGAGCTGGGCACTCAGGACACAGGAGGCATCTGCTGCACCAGTAGGCAGTTAGTTCTGTCTGGATGGAGATCAGATCCTGCCTCCGCAGCTCCGCCCACTGCCCGGGCGAGGCTCTTGGAGCACACGCGTCTGCCGTGCAGCCTCTGGCAGGCCAGATCCTTCAACGGCCCCCTGAGCCTGCAGCTCCCCCCAGCGGTCAGGCAGCATGAGACCTCCTCCCAGACGCCGCCCCCAGACAGCCCCGTGCTGCCACCTAGGACAGCTGGGTCTGCTGGCCCCAGGCATAACCCACGGCCCCTGCCACTTGCTCTTTCAGCAGCCACTGTCGTTTCTGAACGCAGACTGGAGATCCTAACTCCCAACCCAGCACCCCCCCACACGCACCTGCTCTGTGTCTCCACACAGGTCACTGACTTAACTGTTCAAAGGGACACTTGTGGATACCTCACTGTGCTGACGAGGGTCTGTTCTTTCAGCATGGCCTGGGCATGACTACTCAACCTGGCTGTTACGCCCTTTTCCTATTTGTAAAGATACCGACAACGATGCTGCCAAAGGTCTCACTGAGATCAACAGCACAGTCTCAGAGTGCGAGCTGTGCGGCACTAAGTGCTCCTTCTTGCTATCACTTTATCAAACAGCCTCCTTTATTTGAAGGTACAAAAGTTCTCTCACACATACGCACACACGTACTTGCCTGCTTTTTTTTTTTTAAGTTTTATGTAATATATCCACATTAAGAAAACATAGTTTCGGCCTACTGGCCTCAAACAGATCTTAGAAAATACCTAGTTTATTTGAACAATGTAGACTACTCTCTTTGATATTTTAGTAGGAAAAAAAAAAAAAAAAGAAATCCGCATTAGCAGAGAGTTTTGAGTATCCTTGAGGGCTTCATTAGGCAAATTCCCCACAGAGGGCCATTCATCACAAGCTAAATTCTAACAAGCTACACACAGGCGGGATGCTTCTGCTGCCTAGGGTCACCCTGGATAAGGACACAGAGACGCAGGAGGGAGGCGGCACGGGTCCAGGTTCCCTTGCTGTCCCACGGCAGCAGCCATTGGATGAAGAGAGCAGTGAGGCCAGGGATGCTTGGCTCCGGTACCCCCTGTGCTAAGACAGGAGCAGTGACAGTCACTACTGACGAGGGCAAGGCACCAGCCCAAGTCTGAAGGTCACTGCTACAGTCAACCTGCATGACCACCTGCCCAGGTAAATGCCCCACTGCCTTACTCCGGCAGGTACAAGACTGAGTTGAGCTTTGGGGCCAAAGAGCAGAAGTGTCCTCCACCCCAGCGTCACCAGACACCACAGCGTGCACTCAGCACCTGGGTTTGCTGGGCAAAGAATGTTCCAGAACAGTCAACAACGCCTGGGCTGCAGTGAGAGGGACAGGCCCAGGTTCTCTTGGGAACCATGGAGAGGAAGTGTCCAAGTCCTGCAGCCACATCAACAGGGCACTGGCAGACGGTCACCTGTGGAGGGACCTTGTCATTCCACGGAGTCAGGAGCAAGCCCTCCCTAACTCTGAAAAGCATAGGCAGAAAAAGCAAATCTTATGAACGCATGAGGACAGTTCGGTGTTAAATTTTACTGGCGCCTAACTTACTACAAGCACGCGAGGCTTTCAGGAATGGGCACACCTGTTCTGGTCACAGCGACCATCCCAGTACTCTATATTTACTAAGGCCACAGCCTACCTGCCCATTGCCTGAGCTAGATCATTTCTACAAGAGACGACTCCCAGAGGGAGGGTGTGTCCACGGTGATGCACGTGGTGATGGCACCAGGCGAGCTGGCAGACGCTGGGGGCGTGGACAAGGCACCATGTACCAGGAAAGCATGTCAGATTGCTCCTGTGTTGGGAAACACTTTGAGAATTTCACTTAAAACCTTGGGCTATCAGAAAGAAAAGAGGGGAGGGGCTTAGTCACGAGCTGCTATTTCCATCAAAATTAGAGTCGTGGGAAACAACAGCACCTATGGAAACATCTGAGGGTGCCCCACTGGGTCACACACAGGCAGACCCACTTCCCTGCTGGGCCTAGGACAGAAGGAAGCTCCCTGTGTGCACACAGCGGTGGGGGTGAAATACCCCGCATTTCTGCACTAGAAAACAGAGCCTTTCAGAGACTCTTTTTTTTAAAGTTCAAGTAATCACTCGGCAGCAGCTCCAGGAGAATCATTGTTTCTCCTGATGGAAAGTGCCTATTCTAAATGGAGATTGTGCGCCTCAAGGCCCTGACTGCTTGCTTCCAGGCTTTTGTTAAAGGACAGAGTGTGTTGAATTCCTCTAACTTGGCAGGGGGTCAAGCACAACACTACCTAATGAGGTAGCTGAGAACAGAGGTTTTCCTATAAACACAAAGAACCGGGGGAATAAGTGCATGAGGGAATAAGTGCACGCAACTCTCATCCAATTAAACAGGAAACGTGATAAAGCAAGCTATGTATAGTTGTATTTAAAGCAAGGTCATTGGTAGAACTTGAAAGAATGTAACTCCAGGTCCTAAGGTACACCTTACTACACCTGAGTGAAAACAGCAATAAGGTCCCAGGCAGAAGACAGACTGGAGGCAGGCTCCACCTCCCTCCCCCACCCATGCTGCCTCTAATTTCACGGTTATCAAGTTGAACATCAATACCAGAGTTTATAATCAGGTCAAAGTTCAGGTGAGTACCCATTTTAAAAGACTGGTTTTTATCTCTAAATAAAAAAGAAAAGAGAAAGTAACAGATGTTTCTCACTGAATAATTACCAACTTAGTTTTATTTGTTGGTATCAGGAGAAAGGGAAGGAGCTGAAAAATCCAATCACCGGGAGTCCAGTGACAGAACTGAAGAACAAACTTTGCTAAACAACGTGGATTAGGCCAGAGAAAGCAGGCGCATAACTGGATCCTCCTAGGTCACAGAAATGGAACTACTACAAGGACATGGTCTTGAGACAGATTTAAAGTCATAGAGTCACTTCTGAAAAAACACAAAATTTAAAAAAAGTCTTGTTGGTCGACCTGGTAGATGGAGAACTAGACCTGACTGCCCGCGCACGCGTGTGGGAGCCACCTACGGGCAAGTGGGTCTGCGCTCGCCTACGCCAGCTGCGGAGAACACTCAGGGCTCGTGAAAGAGGCGGGAAACACTCTCCTCAGCACTTGAGGACCCAGCTTCCTCCTCCCTGCTGATCACAGGCTAGCGGAGGACAGCCAAGGTCACGCTTCTCATCGCTTCCCTTTACACACAAACACCTACTTCTCTTCTTAGGACCTTCCTAAAATCCCAAATTTCTGGGAGCTAACTGGTGAACAAAGACGTTTCACCTTACATCTGCACAACTTGACTACAACAGGATGACTCTATGATGAAAGATACTCGTATGCCAAGTAAAACCAACTTATAGGCTAAGAGGCTGAAGAACGCATTGGTACCCAAGAGCTTGGAGCTGCACCTGCTTGGGCCTCAGAGACTGCTGCCGGACAGTGCAGAGGGCGTGCCACCCGTTCCAGCTACGTGAGGACCAGAGCAATGCATTATGGAGCCCATGTACAAAGTGTTAAATAAAATCAACATTAAACAGGAGTGCTGGGTCTCAAAAATCCTACAGAACGTATGGAGACCCAGGGTTGTGCGCAGTGGATCAGGCACTTGGCATTGTTTTTTTTTTCTTCTGGCTTTCCACTCCATAACAAGAGGCCAGCCCGTCTGTGTACAAAGCGTCTCGTCAAAAACCCAGCAAAATTAGTCACTCTCAGAGAGCATAACCCAGTGAAAGCCACCCCTCGGACCACAGGAATACCTGGGGATCTCAAAAGGCTCACAGAACATGCGTATTATGAAATAACTAGGTGAGCTGATGACAGGCAGGGTCCCGGTGCATCCCTGCATCCCGCAGCAGGCTACAAGCCAGAGGGGGAGGGCAGTCTGACATCCGCCTCCTTGTTAAGCTCCCAGAGACACAGGCCCAGTTCCCAGTGGGTGCTCAGTGGACACCTGCTGACAGCCCCAGGGCAGCTTTGCTCTGCTGGGCCAGGTTCAGGGGCAGCCCCCACAAAAGCCGCCTCTCCCTTCCTTCCGCAGGGTGTCGGAGGGTTGCAGCACCTTTGAATGGGTACAAAGAAAGTGCCACCTCTTTCTCTCCCCAGCGAATCAAATGTCTCCATCTGTCCACAGGAGGCCTTTTGAATCAACAAAGCCAACATGCTGAAGGTCATAGTGCAGGGTTTTCAGCACTCCTGGGAAAACTTGTGGGGGTCCCCGGCTTGGCACCTGCAGTAGGAATGTACCAAGGGAACCCCAAGGGCCCAAGGCGACTAAGCTCTTCCTCCAGGAACCTAACTTTGTACCCACACGTCGCAGCAGACAGTCCTCCCTTCACCTAATCGACACAAAGAATGTATTTCCTCTACCTTGCCTGGCGAAACTCTCCACTTGTGAATAGAAAAATGACACTTTCAAGCCATCAGTGAAGAAAGTTCCACCTCTGAGGTGGCCTGCAGCGTAAGAGAACACCCCACCACCAGCGCCAGAACAGCCGGCACGCTCTGGTCGTTGCTGCACAGTGTGAGAAGGTGTGCTATCAGTCACCAGCTCCTCACGGCAGTCACATACAAAGCCAGACAACAAACATACCGGCTACTCAGGCCAAGTATCCGCTGCACACCCTGCTAGCTGGGGACCACTGTTTTACATCCAGCTGAAGAGGAGAAAAGCAAACATCAAGCAAAAGTACAAACTGCAACTATGTGACTACTTGAGTTTAACACGCAGAATAAACTGAAAGCGGGACACCCAGGCTCAAGAACTGATGTGAAGCACCAGGACACCGGACACGTGTAGTTTGGAACTACAACTAAAAAGTAAACATGTACAAATGGATTTCTGAAGTCATGCGGCACAACACACGCACGCACACACACACGCTCACTCACGCATCTCACCCTTTCTCTTCTCCCAGGGTGTAAGCACTACCAAACACACACCAAAAAACTTCATTTTAAGTTAAACACTTATAATTTGGATGTGTTAAAGAAAGAAACAAACAAACCTATTGAAGACAGTAGGCTGGGAGAGACGCTTTAAATATCCACTCACTCTAACCTAAGACAACTCTCCTTCTAGTGGTGGGACAAGGAAAATAAATTGCACTTCCCCATAGATACTTGTATGTAACATTTGAGGACCTACCCTCAGCTGCCAATTCCCACACATCTGGTCAAAGTGCTTAACTGAGAAAGAAGTATCAGGAACAACAGGTGTTTCAAGGCATAAGTGGAATGTTAAAACACAAACCTGCATGAAATGAATTACAATTTATTTCACAATACTGAAATAAATGTAATATACAAAGAAGGTCATGATTAATTTCGCAACATAAGAAAATTAAATACAACGCTATGCTTCAACACAGCATTTTTATATTTATATTTAGTAAAACAACAGTTTGGCACTTAGTAGCTTTTGTTGGTTATTGCATCCCATATTATGTGGCAAATTTATTTTATAAAATATTATCTAATTTCTGCAGCTACAGTGTCACTGAACTGAATTAAAAAAAAAACAACCTATGTTTTATAAAATGGGTTTACCAAGTCAAGCAGGCACTGATAACATTGCAGTAGGAACCCACTCACTCCTCAATAATCATTTATCTCCGTGGAGAGGCCTGGCATGGATGGAAGAATTTTAAATTTCAGTGCTGACAGACGTCCACGTTCCCCAGCTGCAGCTCTGACGCCCAGGGACTACACTGTCCAGGGTACATCTCACCAGGCAAGTCCACCTCTGCTGCAATTGGTTCCCTCTTGAACTAAGACCTAACTATAAAAACAAAGACGTCTTTGAAGTAGCCACAGAGCTTGTTCTAATTAAAACACATCCAAAGGTCACCGGGAAAACATGGAGACAACAGCCGACCGGCACACAGTAAAACTCTATGCCCGGCTCTGATTCAAATATCAAATTTGGATGCTGAATGTGTGGCCCATTGGGCCACTCTGGTATATAAGATACAAACTTCGGATCTTCTTTCACTAAGTAGCTGCTGGACAGATGGAGAGCTAAGGTGGCACACGTGATGTGCTCTGGAACCGCCCTGCACAGGGCCTCTGTCAGCAGCTTTCGTAGCTGTGGACTGACTTCCGGCAGTCAGTCGCAGACGGGCCACCCTTCTAGGCTCAAGGCTGGGAAACCAGAAGCAACACTCCGTGTGCATGTTAACAGCACACAAACATTCCACACAGGACGTCTCCAGGAGAAATGCCTGTTCTCAAATTTACAACCAAAGAATACATTTATACACTTATTAGTCGTTAAGACAAAATGTTGCTCCTTTAGCCACATTCTCCACGAAAAACAAAGCCGTAGAAAACAATTAAAAATGAAGTACTCGATAGTAAATTGATTAGAAATTCGATATTGCATAAAATTCAAATTATGAAGTAATCAAACACTTTGAGGTCCCTGGTTTGACACTCAGGTGGTGGAATTTGAATGGAAAACAAACTCTCTCGCAAGACAACTTCCGCTACTGGGGACTTCTCCCCCTCTGGTGGGAGGTGGGCTGGGAGAGAGGCAGAGACAGGGAAGAGGAAAAGAGGAGCAGATCGACTCGTTCTACATGAACAGAATGAAATTAAGTTGAGGTAGTTTATTCTACCAGCCAAACTTTACTCATAATGTAATTTGTCTGTAACTCTCACCAGCAAACAGCACTGGGAAAATTCTACTCCAAAGACTGAACTATGAACACAGAATTGCATCCTAAGACAAGTTTTCAAATTCCAAACAGTAGTAAACAAGACTTGTGTGCTTTCAGACACATTATATTAGAAAGTTTTTGATCCCTATATATTTTGTCTAGACAGCTTTTTTTTTTTAACAGTCACAGAAGACCTTTCCTATTTGTCCAACTCAAGCCTTTCTCTCTCCCATTCACCAATATCCTACTTTAGAAATGGTTCTGATCAAATGGAAAGGAAGAGTGGTGCTGCGTGAGATCCTTCACGATTCCGACAGCACTACCCCAGAAACAACGGCATGACACATCTCAATCAAGCTAACGCACCGGCTAGCAACCTCCTGCAGGTTCACGCGAGGGCTGCGACCTGACTCATCGATTACCACACCTTTACATTACTAAGATAGAAGGTTAGTCTCATCATAATACAGCTTTTAACAGATTCTTAGGATGTAATACTAGTAATAAATGGAGACTACCTGACTTATTGTCCAATCTAACATTTGAGGCACAAGTCTTAACTCGTTGGGCAGGGTTAGGCATAATAGATCCTTCCCAGTGCGATAGAAAAGCGATCTGGGTATGTCTGGATATGTTGATTTGCATATATGGATTTGTTGTTTGTTCACCAAAGCCACACACTTGAACCCAGCAGTCAGGCAGCTGTGGTTCCCTTCAGGGAAATGCACCTCAGTATCTGAACTTGGACATTTTACAGCACACAGCTCCCGCTCGCTTCTCCTCTGCACGTCTGCTAGCCTCCACTGCCTACGGCCCACCTAACTGAGGAGCAGATCCCTCCCAGGCAGTTTCTCCACACTTCCCTGTTCTCTCAAACGGGAGCTGAGGCTCAAGCTTGGGAAGCATTACGAAACCACCAAAAAGGTACCACAGCAACACCCAGCACGCACAGCGAGTTTCAGCTGCCATCTCTTGTCCTCCCTTACGTAAAGCTATGTCATGGTGCTCTCGGGCAGGCTCTCGCGTTCTGCTCCGCTTCTTCCTCATGGCGAATGGACACGGATACGGAATAAGCCTTGCTGAAGCTGCAGGCGGAAGAGCTTGCAATTTGCAATACGTAAGGCTGCACACCCGGTGCGGCGAAGGTCGGATGGAAGAAGTGGTTTCGTGTGGTGCCAGGTTCCTGTGCTGCGTTTAAACTCACGCACATAGTCGTAATTGGTACCTAATCCACAAAAACACACACAGCCGTGATGAGGTGCCTCAGAATCACCAGCAACAGTTCTGACAAAGTCACCAGTACTCTTACCTGTATCCAGATCTCCGATAACATAAATACTAGCTCCTATAGGCACAGCTCCATAGACGAAAGAGGAACTGGCAGGGATGCACAGGTTCTGGTCGTTAAGGTAGATCCACCTGAAAGCAAAGTGGCAGACAAAACTAAGGAAATCGAAGCGGTGACCACGACATTTAGGAAGACTGCCTGACCGAGCCACACCAGCTGCTCCACGCTGACTCCCACTCTAGCTCCAGGTAACCCCGGACGGGCTTCCTGACATGCAGAGGTTAATTCTGCCAGGGCTGGAAGGTCACGCACAGCGCATCACAGAGTGTGTGCTCTCCAGTCTGCTGCTTAGAGTGAGCACAGAGCTTCGGAGAGTCAGCCGTGTTGTCTGCAGCAGGAATTCGCTCATTTCTAGAAAGCATCCCATTACACGGACGGGCCAGAATTTACATTCACCTGCTGATGAGCGCACTTGGCAGTGTTTCACATTGTGAACAAGGCTGCAGTGAACTTGAGGGTGCAAGGTTTTCTGTGGACCCAAGCTACGGAATCGCAGGGTTTACGGTAAGGGTTATTCCATGTGATGGGAAAATGCCTCACTGCTTTCCAAAGGGTGGTGCGTTCTGCTTTCCCAGGAGCAGTTTACGAAAATCCCAATGCTTGGTATTTCTGTCAGCTCTTGGTACTGCCAGTCTTTTTGATTTCAGCCACTTTCCTGGTGTGTGTTTCCAAAGAACAATGATGGAGAGCAGCTCTGCATGTGCTGACTGGCATTTCACGGGTCTCGTGCCAATGTCTGCTCAGAGTTTTGCTGCTTTCAAAAATTCGTTTACTGTCTTCCTATTGAATCGCAAGGTTCTTTATTATTTTGTAGACACAGGCCTTTATGAGATTATGAGTATGAGTATTATGAATATGCTTCCCAGCATGCAGGCTGTTCATCTCAGTTAGAGAGATTGTCCTCCTAAACCATCTTCTGGAAATTCTATGGCTTTAGCTCTTACATTTTAGATTACTTGTGTGTAAGGCAGGAGTCAAAGATCACTTTTCTCCACACAGATAGCCAGTTTCCCCAGGACCATTTGCTGCAGGCCTTTCTTTCCCCACTAACTGCCTTAGCACCTCTGTTGAAAATCAGTTTAGTAACCACTAATAGGATCCTGAGCTCCATGAAGAAGTGTCTGATGCAGAGTGAGGCAGAGAAAAGAAGACATGAGCCTGGAGCACCTCGTGGGGCCAGAACGGAGGTGACTGGACAAGGACAGGGGCTGCAGGAGCCGATGGGGGTGGGGCCAGAACAGAGGTGCCTGGACAAGGATGGGGGCCACAGGAGCCGACAGGGGTGGGGCCAGAACGGAGGTGACTGGACAAGGACAGCGGCCACAGGAGCCGACGGGGGTGGGGCTAGAATGGAGGTGCCCGGACAAGGACAGCGGCCACAGGAGCCGATGGGGGTGGGGCTAGAATGGAGGTGCCCGGACAAGGATGGGGGCCACAGGAGCCGATGGGGGTGGGGCCAGAACGGAGGTGCCTGGACAAGGATGGGGGCCGCAGGAGCCGACAGGGGTGGGGCCAGAACGGAGGTGCCTGGACAAGGATGGGGGCCGCAGGAGCCGACAGGGGTGGGGCCAGAACGGAGGTGCCTGGACAAGGATGGGGGCCACAGGAGCCGACAGGGGTGGGGCTAGAATGGAGGTGCCTGGACAAGGATGGGGGCCGCAGGAGCCGACAGGGGTGGGGCTAGAATGGAGGTGCCTAGACAAGGATGGGGGCCACAGGAGCCGACAGGGGTGGGGCCAGAACGGAGGTGACTGGACAAGGACAGCGGCCACAGGAGCCGACGGGGGTGGGGCTAGAATGGAGGTGCCTAGACAAGGATGGGGGCCGCAGGAGCCGACAGGGGTGGGGCCAGAACGGAGGTGCCTGGACAAGGATGGGGGCTTCAGGAGCCGACGGGGGTGGGGCCAGAACGGAGGTGCCTGGACAAGGATGAGGGCCACAGGAGCCGACGGGGGTGGGGCCAGAACGGAGATGCCTGGACAAGGACAGGGGACACAGGAGCTGCTGAAGCTGGGACAATCTGGGCAATCTCAACGCCGCAGCACTGGACTTACAGGGTAAAACATCCATGAATCCATACTTACAAGTAATAGAAAAAAACCTAAAAAGAAGGGAGACGGGAGGGATTTTTTACAGAAGAATTCCAAGTAACACACACAGAAGGAATGTGGGACACAATCACCTCTAGGCAAACGGCACAGTCATAAGCACCACAGGCTAGGTCCACTGTGTGCGAGAGGTAGAATTAGTGGGTGGTCAGCGGTGCCAAACCCCTGCATGCTCCTCTCCCGAGTACCCACTACGATGTCTCTCTTCTGTCCTGGACCTAACGGATGCTTTCTTCACAATTCCTCTTGACACCTCCTCCCACTCTTTGCCTTTACCTGGTCTGACCCCGACACTCACCTGGAGCGAGCGTATTATCCCAAGATTTCTGGAACAGTGGGCAGCTCTGGGCTGGCCCTCCAGGCGATCTCGCCTCTATTGACCTGCCACCCCACACCCTATTTCAATATGTTGATGATCTCTGTAGCCCTCCCGAGACACCTGTCCCCAACAAACCACGAGTCTCTTGAACTTTCTAGCTGAGAAAGGTTATTGGGCGTCTCCAAAGAAGGCTTCCACTGCTGTCACCTTCTTGGGACTCCTGGTGATGCTAGACACTCCGTTCCTTTCCCATGTACTAAGTGAGACCTCCTCTTTCTTGGGACTTGTGGGATATTTTCACATCTGGATTTCAAACTTTTCTCTTATATGCTAAACCTATGAAGCCACGAGAGGCAATCTAGATGGCCCTTGCAAGAGACTTCCTCCCTAGAGACCCCATTCCAAACCCTAAAGAAGGCTCTTCTACAAGCCCGCCTTGAGTCTTCCCAGCCGACTTAAACCGTTCCTCCTCTCTATTCATAGCTCTAAGGGGCAGGCACTCAGTCTCCTGGCCCAAAAGGCCAGAGATATTACACCTGTGACCTCTTTCTCCAGTTAGATGGGGTTTATCAAGGACGGTCCCAAGGCCGAGGGGTCATGGCAGCCCTTCTCATATCCGAGGCCCAAAAGCTAACCTTTCATCACCCTTACAAATCTGGTCCTCTCATGGGTTGCAAGACCTCCTCAGCCACCGGGCTTTTCAATCTGTATCGCCATCTCGCGTCCCAGTTCTTCGCTCCACCCTTCTCCAGCCCACCGTTACCTGTCATCGCTGCTCTTCTCTCAGCCCAGCTACTCCCCTCCCCTCGAACCCCACTCCTGTCCTGACTTCCTGGACTTTTCCCTGACTACATTTCACCACCTCACAGACACTCCGATTCCCAAAGCCCCGGATTGGCTCACTGATGGTAGTGCTCCTACAACTCCCCCTTTTCTCACTGGATACGCCATGATTGAGGGACACTGTGATGACACCTCCCCCTCTTCCCCACTTAGGGTCACAGAGGCTGGGCCCCTACCTCAAGGCACTACCTCCCAACAGGCCGAACTGTTAGCCTTGATTCAGGCTTCACCTTAGCCAAAGGAAAGACAGCCAATATGTACACAGATTCCTGATATGCCTATAATATCACCCATTCCAGTGCCCAGATATGGCGAGAAAGGGGCTTTCTGACAGCCCGAGGGACCCCTATAATAAACGGCAAGCCGACTAAAGCTCTTCTCGATGCCGCCCAGCTGCCAGCAAAGCCCCTATTACTCACTGAAGAGGACACCCGAAAGGTAAACAATCCCTATCCGAAGCTCACAGCCAGGCTGATGACAGCTACGCAGCGGCTCCTGGGGAGACAATCCCATCTCTTCTCTGCAGCTCAGCCCCGTCTAGTCAGACCTAGAAACCTCTCCGTTCCAACAACAAAGGGCATCTAGAAAGGATTCATGGTGGCTTCCAGATGAGAAACTAATACTCCCTTCTTCTCTCCAAGTTACTTTCTAAAGAACCTCCATTCTTTCTATCACTCCAACTCTCTTCTTCACTTCTGAGGTCACACATTCTCTAACTCCTGCTATGGAGAAGCTGCGTAACATACCTCAGACATGTAGCATGTGCCAAACTGCTAACCTCAACTCAGGCCCCCCACTCCCCACTCACCAGGCTGGTGGGTCACTCCCAGGAGAGGACTGGCAGATTCACTCACATGCTACCAGTTAGGCGAACACCTTACCTTCTGGTGATGGTGGACAACTTCTTGGGGTGGGTGGAAGCTTTTCCCATGACTAACAAAAGAGCTTCTACTGTTTCCACTATACATTTAAATGATATCACCCCAAGATTTGGATTACCTGATTCCATTCAGCCAGACAATGGACGGGAGTTTACCTCTCATATTACTCAAATAGTATTTGCCTCTCTTCATATCTCATGGCATTTTTTTTTTTTTTTTTGACAGGCAGAGTGGACAGTGAGAGAGAGAGAGAGAAGGAGAGAAAGGTCTTCCTTTACCGTTGGTTCACCCTCCAATGGCTGCTGCGGCTGGTGCGCTGTGGCACACCGCACTGATCCAAAGCCAGGAGCCAGGTGCTTCTCCTGGTCTCCCATGCGGGTGCAGGGCCCAAGCACTTGGGCCATCCTCCACTGCACTCCCGGGCCACAGCAGAGAGCTGGACTGGAAGAGGAGCAACCGGGACAGAATCCAGCGTCCCGACTGGGACTAGAACCTGGTGTGCCGGCGCCGCAAGGCGGAGGATTAGCCTAGTGAGCCGTGGCACCGGTCATCTCATGGCTTTTTCATACCCCCCACCCCCCCACCCCCTTTCAGGAAAGTAGAACGAATGAATGGAATTTTAAAACAGGACCCAACTAAACTCTCCGTCCAGGTCACTTAGACTGGGTGAAACTCCTCCCTCTAGCTCTGTTACGAATCTGATCTCTTCCCCAGAAGGCCCTAATGCTTAGCCCGTCTGAAATTCTCTATGGAGGGCCTCTCCTCTCACCTAACTTCCCTCCCCTACAAAACCTTGCAGCTGTTCCTCCTGCTCTCAGTTTCCCTCTTCTCACTGCAATGCACTCTCACTTACGGACCTTTGCAGACATGCACCTGCCCAAACCACACTCTGCCTCCCTACTCTGTTCCTACTTCTTAACCTGGTGACTGGGTTTGTCTAAAACAAAATGAGGCTGCTCTAAAGCCAAAGTGGAGTAGGCTCTGTGAGGTGATACTGACTAATCCCACCATGGCCAAACTCAAAGGGCACCCCCTTGGGTATGTTTTACTTCATTACAACAAGTAACATCTCCCTAAGTCTACCCCACAGGACCCACCTCTCAGGTTGACACACTAATGAGAGGTATTCACAAGGTCATCGTCTCCGCTGTGGGCGATGTCTCTAGTACCTCTTTTTGCCCTCATAATCTTAGTGCTCCTATTTCTGCCACGCATAATTAGCTTGCTCCAAAGGTTCCTTCAGGAACGAATAACTGCTGTATCTCAAGCCATCTCGCAGGTGCAACATGAGACTGCTCATCTTCTTCAATCAATCCAATCTGGAGTGTAGACCCCACTCAAGTCCTGGCTCCATGTCTACACCCCATATCAGCAGGAAGTAGCCAGAGGAATCAGTGCCCCTTTTGGTTATATAGACTCAGAGTCAGAACTGATGGAACAAGGACATAAGCCTCAGCCACATAAACACTGGAATTTATTCCTTACCCTCGAATCTCAAGTGGGGTGCACATCCTATTGCCTTCATACCCCACCCACCATGGCCACCTGAAAGACCAGTTCCCGGAATCACCCCCACACCACTCCCATTCCTAGCCCTCCTAAAATATAAAACGGCCCAGCCCCTGGGGGTCAGGGCCTCTGCCGTGGGTTCCATCATGTGCAGCTGGCAGTTGGTCACCCACCTCTATGAATTTATTTTCTCTGAATAAATTTGGTCTGGCTGTAAAAACAACACCACCAAAAACTCAGTGGGTCAGAGCCAGTACTGTGGTGTAGCAGGTAAGGTAGCTGCCTGCAGTGCTGGTACCCCATGTGGGAGCCCGTTTGAATCCTGGATGCTCCACTTCTGATCCAGCTCTCTGCTATGGCCATGGGCACCTGCACCCACGTGGAAGACCCAGAAGAAGCTCCTGGCTCCTGGCTTTGGATCGGCCCAGTTCTGGCTGTTGCAGCCATCTGGAAAGTGATCCAGTAGACAGAAGACCTCTCTTTCTCTCTACTGCCTCTGCCTCTCTGTAACTCTACCTTTCAAATAAATAAATAAATCTTTTAAAAAAAATCAGTGGGTCAAGTTTAAGGATAAATAGCAGTTTTGCATATTCCCAAGTTGGCTCCTCTAAGATGTTAATTACCAAGGGAAAAATCTTAACTTGCTAATGGAGAAACCAATGGACACCACCTTAACCAAGAAGTAATCAGGACTAACCCCAGCAGCAAGAAAGCACAGGGACACAGGGCGTGACGTCACTGCTGTGCTGTGGCCAGAATGCATAACCTCAGCTAATCACGTGAAGTCCTGAGATAAACCCAGCTCAGGAGACACTCTACAAAAGAGCCGACTCATAATCTTCAAGAGCATCAAGGTCATGAAGACAAGGAAAGACTGAGGGACCCATCAGAGATTCCCGGAGCCAAGGAAACACAGCTGCCGAACGCACTGGAGAACCCGGATCAGATCCCAGGACAGAGGGAAGAGACGTCAGTGGGAAAGCTGGTGGCACCCCAGTGAGTCTGTGCAGCACAGTCCTGACAAGACTGCACTACACGACTGTCCCGCTTTTGATGCTTGTACTCTGGTCATGTACGATGGTAACGTTAGGAGAAGTTGAGTAACTTACGCGAACTCTATTTTTGCCACTTTTCTACAAGTCTAAAACCGTGCCAAAATAAAAGGGTTTCTGCCTCTTTGCTGCAAGTACATCTGAGGCCTGCTATGTAGTAACATCCATGAGAGTGAAGTGACCTAGAATTTCCTGTTCCTAGCTCACAGCCTGCCAGGACACAGCAGATGTCAGGAGGACCTGGGACTACGTCTACACAGCCTCACGAGCCACCAACATCTACTCACACTGAACACTGGAACACGTGGGTGTGCACGGACATGGGGCCTGCTCAGACTCTGTGCTGCGAGGCAGGCAGACAGCCAGCAGCTTCGGTCTGCAGCACCTCAGGGTTGACGGCAAATGTAAAACGCTGTCGTGAGGAACACGGCTTTCATGTCCGTGAACACCCCTGCCAGGCGACTATAAAGTAGCCTCCATACTCTGAACTCCAAGAAACGCAGAAGCACAGGGGTTTGCCCAAGATCATGTAACAGCCCACAAGCAAGCTCAACTACCACACTTCGCAATCCATTCCCTCCAACCGCTGATTCATTCAACTGTTGAATTGTGGATGGCGTACAGATTTTAGCCCCTGTCTCCAAAATGCCTTCAACAAAAAAGGAAAAATCTAAGAGCCCTCACTGACCATTGAAGATGGAGAGTATGAACAGACCTTGGCGAGAAACAGCTTGAAAACATCAAACTTCAACACTGGCTTACGCACACTTCACGTCTTCAGAGCTAAACATAAATAAGGTGACCTCAGCATCTGAGTTCCTCCCAGATTTTGAATCAAACAAAGCTGATGAGCAACACTGTGCCTTGTCCACAGCTGAACTGGACACCACGGTCACCCTCCCTGCAAGGCACACAGCCCTGCGGAGCGACTCCACTGGGAGGGCCCTGTGGACACTCACGGGTACCGGCACTTCTCAGTGAAGACGTGCAAGACCATATCACTACACACACAGGCATCACATCATGAGGTCTGGAAATAATTCTGCAGAGCGGAGATTTTTTTTAAAGATTTATTTATTTACTTGAAAGTCAGACTTACAGAGAGAGAGAAGGAGAGGCAGAGAGAGACAGACTACAGGTAATCTAGTCTATGAAATGCCAAGACCAAGCTCAACATTTAATTGAATCACATATTTAGCACTGCTACTTCTCAAACAGGCATAAAAGGCACATGGATGTGGACTTGACGGTCATGTATCCCTGTGCCGACTCTGGACAATGAAGCTAATACAATGTCTATTTCCTCATCTGTAAAGTCAGGAGACTAGATCCCTTCACCAACCTAAGTGACTCATGAGGATGAAATAACCAATATAAAGTATTTTCATTGTGTCCAGTACACAACAGACACCACTAAGGGACAGTGATTTTTATAATGAATAAGGCAATGCCAGTATTGTGATTTTAGACCAATGTTTTCCAAAACATGCGCTTATCAGGACGTGGTAGCTACAAAGAGGCATCTTCTGGTAATTCTGAATTAAAACTGCCCAAGAATGAAGTTTTAAAATACAGAGTAGGGGGCATGGCGCACTTGGTTAATCCTCCACCTGCAGCGCCGGCATCCCATATGGGCGCCGGGTTCTAGTCCCGGTTGCTCCTCTTCCAGTCCAGCTCTCTGCTGTGGCCTGGGAAGGCAGTGGAGGATGGCCCAAGTACTTGGGCCCCTGTACCCGTGTGGGAGACCAAAAAGAAGCACGTGGCTCCTGGCTTCGCATCAGTGTAGTTCTGGCCATTGCAGCCATTTGGGGAGTGAACCAACGGAGGGAAGACCTTTCTGTTTCTCTCTCTCACACTCTGTAACTCTACCTGTCAAATAAATAAATAAAAATCTTTAAAAAATAAAATAAAATAGAGTGGATCCACAGTGGTGAGCCAGAGAGAAAGGAAGGAGGCTGAGGAGAGACAGGAAAGACAGGAGAGAGAGGGAGAGAGCTCCGAGGGAAGGAGGGCCGTCGTTAGCGAGGAGAGGAAAGAAGAGTTTTCTAGTGAGAGGCCTGTTCCAGGATGCTAGAAGGTGCTCTTAGCCAAGTCACGCTGCAGGTATCAGCTGTAACGTCTGCACAGATACAAGGCAGCTACTGAGGGATCAGCACATGGAACAGAAGCAGGCAGATCCGGGAAAGAAACTGAGAGTGGAGCAAGCAAGCTTCATGGGGGAGTTTCTATTTGCTTGCAGTTTTCTTTGCAGGCAGCTAAACTGCAGTCGGAAACCCGGCTATCTTACCAGGTGTGCAAAATCAGGAAGCAGGTGAGGAGTCTGTGGGCAACCAGGGTTGCCAGTGAGTGAGCAGGTACCCATGAGAAAAGAGTGGTAGAGAAGAAACCCGAATGTAAGTTCATCCACTCATCTCAAGATTTTTACCCTGGGACCAGGTGCCCTCATAATGAGGCTTAAAGAACGGAGCCGGCATTGGAGATCCGATGATCTGCACAATTGTCTGACCAAGTTCACGGCTCCAACAACATGTAGAGCAGTGCTCTAAAGCACTGTCAGGAAATCCAAGGCCTCGACACAGACTATTAACAGCGACCAGGATGCTCTCCAGAATTACCCAACAAAAGAAGAGCCAGAAGAACGAAAGCCTTCTCCAGGGAATAAACAACCAACAGACGCCAGCGCTGGGATGACTCAGATGCTGGTATCATCAGGCAGGCAATGCACCTCCCATAGCTACACTCGGGAAGGGAGAGGCAAATATGCTTAGGTCGAAAGGAGAGGCAATTTCAGCAAACAAATTAAAAAAAAAATAGCAAAATTAACTACCCAGAAATTTTAGAATTGAAAAAAACCGGGATTTGAAATAAGAATTCAGTGGGTGGTTGTACCAGCAGAGTTGAGATGAGGAGGGAAGGAAGCAGCGACCCTGAATGTGGATTAACAGAAATCACCCAACCTGAAGAAGGAAGGAAAGAGGATATTTCAAAGTGAATGAAAAAGAAACCAAACCATATCAACACATCCTGGGCACAGCTCAAAATAAACCCAAGGTAGGAGGATGGCAGTAACAGCCAAGCACACGCAGCAGTGAAACTGAAACACAGCGGAGTCAGGAACCACAGCAACAGCTGGTTCTCACCACAGAGAGGACCCGGGCCTGCAAGAGGGAAGGGTCTCCCTCCTCTTCCTCCTCCCCCGCCCCGTCAGACGCTGCCCAGGCAACGCGTCTCAGCCCTGAGGGCAGGGAGAACTCTTCCCTGTCTGTCCCTCCTTTGGCTGTTGTCCCTAACAGCTGGGCTTCCAAGGCCTCCTTCACCCTCTGAGCAGCGGTCACACACATCCCAGTTGGCCACGACAGCTGTGGCCTGGAGGTGGGTGGTCAGCAGCTGGCTCGCCTCCTGCCCTCTAGTCTGCAGGTCTTACTAAGGCACGGAGGCCCTGCCCCTCTTACTCAGCGACACGTGATCAATGGGGTAGACCAATCAAGATGATCTATCGGGCCAGCGCTGCGGCGCAGCAGGCTAAGCCGCCGCCCACAACACTGCCATCCCATGTGGGCACCAGCTCATGCCCTGGATGCTCCACTTGGGATCTAGATTCCTGCTCACAGCCTGGGGATGGCAGTGGACAACTGTCCAAGAGCTTGGGCCCCAGCCACCCACGTGGAAGACCCGGAAGAAACTCCTGGTTCCTGGCTTCAGCCTGGCCCAGTTCCAGCTGTTTCAGCCACTTGGGGAGTGAATCAGCAGAAGGAAGATTTCTGTCTCTCCCCCTCACTATAATTCTCTGTCTTTCAAATAAGTAAGTAAATCTTCAAGAAATAAAATGATACGATCTGCCAGCCAGTCTAGGGCAGACACCAGGAGGATACAGCCCTGAGGCGAGTGTACCATTGGTCCTGCCAGGTAAAAGCAAACTGCTTCTTGTGATCCTGGCAAATCGCTATAAAGGAAAACACGACAGCTAGCTCAATGGCCGCACAAAGGCTCTACTGGGGACACAGCCTGTTCAAGTTTATGAAAGGACACAGTCGTTTCCCAAGGGCCTTCTGTCATTCCTGCTGCGTCTAAGTGATTACATGGAGGTGTGACAGGGAGACCTACACCTGCACTTTCTTTTTTTCTTTTTTTAATTTATTTTATTTGAAAGAGAGAAGGAGAGGCAGAGAGAGAGAGAGAGAGAGAGAGAGAGAGAGAGAGAGGTCTTCTATCTGCTGGTTCACTCCCCACATGGCCATAATGGCCAGAGCTGCACTGATCTGAAGCCAGGAGCCAGGAGCTTCTTCTGGATCTCCCACGTGGGTTCAGGGGCCCAAGCACTTGGGCCATCTTTTACTGCTTTCCCAGGCCACAGCAGAGAGCTGGACCGGAAGTGGAGCAGCCAGAACTCGAACTGGCACTTATATGGGATGCTGGCACCACAGGTAGAGGCTTTACCCGCTACGCCACAGTGCCAGCCCCACGTACACTCTCAAGCCTTGATGACAGCAGAATTTATGACAGCTCCTCCAGGGTGCGGTGCTGCTCCTGGTTCTCTCCTGGGGGAAAGGAACATCCCAGGGATTTCCTGAGCCCTTCTTGCCACAATGGCCCCAATGCATGGGTCAGAGAACCAGTGCGGGGGTTCTGCCAGTTGTCACAAGTATCTAGCCCCACAATACATTCAAGGGTCAACAGATGAACTTGACAGATCTCGACTTCAAAGAATGGTTAACATGATAACACATGGAAAATGAAAGTGAGGTCGCCTAGGCTGAGCAGGTACACAGAGCAGCAAAGCAGAGGAAGGTGCCAAGAAGTAAGGTGGAGGGGCTGGCGCTGTGGCGTAGCGGGTAAAGCCAGTTTCCCACACCGGCATCCCACATGGGCGCCAGTTTGTGACCTGCCTGCTTCACTGCCAATCCAGCTCCCTGCTAATGGCCTGTGAAAAGCAGCGCTTGGGCCCTGCCACCCATGTGGGAGGCCTGGAGGAGGCTCCTGGCTTGGATCTGGCCCAGCCCTGGCCATTGCTGCCATTGGTGAGTGAACCAGCAGAGAGCAGATCTCTCACTGTCTCTCCCTCTCTGTTACTCTTTCAAAATAAGTTTTTTTTTTTTTTTTTTTTTTTTTAAAAGAAGTGAGGTGGAAAATAGGACCTGTGGAAGGAAGAAACTGAAAAATGCTGACAGCTTTTCTTTACCTCAGCCCCGGAGGTAAAGGAGGGCCCTAAGCAAGAGGCTAAGTCCTGCTGTGTGTGCGTGGTGGGTGATGGAATCAGGAATGAGTTCTGAGTAGTGGAGTGAAACGGCCAACGGGGCTGGCACTGTTAAGCTTCTGCCTGCGGTGCCAACATCCCATACTGGCACCAGTTCAAGTCCCGGCTGCTCCACCTCCAATCCAGCTCCCCGCTAATGGCCCGGGAGAAGAGCAGAAGATGGCCCAAGTGCTTGTGCCCCTGCAGCCACATGGGAGACCTGGAAGAGGCTGTGGGCTCCTGGCTTTGGCCTGGCCCAGCCTGGTTATTGAGGCCCTGTGGTGAGTGAACCAGGAACTGTAAGATTTCTCTCTCTTCCTCTTGCCTCTGCCTCTCCCTCTTTGTAACTCTGCTTTTCAAATAAATAGGTCTTTAAAAAAAAAAAAGGATTTTGTCTGATTCATCTCTCAAAAGTGCAAGTCAGAGAAGGCACGTGTGCAGACCAGTCACAGGGCTGTGGGTGAGGGGCATCCGTGTCGGGCCGCGCGGTGAGTGTGGACCACAGGCGAGTTTAAATGCAGGGCAAGGCACAGGGGGGCTCAGGGCGGGCCCTTTCTGAGCGCAGATGACTGGCAGGATGGCGGAGCTCACAGCACAGGGGCACCAGGACCCGAGACCGAGAAACCGGCCTCTGAGTACATCAGACTGTCCCTGTCCGCTGGTAAGAACTTAGGGCGATTTCTTTACTTTTCTTCAAAGAGTTTTGTTTTTATCCAGAAACACAGAAAATAATAAGATATGGCATTTTTCCAGGAAAGTTTTAAACTAAAAATAGGAAACAAAGACAGGAAAGACAAGAGATTACTTAAAAACAATCGAAATGGTCTCCAATCTAGACTGCTCCTCTGGCAACAGCCCCCAAGTAGGCAGACACAGGACGCTTGGGGACGGTCCGTCTTGTACAGGATGAACTATGCAGCCCCGGCTTTCTGTAGATGTTGAGGACCTGTCGTCTCAGTGTGGTGTGGCAGTGGAGGAGGAGGCCCCTGGAGCTGAGACGCCTGCCTCCAGGGCCAGCTGTGCACCCCCGTCCTCTGGGCACCTTCCTGAACCTCGCGGGCCTTGAACAGCACCAGCACTCATGGCTGAGCAGGTGGTTCCAAAGAGTAAGCGAGCTGACTCAACTCCTGGCCTTGGGTGTGTGTGTTCAGATCTGTGCACCTAAGAACCCTGTGTGTTCCACTGCCAAGAGACATGAACAACGTTCCTCATGGTCTACAGACTAACACTGGAGAACTGAGGGAAGGCGAGGACACAGGTGCCGTTAGGGAGAAGGGAGAAGGAGCACTCCTACGCTGGAGACAGCTTCCAAGTTCACCTGCGACCACCGTGAGCCCATCTGACAGAAACACGAACGTTCCAACAATCTATCGCACGTCAGGGGCAGACTGCAAAACCTCACACCACACTTCAGCCCTTTTCCATCACAACAAGGAGAGTGGCGAGACAGAAGCTAACGCTGCTCTTCCAGCAGTGAGTTACCAACTCACGCTGTCCCATCAGGAATCCAGTCATGAAAGAGGGCATCGCAGTATTTCACCAGAACCCAGACACTGCCTGGGCTTGTTGATGAAGCAGGACAGCTGCCCGGAGACGCGCTCGGGCAGGAAACTACCATGCTGCTTCGCTGCCTGGGCAGCCAGCCCGATGGTAGCACATAGGGAGGCCCCTGCCCGCCTCGTCCCCGCCACTGCGTAGATCTCCTGGGGGCGCTCGCAGTCTGAGTCTGCCCTGACAGACAGAACTGTGAGCGCACGGCCTCAGTCTGGTACACACCAGAAGTCAGGTGCCATCTACATGTGTCTGAATCCTGGTAACTGCTCCTGTTGGCCGGCAGGGAAAACACCAACTTAAACATAGCAGTATAGCACCCCCTCCTGGTAACATGACTGAACTACTCTAACGCGATTACTTTCAGCCAGTCTCCCCTTAGGATACTGAACACGCTACTGCCACAGAAAATCCCGTGTGGTGGGTACGACAGTCAAAGCTGTGAGTGCAGGGGGAGGGGACGTACGTACTGAGAAGGATGTTATCCACGCTACAAGAGCCACGCAGCAGCGAGTCCCATGTTTCAAGAATCTCAGGCACCAAGCTCACACATGCCCTCCCCGTGCTCTGACTAACACAGGCCTGGCTGGACACTCAAAGTGAGTACACAGAGTTGACAAGTTGGACGGGGCCCTGGGAAGTGCTGACAGGTAACAGGTTGTAACCCGAGAGAGACACGGAGACAGCACTGCAGAGCCTGAATCAAACTGGGAGATGGAGAAGGCTGTCTTCCAGGGGTGACAAACCAAGCAGAAAAGGTTAAGTTCACTGGATGAACCACGGACAGGGAAATTTTAAGCCCAAGGAGCAGCACACAAGCAGGGAGCTGCCACACCCACACCTGTTTGCAGGGAGAAGCAGGGCACTGTGAACCATTTGCTCCGAGGGCAGCAGGAGAGGCAGACAAAGGATGTCACAAATGGCCACACGTGCAGACCCATGGTTTCACGTTTTCCCTTAAGTTATAAGGAGCCAGCGAATGATTCTAAGCAACCAAGTGTCAAGAGCTGTTTGACATTTCCCTATGGTTCTCTTGAAGTTACCAATACTCTATGGTGCTGGCGCTGCGGCGTAGTGGGTAAACCTGCCACCTGCAGTGCCGGCATCCATATGGTACTGGTTTGAGGCCCGGCTGCTCCACTTCTAATCCAACTCTCTGCTATGGCCTGGGAAAGCAGTAGAAGATGGCCCAAGTGCTTGGGCCCCTGCGCCTGTGTGGGAGACCCAGAAGAAGCTTCTGGCTCCTGGCTTAGGATTGGCGCAGCTCTGGCCGTTGCAGCCATCTGGGGAGTGAACCAGTGGATGGAAGACCTCTCTCTCTCTCTCTCTCTCTGCCTTCTCTCTGTGTAACTGACTTTCAAATAAATAAATAAATCTTTAAAAAAATTAAGTTACCAATACTCTGAAGTCACTGAAAGAATATCTAGTATGCACCAGTATGCACCCTAACTAGGCAATTTAATGAAGTAACTTGGAGCTGAAACATGACTTGGGAAGCAGGCAGAGCTGCAGGGCAACACGAGCCACTCGTAATTACCTTTTGAACTCATCGTGGTAGAACTCGGACTTGCAGGTGACCATCTCGCCACCCTGGATGTCCTCGCGACTTCTGACTCCCCCGAACACATACAGCTCCATGGCGACGCCACAGGCCACCGCTCCAAATCTGAAAGGCCACACAGAGCAGAGCAGGCAGTGAATTTAGGAAGCTCAGGCCCACACTTCTTAACTCTTCTTGCGCCTGCTTTGACTGCCAGCGCTCAGTGGTTCAGGAATACGAGGGCCTTTCCAGGAAACAAAGGCTCCCGCCAACACTGACTCAGGGAGAAAGGCTGAGGGGCTTCAGGCCCAGGGAACTCAAAGGAAGCTTCAGTTCCGCATCTACACTCGCTCACCTCCTCTCCTTCAGGGGGCAGATAGCAGTCCACTGCTGGGTTCTGGGGTCGTAACACTCCACGGATTCAAAAAGTTTTCCATATGATCCTCCACCCATGGCATAGATTTTCTTCTTCATAGCTGCATAGCAGCCAATCTGAAAGGAGAAAGCAACAAAGGGGGAAAGGTGATATTTATTAACAAACGTTAAGAATTAAATGTAAAGAAAAGCAAACTTGTCCAGAGGCATGTTAAGACATTCAGGAAAGGAGGGGTTAAAGCCCACTGGTCTGCAGCACCGGCATCCTACATGGATCCCATATGGTTTGAGTACCGGCTGCTCTACTTTTTTTTTTTTTTTTTTTTTTTTTTTTTTTTTTTGGACAGGCAGAGTTAGATAGTGAGAGAGAGACAGAGAGAAAGGTCTTCCTTCTGTTGGTTCACCCCCAAAATGGCCGCCACAGCTGGCGCGCTGCGCCGATCTGAAGCCAGGAGCCAGGTGCTTCCTCCTGGTCTCCCATGTGGGTGCAGGGCCCAAGCACTTGGGCCATCCTCCACTGCACTCCCGGGCCACAGCAGAGAGCTGGACTGGAAGAGGAGCAACTGGGACAGAATCTGGCGCCCTGACCGGGACTAGAACTTGGAGTACCGGCGCCGCAGGTGGAGGATTAGCCTTGTGAGCCGCAGCGCTGGTCTGCTCTACTTCTGATCCAGCTCTCTGCTATGGCCTGGGAAAGCAGTAAAAGATGGCCCAAGACCCTGGGCCCCTGTACCCACGTGGGAGACCTCGAAGAAGCTCCTGGTTCCTGGCTTCAGATTGGCCCAGCTCCAGCCGTTGTGGCCACTGGGGAGTGAACCAGCAGATGGAAGACCTCTCTCTCTGTCTCTACCTATCTTAGTAACTCTGCCTTTAAAATAAACAAAGTAAATCTTAAAAAAAAAAAAGATATTTAGGAAAGGATCTGATTTCTTTTTTTAAAGGTTTTTATTTATTTATTTGACAGGTAGAGTTACAGACAGTGAGAGAGAGAGACAGAGAGAAAGGTCTTCTTTCCATTGGTTCACTCCCCAAATGGCCACAATGGCTGGAGCTACGCTGATCCGAAGCCAGGAGCCAGGTGCTTCCTCCTGGTCTCCCATGTGGGTGTAGGGGTCCAAGGACTTGGGCCATCCTCCACTGCCTTCCCAGGCCACAGCAGAGAGCTGGACTGGAAGAGGAGCAACTGGGACTAGAACCCTGTGCCCATATGGGATGCCGGCGCTGCAGGTGGAGGATTCACCTAGTGCGCCACGGCACTGGCCCCAAGGATCCAATTTCTAACAGTAAAATTGCAGAGTTTCCAGTATCCTAACACAGGACTTTCAAAACGGGAAGAGCAAGGTTCACACAGGGTGCTAATCCTGCCCCATGTGATACCATCTCACTAAGGGAGGAAGGGGACACTTCTCGTCTTTCAAAGAGCTCTCTGGACTCTCACTGCTATTTGAAGATTCCAAGATTGACATCCTATGAAAGAAGACGCCATTCAAGTCCTGTCCAAAATACTTCAGTTGAAAGGGTACACGAGGTGAGAAAACACACTGGGAGTCCATCCCAGTACCCAGCTGTAAAACACCCAGAGCACACGACAAGACTCTGGCTTGCTGAGTGATGCGCTGCCTGCCTTCACTCTGCTCACTGAGCAGCGCTGGTCTTCCACCTGTAGGGGACTGTTCCTGCCCAGCCCTGCCGGCTGCTTAAGAACTGGAGACGAAGATCTGGCTGCTCCCTGGGTCAGTGCCTTCACTCTCACCAGCCAGAGCGGGACATGCGTGTGTCACAGTCCTTCCTAGGCGTGTGGCTGACGAGAGTGAAGACAAGCTACTGATAAAGACAGAGTTCTGCAATGGTAATTCTTCTAACATTTTCAGTCGTATTAAAGGTACATGTGGGACATGAGAAGCCTTAACTCTAACATGCAACCTGGAAAGAAACTGGTTATCAGCAGCTATATTCTCACCTTTCTAACCATGGTCAAATCCGGTTGCTTTGTCCATGTTTTAGAATAAATATCGTAACACTCCATGGAAATCAGCTCTTTTTCACCATCTTCCCCCCCTAAAATGTACAGCATTCCGTCGATCTCCACAATCCCAAAGTTGTGCCTTGCCTGAAAAGATACCAGTGATCTTTGGACAAAAACGCCAGTAGTCATATTAAAAGATGATATTCATACATTTAATAAAATTATAAAAATCATTTTACTTCAGTGTTTCAGCAAGAAAGGACCAAGTTCAACGCCATTTCTCCTAGTAATGCTTCTGAAATATTTCTGGTTTCCCCAGCAGCTCATTCTTCCATCCTGATGTCTGCTGAGCTACCCAACACAGGTAGTTTCTCAGAACAAGGGAGTGAACTACACGGTGAACCCTTCAGCAAAACTGTAACTTCTTAATCCACAGTAGCTCACAACAAGAAAAGGAACTACTTCTTTCCGGTTTAGTAAAGACCATTTCTGAACAGCAACAGCAACTTGTATTTTCAAGTTGATGCGGGAAAGACAGGTGACAGCCACAGCAGTAGACCGTGATTGGCTTTTTGGAGTTACGGGAGCCTGAGTTACTCAACACTCATCCATCAACTACTATTCACTCTGTTTCTCCTAGGTGTCAAGCAATGTTTTAGTGCTGAAAGTAAGAAAAGACGAAATCCCCATCTGCCATCAGAGTCCACGTGAAAAACGGTAACACCTCACATGTAGAAGGTGACGGATGCAGGGGACAAGGCGCGGGAGACCGGGCAGCCTTCGCGAGAACGGCTCAAGGACAAGCACTTAGGGGAGGCAGCAAAGCCGTGGGCACCTGGGGCAGACGTCCTGGCAGGAGGCTGTGAACGTGCGAGGAGGCCAGGGTGGGCAAGGGAAGCAGGAGGAGCGCAGGAAGGGCGGGCACCAGCGCAGCCGGTGGGGCCTGGCAGCGCGGCTGCTCCTAGGCCATCCTCGAGCTCAAAACAAACAAGGGCAATGGGACAGGCGCCTAACGAACAGAAGCACACTCTACCTCATTCATGGGCGGCAGCGCAGTCCACGTGTTTGCATCCGGATCATACTTTTCTCCCGAGCTCAGCGTCTGCTTATTTTCATCTTGGCCCCCAAACACAAAGAGAAATCCTTCTGCAAAAATCACAGGAGACACACAGGACACCGGACATGTAACCCACAAATGCCAGAGCAAACAGACGCGTCCGAGTAACTGTCCCTGATGACAGCAGTGTTCTTTGCATCTGGGACCTTCCCCACATCCCTTCTGATCCCTGGAGACAGAGCCACATCTGTGGTCACCTCGACCACCAGGCTCTGCTCACTGCTATCTGAGAGTGGATTCTCACCACCCCACAAAAGCAAAGGGAGCCGGACGCCCCTCACTCAGTTCCCAGGCAACACGGGGTCACCTCAGTCCCTCTATTCTGCCTGCAGCCCACGTCTGTTCATTTAGAATCCCAGTAACACTCAGATCTGGGGCACCTGCGGGCACTCAACATTCAAAACAGGATCTAGGGGTCACTGTTGGGTTTCCTCCTTTGCATAATGACAGATTAAGCTATTCTTCTGCAAAACACACCTACATTGCTGGATAAGCCACTTAAAAAATAATCTTCTTAGAAGGTAAGAGGCTAAGACGACAAGAAGGCAAAGTGGAAGGAGAAGTAGAGCCCTGGGGTTCTCACTCTGGGGGCTCTGCCAGTCCAAGAGTGTGTGAAGTCTTTGTCCTGGAGGCAAAGCGCAGAAACCTCAGCCCCAGGCCCTGGCAGGAAGCCCCCCCAACGTCCCCCCCAGGATGAGGGCCAACCACGATTAGGACTCACATTTAAATCCCCTTTTATCTAGAAAGTCTCAGGCCTTGAACTTGATTCACAGCAATTCTAAACCAGTGGTGTTTGGGGGCAAGTGGAAGAAACAGACGCACAGAAGAAAGCAGCTGCCCATGGGCCTCAGGATGTAAGACATCGCATTGCTGCCACAGGTCACCTGGAACAGTGACCGGCATCCAGCCAAACGCACTCAGGCACACCAAGAAGTCAGTCTCCATGAGCACACCAGGGAGCAGATGCAGGAACATGAGAACACCAGGGAGCAGATGGCAGGAACAGCCTGCCAGGATGTGAGGTGCCGTGGTCGCCAGCGGGACAGAACAGCTACGCCTATCGTGTTTGAAGAAAAGAAGACACACCTGAAGATAAGTGTAGGAAACAAAGGACCACAGAAACGACCGCAGACTGGACAAAGCGCTGAAGAGAACTTCTGTAAGCTAAAAACCTCAGTGGATGGTTTTTTTTAGATAGAAAGGTCTTTCTTCTGTTGGTTCACCCCCAAAATGGCCGCTACGGCTGGTGCTGCGCCGATCTGAAGCCAGGAGCCAGGTGCTTCTTCCTGGTCTCCCATGCACACGTCTCCCTCCTGGGCCACAGCAGACAGCTGGACTGGAAGAGGAGCAGCCGGGACTAGAACCCGGTGCCCATATGGGATGCCAGCGCTGCAGGATCAGCCAAGTGAGCCACGGCACGGGCCCATCAGTGGATGGATTTAACAGCAGATTCACTGGAGTGAGGGAAAATCCACTGAACAGAAGAAATCACGAAGAGACCAGCACAGAGAGACAGAAACAATGAAAATAACTAACCAAGACAGGTGCAGCGTGTGGAGGAGAAAGTGCTGCTGTGGCTGGCAGACATAAAGCCAGACAGGAGGATGGGGAGGACGTGATCTGAAGTCATAACAAAGATTTTCTACAACCTAGGAGAGGCCAAGCCAGAGTCAAGAAGCACAATTAGCCTCAAATATGGTAAAAGTCTAAATAAAACATGAACTTAATCACACTATAGGGAAATACAGGTAAAAAAGACCACATAGGGCAGGCACTTGACATGGTGTTTAAACCACCATTTGGGATCCCTGCAACCCAAACTGGTGTGTCTAGTTCTTGTCCCAGCTTCTCTGCTTCTGATCCAGCTTCCTGCTAACGTGTATCCTGGGGAGGCAGCAGCTGCCGATGCAAGTATTTGGTTTCCTGCAACTCAGGTGGGAGACCCAGAGTGAGTTACTGGCTCTTGGCTTTGGCATCACCTAGTCCTGGCCATTATGGACATTTGGGGAGTGAACCAGTAGATGGGAGATTCCTCTCTGTTTCTCTGCCTTTCAAATAAAAGGAAAATAAATACATTTTTAAACACACACAGAGATAATCCTAAAAACATCCCAGAGAAAAGAAAGATCTTCACATAAATGACCTACCAATGAGTCAGAAGTCAGTGAAAAGACATCTTTAATGTGCTTAAAAAAAAAAAAAAATCACACTAGAATCTTATACCTAGCACAAGTATTCCTTAAGAATGAAGGCAGGGGCCAGTGCTGTGGTGTAGTAGGCTAAGCCTCCGACTGCAGTGCCGGCATCCTGTATCAGTACTGGTTCCTGTCCCAGCTGCCCTTCTTTTAATCCAGCTCTCTGCTAATAGCCTTAGAAAACAGTGGAAGATGGGCTAAGTGCTTGGGCCCCTGCACCTACATGGGAGACTTGGCGGAAGCTCCTCGCTCCTGGCTTCGGATCGGCCCAGCTCTGGCTGTTGTGGCCATTTGGGGAGTGAATGGAAGTGGATGGAAGACCTTTCTGTCTCTCCCGCCTCTGTAACTCTACCTCTCAAATAAATAAAGCTTCCAGTTCAGCTTTCTGCTGATGTGTCTGGGAAGGCAGCAGAAGATGGCCCAAATACTTGGGCTCCTGCTACCTACGTGGGAGACCTGCATAGAGTTCTGGGCTCCTGGCTTCAGCCTGGCCCAGCCCCAGACATTGCAACCATTTGGGGACTAAACCAGTAGACGGAAGATCTCTCTTTTTCCTTCCCCATCTCCTGTGAATTGGCCTTTCAAACAGATACATAAATAAATCATTGAAAAAGAATGAAGGTAAAACAAGGACATTTGCAAACAAATCTAAGAGTTTCCCACCCATATCAAAGGAAATTCAAAAGGATGGACTTCAGAGAGAAGAAAAAATGATCCCAGGTAAAAAGTCTGAGGTGTACGAAGGAAGGAAGAACAAAGAAAGAATATAAAAGAATACCATCCATCCACTCATACATAAAACCTATACAGAAGTGTACTATGCACACAGCGATTAATCACCACGTAGCTTAGTACTGTCAGCTGTGGAACAGGAAAAGTACAGTGACACCTACTGAAGGAGAACAGGCACCTGTCGTTAGGAGCTTTGCACCTTGGTAACCTGAGAACACAGGCTAATTCCCAAGGCAGACAGATGCCCCCACCGCAAAGCAACAGTCAGGACTCTAACTTCCAAAGTGACACAGGGGAAAAGGGAATGACAAAAAATCAGGCAAGAAGAGACAGGAAACTGGAGCAGCCTGGACAAACAGAAAGGAATTAGTCAATCGTTTTGGTTTCAGTCAATACAACTCCACAGAATTACGCTTTTCATCATATAGTTTCCGAAACACCAAACCCTCTAGGAAGTCCTCAGAGACCAGTGTTGCAGGAATCTGTGTGATAGGTGTGTGTATATGAAAATTATAAATGTGTACACACCATGGAAACAAAGTGGCAGGGAGTAATCTGGAGAAGAAGGAACAGGGAAAGTAGACCCACACCCTGCTGGCAATGCTGCTCTGTCCGACTCTATTCTGAGTGCAGCCCTAGCCATTTTTATGTGTGGTTGGTACTGGCTACTGTGATAGGCCATGAGATGCCTAATACAGAGTAGTGGGGTATGTCGTGCTGGGTTATCGTATGGTATGGCTTCATTTTATAAAATGTTATTACCTATTTATTTCAGAAACAGAGGGAGAAAGCTAGGTATGGTATACAGTATGGCTTAAATTTTTTTATATTTATATTTATTTGAGAGGCAGAGAGAACTATGGTATGGTATAATACACATTAATATATAATATAGTGTAAAATACATATGTATTTAAGCATCTTTAAAATTATTCTTTGTTTGGCCGGCGCCGCGGCTCACTAGGCTAATCCTCCGCCTAGCGGCGCCGGCACACCGGGTTCTAGTCCCGGTCGGGGCGCCGGATTCTGTCCCGCTTGCCCCTCTTCCAGGCCAGCCCTCTGCTGTGGCCAAGGAGTGCAGTGGAGGATGGCCCAGGTGCTTGGGCCCTGCACCCCATGGGAGACCAGGAGAAGCACCTGGCTCCTGGCTCCTGCCATCGGATCAGCGCCGTGCGCTGGCCGCAGCGTGCCGGCCGCGGTGGCCATTGGAGGGTGAACCAACGGCAAAGGAAGACCTTTCTCTCTGTCTCTCTCTCTCACTGTCCACTCTGCCTGTCAAAAAAAAAAAAAAAAAAAATTATTCTTTGTTTGAGAGTCAGCGAGAGAGAGAGGTGGGAGCAGACAGAGATCTCCCACCTGCAGATTTGCTCCTTAAATGCCCAATGGCTGGGGATGGGCAGGACCGAAGTCAGGAGCTGGCAACCACCTGGGAAGTGGGCAGCACAGACCCAACTACTTGAGCTATCACATGCTGCCTCCCAGGGAACACGCTAGCAAGAAGCTGGCAACGGGAGCCGAGCTAGGACCTGAACCCAGGGACTCCAAGACAGGATGAGGCACCTCAATCACTAGGCACAATACCGCTCCCCTGCTTGCAAGTGCTGAAGTAAGTCAGAGGGTGTGCAATGGAACGAGGCTCCCAGCAGCACTGCCGACCTCAATCACCTGGAATGGCCCTTGCTGCGTGAACCTAAGAGGCGGGTCTGAGGCGAAAGGAGAGACGGGGCGCGTGCTGTGGCGCAGCAGGTTAAGCCGCCACTCAGGAAGCCCACACCCCACGTCCGAGTGCTAGTCTGAGGCCTGCATACGCCACTCCTAATCCAGCTTCCTGTTAATGCACCTGGGAAGGCAGCAGACGATGGTGCAAGTATTCGAGCCCTGCCACCCACATGGGAGAACAGAAAAAGTTCCTGGCTCCTGGCTACGGTCTAGACCAGCCTTGGCATGTGGGGCGTGAACCAGCAGACGGCAGGTCTTTCTGTCGCTCTGTTTCTCTCGTTCTCTGTCTCTCCAATAAGTAAGCCTAAAGTAAAGAGAGACAGAAAACAGTTCTAAGGCAGCAGTTACCATCCTTTTTTATCACTGCCCAAAGTGAGAGCTTTGAATAACGTGGAGTAGTTTTCAAACCTGTGAAGGTCAGGTAAAACACCCGCAGTAAAGGAACTTGACGCCACTGCCCACTGAATGGCTATTTCTAAAACCTCCTCGGAAATGCCTGCATTTACATTCACATAATGTGTTTTATAGAACTACCCGCTGCAGTTATAAATGGCACGAGTTTCAAAGATGGGGGATCACGGCTCCGAGAAAGGGTGTGCTCCTGGGACAGGCACAGAGGCCACGAGTGGAGTGGCAGCAACCGCTGCGGGCTGCTTGTCCACCAGGGAGGGCTCCGAGTGTAAGCTCGTCCACCACCTGGCTAGAAGCTGTGATTTGCAAGGAGATCAGGACACTTCTCCCAGCCACAGGCTCGAAAGCCGGAGTACAGGAGAGTATAATCACGTGGCGAAAGCAAAACGGTATCTGCAAAAGGCTTCGAGTCCTTCTGTCCCACCCTGAGCTCACGCGCCACTCGCCGCTGCGCCCCAGCGAGGCTGAGCACAGAACGGTACCTGCGGAGAGGACGCCATGGTTGATCCTCGGCATGCTCAAGGGCGCCAGTTCGATCCACAGCTGCCTGTTGGGGTCATAGAGAGGGCACATGCACCGCATCGCGGCCGTCGGTTTCCGGGAACTGAAGAAACACATCGCTGATGAGCAGGCAAAGGGCTTTACATAGTTCTGCTTATCACAACAATGACAGTTCAGCACTCTAAAGAAGGTTAAACATTTTGAAACTGGACTGCAAATGCACTCCAGGGGCTGAAATCCCAGGAACCCTGACACCAGGGCCCAGCTCGCCCCTGTACTTACACTCTTTCCTCCCCGCCGACAGTCACGATGCACTCCGAGTAGCCCCGGGGCTTGAAGTTGGCCAGCATGGCCTCTCCTTGCTGCGGCTGGCTGAGCGGGATGTTGCTGCACTCTTTGACAATTTCTCGAACTAGCGGTTCGTTCAGCATCTGTTCCCGTAAGTAGCTGGAGTCCAGCCCCGACACCCAGAGCGCTGACATCACGTCCTTCATGTGGACCTGCAGGGAGGGGAGGGAGGACAGGGGAAGAAGCGGGGGCTGCAGCAGAGGTCTTAGAACACACGCACCTCCGGCTCCCGGAGACTGCTGCGGGCCGTCAGACGACCAGCAGGCGCGGATCCAGGGCGGTGGGGCTTGAATGCGCTTTCCTGCCCCTGCCCTTCTATTCCCATGGCTGCAGTGACTAACGGCTGAATTCTAAAAAATCAGTTCCGTTTTTTTTTTTTTTTAAGTATTTGAGGTGTCAGCTTTCTTTCGACTCCAAAAGATTCCATTCCAATAGGCAGACAGAGTAAACAACAGCTATAATTTGCTGTATTTCACATATTTGGATGCACACAGACAGAAGTGTTGTATAGCGTAACAGCTCAATACAGTGTGGTAAACTCAGATGTGTATCAGCATTAATATTGTAGGAAAATAAAGAGAAGCCCAACTTCAGAACACATCTTGAGTGCAGTGGAGTCATTTCTGCAGGAACTGCTGGTCACGGACTCCGAGCTGTGTAACAGGGTATCTTAGTCAGACAGCTTATTAACCGGCACGGGCAGAGACCTCTTGTGGTGTTCACACACTGGTTTTCAGTGTGCTCCCCTCCAGCCAGGAATAAAAGCCGACAGCCTTCCGGCATAAAGCTGAGATTCACCAGAGGACAAAGCAACCAGTCGGCCTCAAGCATCCTCGCACCGTGAGGAGAGCAGAGGTGAGGCGGAAGCCGGCAAGGAGCAGCGTTCCCACCGTGGTCCCGGCGGCAGCGAGCGGACTCCTCGGCTCCTCTCCTCGTCCACTCTAGAAACCCGCACCACACACCCCCGCTGACGCTGAGACGACAAACACGGTCTCCAAACGGACATTCTCAGAGGCTTACAGAACTTGAACTACAAGACTCATCTCGAAACCCGCTCTGTAAAACCAACCTAACACATTTTTTATTTTGTGAGGATCACACAGAAACGCAAAATGCCCGTGGTCCTGCTGCCTTCCCTACAGGAATCCTGACTGGAGCGAGAAGGTGGACACCGTCTGTGACCCTCTTCCTGTAAGATCTGCTCACTCCCAAATCCCTCCCCACACAAACCCGAGCGGCCCCCTGCTCTCACTGTGGGGCGTCGTCACTCCAGGCGGAGCCCACCCCAGAAGAGCTCCCTGTCCCACCCTCCCGCTGGCTCCGGAGTCCTGAGCGCTCAGGATGCTGAAAGCAGGGGCAGACAGCCTGCGATCCTGTGACCGCCACTTCAGCTTGACACACTTTCTTTTTTCTTTTCTTTTCTTTTTTTTTTTTTTGACAGGCAGAGTGGACAGTGAGAGAGAGACAGAGAGAAAGGTCTTCCTTTGCCGTTGGTTCACCCTCCAGTGACCACCGCAGCACATGCATCGCGCTGATCCGATGGCAGGAGCCAGGTACTTATCCTGGTCTCCCATGGGGTGCAGGGCCCAAGCACTTGGGCCATCCTCCACTGCCCTCCCAGGCCACAGCAGAGAGCTGGCCTGGAAGAGGGGCAAGTGGGACAGAATCCGGCGCCCCGACCGGGATTAGAACCTGGTGTGCCGGCGCCACAAGGCAGAGGATTAGCCTATTGAGCCACGGCGCTGGCAGCTTGACACACTTTCCCCACTGAGGGCAAAGCCCACAGGATAGCAGGTTCTTCACTAGTGCCAACACTCTCACCAAGAGACTGTGAGTGACCAACACTTTGATGACAGATGGGGAAGTATTTAGGTTGCGACTCAGTCTTTCAAGGTGAGGAAAATGATAAAAGAATTGCAGGTTACATTACAAATAAATAAAAAGGCAGTACCAGACCAAGTTATAAACAACATGTACCAGGGCCGGCGCTGTGGTGCAGCAGGTAAAGCCACCACTTGCAGTGTTGGCATACCATATGGGCGCCAGTTCAAGTCCCGGCTGCTCCACTTCCGATCCAGCTCTCTGCTATGACCTGGGAAAGCAGTAGAAGATGGTCCAATTCCTTGGGCCCCTGTACCTGCGTGGGAGATCGGGAAGAAGCTCCTGGCTCCTGGCTTCAGATAGCGCAGCTCCGGCCATTGCAGCCAGTTGGGGAGTGAACCAGTGGATGGAAGACCTCTCTCTCTCTCTGCCTCTCCTCTCTCTGGGTAACTCTGACTTTCAAATAAATAAATAAATCCAAAAAAAAAAAAAAAAAAAAAAACCCACATACCTTTCTTATTTCTGTGTCATGTGCTATCCACCGGATTACGGCTTCAAATACGTATTTTTCATTGCCAACGTTCAACTTCTCGAGAGAAATAACTTCTTTGAGCTTCTGAGGGCTCAGTTCTAGGAATTCTTCAGTGCTGCTGACGTCTCGGAAGTGCGTCTCCAGGTATTCTGTGGCCAAGTAGTGGACGTGGTGCAGGCAGTAATGCAGCGCAAAGTCCCGGATCCCAATGCAGTTCTCGGCAGCAATGCAGCCCTCTAAAAACTCACAGCACAGAGTCTTAAGGTCCGTCAGCAGCAGCAGGTCTGCAGCCTGTACGACATCTTGGATTGTGTCTTCGTTCAGCCTGATCTGCAAGAGTTTCATAGACATTTTATACTTGGATGTACAGATTTGAAACTTAAGCCACTGATTGTTAGCTTGAATCACATGAAATTTTCATTTTTGTAGGTCAAAAATGGTCATATACTGGCTATTTCATATGATTCGACCTGGTACTCTTTTCAACAACTTGAGGGTACCAAGGAACTTTTTAGCAACATAAGCAGATGTACGCTTGGTTAGCTGGCTCCAGCTCTCCCCTTCTAAGCCAAGCTGTCACTTGCTCAACTCGGAGAAAACCCTCACTGACTGCAACACCCAGGAAACGGGAAGCCCTTCCTTCTATGGTAAACAGAAGCTGACTGCTCTAAACAGTGTGGCACCAGAACTCACTAAGTTCACCTGTCTGCCAAGGGTGAAGCCAAACTGCACGAAGCTCCCTGAAGAGTGCATTCACAGCCCCATTCTGCACGATGCAACAGACACAGTGTGGTGCCCACACCTCCCTGTGCAATAAACCCCTACTGTAAGGTTCTCCTCCTCATTAGCAATGTTTACTTCCTCATTTTCTTCAATTCTCAGCTAAACGCTTTCTCTTCCACTTGCTTCACGGTTTGTCCGTGAAACACAAAGCGTTATGAACAAAGGGGTTCTAAGATACTGCACGGTCACCAGGGACACCCCAAAGCCCTGGTCCTCACTGCCATTCAGAAACATAGAGGAGGGGCCGGTGCTGTGGTGCAGCAGGTTAATACCCTGGCCTGAAGTGCCGACATCCCATACGGGCGCTGGTTCAAGACCCGGCTGCTCCACTTCCAATCCAGCTCTCTGCTATGGCCTGAGAAAGCAGTAGAAGATGGCCCAAGTCCTTGGGCCCCTACACCTGTGTGGGAGACCCAGAGGAAGCTCCTGGCTCCTGGCTTCGGATCAGCTCTTTGGATCAGCGAGGCTCTGGCCGTTGCAGCCAACTGGGGAGTGAACCATCGGATAGAAGACCTCTCTCTCTCTCTCTCTCTCTCTCTGCCTCTCCTCTGACTTTCAAATAAATAAATAAATCTCTAAAAAAAAAAAAAAGCATAGAGGAGCCTTGTCACAGAGAGAACTGAAACATTTTTACCATATTTCACATGTTTTGGTTCAACAGACAAAAAAATAAGTGTGCACCTGTCAACTGTCTCAGAAACTGAGTAAAACACTTGGAAAGTTATGCGCTGAGAAGGCCACAAGCTAGGGGGACTTTCCCATACACATGACCTGTTCAATTCAGCCTCAAGCCAGTGGACAGCTGAAGAACACTCAAATATGGGCATGCAGAAAAACACTAACTTGCATATCAGTAAAATGAAACAGGCAATGCAAGACTTTAATTTTTATGTTACAATTAAGGCTTTAACCTTAAACTGGAAACAAATGGCGAACCTGAGTCTGTATGTAAGACTTGGAATCCCAGCCCAAGCAGGACAGGCTGTCTTACGAGTGCTGCTGGATCGACTGTGCAGTCAGCCAAGAGGCTGCCTGCGAGCCTGGTTCTGTGATGCCACACAGGAGACCCAGTATTTCAAGAGCTGTTCCCAAATAATTTAGACTGTTTTGTTTTTTAAACAATTACACACACCACTTACTGCCTAACGTTTGTAGAAGAAAGAGAATGAAGGGGACAAACCATGAAACCAAACCGGACACTCTGAAAAGGATGAGAATCACCGAGTTTGACTCGACAGCATGAATGTATTCAGAGAGGAAGAAGTGCACTTGGAGTACTTGGAAAATACACAGCAGACACAGTCCTCCAGGAGGGAAAGGAAAGGCAGCAGAGATGAGAAAGGGGTGTCGGGAAGCGGGCAGGAGAAGAGAAAGCATTCCCCCATGACCGTGGGTCACCACACCGACCTCAGCCAGCAGCCCAGACTCACACCTCCTGCTTTCCTGGAGGGCCCGCGTGCTATACTGTCAATCCCATAATAGGGGCGGGGGAGGACGGCGGACAAAGGAAAACAGAGTTGTCATTTACTACTTTCTGCCCTGGGCACCATTCAATCTCCAGACACACGAGGGGTGCAGAGAGAGAGAAGGGCTGGGCAAGGACACAGGTGCCAGTGAGGCGGCAGGACAGGCACCAGGACCACAGCAAGGCAGACGCGTGTGAAGCCCCTTTCACGGGAATCAAAGGAACTCTTCACGTGTACAAAACACAGCCCCGGTGCCCAGGCAGCTCCATCCACGCCACAGAGACAGACAAGCTGCACACAGAGCAAGTTTAGACTCGGGATCCAAAAGGCAGCACAGCATCCTGTGTTCTCACCTCACACTGGCAGGTGCAGCTCAGAATGACAAAAACGTACGCTGGGATTTGGGTCTGAGCGGTTACATCGGCTGCTTCTCTTTCAGGAGCTGAGCCCCAGAACACACACGGGGTGCCGTGACCAGGAGGGGACAGGAGTGAAAGCACACAATGACAGAAGGTGAAGAGGACAGAGCCACTCAGTTGAATAATGGATGAAGGAGACCCTCACCCTGAGCTTGAGGAGCCTCTACTTAGGTCTTCCTTCCTCTGATTCTCATCGTACCTGCCCACTGAAGATGTAATCCAGGATCTCTCTCATAACCATTACCGATATCCCTTCAAGTTCAATCTTATAAGTTGATCCATCATCTTTTGGAGGATTATAGTTTAACTTTGTCCTAAGAAAGGGAGAAAAATGTAAAATTTCTATGAAAACACAGAAATAGCTGTAAATATTTATGAACTAAACACAAAGTATATGACACTATGAGCATGTGAATCCGACCTAGAAAACTGTTTCAGTTAAATCAATATGTATATATATATATAAAAGATTTATTTTATTTATTTGAAAGAGTTACAGAGAGAGGTAGAGACAGAGAGGTCTTCCATTCGCTGGTTCACTCCCCAGAACTGTGCCGATCCGAAGGCAGGAGCCAAGAGCTTCCTCCAGGTCTCCCACTTGGGAGATTCACACCTTGGGCAGGGGCCCAAGGCCTTGGGCCATCTTCCACTGCTTTCCCAGGTCACAGCAGAGAGCTGGATCGGAAGAGGAGCAGCTGGGACTAGAACCAGTGCCCATATGGGATGTCGGCGCCTCAAGCCAGGGCTTCAACCCGCTGTGCCACAGCGCCAGTCCCAAATCAATATATTTTTATAACTTTTTACCTACAAAACATTGGTCCCAGGATTCAAAATACTGCTTCTTAAAAAACAAAACAGACAACCAAAGAACTAAGATCCCTATGAGCATGAATCTTCATCTCTCCTTGGAAGTCCCAGTCCCTGGAAGCTTATTCTTCATGTATTTAATTACCTAATTATTTTCAACGATATAATGACTTGCAAACCTACTGTCCCAAACTGAAGCTTAGACCCTGGCAAAGTCTGTTGCCCTCCAGCCTATTCCTCTGCTTCCACCTCCGATGTAATCATACACTTCAGTACTACACTCAATTTTCCTTTGCTTCTTTTCATTATTGGACTTACATAGATTTTAAGTTGTTTTAATTTTATCCAAGTGTTTCTTTGGCTCTTTCTGCTATATAACATTTCACTGTTAACCGCCTCTGGGTTGTTTCCAGGCTTCTGATCCTGCAAACAGAGGTGTTGTGACTATAACTGTATATATCTCTTTTTGTACTATGTGAGGGAATCCCCCTTGGGTATCCCCCTGAGAGAAGTGGGGACAGTTTACAGTCTCATCTGCATGTGTAGGTGCACCCCTGGGTCTGCAAACTCTGCACACGCAAACTTCTCCAACTTCTCAAGTTCTGAGGTCGGGTGAGTGAGCTGTGCCATGTCACGGCAGCTGTCACCTGCAGACCCCCACTGCCCAGGTGCCCAGCTTCACAGGCTGCGGCTACTTGTCTCCTCCTCGGGGAGACACCTGTTCGGGTGATGTCTCTTGCTCATTTTGTTAATAACTGTCCTCCTATGGAGGTACAGGAATTCTTTATTCACTCCTAATACCAATTCTTTGGCAGACTTTATTTTCTACACATTTTAAAAAGTGATGAACAACTTGAAGAACATTTCTTTCACTGTCAATGCTTTTATGTGCCATGTTTAAGAACTTGTATTTTAGCTAAGATTAAAAGACATTCCTGATATTCTTTATCAATAAAATTTAAGGTTTTAAAAACATATATATTGCAATGAAATTTTTAAGTTACTTTGCAATATGTAGTTGGTATGAAAGGTAGCTCTGTTAAATCTTGGGAATGGCGCCATGTTACATGTCACTGTCCTTTGGAAAGAAAAGCAGACCTTCAAACGGTAGGATCCACGTGGTGAGAGTAACATGGCAAACAGCTGAGACAGACACTTGAACTCATTCTTGGCATTCAGGCTTCTATGACACTAGGATAAAGTCAATGAGCAACCAGACTTTCGGTGGACTGAATATAAAGAGAAGAAAATAACGACAACAAAACTCCACAAGCAGGAAAACAGACAAGAGACAGTGACCTGGAATATCTGCAAAAGCCTCATCCTAATCCAGCAGTGAGCAAAGTCAGGACACAATCTGAACTGCACTGAGGACTCCCTGGGCTCAGGAACCGGTAGTGCAAGGTTGTCGGGGAGGCAGCGAGAAAGATGAGCTAAAAACAGAACTGATGGACACAGTTTTAATAAACAGTCAAATTCCAGCCCCCCCCCCCCCCACCTGTACACATCACTCCCGTGCCCAGCTCATGGAGGAAGAGTGATTTATACTTCAAAGAATATAAAACTGAGGCTCTTATTTGAGGGCAGGTGAAGTGTACCAAAAACTGAGGGTCAAGAGAAGGCTGAGCTATCAGTCCTTTCTCCTCCACAGCTGCACCCAAAGTGCTGATGGCCGGCACAGGCACCGTGGTGCAGCAGGTTAGCCACCGCCTGAGACGCCAGCATACCATATTGGAGCACTGGTTCAAATCCCGGCTCCTCAACTTCTCATCCAGCTCCGTTCTCATGTGCCTGGAAAAGCAATGGAGAATGCCCCCATGGGAGACCCAGATGAAGTTTCAGGCTCCCGCCGTGGGCCTGAACCAGCCCTGGCTGTGGTGGCCATTTGAGGAATAAACCACTGGGTGGACGATCTCTCCCTCTGTCTCTCTGCTTTTCATATACACAAACAAACCTTTATCATTTTTTTTTTTAATGCTGAAAGCTAGATCTATATCCTCCAAGTGAGAAACTGCAAGACTCTTCTGGAAGATTTGCTCAGCCCATGGCTACACAGTACTGAAGAACAGACAAAATGCCCCAGCCTGACCATGTAACAATGAAATCCCTGGTCAGCAAGTCCAAGCCCTGGACCCCGAGCCTCCAGGACATTCTGTGGCAGCACTTCTGAGCTCTGTGAGGTCATGGCATGTGCAGAAAATGGAATACTCATTACTCTGGGTTAAGTGGAGGCTGGCTGTAGGCTGGGAGCAGAGAGGGGGCCCAGCCCCCCCTCCCCCCACCATGTGGCCCAGCTCTCTGCAGACCATCAGGACGTTGCTGCGCCTGCACCACTGTTTCTGGGCACTCTGGGTTAGAGCCCCACTCTTAAAACTGCGCAAACAAGACTCCGCAGACACCTAAGAAAGATGAAAGACAGAAACCAAATCCACAGGAAAAAGGCAGAGTGGAGGAAGCAAAGATTATGCCAAAAAGGAAAGTTCAAGGCAAAAAGAAAACCTCTTATTACTATCCCCAGAGAGAGGATACAGAAGATGCAATAAAAACAGAGACCATGAAACGGGTTGGAGAACAACAGAAATGTTTCACTGGCTGTAAAAATTTTTTCACATAAGGTAAAAACAAAGAAATTTCCTGTGAAAGAGACTAAAAAAAAAAAAAAGAAAAGAGAAGAAAAGATAATGTGGGTGAGATAAGAAAACTGGAAAATTAGTCTGGAAGGCTGGACACCAGAAAAAACCAGGAATGTCCCCACCCACAGAGAGAAGGCTCCCAAGGACGCACTCCCAACACTGGAGGACACGACGCACCCCAAAGCACAGCACCCTAACGTTTCCACACTCCAGGTGACAGCTGCTCACTCTGCTAGTCCTGCATCTTTTAGAGTTGTCACTACTGCTTAGGAGTCAATCCTTCAATACTCACTCGCTTCTTACAGTTAACAATTCTTTGTATTAAATTTGCCTTGTTCAAATTGCCATGTGGTTTTCCTCTCCTGACCAGCCCCAGACTGATGCAGCCACTAACCTCTTTCAGAAAGTGTTCACACACTTCTGCAGGTTAAACAGCAGGACCTCATTACGGTTTGATTCAGGTCTTTGTACCTGCCCCCAGACTTTCCCATGAAGTTCCCCAACACTAGATGGCACAGCCAATCCCTGAAATTCTGGTTCCAGTGACAGCTGTTCTACAAGTTTTTTCTAGATCACTCCATCCTGCCACAGACACACTTACACCCTCACCTCCTTGCAGGTCATCATTTCTCCTGCCGTAAATGTCTCCAGCATTCGGAGACCTTTCCCACCACATATCATGGGATCCTCATGCTATCTCCATACCATCTCCTACTACTCTATAGGTTCCTGAGGCTAATGTCTTCCTTTTATTTTTTGTTTTTACATTTTTTCTTTGAAGATTTATTTTGTAGGTCTGTGTTGTGGTAGAGTGGGTTAAGCTGTCACCTGTAATGTAGACATCCCATATGGGTGCCGGTTTGAGTCCCAGCTGCTCCACTTCCAATCCAGTTCCCTGCTAATGCGCCTGGGAAAGCAGAGGAAAATGGCCCAAGTGTTTGGGCCCCTGCATCCATGTGGGAGACCAGGAAGAAGCTCCTGGCTTCAACCTGGCCCAGCACTGGCTGTTGTGGCCAGTTGGGGAGTGAACCAGAGGATGGAAGATCAATCTCTCTCTTTCTCTCTAACTCTGACTTGTAAATAAATAAATAAGATTTGAAAAGGCGGCATTAGAGAGACAGAGAGAGAGTTTGTCTATCCACTGATTAACTCCCCAAATGGCTTCAATGGCCAGGGCTGGACCAGGCTAAAGCCAGGAGCTCAGAGCTTCACCTAGGTCTCCCATGTGGATGCAGGAGCACAAGCACGGGGGCCATCTTCCAGGGCTTTCCCAGGCGCATTAGCAGGGAGCTGGAGTGGAAGTGGAGCAGCCAGGTCTTGAACCAGAGCCCATACGGGATGCTGGTGTTGCAGGTGGTGGCTCAATCTACCACGCCACAACGCTGGCCCCAGAGGCTAACAGCTTCTTTATCACTGACATCCCACAACCAGGCCAAGTAGTTTACAGAAAACAGATGATGCTCAATAACCATCTGTAAAATAAAGGTTTAAAACTGTTTATTTTCATCTATTTGAAAGACAGAGAGACAGAGGGAGAGCAAGAGCAAATGATCAATTGATCTTCCTTCCAGTGGTTCATGCCCAAATGTTTACAGCAGCCAGGGCTGGGGCAGTCTAAAGGCAGGAGCCAGGAACTCCATCTGGATCTCCCAAGTAGGTGGCAGGGGCCCCAGTACTTGAGCCATCATCTACTGCCTCTTAGGTACATCAGTGGGAAGCTGATTTGGAGGCCGAGCAACCGTCACTCAAGCCAACACTGTGATTCAGGATGCAGGCATCTCAAGCATGGCTTAACCCACTGCGCCACAGGTCTGAGCTCTGCCAAGTACGTCTTTAAACTGACAGTGGCCTTGGAATTTCTGAAGTACTGTCACCTGGAAGACTCTTCTTCCAATCAATGGTAGGAAGGACTTCCTATTAAACTGAAGACCGAGGCCCAGTGCTTCCCAAATGCCAGTTCAGCCAGATCACGTGGGGATCTCATCAGAAAGGACCGTACTGACTCCGGAGGTCTGTGGTGGGGCCTGAGCCTCTGCACTTGCGACAAGCTCCTGCAGTGGGCAGCAAGGGGTTAACTGGTGCTTCCCAAATGACTTCTGTGTAGTTTTATATTTCTAATCCATGCCTGATGAATATTTTGTAAAATGCATAAAAATTAATTAGAAAAATGAAATAAAAAAAAAAACATTAAAAATGCAGGTCCCAGGCCAGCGCTGTGGTAACAGGTAAAGCCAGTGCCTGCAGTGCCGGCATCTCATATAGGCGCCAGTTCAAGTCCCAGCTGCTCCACTTCCAATCCAGCTCTCTGCTATGGCCTGGGAAAGCAGTGGAAGATGGCTCAAGTACTTGGGCCCCTGCACCAACATGGGAGACCCAGAGGAAGCTCCTGGCTTCGAATCAGCCCAGCTCTGGCTGTTGCGGCCATTTGGGGAGTGAACCAGCAGATGGAAGACCTCTCTCTCTCTCTCTACCTCTGCTTCTCTGTAATCTGCCTTTCAAATAAATAAAAATCTTACAAAAAACGCAGGTCCCAATGATTTATCATTGGATCCAGCAGATATGAACTGTGCTGTCCAATTGCTGAGAGTTTTTTTTTTTTCTTTTGACAGGCAGAGTGAACAGTGAGAGAGAGAGAGAGAGAGAGAGACAGAGAGAAAGGTCTTCCTTTGCCGTTGGTTCACCCTCCAATGGCCACTGCGGCCGGCGCACTGCGGCTGGCGCACCGCGCTGATCCGATGGCAGGAGCCAGGTGCTTCTCCTGGTCTCCCATGGGGTGCAGGGCCCAAGCACTTGGGCCATCCTCCACTGCACTCCTGGGCTACAGCAGAGAGCTGGCCTGAAGAGGGGCAACTGGGACAGAATCTGGCGCCCAGACCGGACTAGAACCCGGTGTGCCGGCGCCGCAGGCGGAGGATTAGCCTAGTGAGCCACGGCGCCGGCCTTGAGAGAGAGTTTCTAACTCACACTCCCTGTGCCTGCACTCACAACCCCTGGGGCGGGTGCCGATTCACAGAGCACACCAGTCTGCAGAACGATCATCTGCCTCCCAAGAGCGGTGCACGCTGGAAAGCAGCCCCAGTCCCTTCCCACCCGCACCTGAGAGAGTCACACCCACTGGGAAAGTCACACTTCCTATTTGGTGTTCCCAGTCCTGTCTCCCTCCTCCCCTGGGTGTCAGCAGTCCTTCCTAACTCAGTAACCCACACACCTGCCTGCCTGTCTTGTCTCCACGTTCCCCAACTCGCGAGTTTCATGCTCTGTATCCTTGGTTTCTTTCCTTCAGCAGACCCTGATTTTTCTAGTTTTTACTAATGAACTGTCCTCTCTCCTCTAGTCCCCCTTTCCCCAGATTTCCCTTTTTTATTTAGAATTTCCTCACCTTGCACAATGCTTCTGTCTCTGCTTCCTTTATAAGCTGTACTGAATGAGCTAAGGAAGAATAACGCAGAAGCTATGTTAGGGGGCTGGAACCGATCATCCTATCTGCAAAGTCGGCTACAAATCAAGGGTTCTTTTCTGTGTTCTCCATGCCCATCCCTGGAAGCCACAGGGTCCTCTGAAGATCTGCTGGGAGTCACGATACTCCTGCACTCTTGGGTACTGTCCCTTTACACTTAGCTATTGTGCAAGTTGTCACTTAGGTAATGGCACTTTACAGACTGGCCTAGACGATGCAGCAGGTAGAGTTATAGATAGATAGAGAGAGAAAGAGAGAGAGAGAGAGAGAGAGAAAGAAAGGTCTTCCTTCTGATGGTTCACTCCCCAAAAGGCCAGGAGCCAGGAGCTTCTTCCTGGTCTCCCATGCGGGTACAGGAGCCCAAACACTTGGGCCATCCTCCACTGCCCTCCTGGGCTACAGCAGAGAGCTGGTCTGGAAGAGGAACAGCCAGGACTAGAACCGGTGCCCATATGGGATGCGGGCTCCGCAGGCGGAGGATTAGCCAAGTGAGCCACGGCGCCAGCCCCGAGGCAGCAGTCTTAAAACAACAGAGAATTTCCTCAGCCTCCTTGAAGAAAACCTGGAGATCCGTGGGGGTACGACAAAAATGGGCCTTGGGTCTCAGGGTAACTCTCTGTACCTGTCGTCCATTTCCAGGACCAGGCACTGCTCTGCCCACTCTCTCGTTTGTACGTAGAAGACAGCCCACAGGTGACCCCAGACCTCTTCCCTCCCTGGACGCTGACACTGGCCACGCAAGGCTGCTCTGCACTCAGCCACGAGGCCCGGCCCAGGGAGGGAGAGCAGGGAAGTGCAGCCAGCCAGGTCAACAGGGCAGACTGATAACCCGTCTCCAGATTACTCAAAGTTGTTTTCCCCCAGCACTTATTCTCTAGCCAAGCACTTTTATTTTCTATTAAAGTTGAATAGAAAGTGTAGTAAAACTCAATTTTGCTTTTTCTTGACAACACTGAGAACAAGGTTTTATAAGAAAACATTACATTATGGCCTACTATGCTAATAAAGTTAGTTTTACATTCATGAAAGTGATCTATGACTTTTAAAGACCCATAACAGAACCAAATTGATGGGTGTGCACAGTCTGACAACGTTCATCCTGTCGACACACAACAAGCCACCCAGGTCATCGAGTCTGTTCCCCTTCTTCCAAGAACCATTTTAGATGCATTCCTACTTGGGATTTGACGGGACAATGACGAAGAACAAACCTAAGTGACTTTCCTTCCCCTCTGATGCTAAAGCTGATCTCCAACAAAAGCAAGGGAACATCCTCAAACAGAATGCCAGACAAAGTTAATTCCAGAAGTCAGGACCTGGAGAAAAGCTGGGGGGATTTGTGAATGTTACTCATGTGGATTCTTTTTTTTTTTTTTTTAAAGATTTATTTATTTTTATTTGAAAGGCAGTTATAGAAAGACAAAGGCAGAGAGAGAGAGAGAGAGAAAATGTCTTCCATCCGCTGTTTCACTCCCCAGATGGCCACAACGGCTGGAGCTGGGCCGATCTAAAGCCAGGAGCTTCTTCCGGGTCTCCCACATGGGTATAGTGATCCAAGGACTTGGGCCATCTTCTACTGCTTTCCCAGGATCAGAAGTGGAGCAGCCGGAACTCAAACTGGTGCCCATATGGGATGCTGGCACTACAGACGGTGGCTTTACCTGCTGCACACAGTGCTGGCCCCCTTTCATATGGTTTCAAATGAGTCATGTCACCTCCAGTTGTATAGCGGTCAAGGTTCAAGGAGAAGAGTTTGGACTAGCCCTTCATCTGCTCCCCTTTGCCAAACTAACACACAGTGGGGCGCTGTTTACAGATGTCCCCCTACAATTCCTTTTTTGTCTTCATGAGCTCCTGAAAGCCACATCAAAATGGATCTTTAGGTCACAGGATTTTCAGGGCAGTCAAACCTCTCTGCACGGTACCACAGCAGCAGATACGTCATCATCCAATGGTCCACACCCACGATGACCAACTGCCAGAGAGGCCCTAACACAAACTGAGGTCTCTGGGTGACAGATGTGTCAATGTAGCTTCGCTCATTGCAACACGTGCACTCTCTGGAGAGGGAGGCTGTGCATCAGGAGGGGGTTGGGTGTGTGGGAAATCTCTGAACCTGTGCTCAGTTTTGCTGCAAACCTAAAAAGGTTCTAAAAGTAAGTCTTTTTTATTTTTCAAGGATCTTTTAGTCCCCGTTCAACTTACTAAAACATCAATTTGCAGTTAAGGTCTCCATCAAGAAACGCATGCTCACACAGGCCTCTCCTGACACAGCTCCGTGGGCAGAACAGGACCCTGTCTACCTCACAGTTTGTGCATCCCAGACTTCCCTGTGCTTGGAAGAAAAGCATTCACACAGACGTCCCTGATGTGACCTGGGGTCTGAGAGGGACGCAGCAGGACTGTGGACTGGGTGCCAGAGACCTGCGACAAGCTCCCTGTTCACAGCACCTCGATCTGCACAGGCTGACGAAGCATCAAGGTGCTCTTCGCATACAACAAGGCCAAGGCAGGGAGGCACCAAGAAAGCTTATGATGGACTGCAGGGCCTGGCAGGGGAGCCACTAGCCCTGCACTGGGACACCTGCAACACAGACACAGAACGAGGCATGCGGGAAACAGACAGGGGCACTGTGCTGCTTCTTCCTCTTACCACTCCAGAGCTGAACTCCGAAGAGTGGGATTCAGTACCACGTCTTTCCCTTTATTCCTTTTGCCTTCCTAACATTCTCTTCTCTGCCTCCAATTCTATGTACCAGAAAGGTTATGGTTTTTATTCACTCACCAGCAAAATGCCCTCCCCTTATACAGATCCTGGAATGACTCATCAACAGAATGGATTTTGAGCAGATTTCTGGATCCTATCCCAACTCAGACCAACTCAGTCAAGCCTAAGACTGTATGTATAAAAAGTTCCCCAGCTTATCCCATCTTCCCATGGGTTAATCCTGCATGGGACTCAGGTCTCTTGTCTGTCCTACTTTATTTTTCTTCATGGAATTTACCACCGGCTAATAAAAACATGTTTGTTTAATGTCAATGTCTGTGAAAATAGGATCTTGATTTTATTTCTGGTTTTATCCACTTACCTAATAAGTCTGGAACCAAATGGGCGCTTGATAAACATTTACTGACTTGATAAGCAGCACAACCAGGCCAAGGAACCAACATATTTCAACCCTGCAATGTCAGTGACTACATTTGGCTGAAATCAAATGATCTCATGACTGTTCAGGACTGGCCTCACGGGGTGGGTGCTCAGTGCAGTGGGACGCCCTCATTCCACGTGGGAGGGCCTGGTTTAGAGAACCTGTGCTGCTCCTGACTCCAGCTTCCTGCTAATGCTCACCCTAGGAGGCAGCAGGGGACAGCTGAAGTAGTTGGGTTCTTGCCACTGATGTGGGCAGACCCAAACTGAGTTCCTGGCTCCTGGCTTTAGTCCAGCTGTTGCAGGCATTTGAAGAGTAGATGGGAGATTTCTATTTTCCTGCCACTCAAATAAATAAAATTAAAAGAGAAATGGCACCACCTGAATAGCCGTGAGCTTTTCTTGCGTATCTCGCAGTCTGTCCACAAGAAGGTGATACTTTCCCCATATCAATCAAGGTGTGATACACAATCAGAAACTGAATAATTTAATCCTCAAACATTCAATTACTCCAAAGTGGCTCAACACCCATAATGCAATAACCTGCCTTTGAGCTGAGGTCCAAAAGGGAACTGGACCCTGAGGCTGGATGTAGGTTTCTGGTTTGTAAATAAGCCCAGTTGTACCCTGCCTCATCCTGCTTCACCACTCTCTACCAACCATCACCACTGCTATCCCTGGGAAAAATAGCAGGCCAATGTCATGGGAAAACACAAGAACCAGGAAACGTTTCTGGGGTCAGGGTTTACCGTGCGGTGTCTCCCCAGCAACCAGCAGCATGGTAATGAGAGGGGGGCAGAAATTCCCGCAGCCACAGCCAGTCCCTCCCTGACCACCCTCCTCCCCTCAACCACGCCACACCGGAGCAGCCACAAAAATGCCCTCCATTTGCCTCCTGATGTCACATCATCCACTCTGAAGATGAAACACAGCCTTATATATTTAGCTCTGCTTTGAGTAATCATGTCCAATTCCATCAGTATCTGGAGGAAATATGAGAAGAGCAATTGTATACCTTTGAGCACCACAGGATTTGAGGGAAGAAAAAAATTTCTCTTAAAGAAAATTATGGTTTCTGAAAAGAAAACACAGAAATTGTGAATTGCAACTTAAACAGGAGCACTTGAGGAAATCTGCACACCTCTCCTCCAGGCGCATGGAAGGGTCTCCAGCAGAGCTCATAGAAACTGTGTTAGAGGCCAGCGCCGCGGCTCACTAGGCTAATCGTCTGCCTTGCGGCGCCAGCACACCGGGTTCTAGTCCTGGTCGGGGCACCGGATTCTGTCCCAGTTGCCCCTCTTCCAGGCCAGCTCTCTGCTGTGGCCAGGGAGTGCAGTGGAGGATGGCCCAGGTGCTTGGGCCCTGCACCCCATGGGAGACCAGGAGACGCACCTGGCTCCTGGCTTCGAATCAGCGCAATTCGCCAGCAGCTGCGCGCCAGCCGCGGCGGCCATTGGAAGGTGAACCAACGGCAAAGGAAGACCTTTCTCTCTGTCTCTCTCTCTGTCACTCTGCCTGTCAAAAAAAAAAAAAAAAAAAAAAAAAGGAAACTGTGTTACCAGAAAACTATGAACTGACTCCAAAAGTTTCTGGCACCAAAACAAGCTTATTTCATCTTCCCATGAGCTTCTGAAGTGCCCCGGCAGACTTAACACCAACAAAATCAAATGCTACAACTCATTTCCACGAGTTTGGGTTTCAAGCCCCTCATGGGGAGCCTCTAGCATAAATACTCATTATGCTCCATAAATCCCCTTTTCCCCAGCCTCTTGAAAAACCTCTTCCTCTCCCAGCTTCCACCATCTTAGTAAATGGTACTATTTTCTACCCAGCTGCTTAAGTCTAAAACTGAAGAGTCAAACCAACGAATACAGAAGGAAAAACTGTCCTAAGATATAAGCAGATGCTAAAACCAGTGAGGAAGGTTGATGAGAAAGGAATATTCACATAATCTCAAAATGTCACTCTAAGTTACTTATTAATACAGAGAGTAAGACAGTGGATTACTCTAGAGAGTACTCCTATAACCACAGGGCCAGAGCGAACGTCACGCATGTGGGGACAGGATGCTACCAAACACGCACAGCCTCAATCTCATCGGAAGAAACCCAGCAAGCCTGAGTCCAGAGACTTTCTGTAAAGCGCTTCAGCCGTGAAACACGAGCAAAGACTGCGGAAGCGCCGCAGGCCGGGGGCGGCCGAGAACAGCACTGTACGCCTGAGGAGCAGGTGCTATCCAGGCCTGGGTTGAGTATTTCACAGGCGTACGAGAGGCGGGGAGGAGGTGCTCGGGGAGGGACTGGCTGTGGCCGCGGGAGCTGTTTCTGACCATTCGAGGAATGAGAAGCAAGCAGTGGAGCCAGGCAAGACAGCAGGGTGTAGACCTGTCTGGGAAGCAGGACAGGGAGAAAAGCCAGCTCTTGAGGACCTGCACATCATATAAAGGAATATGGACTTGACCTTGAGAGAAACGGAGCCACTGTTAGTAGGAGTTTGTCTTTCTATTTAATGGTTTATTTTGAAACAAGTTTAGACTTGAGCGCCTGTAGACCCTTCGTCCAGCAATTAGCAAATAAATTAATGCTGGTAAAATCCTGCTACCTAAACTACAGACTTCAGTCCTCATAATTTCCCAGCTCTCCCTCCTCTCTAGGATCAGGGTCAGCTTCCAGACTGCAAGAGCTGGGCAGGAACTTGTAGCAGTTCCCCAGGCCTGCCTTGATGGTTCTGGTCAGTTATCCTGGACAACGTCCTTCAACTCGGATTTGTTTCATTCCTAACACACCCAGGTTGTGCACTTTGGGCAGGCACATGACCCTTTTCGGCACCATATCAGGAGGAAGATGTCTTATTCCTTCCTGGTGATATTCACCTTGGTTAGGGAGTGTCTGCTGGGGTTTCTCTACCGTTAAATTATTACTTTTCCCTGTGTAATCAATGAATATACCAGGGGAGATAATTGGAGAATAAGCAAATATCCTTTTACTACTCAAACTCTTGCCCACTAATTTTAGTATCCACTGGTGGATCTTGCTTGCAACAATCATCACTGTGGTGTTCCAATGAAGCTGTTCTAGTCTGCTCCTCTGGCATACGGCAATTGAAATTCTTTTGTAAGAAAGACTCGTCTCCTCTCTTCCTTCAGTAACTTATTCATCCAGCCATGCGTTCACGTATTCATTCACAGACCCGTGGACGTTTACTTTATGCTGTTGATTATAATCGGACGTTATCATTTACTTTCTTGCTCAAACGGCTGAGCGTTCTCTCAGGTTGGCTCCTGTGCCCTTTCAAAAAGCCCGTTTTCTTGAGTCCTTTCTTACTTTTCTGGCACAGCGTACTCCAGGCTTTCAGTGCATTTCTCCTGCGCTGGCACTGAGTCAGCCATGTCTCCAGAGACAGAGTTTTCAACGTTATCCTATCACATTCTAGAACCCTCCCTCTGGCAGCAGCAGTGTGGAAGATGGATGGGGGCCGAGCATGGAGGCAAACAGCTAGTAAGGGACCCTGTCACCTCTCAGCACAAGTGGGAGCCGACACAAAGCGCTCGGAGACCTGAGACCTGGCACCCACTGGCAGCTGAGGAAGGAGGGAGGGGCTGGCATCTCGGGTGACTCTTGGGGTTCTCCTGGGCAGTCTGAAGTTATACATCAGCCAGCGTGGTGAACAGGAAACCCCCACCTGGGGGAAGAGCGAGCTGGGGCCAGCCAGGTGTAAGGTGGCCATCTGGCAGACTGTGGGATCCACAGGCCTGGGGTTCAGGAGAGGGGACGAAGCTGTGCGTCTTTGGAGCAGACGAGATTGCCAAGGGAGACACCTGCGTGAGGACAGGATTTCACGCCTGATCAAGGTATAAGGACAAACGGGGTGGCGCACCAGGAAAGCAGATGTCAGGAGAACGGACGAAGGCACCACGGAGGCCTGAGGCCGAGTGCTGAGAAAATGGCCCACAGCGGCAAACGTACGGGGACAGGTCTAGAAAGGCAAATTCTTCCAGAGCTCTTCACCTGATGTGGCAACTGTGTTGTACAATTAAAAATTAAAACATTTAAAAAATGTTTTGAAGAATTATTTATTTATTTGAAAGGCGGAGTTACGGAGAGGCAGAGAGAGAAAGAGATCTCCCATTCGCTGGTTCATTCCCCCACTGGCCGTAAGGGCCGGAGCTGGACTGATCCAAAGCCTGGAGCCAGCAGCTTCTTCCAGGTCTCCCACGTGGTGCAGGGGCCCAAGCACTTGGGCCATGTGTACCGCTTTCCCAGGCCATCAGCAGAGAGCTGGATCCGAAGTGGTGGAGCAGCTGGGACTCTAACCAGCACCACAGGCGGCAGCACAGCATTGGCCTGTTTTTCAATTTTTAAAAGGATGGTTTTAATGGAGCGATGAGACACAAGCCTAATGGCAGAGGGAACACAAAAGAGGAAGTGAGTCTGCATACAAGGAAACAAAGATCCTTCTTCTAAGAACCCAGGTTGCAAAGTCAAGAAAACTGTGCCTTGTTGGAAGGAGATGCAGGGTCTCTCTGCTTTGAACAAATGAATTCATTCAATGTTTGCAATTCTGCAACATGCCATGCACTGGCAAAAACGGACACATACTGTTTTGCTACAGAAAAGCAGCCAAGAAATAAGGGAAAAGGTTTTTTTGTTTTTTGTTTGTTTTTGTTTTGTTTTGTTTTGTTTTTTAAATACAGGAGAAGGATGAGGATATACAACAGAACTACATGCTAGAAGAAAAAAAAGAGAATGCAATTTTGGAGGGAGCAGGACAGGGAAGAACCAGGGAGAATCAGCCTTGTTGGTCAATCTTAGATCTACAGAAGTCTGGCGTGTAAATAATCAGGAACTGCAGCTAAGCATCACTGAAAGTGACCTTTAGAGTTAAAAGTTTTTCTGTCCAAACTTATAAAACTCTATTCCTATAGAGGAGAAGCTGACAAGTCACAGCCTGCTGCCTGTTTTTGTACGGCTTTGTGCTAAAACTGGTTTGTTTGTTTGCTTCATGTTTACTTTAAAGGAAGGGTTATGTATAGAAAGAAGGACAGATTGAGAGAGAGATCTTCCACCTGGGGGTCCACTCCCCAAATGGCTACAATGGCCTGAGCCAGGAGCCCAGAACTCCATCCGGATCCCCCAAGCACTTGGGTCATCTTCCACTGCTTGCCCAGGTGGATTGGAAGTGAAACAGCTGGGATGGGACCCAGTAGGGGCGGCTTATTTCACAATGCCAGCCCCTAAAAGTGGTTCCTATATTTTATAAGGTTTTGGAAATAAAAATGAAAAAGAATATGTGACAGAGTCCACACAGGACCTACAAAGTCTAAAACATTTCTGACCAGTTCAGAAAGTTTGCCAATCCCTGCTCTGAATAGTTTTATGAGAAGAAACAACATTGTACAATTGGGTCAAACACGTGCAAAATAAAAAGTTTTAGAAATTATTTCCAGCCGATGCCGCGGCTCATTAGGTGAGCGCCTACGGCGCTGGCACACCGGGTTCTAGTCCTGGTTGCCCCTCTTCCAAGCCAGCTCTCTGCTTGGGCCCTGCACCCGCATGGGAGACCAGGAGAAGCACCTGGCTCCTGCCATCGGATCAGCGCGGTGCGCCAGCTGCAGCGCGCCGGCCACAGCGGCCATTGTGGGGTGAACCAATGGGAAAGAATTTTCTCTCTGTCTCTCTCTCTCACTATCCACTCTGCCAGTCAAAAAAAAAAAAAAAAAAAAAAAAAAAAAAAAAAAAGAAAAGAAAAAATTATTTCCCAAAGTTACAAATAAAATAATGGTGATAGAGATTAAAAAAGTGATCAGATACACACACTGTGAAGCTGCTGCCCAATAATACAGTCCCCCGGGGCAGCAGTCTGGTTTCATACAGCAAGAATGACAAACCTGTTTCTGTTTTCTGTCCTGAGAGACAGACCGCCGTGGGCCTACCTTTACCCACAAAAAAGTACAGAGAAAAAAGAACCTGAGTGGCTTTTATGAGTTTGTTTGTAGTGTCAGCATTCCAAAGAAAAAAACAAAACCTTGAAATTAAAATGTCAAACAGGACAATATAAAGAAAGTTATATGGAACAGTGACATGATGGAATAACGAACGCCTATTACACAACGGTTACGGGCATCACACTGAGCTGTACATGTGTGAAGACAGCAAGTGAGAAGATGGAACGTATACACCAAGCAGCACGGCTGTGACTGCATCCGAACTGTAGCTCACCGTTCGGAACCAGAAGCCAGGGTGACACAGACTATGGACTCTCGTGTGGCTTTCTGTTTTTTTATACAACACAGACTTACAGAACTCGAATCTAGTTCTTACAGTTCTCAAAGTAAAGCAGTCAATAAAATTTACCTCTTCAAAGACAAGGTTGAAAAATGCATGTGAAACTTCTGAGATGACTTTAGAGACAGAAGCGTGATGCAGCAGCTTGTGAAGCCACAAAATTCTTCTAGAATGAAGCAAGCCTGGTTCCTTGTTCTGGTCACACCCTGACCCTCTGGAAACACACATGAAAGACAGGCATTCATGCCACGACCTGTCAGGCAGCTCCAGGTCTTCTACTCAGGCCTCCTGCTCGGGTGCTGTGCTCAGAGTCTCCTTCTATACTCCCAGACCTCGTGCAAGTATCATCTTTGACTGGGCACTCTGACAAGTTTCCCTCTCTAGTTAAGGTCCATGTTTCCACTCTCCCCCCAGTGCAGATACAGAGAAGGAAGGTTTGTGTCTCTTCAAAGGAGGTAGAGCTGCCCAACAAACCCAACGGGAAAGGACGAATGGAGCCGGTTTTCAGGGTCTGCTTTCATGCTTCAGAGCTGTTCCAAACCCAAGCAAAGCTCACGTCAGGAAAGCCGTCTCCCCCACCCCGCCGCACGCCTTGTTTGAGAAGGAAATACTGGGAGGAGGGAGATGGCAAGCCCAGCCGAGCACACGCTGCGGTCAGCCCCTGCACGGCCCTGAGGGGCTGGCTCAGCAGGAGCTCTCCTTCAGCACCCTTCACCCCAGCCCAGAGCCACCGCTCTGCTTCTGGCCTCTCCCCACTTACAACCCCCGGCTAGAACTTGGAGCTGAAAACGCCTTCCCAAGTGTTGTCAGGGGAATGAGCGCTTCTCAACAAATTCTTTAGTCATGTGGGAACAAAAGGGCTCTGAGTAAAGAATCCACTCTTTTCTTCTCCCAGTTTTCCTGGCATCGGGAACAGACTACGCTGGAGCTGGCTGCCACAAGCAGCAGCACAGAGTGAAGCTCCTGCAGATGAGACTCGCCCCTGCCCCGATACGCACTGAGCTGTGCAGTAAGACGTCACCACAGGGAGTTTCATCTGGCCTGGAGGTGGTGTGCACTGCGTCCTGAACGCTGATCCTGTGTTCCTCATCAGCATGTACCGGCTGCCGTCGTTCAGTCTGTCACGCCTGCACGCATGCTCTACTTAGGGATTCAGTGCCTCTGGCCCTGGAGATGGAGGGTGATGGGCTTTCTTTTTTTCTTTTTTTTTTTTTTTTAAAGATTTATTTGTTTATTTGAAAGTCAGAGTTACACAGAGAGAGGAGTAGCAGAGAGAGAGAGAGAGAGAGAGAGAGGGAGGGAGGGAGGGAGGGAGAGGTCTTCCATCCGATGGTTCACTCCCCAACTGGCCACAATGGCCGGAGCTGCACTGATCCAAAGCCAGGAGCCAAGAGCCTCTTCCAGGTTTCCTATGTGGGCGCAGGGGCCCAAGGACTTGGGCCATCTTCTACTGCTTTCCCAGGCCATAGCAGAGAGCTGGATTGGAAGTGGAGCAGTTGGGTCTCGAATCGGTGCCCATATGGGATGCCGGCACTTCATGCCAAGGAGTTAACCTGCTGTGCCACAGCGCCGGCCCCTACGATGGGCTTTCAAAGCACCCAGACTGCCTGTCTGCTTTGTTCTCCCCACTAAGACAGACACCGATGTACCTGCATCCAAGCCAGTGATTATTTGGCACAGTTGGAAAAATGTTATAGAGAAAGGGATGTTTGAACCAGGTCTTGAAGGATGAATGTGAATTTATGCACCAGAAAAGTAGAAGTCAATAAAGGCAGAGAGACAGGAAACCTTGCAAAAAGATTATCACAAATGCATTACAGGAGACACACTCTGCAGAGCTGTCAAGTGGAAGAGCATAATTAAGATGTTTATATATCAATGCTATCTCAGATCCAGGAAATCTAAGACAAAATTAAGTAGCCAGGCTCAAAACCTGCTTTCTCTTCTCTTTTTTTCATCCTCAGATGCCACGTTCAGTTAGAATCCAGTTGATTTCTTCTCTAATCCCTGATTGTCACCTTGGTGGGCTAACTTCAGTCAGTCCAGCCCTCTAGTCTCATCCCTTCCTCCTCCTACAAACAGACAACAACTCACCTGGTAGAGTTCCATGCTATCACTGGTATTATTCTGTATCATTATCAATTAATGGCTGAATACACATCTAAGTCAATTCACCCTTTACTCCACAGCATGGCTCTCTTCATTCCCAGCCACCCACACTCCTCATACGCCCACGTGGAGCCCCCAGTCCAGCCCAATCACTTAACTTCTCTGAGCGCAAATCCGGTGCATTTACACCTGTATTCTCCCCAAGGGAACCCCAACTTCTCCCTCTGCACACACACAAACCCTCCAAGGCCTTGCTCCAACACTGTTTCATTCACAGGTGATTACCCAAGAAGTTCTTGTCCTCAAAACTCCTATAGCTAGGAGGAGCACACCAATAAAACACTTTTTGTGTAGTAGATAAAGCCACTGACTGTGATGCTCACCTCCCAGGTGGTGCCAGTTTGTGTCCCGGCTGCTCCATTTCCAATACTGCTCCTGCTAGTGGCCTGGGAAAGCAACAGAAGATGTCCCAAGTGCTTGGGCCCCTGAACCCACATGGGAGACCCGGATGAACATACTGGCTTTAGTCTGGCTCAGCCCTGGCCATTTACAGAAACTTGGGGAGTGAACCAGCAGATCCAAGACTTCTTCTCTCTTTTTTTCTCTCTCCAATTCCGACTTTCAAAGAAATAAAAATGGGTTTTGTTCACGTTAGTAAACTAAGACAGTGATTAAGATGCTTCCTATGTCAGAGTGCCTGCCTTCAAGTCCCAGTGCCGACTCCTGACTCTAACTTCTTGCGAATAAGCATCCTAAGAGGCAACAAGTACTTGAGACCCTACCACCTACATGGGAGACACACTGAGCTCTCGGCTCAGTTCCTGGTTTCAGGTTGGCCCAGCCTTGTAAACCAGAGGATGGAAGCTCTGTCTCTCAAATAAATAAATCAATAAACTTAAAAAAAAAAAAAACCCTATATTTTTTAAAAAAGATTTATTTATTTATTTGAAAGTTGGAGTTACACAGAGAGAAAAGGAGAGGCAGAGAGAGAGAGGTCTTCCATTGGCTGGTTCACTCCCCAACTGGCCGCAATAGCTGGAACTGTGCCAATTAGGAGCCAGGAGCTTCTTCTGGGTCTCCCACATGGGTGCAGGGGCCCAAGCACTTGGGCCATCTTCCACTGCTTTTCCAGGCCACAGCAGAGAGCTGGATCCGAAGTGGAGCAGTCGGGACTCAAACCAGTGCCCATATAGGATGCCAGCACTGCAGGCGGCAGCTTTACCGGCTACACCACAGCACCTGCCCCAAAACCTACATTTTCACAACTAAGCTATAAAATCTGAGAGTAGATTCTATTCTTTGAAAACTCTTTCCAAAATGTCCTTAATTTAATGCCCACAGGAAGTGATGAGGAGCACTGTTTGCCAGATGTAGCGAGGAAGAAGCAGTGAGCCTGGGAGCCACACACCTCTCTCTTCTTCCTCACGAGCAAGTCCTAGTGCCAAACATCTCTAATGTAGCCACTTCACTCCCACTCCACTGCCAATTCCTAGACCAGGGCATCTATTTCCTATCTGAAAAACTGCAGCAGGTTCATAAATGGGCCCAGCTGCCACTCCTGGCTTTCATAACTCACTTTCAATGCCACAGACAGAGCGAACTGAAAGAAAATACACAGGGACGGGAGTCTGGTGCAGTGTTACGCCACTGCTTGGGAGGCCCACATGCTATACCAGTGTCTGGGTTTGAGTGCTAGCTCAGCTTCTGATTCCAGCTCCCTGCTAATGCACATCTTGGGAGGCTGGAGATGGCTCAAGTACTTGGATCTCTGTCACCCACATGGGAAATCCAGATTGAGTTCTGGGCTCCTGGCTTTGGCCTGGCTCAGCCCTGGCTGTTGTGGGTCTTTTGGGAACAAACCAGCACATGGAAGATCTCTCTCCATCTGTCTCTTTGTCTCTCTGCCTTTCAAATAAATAATAAATACAATAAAAGAACTGTCAAATGTACAAATAAGACTAAATTTGTATATATCATTTTTAAAATGATAATAATCCTTAAAAGGAAATCTAAACTCTAGCATAGACTAAACTATGTCATAAAATCGGTTGGTGGAGCCTTCACCAACCCACAATATAGTTAGCAACTGGAAAGGGGGTGTGTCATGGCAGGAGGGTTAATCCTATTTGGAAGCAGCACAAAGCCAGCTTGAATGTAGAACCAGGGGCCCGTCCCAGCCCGCTGGCTGCTTGGATACCATTCTGCCTGTGGCAAGGCTCCCCAGGCACACTGCCTTTCTGTTCCCCAGCACCTCTGCTCCCCGTGCCCCCACCAACTGTTCTCTGGCCCCAGCTGCCTGCTCCTTCAGAACTCAGATTAAGCAAGGAGCTCCCTTCACTCCAAACACAGCAGCGACCACTCCCACCGGTCACTCCCTCAGCATGCACACCTCTCTGCGATTAGAATGCTCCTTCATTGCCTACCTCTCCCCTACACCCCATGGATGCTGGGACCCTGACTGTCTAGCTCACGGCAGTGGCACAAACACGCAAGAACAGAAGAGTGAATGAATGAGCGTTATCGGAGAACCTCAGCCAAGAATCTAGGTTCTCTTCTTAAGGAAAGCTGTTTCGTCAAGCGTGATTATTGGGGCTACTAACAGAGTAATGAACGGCCAGACAAGTCCACTAAATAAACTTCTGGAGTTGACTTTCCCAAGTGTCCAGTCCAACGCATAAAGTATTTCTAGTCTTTCCCCATCCCTGACCTCCTGGATACTTATACATAACACCAGGATAGAGAGTGTTGGGGAAAAAAAAGTAAATACCAGAAATACAGTAAAACTCTTTAGCTTTATGTTCATCTCCTTCACCAGCCCCAGAAAGAATAAAATCAATGAGCTGACGTAGGTCTCTACACACCCAGGCTGAGTCTGGGTACGGTTTCTGGGGAGCACCAACATGGTTTGAGGGGCACTCAAATAGCACACGACACTCAAGCATGAAGCGCCTCGTGGACAGACCACCCTGTAAACAACTGAATGTAGGCCCTGGGGGCAGCGGCCTCCTTGTGGTGCACTACCACCTCCCTAGCAGTGGCGATCACTCCATTTACCGCCCGTGTATTTGCTGAGTGAATGACCAAACCCCCAAGCAACCCCCGAAAAGTCAACACAAACTAAAATATGGTCCCTGTATTGTGACCTGCATCTGTGATGCAGTAATAGCAGTCCACTTCAGTAACTTTCCATCACGCTGGCTCCTGGACTGTACAGTATTATTGGTGAGCAGCAGGCCCAAGCACGAGTTACGGCAGCAATGACACTTCCCAAGAATGTCCCAACAGCCGTGACAGCTGCGGAGCCTCTCCTAAGCCTCTTTCCTATCAGTGCCAAAGAGGAGTGTAAATAAAGGAAACATAGCAACTGCTCTGCTCTGACTCGCTCCCCAGCAGCACAGGGTTAACTCCCAGGCAGCGGAGGAAGTGGCAAGACACAGCTGTCAAGGAGGCCAGGCAGGAAACAGAGCCAGCAGCCCCAACCCCAGAGAGAAGTCTCAAACCGGCCCTCGCTCAGGAAGAGCAGCTGGAAGTCTGTGGGAAACTGTTCCCTCTTCTTTCTTTTCTTTTTTTAAAGATTTATTTGTTTTTGTTTGAAAGGCAGAGTTACAGAGAGGCAGATGCAGAGAGAGACAGAGAGAGGTCTTCCATCTGCTGGGTCACTCCCCAATGGCCACAACAGCCAGCGCTGTCCCGATCTGAAATGAGGAGCCAAGAGCTTCTTCCAAGTCTCCCACATGGGTGCAAGGGTTGAAGCACTTGGGCCATCTTCTACTGCTTTTCCAGGCCATAACAGAGAGCTGGAATGAAAGTGGAGCAGCCGGGACCTGAACCAGCACCCATATGGGATACCCGCACTGCAGGCGGTGGCTTTACCCGCTACATCATGGCGCCAGCCCCTGTTCCCTCTTTTAAGGAAGACACATGAGACAATGGGTCAGGGCTGGTGCTGTGGGTACTGGCTCCCGGCTTTGGATCGGCTCAGCTGACCATTGCAGCCATCTGGGGAGTGAACTAGCAGATGGAAGACCTCTTTCTCTGTCTCTACCTTTCTCTGTAACTCTTTCAAATAAATAAAATAAATCTTAGAGAGAGAGAGAGAGAGAGAGAGAGGAAGGGAGGGAGGAGTCCTGCTGGCCCCCACCTGCACCCTGAAGCCCAAGGTGGGCTCGGGCACAAGGAGGAGAATTGAACAGTGATGATGGGACCTTTCTTTCTAAAGGACAACATAGCCTGGCACACTATTGTTAGATAAAATGGAGGCAGCCTTCAAGGAGTAAAGTTTCTTCCTGAGGTTTCCCACGGCTCCAGAAAACCCCACCATCCGCATCTCGCAGCTTTACTCTAGAGAACGCTCCTCACGTGTAGGAGGGGACTCACACCAACCCCACAGCCTACGTGTGCAGCTTCAGCCTGAAGTTTCCTCCAACTCAGGGACTGATCAATACAAGCAACCTAAGTGACAAAAGTCTGCAGATTTTTTAACTCAGTGATACTCAGCCATTTTTCAGGGACATGGGCAGCTTATTACTGACGAATGCTAACTTGGCTGTAAAACTATGCTTCAAAGTGTTATCCATATTACCATGTTACCATAAAAGCCATTAGCACCAATGGTCTTTAAAATTGTTTTTAAAAGATAAAAATATAGGGGCCAGTGCTGTGACGCAGTGGGTAAAGCCACCACCTGCAGTGCCGGCATTCTATATGAGAGCTAGTTCCAATCCTGGCTGCTCTACTTCTGATCCAGCTCCCTGCTATGGCCTGGGAAAGCGGTAGAATAGGGCCCAAGTCCTCGGGCCCCAGAATCCATGTGGGAGACCTGGAAGAAGCTCCTGGCTCCTGGCTTTGGATCAGCGCAGCTACAACTGTTGGGGCCAGTCTATATTCCATTATTCAACAGTTGAATTCATCTTCAAAGATTTATTTATTTGAGAGGCAGAGTTATACAGAGACAGAAAGGGAGAGACAGAAAAGATCTTCCACCTGCTGGTTCACTCACCAAAGGGCCACAGTGACCAGAGCTGAGCCGATCCAAAGCCAGGAGCCAGAAGATTCTTTCAGGTCTCCCACGTGGATGCAGGGGTCCAAGTACTTTGACCATCCTCTGCTGCTTTTCTAGGCACATTAGCAGGGGCTGGATAGAGCAGCCGGGACTCAAATGCCCATATGGGAATCCGGTGCCACAGGCAGATTTACTCGCTACACCACAGCACTGGCCCCAACTGTAGGATTTTTGAAATCAGTCCTCTCCTCTTCCATTTATGATATAAACTGGCTCTCAAAGCTTTACTGCTTAAGTGCTATGCCTGTTTTATCTAACAAAATAGTCTGCCAAGATCTTATTTTCCTTAAGTATTTCATTCTTAAAAATATCTTTGAACAGACAAAAAAAAATTCCTCCACCAAAAACAGTCAATGACAGAGTGCTATACATTCATGTTTCACATTATTCCTGCAATACTTCTGTCACAGGGCAAGGCGCTCATCAGTTACTCCCACAGAGAGGGAGCAGGTGTTGGTATAACAACTAAGATGTTGCTTGGGATGCCCATGTCCCATATTGGAGTGTCTGGTTCAAGTACTGGCTCTGCCTCTGATCCCAGTTTCCTGCCAATGCAGCCCCTGGGGGGCAGAGGTGATGGTCCAAGTTCGGGTCCCTGCCACCCAGGTAGGAGACACGGATGAAGTTCCTGGCTCTTGCTTTTGGCCCAGCCCAGACCTGGCTCTTGCAGGCAACTGGGGGAATGAACCAGCAGATGGAAGATCTCTTTCTCTGTGCCTCACTCTGTCCTCTCTCTGCCTTTCAAAAGAAAAGAAATCATTTAAAAGATTATTCCCACAAAGAAATGGAGGCTGAAACCTGAGAGCATCCTTTTGTGGCTGAGGCACTCTGGCAGCAAGCACTCTCAAAGATGATTTAACTCTGCTCTTCCGAGCACAGGGCTCAGACAGCTCCAGCTGAGTGGCGAGACTTTCGGAGGGACACCTCTTTCCCCTGCCATGGAGCCGTGCTGTCACCTTCACCAAGCCTTTGATCTCCTCCCTCTTTGGGCTCACTGAGGCTCAGGAGCCAGAGAACCCATGGGAAGCACTCACATTCAAGGCTGCAACCACAGCCTGCAGCCTGTCACACCCACACCTCCGCACCTCCACCCTTAACCCAGAATTCCAACTTACAAATTATTCATTTCTATTACAGCCCTGGTTCCCAAAATGATAGCCTTGCACCCTTCGGAAGGCTGACGCGGCTCCTCAAGGACGCACTGCACGGTGCCCATCACCAAACGACTCCTTATTTGTCCTAATTATGTTTTCTTTATGGATCATAAAGAGATTTTAAGTCCCACTTTGATATTATGAGAAGAACTGATTAACACTTAACCAATGGATAAAAGTGGCTTTGTAACCTGGATGCTGGGTCTATACCACCCAAATCTAAATCCCAAGGAATCAGAGTTTTGGTGTGCAAAAGCGTTTCCTTGGACCTCTAACTTTTATAATAAACAGTACCTCAAAACAACGGAGGGGGCGTACGGGAGAAAACACAGAAGAGGCGGACGTCAGAGAGGAGCCTCATCAACTGGACGAGCGGTACCGACAGGGCCGGGCTTTACTGCTGACCTTCACTGTTGCTCTCAGCACCTGCTTATGCTGGGGGTGCTGGCTAACGAGGAACTTACTGACTGGTTTCGTCACTTGAAACCTTCCCAAACCTCCTATGTGTAGAGGACTCACTGCCGCGAACACGGTGACCACAGTCTTGTATAAATGCAGACACCTTTCAACTGAAATGAGGAATCTGTGTTGAAAGCAACAGCATTCGAATGCACATCCTTTATTACTTTGGAAAAACTCACCTAAGAATGAGGTTTCATCAACCAAGACTGAAAATACAAAAGGAAAGGAAAAGAAAAACAGTTTTAAATTTTAAGTGTTGTTGACCTGTAAGACGTTCAGGAGAGAGCTCATCTGTTACGCAGTTGTGAGGGATGCCTTATTGTGGGAAGATAAAAACAAACAGGCCTAGATCCATTAAAAGACACTCAGGCCCGACTTTTCCCATCACCACAGACTCCCACAAGAGACAGGGACAGCCCACTTGACTTTAAGAACACTCGGGATTCAGTACGAGACTCAGCCTGGAGTTTCTAACTGGACCCGTGACCACTAAGACACTTGGGCTAATCCACCACTCAAGATCCCATGACAGCCACTCAGGAACAGCTACAGACGCGAGACTCAACTCAAAGCACCAGGGAGAGGAAAAGACTGAAACGATCAGAAAGCCAGCAGAAATCCTCCTGAGCACGTCCCTGGAAGGCCTGAGTCCCCGGCGACGGCCCTCGTTAGCAGGGGGAGGATGGAGTGGCTGCCTCAGTGCCCGAGTTCAGCAGTGACAAGGAAGCGAAGCCTGAGAGAAGCCATTCAGTCATCACGTAAATCGGCCATGAGAACGGACTCGGGGAGTAACGGTTTGGGCTGTACACAGCAGACACCACCGGGGATTTCAGTGCTCATGCCACGTCACACTACGGTGCAGATTCCAGACATCCGATGGAAAGACAATGGCGAGTCCACATTCTTCCGAAGGCTGCACCTCCCACAGAGACCACGCCAGACTCCTCAAGCATGATCCGCAGTCAAATTTTAGACTGAAATGGCAGAACCAGATCATCAAGAAGGAAGCCTGGAACACACCCAGATTAACAGCATTAAAAGTGCTTGGTACAACACAACTCCAGGAGGCAGGTTCTATACAGCCGAATGCCCGTGAGAGTCCTGTGTGGCTGGGGAAGGAAGCCGTGCACCAGCGCGTAGCAAACTTCCACTGACACAATAAAGCTGTACGGCAGACCCCACGGAGCAGAGCTAAGCAGTTGAGGCTTATAGGGGATTTGCTGCTCATGCAGCCCAATCAAGCTCGCTTCTCAGGCAAGGAAACCAGGTCCCAGGGAAGTCGCTCAGATGATCTAGGCTGGGTTTAGGACCAATGTCTAACTACTCTCACTCGATCAGCTTTCTCTAAACACGTTTTCTTAAGTCATTGACATTGTTCGCTGACTCGTCCAAGGATGGAAAAACCCTGGGACTCCTTCCTTCCGCCACCCTCCAGGACTGAAAGCCAACCAAGCTAACTTTGTAGCAGGTCCCTGGAAAAGTCCAGATTCTCAAAGGTGAACAGAGGACCCAGAGCCACTAAAATGTCTCTGCAAAAGCAGTGTTTCGTCTCCAAATCCTCTCCACAAACGATCGTAGGAGTCGCAGCTCACCAGAGAAAGGGGTCTGAACCCATCAAATCAGTGGGACGGTGCCAGAAGTGAAGAGCCTCGGCAAAGCAAAGTCTGCAACGTTCAATAGAGGGAGAGCTCCGCCGGCCTCAGGAAGCTTGGTCCCAGAAGCTCTCAGGTGCCGAGAACAACCCTGGGTGCAGGACCTATGAATCCAGGACCACTGCTTTTAAAGGTCACTGCTACGTTTAGATTCAGTTTTCCCAACGAGCTGGAGGGAAAATGTCATCTGTGGACCAGGATACAGAAAATCCGGGAACACGGAGCTGAGTGATGGGCTAAGGGGGACTCTGCCCGCCTTCCTGGAACAGCTGGACCCCACGCTGCATGACAGAGACTGCACAGCCCAGAAATCTCAGGCCTGGTTCAGCTTCTCAGGAGGATTCTGCCACTAGTAGAGACTTCTGGTTTCTGCCTTTTATAGTTAAAGCGTTTCTGATGGTGATGTGGTTGCTAAGACCATCAGAACAGCAAATGCTGGACTGAAGATGGAGCACAGGAAAAGATCAAAGCAGCAAGTTAGGTTAAAAGACATTTCTGTAGTAAGTAGAAAGCAGGCCAGACTAGCTGCTTTAATTCCAAGTGTGACAAAGTTGGATTTGTTACCTTTTTGAAACTGACAGGAGGCAACTTATTACATGGTTTCTAAACAATACAATTGAGCCCATTTAGCACTCAGGCTAACAAAAGACTACAAACTAAACTCAGATTTTTAACAAACCTCATAGATTACCAAACTTTTGAATATCCAATTTATGTATTAACGATGTCACTGACTAAATGGGTAAGCTTCACAGGGAAAGATAAAAAACATAAGTTCTAGAACATACAAATTCATTTTGTTTCAATAAATTCTCTAAAGTGCCATTCAGACCAAACAGACACGTCACAGAAGCCCAGCATTCCTGCTGTTCACATTACTAAACTGTTTGCAGCTGAGTAGTGATACGGATTATTCAGGTTATTTTGAAATAAACTTATCATTTAAAATAAGCACAATAACGTTCTACCACTTCAACAGCAAAAGAAACTTAAGGCAATTAATCTGTCCTTGAAGAATCACATATTGACTGATTCATGCTTCCCCATAAGACATCAAAAGTATGTGCCCAAACAATGGCACAAGATGGTTGAAAATGAAAATCAAAATGAGTCAGTGTGTGAAAGTGCTGGATAAGCAATTGAATCATAACATACTGTAAGCCAGCAAAAGAACAGTTAAATCCAAGCACAGGGAAACTTGGCATGGAAAAGGAGACGAGGCACCCTTGGAGGCTTGGCGCCTAATCCCAGTTCAACCACTGAGTAACTGTAACCTCACAACCCAAGTCACGAACACCACCAAGCCCCCACGTTCTCAGCTGGAAAGCGACAGAACCGGGCTGTGTGGAGCTTTCTAATTCAGCAGGTAGCATCACCTCTGTAGACCTGTGTGCAGAGCACCACAGAAGAAACAAGATGGAGACACGTTTTGTTCGTCGTTTGGCAGGCTCCTGCGCTGAAGCCAATCCCAAGTCGTCTCCCAACAACGCACACACAGCTAATGTGAGCACGAGCTGGAATTGGAAGCAGGTGGCCCCGGGGAGTCCAGTGCCCAGTGGACGTCTACCCGGGCAATGGCGTGGAGCCAATCCCCTAATGGTGGGCATGCGGCCGTTTCCAAGCGAGGAAGGCGGTCAATCATTCAGCGCACGTACTAGCCCAAAGGCACTGCTCTTCCCGGGAGTGACCAGCGCAAGGAGCAGAAGGAAAAACCCCTGGCCTCGCGGAGCTCACACTGTGGTTGGCAAAGATCAACAAACTCTGTGAGTCAACCGTAGGGCACATGAGAGTGGTGAGTGCTGGGCAGAGAACCGGACAGAGGGCGCGTGCGCGGGGATCCGAGCTGCACTTTTTACTTCGGGGAGGCCAACCAGTGGCACTTGGAGACCACGCCAAGCATGCACGTTGTAGAGCGGAAGGCTCTGATAAGGTGACAGGCGCACGGGCAATTCAAACTCCATTCCAACAAAGACTTCCCCGCGCCCCTTAAACCCACCGGGCTGGAATTCCTCTGTATCTACGAAGGAGGGCCGGGGGGGGGCCACAAGTACTGGAAGAGAGGTTAGAACGCAGGCTGTGTGCACAGTCCCGCCGGGACAAGGCACTAAGAACGCAGCACGCATCGTTTTGCCTTTCCCGATCCGTCGATTCCGAAGCCATTCTCTGCCATTAGTCTATATTTAACCCGCTTACGGGGCAGTTTCTCCAGCGTTTCGCTTCCCCCCCACCCCACCCCCGCCCCACTCTCACGAAAAAGAGCAACCCAGTTTGCAAGAACGTTGCTAAAAGGTAGCAGCCTCCTACAAGATCGGCTACACTCGGGTCGACGCGGTCTTGGCAACCTTTTAATTAACCCGGTTAGTCGAGCTGTCAAATCGCGTTAAGCCTCGCGTCTCGCAAGTTTTTAAAAACGCGCGTGAGCCGCCGGACCCTCCCGGTGCGCCGTGCCCGTGGCCGGGGGTCCAGAACCCCGGACGGCTCCCTCCGAGGCGCGAGCACCGGGCGGGGAAGTCGCGGGGGCCCGGGGCGCGCTGCCCGTCCCCAGGGGACGACCCAGCCCCGGCTCGCGCGGTGGGCCCGGCTCCTCCTCCGGGAGGGCGCGCCCGGCCCGGCCCAGCCCACCGCGCGTCGGGGCGGAGGCGCGCGGCCCGCAAACTTCAGCCGGGACCCGCCGGCCGGCCGGGCCTTCTCGGGCGCGGCCCCGCCCGGCTCCCGAGCGCCGGTGCCCGGGCCGGGCGGCGTCTGGGAGGGCCCGCGGGACTAGTAGGCCCGGGCCCGGGGCCAGCCCGGCGGGGCGCGGGGCCCCGGAGACCCCGCCTCACCTGATGTAGGGGCTGGCCGCCGCCAGGATGTTCTTCTGCACCGGGATCTCCTCCCCGTCGAGGACCAGGTGCGCGTCGCAGAAGCGGGACTCCTCGCGGAAAGAGCTGAGCGCTCGCAGCAGGCGCGCGGCGTGTTGAGGGTCAGACACGGCGCTGCCCTCGGCCATCGCGGCGCCCGTTTCCCCGCCGGACGGACGCCGCCCGGCCCGACCCGACCCCTCGAGCTGCCCGCGCCCGGCGCGCGCCCCGTCCGCACACTCGGCGCGCGCGCGCGCCCGCCCGGCCCCGGCTCTCGGCGCTCCGAGCACCAGCGGGAGCCCCCGGAACGCGCCTGCGCCATCCGCGGCGCGCGGAGCCGGCGCCTTTAAGGAGCCGCGGCGTGGCGTCATTTCTCCGCGACGCCCCCGCGTCGTCGCTCCCCTCCCATCGCCCCCCGTCGCCGGAGGCGGCCAATCAGAAGCCTCCGTTCCCCGCCCCGGCGGGCGGCGCGGGGCTGGCTGCGGCGCGGCTGCGACGGGGCGGCGCGAGCCGGGCTGACGGTGGTGGCGTGCGGCCGCCTGTGGGCTGTGGAGCCGGGTGTTTGAACCCGAGTCCCGGCCGTGGGTAAAGCCCGCGGACACCAGCTGCCGCTTCCGTTACACCGAGTGGCACCCGTAGCTGCAGCTTTCGTCATTTAGGAGAGAGAAGGGGCTTCCCGGGGGAGAAGGGAGACCCTGAAAAGATGGTTGAGGTCGCCGGCTGGGGAGCCCCTGCGTTGTGCTGCCCTTCCCCTCCCGCTCGGCTCGGCGGAGGTCCTGTGGGTGCTGGGAGCCGCGGGCGGCGTGTAAGCAGGGGTTATAGGGAGCCGGCCCGGCCGCTGGAGGCCAGCTGGGGTGTGCGTGCTGAGGGCGGACGCTGTGTCCACACGGCGCGGTGCCCGGGAGAAGGGAGGCCGGCAGCGGGCCGCCGTGAAAGGCTGGCGGAACTGGGGACTCGGGGAACGCCCAGGGGCTGGGAGGTCGGGGTCCCGAGGTCCGGATGCGCTCGGCCGAGATGAAGGCAGTGACCGGAAGTGGCCATGAGTCAGCTCGTGCCCGCCGAGCAGGTGTCCTGCCTCCACGGAGCCTCCTTCACCCCACTGTGAGGCCCCGAGGAGGTCTTCACCCCGCGCCGGCCCACGCTGGAGAGGCACCGACGGGAATCGGGAACGGCCGCTTTCTCGGCGGAAGGATGCGACTTGGGGCAGAGCCGAAGGTTCCCAGTTCTTCCTCACACGCAGCTCGGGGTTGATGGATGCAAAAATTACAGTGTGTAGGCTTTGCTTTCAAGGGGCAGCGGGGGTCGGAGGTGACCTGCTGTTGAGGCCGGGAGATGGGCGTGTGGAGGTTGGTGGTTCTGTTCTCAGTACTGTGCATGTCGAAAAACATAATAAAAAATAAAGCACAAGGCAAGCACCCAGAGCCTGTCTGCTCCGGGATTCCTGCCCAGCGACTCCGGGAGCCGTTGGCGCGCCTTTCTCCAAGGAGCTGCTGTACTTTGAACGCTGCTCGGGCCGGAAACTCGCTGCGATGACTTTATGCAGGCCGCCTCCTAGCTTGTATGTTCATTGTCTCTTGGCACCACTCGCCGGCGCCAAGCCCAGTGCTGGGCACACAGTGGTGCTCACTGAATGTCAGATGGAGGGAACTGTGACTATAGGCGCTTAATAAATTTTTTCTAAATCAGTTATACACATTATTTGTGGTTTTTTTTTCCTCAAGTGGATTGTCATTAGAGTCAAAAACGACATATGGCAGGGAAAGTTCACTGCAAAATGTAGCTACTTGAAAATATGACTGCGGGGGCTGGCGCTGGGGCGCAGCGGGTTAATGCCCTGGCCTGAAGTGCCGGCATCCCATATGGGCGCTGGTTCGAGTCCTGGCTGCTCCACTTCTGATCCAGCTCTCTGCTATGGCCTGGGAAAGCAGTAGAAGATGGCCCAAGTCCTTGGGCCCCTGCATCTGCATGGGAGACCCAGAAGACCCAGAAGAAGCTCCTGGCTCCTGGCTTCGGATCGGCACAGTTCCAGCCGTTGCGGCCATTTGGGGAGTGAACCAGCGGATGGAAAACCTCTCTCTTTCCCTCCCCCCCCCACTCCTCTCTGTGTAGCTCTGACTCTCAAGTAAAAAAAGATAAATCTTTAAAGAAAGAAAGGGCACCGCGGCTCACTAGGCTAATCCTCTGCCTGTGGCGCTGGCACCTGGGTTCTAGTCCCGGTTGGGGCGCCGGGTTCTGTCCCAGTTGCTCCTTTTCCAGTCCAGCTCTCTGCTGTGGCCCAGGAAGGCAGTGGAGGATGGCCCAAGTGCTTGGGCTCTGCACCCTCATGGGAGACCAGGAGGAAGCACCTGACTCCTGGCTTCGGATTGGCGCAGCGTGCCGGCCATAGCAGCCACTTGGGGGCTGAACCAACGGTAAAGGAAGACCTCTCTCTCTCTCTCTCTCTCTCTAACTCTGCCTGTCCAGAAAAAAAAAGAAAGAAAATGCTGAGTGTGGAGTGCTACGTCTTCCACCAGGGTCAGATGGCCGGCCATCCTGGAGTGGGAGGGCGGCCTTAGCTGAAGTAACTGGAGGAGGGTGGGATTAGTCAGCCTCCTCTGGGCACACGTGGACCTGCGGTTATTGACAGAAGGAAACAACGAGAGGACCGGGCCGGAGGCTCCTGGACAGACCCGTGTAGGCCAGGAGGAGTTGCTGGCCTGAGGGGGCCGGAGGGCAGGACACCTGTACAGTTCTGCCACCCCCGCGGTTTGCATGGTTTGCGCCTCCATCGCGTGGTGAACTCACTCTTCCTGTAGCTCAGCCTCGACCCCCGCAGTCAGCTCCCCTGCGCTGTGTCCATGCCTGTGTGCTGCACCTGCCACACCGCACCACCATTTGTTGGTTAAAAGTCTTCCCCTAAGCTCCTGCGTCCTCTCGTGTCCCCAGTGACTGGTGCTTGACGGGAGAACCCTGAATGCGTCACATAATGAGCTAGGGGTGGGAGTCAGGTACATGACCAAAGCAGAACGGGATTTGGGGTGTCAGACCATAGGGGTGAGGTGGTTATGGGGAACTGATGGCTCTGTAGGGTAAGAGTCCAGTGGTACCAGATTTGACAGTTCTTCAACAGAGTGAACAGTCAGGTTTGTCAGTATTAACACATTCCATTTGGAGACTGAAGAAGCATGGGCTGCAGACAGCATCTGGCTTTAATTCATTTTAGAGGGAATCAGGGAGCCATCTTGCTTTGCCAGTAGGAAGTGTTGAGTTGGGTTCAGGTGCCCTGGGGAAGGAAGAGGGCCCAGGTGTGGGAGGGAGGATTTGGGAGGCAGAGCCGGCCTCCCACTGCTGCAGGAGCCACTCCCGTGGAGCCTGGGACTGTTTTGAAGCCTTTCTTGATATTGCTCAAACCAAGCCGCCCTTGACATTATGGCCAAGAGAGTGGGGAATATCATGTTATTGTTCCCCCACATTCCATAGGTGTCAGAAATCAGGTGCCATTGTGCAACGTCATCTAAGAGATGTGATAACATCTTGGCAGTTTCAGTCTCAGATAAATGGTTTTGTTTTATCTGAGAACCAAAAAGGATGTTTGCAAGAGATCAACAGTAATCACTCACTCAACAAGTGTTTAGACACCTGCCATCTGACGTGCTGCGGGCACAGGGACACTGACGCTACCATGCGAGTGGTATTAGAGACTTTTGCTACCTTTGCACTTTCCCCCATTTGTATTTTCTGCATGAGCCATGTGCCCTTTTTACAACCAGGAAAATAAAAAACAAGAAAGCAATTTCCATTTGCAGAAAGAAGAAGGTTCTCTTGCTTTGAAAAACGAGTCAAGAGACGGATGCCCTTGGGGATTTGGACTTTCACAATAAGAGAGAGAGGCCAGTAAAAGCAGTACTGAACGGCAGGGGAACAACTCACAGTTTGAAAACTTTTGGGCCGGCGCCGCGGCTCACTAGGCTAATCCTCCGCCTTGCGGCGCCAGCACACCGGGTTCTAGTCCCGGTCAGGGCACCGGATTCTGTCCCGGTTGCCCCTCTTCCAGGCCAGCTCTCTGCTGTGGCCCGGGAGTGCAGTGGAGGATGGCTCAAGTGCTTGGGCCCTGCACCCACATGGGAGACCAGGAGAAGCACCTGGCTCCTGCCTTCAGATCAGCGCAGTGCGCTGGCCGCAGCATGCTGGCCATGGCGGCCATTGGAGGGTGAACCAACGGCAAAAGGAAGACCTTTCTCTCTGTCTCTCTCTCTCACTGTCCACTCTGCCTGTCAAAAATAAAAAAAATTTAAAAAAAATAAAAAACTTTTCAGAACTCTCACCTCAAATCCAACATCCATGTGCGTGAAACCTGAGTGAAGGTCGCACGCGGCCCAGCAGGGCCCACGCAGACCGAGGCGCAGCCCTTCTGCCTTCCAGCCCTGTAAGCTTTTCCATGACACCAACCTGACTCTTCGTAAACATTAATTTGGTCGAGACCGTCTCTTCTGATTCATCTTGAGGTAGTCCTCAGACATTTTATTGGGTAGGTCTGTCATGTGTCCAAATCTAAATATAGTTCTTTTGTTTCCGAAAAATCAAAGCGCTTCCAAATCGCTGAGTCAGAGAACCTCTCCGTGCCTGCAACGTTGGCTCTGTATGTTTACAGTCGCCAGAGAGGTGTCTTGGGCACCAGTGCACTAATTAACTGGCCACGATGCTCCACGGAGTGAGTGACCATCTCTGTCCAGACCCCGCACCCAGCACGACGCCGGACACACACAGTAGGGGCTCAGTAAGTACCTGCCGCATACAGGGAGGAAGGACTCTTCTCTCCACAGAGAGCACCTCAGAGCTGCTGTCCCCGCGTCCCCGCGTCCCCTCCAGCTGCTGAGCTGGCGGCCCCTTGGCATCCCCAGGCACGTGTCCACAGACGCCAGGAAATCAACTCCTGACTATCCCTGGCATCTCACCGTTCCCCAGGCAAGTGGGAGCGCCATCATTTCCCCACGAACAGGAACCTGGGGTCATGCAGCCTTCATCGCATTCAGCGAGTCCTGCAGCTTCTAGGCAGGCCCTCCTCAGTGTGCAGCTGCTTCTAGAAGCCTCCACCAACAGCCCCTGACCTAGCACCATTCGACTCCTGCAGCAGCCTTCTCACCCTACCCTGCTCTTCTCTTGCCCCCTTGTGGATTCTTCCTCCCCATAAGGCAATAAGTCAAGCTGCTTCCTCATTCAAAACCCTCCATCAAAATCAAGGAAAAAAAAAAAAAAAGCTAAAGTCCTTACTGTGGCCTACAAAGGCCTGTGGAATGTGACCTCTGTCTCATCTGTGACCTCATTGCCCGCCACATCCCCCCTCTCAGTGTGTGCCAATCAAACTGGCCTTCTTGCTCTTCCTTGAGCAGAGGCCTGCCACGCACACACCTCAGGGCCTTTGCACTGCCTCGTTTCATAGCCTGGACACCTCTTTCCTCGTTCTCCCAGCTGGTCTTCACTCGGCTTCCTGCACAGGACCGCCCTGGGCCTGCTTCATCCTTCATTACATTGAATCACTGCCTCGTTACCTACGCTTGCTGGGGACTGTGTGTCTCCTCTGACTCTAATACGGGTTTCATGGGGCCTGGCAGTGTGGACATTGAGCATACAAATAAAAGCATTCTGGTCACACCCATCTAAAACAGAGCCAACAGGCCCTGGGAAAACACTGTCAGATCACAAACAACTGTTTCAGAAGCTTTCCTGTTTGGCCAATGCTGCAAAACCACCTGCCTCATCTTGAAGACTATTCTGTTGTTGTTGTTGTTAGCGACTGGTGACGGAGGTGCCAATGTGACCTGCACACTAGCTTTACGCAGCAGCTGCAGCCGCTGTCCAGAGCTCGCCAGCCCCCGAGGCACTGGAAGTGCCAGTAAACTTGCTCTCTGACAACTGCCGGTGCTTGTGGGTCCCAGGCTGCAATCCTCCTCTTTATTCCCCAAATAAAGTCTCCTTTGCTGTATCTCTGTTTGGCTTTGACAGTAGTGAGCTATTTTATCTATCACTGTGTCCTGGACCCGAAGACAAGACCTAGCATATGGTATGTGCTCAATAAATAGGAGGGTGCTTCAAAAAATTCACAGCACATGGCAATAAAAGATAAGTGTATTTTGGTACAAAAAAATTGAAGTCCTATCTGTGGCCCTCAAAAAGTTCATGGAAAATGCATGTTGTGGGAAAACTGCATGAATTTCAATTTTTTGAATAAATTCATCTGTTAATTCCATTTTCCGTGAACGTTTTGAAGTATGCTTGTATTTACTTATTGAACTAGTGATTGAATGAATGAATCAATGAGCAAATGTCTTGTTGGAGTTTTCATCTCTTGCTGCCTAATGAGTCTTTTCCACCTTGGAGGAAGATGCATTATGAATGCCTCAAAGGCCCCGACATGAAATTCCCAAACCTTAGGCATTCACACTGTAACAGCTCTCAGCATCGGTTGCCCTGATAACTTTTGTCAGTCCAGGTCTAGGGCCAGAACCTTAGCCCTTCTTACCCATCACATGTAGCCTGGTGTTCTTATATAAACATATGAAAGCATATGGAGAGTTGTCAGACTTTGTGCTCCTCCTAGAATCCCAGCTGATCTACTGCTGGCTGTTTGAGCCGAATGGCTGACTGGTTCGTTTGTTTTCTGTAGGATTTACATCATGTAATTTGCCTGAACCTTAGACCTGTTTAAGCGTCTGTGAGGTCATCCGGATTCCTTTAATTCACCGGATTTCCTAACGGCCTTTCTCCAGGCCTCTGTCTCAGCCTTGGAAACTGAGTAGGTTACATAAAATCTTCAATTTCTCCCACTTGAACACTGGAGTAATCATAGCAGCTCCCACAGAGTAGTTGTGAGGGTAAAGTGAGACGATGCTGAGGGTGTGCTCACACGGGGCCTGGCACACAGTAGGTGCTCAGGAAATGCTATTTGTTATCCTTGTTATTGTCATTATCACCACCGCGCCACCGCTGTCCCTGCTCTTAATGGCACCCGTGCTCAGCGCCCACTGGATTTCCAAGTATATATCTAGTCTCTCCAGCTCTGCAGCCAGGGCCCCTCCAGCCTTACCCCCCGCCCAGTCCTGGAGCGGCCACCTCCCCTCTTCCCTGTTTGCCTCCGACATGGATGCTGGGCTTGGGTGAGTGCCGCCTGTTCTCCAACTCCACCCAGCATTTTCATTTTCCACCCCACTCTGCCCCTTTTACTTCCTGCAGCATGTCTGTAATTTACTTTTTTTAAACATCTAGATCCATTCATCTGTTTTTCTGAAATACTCCAGACTGCTCTGGCAAGTTTTGAAAATATATGTTAACACATTGATGAGCTCTAAAAATGTGTATACTGAGCCGCAGCACACAGGAAGGCGCACTAATCTTAGGTCATGGCTCAGTGGATTTGTGCGTTGGGCTGCAGCTGTGAAATGGCCATGCTGGTTAGGATACAGCACATCTCCTACGATCCAGAAGACTCCCTCAGGTCAGCTTCCAGGCAGAACCTCCCAGAGGACCCACTGCTCTGACTCCATCGACTTGATTTGTTTGTCTCTTCTCAAACCTCTGTATTTGGCTTCTTTCGTTCAATATGATGGCTCTGAAATTCTTTCATTTTGTTGCTACAGCAATAGTTATTTCTTTAAAGCTGCAAGTATACCATTGTGTGAATATGCCACAATGTATTTTTTTTTATTTGAAAGACAGACAAATAGAGAAAGGCAGAGATTTTCTGTCTGCTGCTTCGGTCCCCCAGTGCTTACAATAGCCAGTGCTGGGCAGGCCAGGCAGAAGCCAGGAGCCCAGAACTCCATCTGGGCCTTCCAAGTGGGTGGCAGAGACCCAGCTACTTGAGCTATCACCTGCTGCCTCCCAGGGTGCACACTAGCAGGAAGCTGGAACTGGAAGCAGAGCCAGGACTCAAACCCAGCCACAATGATATGGGATATGTGTTCCAAGCAGCGTCTTAACGGCTGCACCAGAAACCTATCCCAATATACCACAACTTATTTATCCATTTTCTGACTGGTGGATATTTCAATTGTTTCTAGTTTGGGGCTATTACAATAAAGGTGTAATGAACATTCTTAAATAAGTCCTTGATCGGATGGATATACTTTACTGTCTTTGAGGTGCATCCAAGGGTTCGTTCAATTGCAAGAGCACAGAGCAAGCATAAGCTTGGCTTGAGTAGGTCCTGACAGGTGTGCACAGTGCTGTGCTAAACTACACCTCCCCCAGTAAGGTGTGAGGGAGCGAGTCCTCCAGTGACAGATGGCATGTCTTATGGTCACACCCATATACTGATGGCACACTGCTTCAATTCGTGTTTCTCTAATGAGTAATGACATTGCACATCTTCTTACATGGCTTCTGATCACTTAGAGTGATTTTGTTGTTTTTGTTGTTAGGTGATTATGCAGGTATGGCTTCATTTTTAAAAACTGGATTTTTAAATTAATTTAGGCGTTCTCTATTATAAATATGTAAGCACGAATTTCTTTTGTTCACTTTTTAAATACTGTCTGATGAACTGACATTTTAAATTTTAATGAAGTTCAATTTATCAATGTTTTCTTTTAAAAATTTTATTTCCATTAGAAATGCAGAGAGAGAAGGCCGGCGCCGTGGCTCAATAGGCTAATCCTCCGCCTTGCGGCACCGGCACCCCAGGTTCTAATCCCAGTCGGGGCACCGGATTCTGTCCCAGTTGCCCCTCTTCCAGTCCAGCTCTCTGCTGTGGCCAGGGAGTGCAGTGGAGGATGGCCCAGGTCCTTGGGCCCTGCACCCCATGGGAGACCAGGAGAAGCACTTGGCTCCTGGCTTCGGATCAGCGCAGTGCGCCGGCCGCAGAACGCTGGCTGTGGCGGCCATTGGAGGGTGAACCAATGGCATAGGAAGACTTTTCTGCCTCTCTCTCTCTCACTGTCCACTCTGCCTGTCAAAAACAAACAAAACAAAACAAACCAGAAATGTAGAGAGAGAGAGAGAGCTTCCATCTGCTAGTTCATTCCCCAAATGTCCAAAACAGCCAGAAGTGGGCCAGGCTGAAGCCAGGAGCTTGGGACTCTGACTCTCTCAAGTGGCGGTAGGGACCCAAGAACTGGAGCCCTCACCTGCTGCCTCCTAGATCACATTAGCAGGAAGTTAAACCCGAAGCAGAGCAGCTTGGACTCAACCAGTACTGGAGACGGAAGGCGCCAGCCCAAGCGGAGGCTCACGCAGCTGCTCTCAGCGCCCAGCCCCCGTCTCCTCCTTTACGGCTGACTCTGTCTGTGTTCTGTCCCAGTGTCCCTGTGACACGAGGACACTCTGCTATGCTTTCTTCCAGAAGCTCTGCTCCATTTCCCTTTCACATTTAGGTCTGTGAGTCACCTCTCAGACATGCGATTCTTCAGACACTCGTGAACTTAGATGAGAAATTCACTCAGGCTCTTAATCACTCACGCACATAACGAAGGTTTAAGCACCTGCCATATGCCAGGATACCTCAGCAACTAAGGTCAACGTTTCATTACAGGAGCGTGCTGGCTAGCAGGGGAGGCAGTGGGGCATACGTGTGAACGATGCCTAGGAGCTGTCGCCTCTGTTGGAAGATGGGATGTGGCCTGACCATCGGGATACACAGCCCAGAGTCATCTCTTTGATCACATCCCCTCACACTGGTAATCTTGTCTTTACTCCTTCGCTGGGGCTGCACCCTGTCCAGGTGAATGTCCACGTATGTCCCTGTGCCTGGCTTCTGTGGTGTCCCATCATGCCCACCCCTTTCTGCCTCACCTCCTGTACCCTCCTCCCCCGTCCCTAACCCCCTGCACGGGCTGCCCTGTGTGCATCTCATCCTGCATGCATCATGCTTTTCCCTCCTGCCTGGCTTCTACCTCTTGTGACTTCGGTGCCTAAAATACTCCTCTCTCCTGCACAGCATCACTGCCGCGTAGCCTGCCCTGGCTCCTCTCTGTCTCATTATTTGTGTCTTGAAATCTATGCCTGGAGCCAGACTGCCAAGTCAAATCCTGCCTCTGTCACTCTCCAGCTCTGTGAGGCTGGCTGGGCCACTTGAACTGCCCGAGGCTGAGGCTCCTCACTGGGAAGAGTTGCGGCTGTGGCTGTGTTCAGTTTCGTGCAGGGTGAGTGAGATTATCCAGGTACACGGTCTGCTGCAGCGTCTGGCACACAGCAAGTGCTCAGTGAATGTCAGCCTGGAAAGCGGTCACACCCATGGTGCTCGCGCCGCTTCCCTGCCAACACACTGGTCTTTTCACCAGCCTAGAAGTTTCTTGAAATCAGAGATTATTCCCTTACTTCTCCTATATTCACCACTCCTGCCACTGCCCATTTGTGGAGTTTTTCCTCAGTGCCTTTGCCTGCGCTGGGAGCTTCAAGTGTATGCCCCAACCAGTTCTCACAGCCACCAGCAAGCCAAGTGCTGGGCTCTCCACGTTATGGATTCAAAGACAGGGGCTCAGGGAGGCGAAAGCCTGCCCCCCGCCGGTGTCCTCAGCCAATTCACGAGCAGCCAGGACTGTGAGTCCTTGCTTCATTGCGAAGTTTCTGAGCTCTTCATCACACGTCACTGCCTCCCAGCATGCCTGGCACCTGCATCGTGAGCTTCATAAATAGTTGATGAGTGCAACTGAATTTGAAAAGCCCAGAGCTCCCCAAGCGTGTCAGAAAGGAGCATGGGTTTGTTTGAGCCACTACAGGTCTCAGCGTGACCCTCCATGTCCAATCGATCAGAGAGTGAAACTTTCTGACAAAGCAGATACCATCTAGGGCAGGTGACTGTTTGCAGCGTCTCCCTCTTGGGAAAGGGCGATTTCAACATCAGTAATTTGTACTTTGCGACTTCAAGGTGTGCTCTTTAATCGACACAATGCTGCCTATCCAGAGGAACGAGTTGTCACTTTTCACAAAATTCGTCCTATTTAATGCACTTTTTGTTTGGTGTCTAATGACCTACCGCTTCGTCTAGTGCTCTGTTATAGCCCTAAGCTTTCAAAATGGCGCATCGAGAGTCTTGGAAGATCCTGCTCCTGCAGATTCTAGAAGCTTGGCCTCTCCAGCTCAGCCGAGAGCAGGGACCACGTTGTAACTGTCTGAATTTCCTGTGGCACCTGACTTAGGCAGGAAATCAGTCAGTCTCTGCCAAATTGATTATCTGTGTACTAGTTTCATCTTGGGCACAGGGCTTGGCCTTGGGAGGGAGAACGGAAGAAGCAGGTTGGATCCTGCCCTCTGGGAGCTTCTAATCCAACCCAGGAGATTAAGACTCACACACAATGCACATCTGATCCGGAGGAATGGTGCGTGCCAGGGAGAGTGGGTGTGCGCCCTTCCCAGAGCATCTCTGGTTTACGGGTTGGTGGGAAATCCTTTAAAACCAGCACGGTTATTGCAGGCCATCCAGGGAAGCACACGCTACAGTACAGTGAAACACAAGTTGAAGTACTGCATCGCAGGTCTGTGCTGGTGGACCCTCCTCCTGCCCTGCCCGCCCCCACCTTCCTCCTCGGTGCCCGCCACCTTCCCTGCCGTGTGGACAGGGAAGGTGGGTGATGCAGAGCCACACTGCTTTCGGCCTCAGACAGACCCACGTTTCCAGTTCAAGCTCTGCTCTCTCACTTCCTGGCTGTGTGAATTTCATGCAGGGGCCTGAGCTTTCCGGATGTGAGTTTATCTATGATATTTGGAGGACTAATATTTTACACAGAGATTTTTGTTCTGTGTGTGGTAACTTTTATACTTGTTGTGAGGAAGTGCTTGTTTATGGGATGGATGGATCAGTGGAAGGGTGGGGAGATGGGTGGATGGACAAAGGAGGGAACAAGACAGCCTGTTACCACACAGCAAAAACTGCATACTTGTATATCCCATTTCTCATATCATTAATACTCTGTAATTCTATAGCATTTTGGCCTTTTGAAGCCCTTTCATACCCACAGAAAAATCAAAGAAACTACAATGACCCCTGTTTTCCCTATGAGAAAAATCAAATCCTCAAGAAATGCCCAGAGTCTTACAAAAATGGTCAGTCAACTTGAGATTTAAGGAGTGTCTGCTCAGCATCTTCAACCTAAGAGCTTGGGGCTGTGTTGGGGGCAGGGACGAGGGAGAACAGGGGACCCCCTTTCCACCCAGCTGTGCCCAGTCTGTTCATTTCAGCCATGCATCGGGAGTCACAGGCCCACAGGGGCCTGGAAGCTGGGGCAGCATCGAAGTGCTCGCTTTCCCCGTGAGGATCAAGGCCCTGATGCAGTCTGTGACGTCTCTGCTCCTTGAGGACATACTGACACCAGGGGGTTCCCACAGCTGCAGGGAGCCCGTGGACACCCGGGCCCCTTGCACCCGCCTCCTCAGGAGCCCAGCGCCCACTACAGCAAATGCCCTGAGCCTAATCAGTGGCAGGAACCACATACTCACTGCCTCCGGGCAGAGCCAACCCAACCTGATGAACCCCAGCAATGGCAGGCAGGGCAGCTTGCCCTCCCAACTCGAGCAATGCTTCAGTTCTACAGTGTTTGTCCTTCAATATTCAATGCCAAACCATCCACTTCCACCCAAGGTTTTTGAAAGTCTCAGCATGCGTTAAGAGTTGGAAAGGGCCAGTGTGTTAATGGAATGGGGGGAGACCAGTGGGAACCCAGAGTTGACAGACTTCCCAGCAGGCAGTGCTTTCCTAACTATGAAATCTGAGCTCAGCCACGAAAGAAAACGGCACGGACCTGCAGCCGAGAGCACCTCCCTGAGGCCATTCATCTCCTGGGTCTGTGTTGAGCATCTGCTGTATCCCAGGCAGAGTGCTAGACCCCGAGGACACAGGCAGACTAAAGTAGAGAAGTCCTTGCCCCATAGAGCCTACCCTAGAGGAAGAACCCAATACTAGTAGATGTGATAAGTAAGGAAATTACCATGCTTATTAGAAGAAAAAAGGCTACAGGAGGAAAAGAAAACTTCGGTAGGACAGGGGATGGGGAGTGGGAGTTGAATTAGGGTCAGGACACCCTGACTGAAAGACAGAGAGCGCACGCTTCTGAAGAGAAGAGCCAAGCTGCAGCCAGTAGCAGCCTTGGTCGGTCACACTCACTGGTCCTCTCTGGGCGCATTAAGAGCTGTAGTCACCTGCGGGACAGCCCCCAAACACCAGGCTCTAATCTCTGGAGCCTGTGAATGCTCCCTTATTCTAGCAAAAGGAACTTCGCTGATGTGAACCATTAAGGACTCTGAGACAGGGGGAGTATCTTTGAATGTCTGGTGGGCCCAGTGGAATCGCAAAGGACCCTCTGAAGAGGAAGAAAGGGGGGCATTTGGCTCAGTGGCTAAGAGGTCACTTGAGATGCCTGGGGCTCCACTCCCGACCTCAGCTTTCTGCTCATGCGCACCCTGGGGAGCCGCAGTGAGGGCTCAAGTAGCTGGGTCCCTGCCACCCATGTGGGAGACCCAGATTGAGCGCCTGGCTCCCACCCTTGACTTGTCCCAGTCCTGGCCTTTGTGGCCATTTGGGGAGTGAATCAGTAAACGGGAATGCTCGCTGTCTGCCTCCCCCTGCCTCTCAAATAAAACAAAATTTAAAAATAAACAAACAAACAACAGGGAAGCAGAGGGAAACGAAGGGTGTGCAGAAGGAAGCAGAGGGGAGACGGCGGTGGGATGCAGGGCCACAAGCCGAGGGATGAGGGCGCTGGGGAAACCAAGGAGGAAGTGAGCCTGTCCACACCTCGTCCGAACGCTCACACACTCAGCTTGGACTGCTGACCTCCAGCACCGGAAGACACACCTGTGTTCCTTTAAGGCATCTTCAAGCCTGTGGTTAACCTGTTCCCATAGCAACAGGAAGTTCTTGCCCGTGTGAAGGGATGCAGCACCATGTTTAGTACAGTGTGCACTGCCAACACTCGGCAGCGTTATTGTTTTGTTGTTGTTCCTGCCCTTCCGTGGAGAGCAGGCACCACTGCCCCTCCCACGTGACTCCCGATGGCAACGTAAAGGATGCCGGACTGGGCTAGGGCTTGCTGCTTGCCCAAAGCCCAGTGGCAAATTGAAGACAAAATCAGAACACCAAGATCACCTTCAAGTAGCCCGCCCTCACACAGGTCCCCAAGGCGCCCGCCAGCTCCCCCTAGAATCTTCACGAACAGCCACCACCTCCACTCTTCCTGTGACAAGGTGCATGCCCTGAGATAAGGAGAAAAGTGAATCCCAGCAGACTGTGTGACTCTGAGCTGAGCACAGCCATGCTGAACTTAACTGAACTTCACCAGGACCCGGTGGGAAAGAGGGGAAGTGGTCAAAATCTCCTTGGAAGAGGGGCCAGCGCTGTGGTATAGCAGGTAAAGGTGCCGCTTGCAGTGCCGGCATCCCACATGGGCACTGGTTCAAGTCCCAGCTGCTCCACTTCCGATCCAGCTCTCTGCTGTGGCCTGGGAAGATAGTAGAAGATGGCCCAAGTCCTCGGACCCTGCACCCACATGGGAGACCTGGAAGGGGCTCTTGGCTCCTGGCTTCGAATTGGTGCAGCTCAAGCCATCACAGCCAACTGGGGAATGAACCAGTGGATGGAAGACCTCTCTCTGCTTCTCCTTCTCTCCCTGTGTAACTCTGACTTTCAAATAAATAAATAAAAATCTTTAAAAAAAAAAAAGACTACCTTCTGAATGGGGGAAAGTATTTGAAAATCATTTACTTAATAAAGGACTTACATCCGCAATATATTAAGAGCTCCAACAACGCAATAATAAAAAGACAAATACTCTAGTTTAAAGATGGCAAAGAATTTGAGCATTTATTTCTCCAATGAAAATAATCACCAACAAATGCATGAAAGAGCTCCCCACCGTTAGTCACGAGGGAAATTCAAATCAAAGCCACCATGAGAAATTATTTCATGCCCAGCAGGATGGCTGAAACCGAAAAGGCACACAATACCAAGTGTTAGGGAAGATGTGGACACACGAAACCCTCATGCACTGCTGATGGAACGAGGAGACGGGGCAGCCACTGTGAAAAGTAGTGCAGCGCTTTCTCAAAATGTTAGACACAGCGGAGCCATGTGACGCTGCGATCCCACTTCCCCATGTGTACCAAGAGAAATGAGAACTTTGTTCTGTATGGAACCTTGTACGTGAGTGTTCCTAGCAGCATGACTCATGATAGCCAAGAGGAGGAAACAGGTAAATGTTTACCACTGATGTCTGAGTAGCTGACCTGTGCTATATTCACACCATAAATAGCAGCCGTAGCAAGCAAGGAGTGACACGCACTACAACACGAGCAAACCCTGAAAAGGTCATGCTAAGTGGAGGAAGCCAGTCACAAAGACCAAATTCCACTTACATGCAAAGTCCAGAATAGGCAAACCCTCAGAGAGAACAGATTTGTGGTGACCTAGGTCTCAGGCCCAGGGGCAGCTATGAGGCTGGGGCGTGATGCTAACAGGTACAGTGTTCCTTTAGGGCTGATGAAATGTCCTAAAATGAGGTAGCGATGACAGTCATACAACTCAGTTTACCAAAAATCACCAAGTTGCACACTTTAAATGAATGCATTTATATGTAAATTTGGTTTCAAAAAGTGATTAAAAAATGACTGAGCCCTTGACTCTCCTTGAAGCCCCCACTAATGACTTCTTGTTAGTCAGCTGTACTCCACCTCTCACCTGGGTGCAGACTCACTGGGATCTGCCCGCAACGTGGTCCCCTGCTCCACAGCGCAGGTTTTCCTAACCCTACCCTGTTCTCCCTGGCTGCAGGCCCAGGAGTACGCCCCCTTTGCTCTGCATGGACTGCCCACTTCTCCCGGCCGCCTGCTGCCATCCTTTCTGGGCCGGCCACTCCTGGCTCCCAGAGCAGCGCCGGGTGCTCCCTCGACTCACCCCCATCCCACTCCGTGGTGGCGGTTTGTTCACTGTGCCGCGTGCTCCCTGCGGACAGCCGAGAGCCTTGGTTTCTTCAGCTCTGCTTTCCACACGGTCTTGGTTACCACTGACTAAATGCAGGAATAAATGTGTGTATATATGCCTGAAAAAGACCAGTTATCTGTAAGGATGTGGGGAGAAGGAAGGCCCCGGGAAGGAGGAAGAAGTGGGGCAAAGGGAGGAGGAAGGCCTTGACGAGAGCTGCATTACCGTGTACTGTTTTGTCCTGTCTCCTGAGAAATGTGTTTTCTTGGCCTTCTTGATTGTTCCAACCTCCGACATCCAAGAACATCTCAGTTGCAGTTCTATGCATCAAACCCGAACCTTCGGCTTTTCTTTTTTTTTTTTTTTAAGCATTTTTATTTTTATTGATACAAAGAGAACAGATTGCAAAAGAATGTAATTCCATAAGAACATAACCATACTTCTCTATTTCCCCTCCTTTCTTCCTTTCTGTTTTTAAGGATTTAAGAAATTAGATTTTTCCTTTACCTAATCTTCACCCCTTCACCTCCAGCTTTTCTGTCCATTTGTTCCTACTTTACAATCTAGTAGTTTAAGCTTTTCCTCCCTTCTTTCTTTTTTTTTTTGATTTTTTTTAACTTTTATTTAATGAATATAAATTTCCAAAGTACGACTTATGGATTACAATGGCTTCCCCCCCATACCGTCCCTCCCACCCACAACCCTCCCCTTTCCCACTCCCTCTCCCCTTCCATTCACATCAAGATTCATTTTCGATTATCTTAATATACAGAAGATCAGCTTAGTATACATTAAGTAAGGATTTCAACAGTTTGCTCCCACACAGAAACATAAAGTGAAAAATAATAGATGATTTTTTTAAATGATGATGAAATCAGATCAGACCTATTGTCATGTTTAATCCCAGTGAGAGTCAAGTTGGGAATTGATAATTTCTTTTTTTTTTTTTTTTACAGAAGATCAGTTTAGTATGCATTAAGTAAAGATTTCAACAGTTTGTACCCCCATAGAAACACAAAGTGAAATATATTGTTTGAGTACTCGTTATAGCATTAAATCTCAATGCACAGCACATTAAGGACAGAGATCCTACATGAGGAGTAAGTGCACAGTGACTCCTGTTGTTGACTTTACCAATTGACACTCCTGTCTATGGCATCAGTAATCTCCCTATGCTCCAGTCATGAGTTTCCAAGGCTATAGAAGCCCTCTGAGTTCTCCGACTCTTATCTTGTTTAGACAAGGTCATAGTCAAAGTGGAGGTTCTCTCCTCCCTTCAGAGAAAGGTACCTCCTTCTTTGAAGACCTGTTCTTTCCACTGGGATCTCACTCACAGAGATCTTTTGCCAGAGTGTCTTGGCTTTCCATGCCTGAAATACTCTCATGGGCTTTTCAGCCAGATCCGAATGCCTTTAGGGCTGATTCTGAGGCCAGAGTGCTATTTAGGACATCTGCACCTTCGGCTTTTCAAAAGCAACCCCCAGACCCTGGTTTACCCTCCTTAGTCGGAAATCCCAGGTTGGGCATCCAAAGAAAACCGCTACCACCAGCAGCACCTGAACCCAGGGCAGGGGGGAACTCTGGGATTTTCTTTACCCAGACGGCTGCGACTCAGGATGTTACCTGTGAACAGTGGAAGCAAGGCCAAGGTACTGTACGTGCTGCCATGCTCCACACAGGCAATGAGTCTCTCATTAAAAACATTAATAACTTGGGAAAACACATCAAATGGCAAGTGCAAAAAGCAGGTTATAAAGCGATCACTAATAGGTACTGGGGAAAAAATGGATAAAAACACTGCAGAGTGACTTCAGAGGCTTTCTTGGGGTAGTGACTATGGGAGTTTCTCTCCTGTCTTTAACGTATCCAAGTGCTCTACAGTGAACATACACGGTATTTACAACCCAAGAAAAAAAAGATCCCTAAGTCTCCGCTCTGGCTACTGCTCTGGAGTTGGGAAATCCCCTGGACACCTGCTTTGTTCTGTCAGCTCACACCTGCCGCTGAAGCCTGTCCCGGCTGCACACTCAGCCTGGCCTGGCACTCCCTCCAGCCACTCAGGCAGGTCCTCAAGTCCCATCCCTCTGGGAAGCCTTTCCTGATTACCAGGAAGAAGGAAGCCTGGCTCATCCCCACCCGCCCTGAACACCGTGTCCCTGCATCTCTGCTGCTTGTCCCCAAGAAAACATCCTCCTCCTTGCTGGGGCTGGACCTCAGCAGGTGTCTTGTGATGGTGGCTCGGGAGCTGGTGTGGGTGGCCCTGCTCTCCGAGTCTAAATGCCCAGAAGGAAGGTGAGGCTGTGAGGCCCCTGGCTCACCACTGTTGGGTGATGAACACTGGTGATGCCTTTTTGGTCTGCGTGTCCTGCTTGGCTGGGAGGAAAGCCTCTACTGGTCATTTAAAAACCACACAGATGACCTTGAAACAATGTAAGAAGTCATCAAAGGTGTTTGTGCTCAACCTGGACCAGCAACCACCTCAAAGCTGTTAGACTGACTTCAGGAACTCTGATGGGGGAGGGCACGAAGATGGAGACATATTGCAGCTGTAGCTCAAATGCACTTGGAGTTTTCACACAGTGAATATCAGCTACAGCAAGCAATGCAGTACCGATCCAGGCTACAGTATGGATGCTAAGTGAATTTGGGTTAATTTGCTCATCTATACATCCAGCTAACTGGAATCAAATCATAGAAACCTTTGGTGGAAAAGGTTAGTGAGTCAGCAAACACGTGAACACCTGCCACGTAACTGACCCCTGCGTCCCGGCGTGCTTGGGAAGTGCTATGACTCCATCAAAGCAACAACGAATCCAGGGTGACTTTTCCTGCACAGCTTCCCGGTCATCTTTTACACTCAGGTGAAGCGTACCAAGGACAGCTCAGGAAATCAGATGGCCCACCTTGCGGTTCCCTCAAGAAAGGAGCATTTGTCACAACTCTTGGAGAGCTGTGAGCTAATTTCTCTGGTCCGGGGATGTAGACAATGTGATGGAATAAAGCAGCCAGATAAATCAACTCTCCTGGCATCAACCTCTGGTGTGTTTGAAACTGGAAAAGACCCGGTGTGCCAGCCTCCCTCATCAGTCATTGCACCTGTCACCTTAAACAAGGTCAACAAATTGTGGACATAGTTCTCGGACCTGCAGAACTGCACCCTTTTTGTGATTAGGGCTGGTATTGTTTGTCAACTGGAACTGAGTAGAAGGGAGGTGGGGAGGTATTTTTTAGTTCCACCCACTTCTCAAGTATTTGAAGTAGAAGAGCAAGTAGGTGAGTGGCTGCCACACTTGTCAACTCTTTCCCATTCCGGCCACCCAGACATGAGCCTGGATCATGCTTTTCCTGGAGCACTATGGCCTACATTTCCCCCTAGTCCACACTGTCAAGGCCGGGGAACAGAGTCCCAGAGAAAGCTCTGAGGAAGAGTACCTGGTCTTCGTTCTGCCCTTCCCGTGGTGTGTGTTTTTGTTTAATGGGGTGTGAGCTGAGGGTGAAGTGGAAATGCTGGTGGTTTCGAGGGGCCAGCAGGTGAGGGGAGAGAAGAGGGTTGGGGTTGTAGGAGAGAGCAACCTTAGCAGGGAATGTTGTATGTTGCCCTTGGGGTCCACGTGAACTGTCGTCCCTACTCCTCCAGGAGGGCTGTTGATGTGTCTGCTGGGGCAACTCATCCCTTTACTGAGCCAACCTTCACTGAGTTCCTGTATTACCCAGGCAGTGTTACAGGTGCTGAGGGTGAAGTTGTGAGTCAATTGTGCCTAACCCACAACAACTTGGATGAGTACACAACACCTGGGTGAATGTCCAATAAAATCGACTGTGGAAAAAGCCAGTCCTAAGGCCAATGTGACTGCAGTGTTCGGAAATGACAAACATAACAGTCAGTGGTTTTCAAAAGCTAGGGGTAGGGCCTGGGGTTAGAAGGAGGCAGGTGTGGGGGCCAGCACCATGGCACAGCGGGTAAAGCCACCACCTGCAGTGCCAGCATCCCTTATGGATGCCGGTTGGAGTCTCGGCTGCTCCATTTCTGATCCAGCTCTCTGCTGTGGGTCCCTGCACCCATGTGGGAGACCCAGAAGAAGCTCCTGGCTCCTGGCCTTGGATCTGTGCAGCTCCAGTCATTGCGGCCATTTGGGGGGTGAACCAGCAGATGGAAGACTTACTCTCTCTCTCTCTCTCTCTCTCTCTCTACACACACATACACACACACACACAGAGAAATGAGTACAAGTGAAACTGGCCAATCTGAGTCCGATGGGAAGATGGGACCCACGTCATGTCCTGGTTGTGGTGTTGTGCTGTGTAGTTCAGCTTAATGTTGCCGTTTGGAGGAAAAACTGGGTAGGGTTCACATAGGACCTTTATGTGGGATGTCACAGAACTGCCAATGCATGTGCAGCTACCTCAGTAAAACACAAGTATCCCCTGGCCTAATGGAGTCTACATTTTAGTAGAAGCAAACTTCATGGTGATTGTGGGGCCAAAGCCAAGATCGCCCTGGCTTCGGCCTGCTCCCTCCAGGGTATTCAACGCATTGCTACCAGCAGCTCCTTCCCACCCCTTAGACACATGTCAAACCCCAGGGGTGACTCAGGAGAAGGCACAAATGCCGAACAACAGTGGGAATCCCAACTCCCCTGACCCCGTGACGTGGGTACCTGGGAATTATCCAACCTACCTTTGATTATTTTAACCACCCTCCAAACACCCACTAGACTATAAAGATGAGGCTCAGATGCCCAAGGGGCTCCTACTAACCACGTGGCGCCCTGCGTGGCTCATTCCCAACTCCCTCCATCCCCATCACCTCCTGACTCAGAGACCATCAACTCCTCACCTCTGCCCAGAACACCTGGTCTATTCCAGCAGCACCTGAGTGGAGCCTGAAGACTCTGCTTACCCCATAGACATGGGCCTGGGCACAGTTCGTGCTCTGCCTCTCTGCAGCAGCAGACAGGGCTCCTGGTGCCAGCCCTGGCTCCCGACTCCACCCTAGACTCTCATCCCCGGCCGTGGGTAGCAAGGTCAGTGTCCAGCAGTGCAATGCCCTCCTACAACGCCAATCTCCCACTGACTGCAACCAGGCATCTTGCTGGCTGTGAGCCACCCAGCAACTCCCTTTTATTGCCTCAGAAAAGCTTCAGAGAAAGAAGCCACATAAAAACAAAGTAAGCACTGAACAGACTTTAAAGTTTTTATTCTTTTCTATTGCACCAAGCCTTGCATGGAATGGCCACAAAGCAACATGCCTTTCTGGTCCTCCGACTTATTAACAGGGCTCGGGTTAGGCAGCTGTGACTCTCAGACCCACAAATCAGTCCATTAGAGGGAGGGAGGGAGGGAGGGTGGGGAAGAGAGAGAGATGGAGGCGGGAGCATGATAAATATTAATGCTGCTCTCCCCTAATATGTGAGCAGTGGCTTGTTCTCATCACAACGATAATGTGATTTAGTACAATGTCTGATTCCCAGTCAAGGTCTTTATCATGAAGGGAATGGCTTTCTTAGAGGTGCTGGAGCTAGTCAGTAAACATATGACTTTCAAATAGGGTTTTCATGGCTAAAATGAAATAACAGAAAAGGTTCTGACATGCTCTGTCTCCAGGCCCTCACCAAAACATCCAGAGAAAGCTGAAGTGAAAAGCCAAACCACCCAGAGAGGCGTCACCTCCGAGTACCGCAGGTCCAACAGCTGAGCTACCCCCCAGGGCCCGCGCCCCAACACCATCAGGCCCGTGGGGCCCCTTCCTGCGGTCCCTGGGAGGGGACCTGCTTCTGCGCGACCCAGTCTTTGTCTGGGATGAACACCCCATGGAGGTCCAGATGCATCTCCACGTCGACGGAGGCGCGAGCCAATTCTGTAAAGCTTTTGGCATCCAAAATAAGTAGAAAAGGCGGCTTTTGGGCATCAGTAGAGACAATGGCTGATAAGATAACTCCTTTGGGGACACAAAAAGAGACGCTCTGTAAAGTGCAGCCTGGAACCTCCTCCAGCCACAGGGATACATTTCTCAGCTGTGTTTCTGAGTCTTCTTTGCACTTAGGCGTCTAATCTAGCACAGGGAAGCGAATTCCATAGCCAGTGTGAGCAGAAGGGGAAGGCTGGGAGCTAGAAATCACAAGGCCTGGTCTTGGCCTGGCTGGGCCAGTGCTTTACCTCTCTGATCCTCAGTCTGCTCATCTGCATAGTGGGATGATCCTACCCATTCTTACAGGGTTACACGGTGGGTTATTCTTGCATGCAGTGCAAAAGGGCTATCGTCCCACTATATAAAAACCTACAGAGAATTAGCTTCAGAGCTGCACTGAGGCCAGCACACGTCTCTCAGACTCACTGCACTAAATGAGTCCGATTCACCCCTTCTGCATGCAGCGACACCAAGGACCTCTCCAGCACTCACTCTCAAGGGACAGTGGGTTAGACGGAACAATGCGCACACCTCCAGGCTGGAGGAAGTGTCAGACAACACACTCGCAACTCCTCTGAGGTTCCCGGCTGCACAGAGGTTCAGCAGCTGAAGTCAGACTGACCTGGATGCAAACCCTACCCCTGCACGTACTGGGTGTGTGACCTTTGGCAAGTTATCTCCCTCTCTGGGCCTCTCCTTGGTAAAATGAAGACAACGATACTCCCTGCCCACTGAGGGAAGGCACAGGAACCACTTGCCCAGCCAGAAGGTGATGCCAATACCTCCCTCCTGGGAGATGCCAGTGACACCAGGTCCCTGGCCTGCTGTGCCACACCATGATCAGTAAGAAGACAAGGGCCAGGTGGAAAACCACTCCCTTCTCACCTGAGGGAAGAAGCTGGCAGGCTCAGTGGGGCAGCCCGCCCTCCCCTGCAGGTGTGGGCGGCCCCACCCATGGTTCTTGTCACCTTCCTTGGCATGCCCACAGCATGGGTGGGTGTTTCTAAGACAAGGCAGAATCAAGGAGGGAGAAGACCACTCGGTTTCACAGATACCTAGCAAAGGGTGGTGGGTCCCAGATAGGTCTTTCTCACACACTTCCAGCTGGAAACTTGGATTCTAGCCACTGCCAGAGATTTTAAAAGCCAGATTCTACACTGGGAGATTCACCCATTGGAAAGGACAATGGGCTTTGCCCATGGAGAGGTCCTGCCTTGGCCCTTGGCTCCTGGGTGGCCTCCCCTAAGCCCCTGCAATGCCTTGCTTGTCACGAGTGTCTTTGTTCACCTGGGCACTGACCGCAGTGTGACTGGCAGCGGGTCCTTGGGCCACGTGGTGCAGGTGGTCAGCCATGTCTGTGTGGCTGAGCCTCAGTAGATGCTCTGGAGTCTGAGGCTCGAGGGAGCTTCCCTGGCTCACGTGATCAGAGCACCCTCCCTGTCCCACTTCGTCATCAGGAGAAGCTCACACCGTCCATGGCTCTCAGGGAGAAGACAGCTGGAAGTTCACACCTGCTCTCTCCTGGACCCCCTCCCATTCGCCACTTCCCTTGGCTGCACTGACCCACAACCATAGGAATCATGGCTTTCAGCGAGATCAGTGAGCCCTATTCACGAATTGTCCAACCTGAAGGTGGTCTGGGGACCCTTGAACTTGGAGTTGGTGTCAGAAGGGAGGGTGGTCTTGGGGACACCTAAGCCTGAAGCTCAGACTCAGACCTGGATGCCACAGATGGTTCCCCCAGCTGTGTGAGCCAGGACTCGGCTGCTGAGTGACGTCTGTGTCTGAAGGGTGCCCACAGAGCAGGTGTCGTGTGCACCGAGTGGCACCTGCTCATTCTTACCGTCGTCCTCGTCCTGTGCACCCGGAGCAGGCACGAACAGGGGTTCTGCTGGCCAGCAGCCCTCCTCTTCCCATTTTAAGGATGACTTTGTGAGAATGTCATACTTTAGAATCTGCATGTAGAAGGGAGAGACATGGGCATGATTCGTTTGAGAGCAGGCTTTTTCCCATGTGAATTACCATGAAGAGAAGGGAGATTTAGTCCTCCAAATGTAGACTTTTAAATATGTTTATTTATTTATTTATTTGAAAAGCAGAGCTACAGCGAGGGAGAGAGAGAGGAATTGATCTTCCATCAACTGGTATACTTCCCAAATGCCTGCAACAGCCAGGAACTCCAACTGGGTCGCCCATGCGAGTGGCAGGGACCAAGCACCTGGGCCATCACCTGCAGCCTCCCAGGGTGCACACCAGCAGGAACCTGGACTGGAAGTGGAGGTGGAGCTCAAACCCAGGCATTCCAATATGGACTGCGGTATCCCCAGCAGGGGCTTAATCTGCTGTGCCCCAACACCCTCCCCCCAACACAGACTTCTGCCATCACTGTAGACGACACCCCCTACTTTGTCAGCACAGCAGAAATGGAAGAAGCCAACTTTCCTCCTCTGGCTTTAGACGTGGACCACCACACAGCTGGTACTGCAGGATGAATTCTTCAAAATGTAAAAATCCCAAATTAATTGGCACTTTCTTGGAATTGTGTATGTGTATGTGTTAAGTCAACTAATGTATTCAAGCAAACAGTTAATATACACTACAGTTGCTATATTGCTTTACTAAGCACAAGTCCCCAAACCTGTCTTAATACTCACAGGTCTATTTCCCTTTAGGGCATGGGATTAGAGAGGAGTGGCTTGGGGTGTGTGTGGGGGGGCGGGGAGAACTCTAATTTTCTGGCTTTGTATATTTCTGCACTGTTTGCATTTAAAAAAAAAGATTTTCAGGTCAGGCGTTTGGCCTAGTTTTAAGAAATCTGTCCCACATGGGAGTACATGGCTCGATACTTGACTCCAGCTCCTGACTCCAAATTCCTGTTAATGCAGACCCTGGGAGGCAGAGGTGTTGCCTCAAGAAATTGGGTTCCCTCCACCCACATGGGAGATGATTGGTTTCCTGCTCTCAGCTTTGGCCTGGCCCAGCCCCAGACCTTGCAGGAACCTGGGGAGTGAACCAGCAATTCTCTCTGTCTCTCCCTCCCCACCTCCCTCTCAAATAAATAAATGAACATAAATTTTCCCATTGTATTTAAAAATAAAGCTCTTAAGGAAAGTGATGGGGCCAGCATTGTGGTGTGGTGGGCAATGCCAGCATCCCATGTGGGCACCAGTTTGGGTGCTGGCTGCTGTGCTTCTGATCCAGCTCCCTGCATATGCACCTGAGAAAGCAGTGGAAAACGGCCTGAGTTCTAGGGCCCCTGCACCACGTGGGAGACCTGGAAGAAGCGCCTGGCTCCTGGCTTCAGCCTGGCCCATTGTGGCCATTTGGGGAGTGGGCCAGCAGATGGACTATCTCTCTGTCTCTCTGTAACTCTGCATTTCAAATAAATAAGATGAATTAAAAATCATTTTTAAAAAAGCAATGTGTGCCATCACTCAGTGCCAGGACATAGTAAGTGGTGCCCTCCGTGCTCGAGAGGGTGCAGGCTTTGGGAGGTCCCTTGTACTTGGGTCCTACCACATTGTGGCACACAGCTGGTGCTCAACAAAGACATCAGTGGGTAAATTCCAGCCCTGGCCTCTTGCCCGAGCTGTACCGCCTTAGGCACGGCTCCCTTCCTTGGACAGTCCATGACGACTTCCAATTTGTCTTGTCCCAAATTGGCATCTCCCTCCTGACCTCCTATTTTCCCATCACAGTCACTCAGTCTCATAACCTCCAAGCCCGGTACCTTGGTTGGGATGGGACTCCACTGAACTTCGGCAGCAAACACATATCGGTAGGGCTTCCCGTTGTATGAGTAATTGATTCGCGGTAGCTCCAAGCCTGGGGAGAAATGATACAGCAGATGAAGCCTCCACTAGGCAGCTTTTCCACAGAGACAATTCCTAAGCCAGGATCCCTGAACTTGATTCTGACCCTGGACTGCCTCAAGGGTGGTCAAGGCAGGGGAGGGAACCCCTAATGACTACCCAGCCATTTCAGCAGGTTCAGGAGCCAGGGACCAGAGACCCAGATTGCCAAGCATACAACATCCCTAATTATCCAAGATAGGAATCACAGAGAATTACGCGATTAAAATCAGAGGCTACTGCAATTTTTCTTAAAGCTCTTTTTAAAAAAGTACTGAGGTGTCTGTATGTGCACCCATGTGTGTGGGTGTGAAGCGAAACTTTGGAAGCTGTCATTCCTACGTGAATGGGGGAGCGACAGAAGCCATGAGAAAGACCATAAGGGGGAATAAATACAACTAGTGAATTCTTAAATAATACGTAAAAATAATGTCCATGAAGGATCTTAATAAAGTTGGCAAGAATCCATATCTCTGCCACTTGCAACGCCAGCATCCCATATGGGCACTAGTTCGAGTTCTGGCTGCTCCACTTCTGATCCACCTCCCTGCTAATGCCCCTGGGAAAGCAGTGGAAGATGGCCCAAGTACTTGCGGCCCTGCCACCCACGTGGAAGACCTGGAAGAAGCTCCTGGCTCCTGGCTTTGGCCCAAACCAGCCCCACTATTGTGGTCATTTGGGGAGTGAACCAGAGGATGAAATCTCAGTCTCAATCTCAATCCCTCTCCCCACCCCACCTCTCTACCTCTCTGACTCTTTCATATGAATAAATAAATCTTTAAAAAAAAGTCCAAGTTGAAGGTTAAGTGGGAAAGGCTGGTGTTGGGGTAAGCTCCACTATGTCACAAATGAAGAGCAGAGGTGTTAAGGCAGTGCTGGGGTGACGGCCAGTGGTTTGCCTTTCCCACTGTGCATCCTAAGCTTCTCATTACGCGCCATTTTCATCCTGCTTACTACTGTCATAGCCAAAGTGCTACATTGTCCCCTCCAGTGTAAACATACGTGGGTTTCCACGTGGCTGTGTGGCAAGTGGAATTTCTAAGTCCGTATACTGACCTGAATGTCCACCCTCCGTGCTTATGAAATAGTCTATGTAGTGGAGCCAACTGCTGGTGAAGATAGAATACTCAAGAAAACAAAGGAAGCAGAGGGAGAAAGGCTGACCACAAGAGGGCCCCGTGGAAAGGACTCCAGGGCTTGAGTGGCCACTGGGTTCCACAGTGAGTGAAAGGGGGATGGGAGGGACCTGCCCAATCCCAGGTGTGACTGATCAAGAACCTTCCAAAGGACAGGTCAAAATGAGCATGAGGAGGGAGGCCACTCACCTTTGTTGAGAAGAAGGTGCCCACAGCTGGCCCCAAACAGGCCTGCGACGCTCCTGGGGGCCCCCTCTCAAACCTGACCTGTGTCCCCCTGCTCCTGTAAGTGACCACCCACAAGTTAAGTGTGTGGTTAAGTGGGGTCTGATTTGCTTCTGAGGATTCCGTACAGTCGTTAAAAGCCACGCTCTTGAACAATCTTCAGGCTATGGGAAATACTCAAGTGGCATTCACTCAGTGAACCAAGCAGGTCTGGAACACTCCAGATGGTTTGGCGTGCCTTTTGTCCAAGTGTAAGAGCAGGGGTTAAGGGCTATGGAGTCAGAGGAGCTGGGTTCTGACCCTGGCTCTGCGGCCTGCCTGGTGGCTCTCAGCCTGACCACAAGAACAGCAAAGTCCCAGCACCTGCCCCTACAGTGGCTACCCCTTGCTAGACACCCCCCACTCCACCGGCCAGGCCCAGATGTGTGTGAACCTCTTGCATGTCAACAATAACAGCAGACTCTTGGGGTGAGATGAGAGGACATCTGAGAGGTGCTACTGAGGGCCCGGCACGCCCCGCATGCGCCACATAGGAAGGAAAGATGGGAGAGCTGTTCTGGAGGGCCATGGTGGCAGATCTCCACTTGCCTGCTCACTTTCACACACACCAAGGCAGAGGTGCCACACAGCTGGGTACTGGATGCAAGGGATGCTGTTATACAAGTGGATTCTCAGGACAAATCTGAGGTCAGCCTGGATGAGTCCCAGATGCCTGAGCCCAACGCTGGGCAGCTGGCTGAGCCAGGCTGTGAGTTTAAATCTCTAGCAGTGTCCCTGGGCCAGCCTGCCCATTCTGCATTTTTACATTTTACTTACTGAGAGAGAGAGAGAAAAAAATGAATGAATGAATGAGCTTGCATTTGCCAGTTCTCTCCCCAGATGCCCACAACAGCCAGGAAAGGGCCAGATCAAAGCCAGGAACTCAATCCAGATCTCCCATGTGGGTGACAGGGACCCAATTACTTGAGCCATCACCTGCTGCCTCCCAGGTCAGAAACAGAGCACTTCGATCTAAGCACTTCAATAAGTGATGTGGGCATCCCAACTAGTGTGGTACCTGCAAGGCCAAACCCTCACCCCACTCTGTGCAGCCCCCTCGGCGCCAGACCTTGTCTCAGGTGCCGCCGGGACACCAGAAACGGCAAAGCAGCACAAGGTCCCTGCCCTGTGGACGTAGTTGCACGGCAGTGGCACCGACACCGGGACATGAGCAACATCTGGAGATGGTTTTGGATTTTCTAATTCAGGGCAGGGGTTGCCACTGGCAGCCACAGGGTGGAGAGGGCCAGGGATGCTGCTCAACACCCTACAGGGCACAGGACGGCCCCAGCATAAAGAGGGACTTGGCTACAAACGTCCATGATGCCTGCTCCCGTGGACGGGCTGCCGTTCTGGGGTCCCGTTCTCTGTGCAGCTCTGCATCTCTCCTGTCCCTGTCTGAGTAGGCATAACATGGAGCTCACAACACCTACTCCGCAGGTACTGAGTCAGTGCAGAGCTGCAAGTACCAGCGTTTCATTCCTGTTCAGGAAGCCAGTGTTCAGGAAGCCACAGCATTTGTGGAAGGCAACCGTGAACGTTGTTTAAGATACAGGGAAGAGGGGCCGGCGCTGTGGTGCAGTAGGTTAATCTTCTGCCTGTGGTTCGAGTCCTGGCTGCTCCTCTTCCAATCTAGCTCTCTGCTATGGCCTGGGAAAGCAATGGAAGATGGCCCAAAAGCTTGGGCCCCTGCACTCGCTTGGGAGACCCAGAAGAAGCTCCTGGCTCCTGGATTTGGATCAGCTCAGCTCTAGCTGTTGTGGCCATTTAGGGAATGAACCAGTGGATGGAAGACCCTTCTCTGTCTTTCCCTCTCACTGTCTGTAACTCTATCTCTCAAATAAAATAAAATAAAATAAATTAAAATAGATACAGGAGGGAGAAATGTCCCTAGATGCTGTCATGGGGGCCCCCACAAGAGCCTCTGATCTTCATCTCGCTACATCAGAAACTTGGGGTTGCCATGACAACGAGCCCCTCCCTACACACAGACAGAGGGTGCACTTCACCTTCATACAGGAATTCCGGCTGGCAGTACACTTGGTCATCTTTCTCCTTCAGGGCTCTCGCCGTAGTGGACGTCAGCTTGATCAAATTTGAGCCCACTTCCGCATTCTAAAAGGAAATCAGCACAAAAATAAACAAATAAATAAACAAATAAAGGAACACTTGTTATCCAAAGCAAACCTTTGTTTTTCCATGTACATTTCCAAAACACATCAGTGCACGTCATCTTGCTAGGCCTCCCATGAACCAGAGCAAGTGGCTATCTTACTGCTGGGAGTCTCGATTTTTTTTTTTTTTTAATGTGGATAGACAATTTGAAGCCACTGCCCCAAGGTCACATAGCTGGCGGGTGGTCGAAGCAAGGCTCTTAGAGCCACTGTCACTCTGTGCAAACTTCGCCCTCCCGGGGAAAATGCCTGTGCTTCTAAGAGTTGCTTCTTAAACACTGGATGAGTCACCTGTGAAAGGTGGCTTCAGTCATTAAAATGTTTATAAAGCTTTGAATAGCATCAGAAATGCTTATGATATAACACTGGGTGAAAAAAACATCAGGACAAATCACACAGGCAGGCTGGGCCCAACCACATGAAAAATTACATCGAGAAGACCTATGAGGGTGCTTCAGAAGTTCATGGAATTAAAAGATAGCTTTATTTTGTTGCAAAATTCTTTGAAGTCCGTGCACAGGAAAGAACTTCAAAAGGCTCATGAGAAGCATATGCTATGTGAGATACTGCAGATGGCGGAGTTATGGGGACTTTAATTTCTTCTGTGTTTCTCCACATTTTCAGCATTTTCTCCTATGAAAAGTTACCACTGTTGAAATGAAAACAAACGCGCAATAAAAATTATGTGGGAGAGAGACAACTTTCAAGCCCATTCTCTGGGATCAATTCACAAGCAGACTTGGCTGTTCGCTACCTGACTGTCATCCTAACCCAGGAGAGGGATCTACAATGAAGTGTTTACTGGGCGTCTCCTGCTCCCTCTCCAAACACCCCCCACCCCCGGCCAACTCTAACCTTGGGCCTCGATGTAGTTCTGCTTCCTTATTTGCATAATGTGGATAATAATAGGGTATGCATCTCCCAGCATCT